>NC_056677.1:50560550-51219637 GCF_018350195.1 Panthera tigris
GATCCTAAGAGGGAAGTCTATAGCAATACATATCTACCTTAAGAAGAAATAAAAATCTGAAATGAACAACGTAACCTTACACCTAACGGAGCTAGAAAAAGGACAATAAACAAAGCCTAAAGTCAGCAGAGTAAAGGAAATAATAAAATTTATATCAGAAAATAACGATATAGCATCAAAAAAAAAAACAGATCAATGAAACCAGGAGGTGGCTCTTTGAAAAAATTAATAAAATTGATAAACCTCTAGTCAGACTTACTGGAAACAAAAGAGGAAAAACCCAAATAAATGAAATCACAAATGAGAGAGTAGAAATAACAACAAAAACCACAGAAATATAAACAATTATAAGAGAATAGTATGTAAAACCATATGCCAACAAATTGGACAACCTGGGAGAAATTGATGAATTTGATTTGAATTTGAATTTGAATTTGAGAAATTGATGTTCTGAAACATATAGACTACCAAAACTTAAACAGGAAGAAACAAAAACTTGAACAGACTAATAACCAGGAAATAATTTGAATCAGTAATAAAAAAAATCCCAAGAAACAAAAGCTGAGGACCAGATGACTTCCCAGTGGAATTCTACCACACATTTAAAGAAGAATTAATATCTATTCTTCTCAACTATTCCAAAAAATAGAAAAGGAAAGAAAATACCAAATTCATTCTATGAGGTCAACATCACTCTGATACCAAAACCAGATAAAGACTCCAGTAAAAAGAGAACACAGGCCAATATCCCTGATGAACCTGGATGCAAAATTTCTCAACAAAATAATAACAAATTAAATCCAACAAAACTTTAAAAAATTCATTCACCACATTCAATTGGGATTTATTTCTGGGTTGCAAGCGTGGTTCAATATTCACAAATCAATCAACATGATACACTGCATTAATAAAATTAAGGATAAGAAACATATGATCATTCAATAGATTCAGAAGAAGCATTTAACAAAGTATAACATCAATTCATGCTTAAAATCCCTCAACAAAGTAGGAGTAGAGGGAACATACCACAACATAATAGAGGCCATATATGAAAAACCCACAGCTAATATCATCCTACATGCAGAAAAGCTAAGAGCTTTTCCTCCATGGTCAGGTGTAAGACATTGAATCCACTCTCACCACTGTTTTTTAACACAGTACTAGAAGCCCTAGCCACACCAATCAGACAACAAAAGGAAATTAAATGCATCCAAATTGGCAAGGAAGAAATCAAACTTTCACTATTTTCAGAAGACATCATACTCTATATAGAAAACCCTAAAATTCCACCCAAAAATTGTTAGAACTGATAAACAAATTCAGTAAAGTTGCAAGATACAAAATGAACATAGAGAAATCTGTTGCATTTCTACATACCAATAGTGAAACAGCAGAAAGAGAAATGAAGGAATCAATGCCAATTACAATTGCACTAAAAACAATAACACACCTAGGATTAAACCTAACCAAAGAGGTGAAAGACCTGTCCTCTGAAAACTATAAAACACCAGTGAAAGAAACCGAAGATGACACAAAGATATGGAAAGACATTCCATGCTCACAGATTAAAGAACAAATATTGTTAAAATGCCTCTACTAACCAAAGCAATTTACACATTTAATGCAATCCCTATCAACATACCAAAAGCATTTTTCACAGAGCTAGAACAAACAATCCTAAAATTTGTATGGAACTACAAAAGACCACAAATAGCCAAAGCAATTTTGAAAAAAAAAAAGCTGTAGTCATCATAATTCTGGACTTCAAGCTGTATTAAAAACCTGTAGTCATCAAGACAGTATGGTAAAAGAACAGACACATGGACAAATGGAACAGAATAGAAAACCCAGAAATGAACCCACATCTATATGGTCAATTAATCTTCAACAAACCAAGAAGGAACATCCAATGAGAAAGATAGTCTCTTCAACAAGTGATGTTGGAAAAACTGGACAGTATTATGCAAAAGAATGAAACTAGACCCTTACACACACCACACACAAAATAAATAAAAAATGGACTAAAGATATAAATGTGGGAGTTGAAACTATCAAAATCCTAGAGGAGAATACAGGCAGTAACCTCTTTGACATCAGCAGTAGCAACTTCTCTCAGATATGTCTCCTGAGGCAAGGAAAAGAAAAGCAAATTTCAGCTATTGGGACTTCCTCAAAATAAAAATCTTCTGCATAGCAAAGGAAACAATCAACTAAACTAAAAGGAAACCCACAGAATGGGAGAAGATAATTGCAAATGACATATCTGATAAAGGATTAGTATCCAAAATATATAAAGAACTTATAGTAATCAATACCCCCAAAACCAAATAATCCAGTTAAGAAATGGGAAGAAGATGGAGTGCCTGGGTGGCTCGCTCGGTTGAGCATCTGACTGCAAATTTTGGCTCAAGTCATGATCCCAGGGTAGTGGGATCAAGACCTGCGTCGGGCTCCATGTTCAGCGTAGGGCCTTCTTAAGGTTCTCTCTCTTTCTCTTCCTCTGCCTCTCTCCCACTCTCCCCCATACCTTGCATATGCACTTTTTTCTCTCTCTTAAAATAAAAAAGAAATGGGCAGACGACATGAATAGACATTTTTCCAAGAAGAAATACAGATGGACAACAGACATATGGAAAGATGCTCAACATTACTATCAGGAAATACAAATCAAAACTACAATGAGGGGCACCTGGGTGGCTCAGTCACTTAGGCATTCAACTTCAGCTTAGGTCATGATCTTGCAGTTATGGGTTTGAGCCCTGCATTGAGCTCTGTGCTGACAGCACAGAGCCTGGAGCCTGCTTCTGATTCTGGGTCTCCCTCTCTCTCTGTCCCTCCCCTGCTCACACTCTGTCTCTGTCTCTGTCTCTCTCTCTCTCAAAAAATAAACATTAAAAAAATTAAAAAAAAACTATAACAAGATATCACCGCATACCTTAAAGAATGGGTAAAGTCAACAACACAAGAAACAACAGGTGTTGGCAAGAATGTAGAGAAAGAGGAACCATCTTGCACTTTGGTGGGAATGCAAACTGGAGCATGCCACTCTAGAGAATAGTATGGAGCTTCCTAAAAAAGTTAAAAATAGAACTACCCTACAATTCAGCAAATGAACTAATAGGTATTTACCCAAAAAATAAAAAGATACTAATTTGAAGTCGTATATGCACCCGATGCTTATTGCAGCATTATCTAGAATAGCCAAACTATGTAAGCAGCCCAAGTGTCCACTGACTGATGAATACATACAGATATACTGTGTGTGCGCATACACACACACACACACACACACACACACACACTAGAATATTACTCAGCCACCAAAAAGAATGAAATCTTGCGACATCTGGGTGGCTCAGTCAGTTAAGCGTCCAACTTCTGCTCAGGTCATGATCTCATGGCTTGTGGGCTCGAGCCCTGCATTGGACTCTGCACTCTCCCTCTCTCTCTGCCTCTCTCCCACTTGCTCTATTTCTCAAAAATAATACATAAGCTTAAAAAAAGGAATGACATCTTGCCATTTGTAATGATGTGGATGGAGCTAGAGAGTATTATGTTATGTGAAATAAGTCAGTCAGAGAAAGACAGTTAAAGATATGATTTCACTCATATGTGGAATCTAAGAAACAAAACAGGAGCCAAGGGGAAAAAAGAGAGGCAAACCAAGAAACAGACTTTTAATTATAGAGAACAAACTGATGATTACTAGAAGGGTGGTGGGTGGGGGGATGGGCTAAATGGGTGATGCAGATTAAGGAATGCACTCGTTGTGATGAACACCAGGTGGTGTATGGAAGCGTTGAATCAATATATTATGTACCTGAAACTCATATTACACTGCATGTTAACTAACCATAATTTAAATAAAAGCAAAAAAACCTGTCTAGAAACATGAAATAGTATTTATGAAATAACATTAAAAAGTAGAAACAAACGATATGTCACCATAATTATAGCTCTGTAAATACATACATGTATTTAGACATATATGTATAAGTATATACATATGTATATATACATATATATATTTGTGTATATATATATTACACATTATATATATATATATGTATATATATATATATACACACACACACACACACACACACACAGATTTTTCAAGCAATTATACAAAAGTTCAAACAGTTCTATTTGGTGAATTCTGATCGTATTTTTCCTATTTTCAATCTTCCTCTAATGGTCTTGTCTTTTGCATAAAACTGGAGAAAAAAGTCTTTGTGAGAAAATGTAAAGAATACAATCTCAAGAAGCCTACCTTGAGAACAGCATTATCAAGGAAAGAGGGAGAAACCAATGTTTTCTAAAAATCATTAGTCCTATTTAAGACACATGACTTTCTGATGGATTCCAAATAGAAACTGCCATTATCAAGGAAATAAGAAATAGGACATAAGAATATGGGGGTAGTAAGAGAACCTCAAAATGTCACATTTAGCCACTACCCAACACAACTACCTAGGCTTCTGAGGGGAGAAACACCAGGAGAGATCACTAGTCCCTGGAGTCTTGCTTTTATTTTTCATCCTCTTCCTTTGGCTGACCTGGTGACTATATTAGTTTTCCATAGAAATGGTGAAAAAAATGCTTGGCTTAGGGGTCAATCAATACTTATTTCTTCTCATTCACTCATTTTTTGAGGGCACATATATTAAGGTGAGTTGGCAGTGGAATGTGACTGCAAAAAACCTAATGTCAGTTTATGTTGGAGAAAAAAAATAAACAAATTGAGAGGATAGAATGAGAGAAGTAACAGGAAGGTGTTACACCACGGCAGGAGAGCAGAGTTCAGTTGTGAGTCCTGTTTTCAGAAGAAAATGGAGAAAATAATACAGAGTCAAAGGGGAGTAAGCAGGGTATACAGGAGCCTGAAAAACAACACAAGGCAGAAGAAGCAAAGAGGTCTGTGGCTCTTACTGTCAAGCATGCTTCAACATGCTGACAGATGCTTCCCCATTGAATGGTAGGAGAGAAAAGGGTGATATGGCAGTAGTGTGAACTGATTCAACAGAAGCCATATGTGAGAGCCTCTGAGAAGGCAGACCACACAGTAGTTAAGAATACTATGGGAGATTTTTAAATCAATCACTATTGGCATAAATTAGCCCTGGCATTGCCATGGTGACAGTCAAAGAGAAGTTGCCTACCTATTTCACTCTGTTCTTAAGCCCACAGTGTTGATCTAGAAGTCTAGATCTAGTGCATTGAGCTAAAATTAGCTTGATATGGGATACAAATCATAGCCATTATCTCCAGGGAAGACCCCAAAGACTGCAGGGAAATAAAATAGACTGAAGAGCCTATGAATCACCTACGTTTTGGGAAATCCCCTAGGGAAAGACTTGCATAAGTCTGGCCCTCAGTGTCTCCATCTCTAAAATACATATATCAGAAAAATTTCCAGGGCCCCTTTCAGCTCTGACTTAATATAGATTTCATATATTGTTTTGTGTGGAAACCTTAGGCCTGACAGGGGAGTTGATAAACATCTTAAAAATATTTTTTTAATTTTTTTAACGTTTATTTATTTTTGAGACAGAAAGAGACAGAGCATGAATGGGGGAGGGTCAGAGAGAGGGAGACACAGATTCCGAAACAGGCTCCAGGCTCTGAGCTGTCAGCACAGAGCCCGATGCGGGGCTCAAACTCACGGACTGCGAGATCATGACCTGAACCGAAGTCGGCTGCTTAACCGACTGAGCCACCCAGGCACCCTTTGAAAATAATTTTAAGAAAATTAGGGGATTATGATCATGGTTGTCTTCCTGTCCATAGCAGTATCCCAGAGTTTAACAGTACCTGGAATATAGTTGCTCAATAAATATATGTTGAATAACTACAAAATGACTAGCTCTTTTCATGCTAGTGATGATAAACCTAAACTAGAAGCAGAATGTTTCTTTGGTGTTTGTTTTTTCCCCTTTTTTGGCCAAGGTATCCTTTCTTCAAATTAAAGAAAACAAAAAAGAAGAGGATCACAGGAAGAATGTATTGCAACATGGAAAACTGACAAGGGATTAATATCTGGAATATACAAGGAACTACTATAAATCAGCAAAAATAAATAAATGAATTAATTAATACATAAGAAACTATAGGAGAATGGATAAGGATAGGAACAGGGCCTAGAGTATCCAGGTGATTCAAGGTGAACAGGTAAGGTGTAGGGGAGCTAGAAACCCCTGAGATGGTCACTTCAAGCTGCTGAGCTGCCTCATCCTTATACCTTAGTATGCTATACAAATATTACCATTTTACAATGTGTTATCATTTGCTATGTGTACATGGAAATGTAAAGACAACTGGAAAGCATGAGGATAGGCAATTCACAGAAAGGAAAAGTGAAATGGGCAAAAAGTTTGGAAATCCCAGGCTTAAGCATATCAAATGGAAATAACATGATAAACGCAACTAGACCTAAGGAAGAATTTCTTAATGGTGAAGGATATGAGACACTAATGCAAATGACTGAGGAAAGCTAGTCCAGTTTCTCTGGAGGCATTTGAGAGCAGAATTTATTTCACAGATATGAGTTAACTGAGATTATCTTCCTTTAGAGAGGCATACAAGGCAACTTTATAAGGCATCTTTAGCTTTCTTTACCCTGTTGTGTCAGTTTCCCTTATTATACTGTGAGTTCTAAGGTTACGGGAGGCAATACCATCAATCATTGTTCAAAGTGACCTAGAACTGAGCCAAGCTATTTTATCCCACTTTCTGGATTTAGAAAGTAAAATGTCATCTTCTACAAATAACTCATTAAAAAAGATCTTTTATCTCACTGGCCTCACTGAATGACTTTGATTTAAAAAAATAGTTTATTTCCTACCTTCTTATTTGTAAAATAAGGGTATTGTAACTTAAATGTTTGTAAAGCATCTTCTGTTCCCAAGAGCAAATATATATAATAATATACATAATATACATATTATATATATATATATATATTATATAAGATTATAATATATGATATATGCTTAATCATCTGTGCCACATACATTACTATACATTATATACAGTAAATATATACAAATATATGTGTGTATTTTCTAATAGATAGTGGCCTTTTTTATACTGAATGTAGTGTCTCCCATTTCCTCTTCAAAAGCTCAAGAGTGGGAATTATTTAGAGATTTCCCTTAATTTACAGAAAGAGTAGATTACCTCATGTGAACACAGTCATTATGATAACACAGTAATGCCTGAGTAAGACGTGTTTTCACAGGTACCAAGGAGAAAGCAACAGACAATATAAAAGCAACCTGGATCACTACAACAGCTTTCTTTAGCTTTCTTAAGTAAGATTGTACAGAAACCCAGAAATTAAGCACTTAAAGAACAACACTTCCAATCTTCTCATTTTAGAGTTGAGAAACAAGGCCCATGATGGAAAACATTCCCCAGCCAGTCAGAGACCAAGGTGGGTCCTGAACCTGGGTATCCCGATTCTGAGTCTGGTATTCTCTATGATAAACCATATTGTTACTTACAGCTTTTGGTTTAGTGGTGACACAATCCTGGACTAAAATACTGTCTTTGGGTTCACCTAGACACAGATTTATCCTTCCTTCTTTTGCTCTAGCTAAACCTTCTAACACTGTGTTTGCAGTGTGGGACAAAGAAATACTTTGCACTTAAACCCTTAACTTCAGCACCAAGAATAATCGATAAATATGGAACCAGCAGATCACAGAACAGGAGTGGGGGAGGGGCAGAGAGAGGGAGATACAGAATCCGAAGCTGGCTCCAGACTCTGAGCTGTCAGCACAGAGTCCAATGTGGGGCTTGAACCCACAAATTATGAGATCATGACCTGAGCCAAAGTTGGAGGCCCAATCCAGCCAAACCAAGTAAAGCTTTTGTTGGTAATATGCTGGTTTCATATTTATCAATGATAAAGCTTTAATTGGTTTGGCTGGATTGGGCAAGTCCTCAAAGCAGGGACATAGCACTCCCTCCTCTAGATAGATGAATACTTTTATTGCTGTCCTGAGCTTGTGCCCTGTAAGAAGAGGCCAAGATGTTTTGGAGTTGAGAACAGAAGATCCTTCTAAAACTAAAGGACTCTCACTGAGCCAGCGCCTGAGAACTCAGAGAAAGTAATTTTGTCTCTTAGAGACTCAAGTCTTTTGATCTAGAAAATAGGAATAACAGTAACAACCTCTGCCCTGTCTGAAAATCAAGTGGCATAAGATGTGAATGTATTTTGCCAAAGTAATACATGCATGTGAGCACTTGTATTTAATTCCTACTTTCAACAATATTTATTGAGCATGTACCATGTGCCAGACACCATGCTAGGTATTGGCAATATATAGTAAATCAACAGGTAAAAACACTTGCCCCTCATGGAATCTACATTCTAGCAGGGGAGAAGAACAATAAAGAAATCATATAAGCAAATATATAATATGTCAGATAGCAATAAGTACAATAGAGGAAAATAAAGCAGGAAAGAGGGAGAGATAGTGCAAGGTTATAATTTTAAATAGAAAGGTCAGGGACGATCTCAAGGAGAAGGTGATATTTGAGTAAAGACTTGAAGGAGGTGAGGAAGGAAGCCATGAAGATATCTGGGGAAGGAGTGCTCCAGGGAGAGGGAAAAGCCAGTGCAAAATCTGGCAAAGGGGGCATGCAAGATAGTTTTTTAGGAACAGCAAGAGGCCAGTGTGCATGGAGCAGTGACAGAAGGTGGGAAAGATGAAGGAGATCAAGTCACAGAGGTAACAATAGGTTTATCACATAGGACTTTGTAAATAATAATAAGAAATTGGCTTTTACTCAGGGAGAAATAGTCAGCCATCAGATGGTTTTGAGAGGAAGAGAGATATGACCCAACTTAGATCTTGACAGCATCACTCAGCTGCCAGGTAGAGAACACATTGTACTTATATTATAGACTCTTTGACAGTATAATACAGCTATCATTTTACAGCAGTGCTCCTCAAACTTTAATATATAATGTAAGCCAAATGGGAGTCTTGTTAAAGTGCAGAATCATACTTGATAGGCCTCGAGTAGAGCTAAAAATTCTGCATTTCTAACAAGCTCCCAGGTAATACAGATACTAGTCTAGGGAAGAAAACTTTGAAAGTAGGAGCCATGTCTAAGGCTGGCATGGAGCAGAACTCTACAATGTGTTTGCTGAATGAATGACAGTGGTTTCATGCCCAACGACACAGAGCACATTTCAGAGGGTATTTTTTCAGCTATTTTTATGGAGGTAGGGGGAGAGAAAACTATAAAAGAGAGACACAGATGGATGGGAGAATAGATGAAAAGGGAAGGAAAAGAAAGTAAAACTACCTTTTTACAAATAATTACATTATGTTTACTTAGTTTTATCAATAAACTTAAGAGGTTGGCATAATGAAGCCCACTGTACAAATCAGAAAAATCAAAAGTCAGAGGAGTTAAGGGGCAACTTCATGGTTATAGGGTGTCTAGGTGGTTAAGTCAGGATGTGAAAGCCAGCATTCCATGTCCCTAGAGCCCTTGTTTGTTCCACTATACTGACTCATGGAGTGGGAGGGTGGGGATAAACTTTAACATTCCTAGAAGGGATAAAAAAATGAGTTGAGGTAAAGGAAATTAAGGCCCATATTCCTTGGCCTTGATCTTTCTAGATCTGCACTGTCCAATGTAGGTGTAATTTAGTCACATGTGTCTATTTAAATTAAAATTTAATAAAATTTAAAATCCCATTTCTCAATCATACTAGCCACATCTCAACTACTCAATAGCCACAGATGGCTGGATAGTGGCTACTGCATTGGAGAATGCAGATATATTTCATCACTATAGGAAGTTTTACTGGGCAACAGTATTCTAAAGAAATAAGAACATTAAAAATGTTAAAGCTGTACTATTGAGGGGTATCTGGGTGGCTCAGTTGGTTAAGCAGCCAACTTTGGCTCAGGTCATTATTTCACCGTTTGTGTGTTCGAACCCTGCATCAGGCTCTGTGCTGACAGCTCAGAACCTGAAGTCTGCTTCGGATTCTGTATCTCCTATCTCTCTTCCCCTCCCCCACTCCTGTTCTCTCTCTCTCTCTCTCTCTCTCTCTCTCTCTCTCTCTCTCTCAAAATTAAATAAACTTTTATTTATTTATTTATTTTTTTAAAGCTGTACTATTGATTCCAAGTGAGCCCTGGGCTCACTCAACAGGGCTTCAGGGACAGAAAGTAGGACCTGACTCTTCACCTAGAATGAAGGGGATAAACATATTCAAAATAGAGTTTTCCCTGGGTCAAGCAGAATGCTACTGTGTGTGTGTGTGTGTGTGTGTGTGTGAGAGAGAGAGAGAGAGAGAGAGAGAAACCTTTTTTTAAAACATTCTTTCCTCCACTTCCCATTGGTATTCCCAAAGTGTTTAGTAAAATGCCCTTTCAAAATGCCATCTTGTCTCATGACATCAAGGGAGTGTTAGGAAAAGGGCTCTAATCCTTACTCAGATCACAAAGATGGAAGGGATAGAGTTAAGGAATGTGGAGCCATAGCTCCTGGGGGAAAAGGGGCATATTGAAAGAGCTGAGAATTGTCCACTCAGCCTTTATCTCCTGTAGATTCCTCCCCATAAACTCTTCTGACATAACTCAAAACCAGTGTTCTTCAAGTGAAGGAGGAGGACCAATAGCACCAGTTTCACCAGGGATGCTTGCTAAATATAGAGATGCCTTTGGTTTATCCAGAGTGAGAATTCACAACTTTGAAGAGAGGGAGGGGACTGGAATCTGCATGTCTAACAGGTTTCTCCAGGGACTCTAGTGCACATTCAAGTTTGTAAACCACTGAGTTGGAGGGAGATGTGTTTTGCTTTAATCAATGCAGTCAGGCATTTCCATGGGGTGGCAACAACCAAATTAGAAGCCAACAGGATAGGGACAGAGATTCAGGGAAGGGAAGATAAAGTGAGGGAGGCAGGGAGAGATAGAGAAATAAGGAATATGAAGATAAAAGATGAACATTAGACAGGTAGACAGAGAAAGAGAGAAACTGAGATAGGGACTGAAAAAACTCCAAGGGACCTGTTTTACCCATTGAACAGAATATAAGAGGCCAGTCCAGCTGCTCTTTCCAACATCTTGGGACTGTCACAGGTAAAGCTCAGCAGAGTTGCTGGTTCTTCATGAAAATGTCCTCTATTACACCCTGGGTTCCCCCACATAAACTATCATAGCTGGGCCTACCTCACAAATGTCCTTGAGGTGCTTGATGTAATGACGTTCGGTGCTCATGATCTCATTGATGACATTGGCTCGCATCTGGTCCCGGTTCTGTAGTGGCCGGCCCAGACAAAGGCAGTCTGAGTTGGGGTCCAGGTGCCCATTCTGCACATCACTGGGCCCTTCCTCTACCCCATCCTCCTGGTTCACCCAGAGCTGTGGAAGCAGGCAGAAGAAGAATAATAGTTTCCTTCTTTGAAAAGTTTCCAGTCAAGTAGAAAAATGATAAACTAAATTCTTCAAGTATTCAGAGACCATTTGACAAGAGGCCCCTGTAAACTGAATGTCAAGCTTGGCTTTAGGGTGACTTTCAGGCCCTATCTATGAGTTTAATCCTCTCTAGGCCTCTGATGACCTATCTGTAAAATGGAGGATGCAGAAGGATAGAACTTTGAAGAAGGAAAAGTCATCTCTGAGAGGCTTCTTATCTAAGGTTTCAGAGGAGAAAGGAGTTATGGAAAATATAACTAAATCATGCTTGAGCATATCTAGGCAGCACAGCTGGATAAAAAGACTAAGCTATACATGGTTGGGTCTGTGCCACATCTGGATCAAACACAACACCTATGATCATGGAGACCAAATTTTGATACTGGAGTGGGCATTTTGAAAACAGGACCTTCAGTGTTTATTTACATCAAAAGATGCACAAATAATAATTAAAATCTGACATGCCTTGAGTATATAAAGTTATTAGAGTGGAAACGACTGAATGTCCCCACACACATAATAGCAATAGCTATTGATTGAGCACTTACTATACAGCAACTACTATACTAACAGTTTTCAATGAATTGTATTACTCAGTCCTACTAGGCATTTCCATTATTACCTCTATTTCACAGAAGAGGAGACAGAGGCTCAAAAAAGTTAAGTAATTTGTCCCAAGTCACACAGTTAGGAAAGCAGAAGAGCTGGGACAGGAACCAGGTGATCTGACTTTCAGAGCCTGTGCTCTTAACCACTGTGCTAGCATCTTTGCACCTCTGATTCTAAGGAAAACAGGAAAAGAGTAAGGAAGGTATTAGGCCAAGGTGAGATGAGAATTATCAGAATCATCATAAATAGGTACAGTTGGTAGACATTGAAACTACCCATTCCAACACATGAAGGCAAAGGGATGCAGAAAAACCTCCTTTGGGGAGGCTGAGTGAGATATTTCTGGATCTGAGATGACAACTTAAATCAGGAAGATGGCTCATTTTACCCCATTCCTAGGAAGGAGGAAAGTCAGGGTATCAAGGAAAAAAGGAAGGGTGGGACCCTAGGAATAGTGGTAAAATCTGCCAGGGGAATTAACCAAAGAGCTTGTCAGTTGTCTCAACAGCTTTAATCAACAATCTATCTTTGCCCTCTATAACCCCCCAGCTTTTTCCACTTTCCTGCCTCAAGAAGCTGAGATCAAGAAATTTAGATGCATTATTATTTCTGCCACCAGAAAGGCCCTATTAGTGAGTGGCCGTAGGAGGACAGAGGCTTTGGGATGGAGCTACAGGAACAGTAGTTACTTTTCAACTCTGTGTATTCTCCCCTCTCTTTTTGCCTCACAGAGGATGAGGAGCATGGTTACCACCCAGAAAGCCTAGAGATGTCACAAGCATATAATCTACCTATTTTCCACAGGCCAAAATAGGGCTGACTTCTTTTAATGCACTTCGCATACACAGCCACATGTGCAAAAATGTATCTCTATTCAGAACTTATCACCCTCTACAAATGTTCTATTGGAAATATCTTTCCAGCTTCCAAAGGTCAACTTTGTGTCCTCAATATGCTGATAGCTTCCCTTGCATATAATCAGTAGGAAATGATGAGGGATGATTGGTCAAGGAACAGATCTGTTCACAAAGGTGATTCTAAGGCATTGAAGTAAGCACATCATATACATGATGTCATCTCTTTGAAACAATAAAAGCTTCATCCTATAATAATTCACTAGCTTTTCCCAGCTTCCCACAAAGCAAGCTAAGTTATGCTATAAAAAATGGTACCATAGGATATTCTTTCCTGCTTTGTCAAAGATTAGTTGACCATATAGTTGTGGGTCCATTTATGGGTTTTCTATTCTGTTCCATTGGTCTATGTCTGTTTTTGTGCCAGCACCACATTGTCTTGATGACTACAGCTTTGTAATATAGCTTTAAATCTAGAAATATTATACCTTCAGTTTTGTTTTTCTTTTCCCAGAATGAGATACAACCTCACACCTGTCAGAATGGCTAAAATTAACAACAAAAGAAACAACAGGTGTTGGTGAGGATGCATAGAAAGGGGAACTCTCTTACATTGTTGGTGGAAAAGCAAACTGGTGTAACCACTCTGGAGAACAGTATGGAGGTTCCTCAAAAAGCTAAAAATAGAACTACCTTAAGACCCAGCAATTGCACTATTAGATATTTACCTAAAGGATACAAAAATACAGATTTGAAGAGGTACATGCACCACAATGTTTATAGCAGCATTATCAACAATAGCCAAACTATGGAGAGAGCCCAAATATCCATCAACTGATGAATGGATAAAGAAGGCGTGGTGTATGTATATATATATATATATATATATATATATATATATATATGTATATATATATTAGAATATTACTTAGCCATCAAAAAAATGAAATCTTGCCATTTGCAACGACATGGATGGAGCTAGAATGTATTATGCAAAGTGAAATAAGTCAGTCAGAGAAAGATAAACACCATATGATTTCACTGATATGTGGAATTTAAGAAACAAAACAGATGTACATATGGGAAGGGGCCTGGGGGAAAGAGGAGAGAGGGAAACAAACCACAGGAAACTGTTCATGATAGAGAACAAACTGAGGATTGATGGAGGGAGGTGGGTGGGAGATGAGCTAGATGTGTGATGGGTATTAAGGAGGGCACTTGTGATGAGTAATGGGTGTTGTATGTAAGTGATGAATAACTGAATTCTACTCTGAAACCAATATTGCACTGTATGTTAACTAAGTAAAATTTAAATTAAAGCAAAACAAGAAGGTTACCATAGGCAGGCCTTTAAGAGATTAAAAAGAAAAACATTTCTTTTCTTCTCAGGACTTTAAGACAAGCCCATTCAAAATATTGGATTTTGGATGGCTGGAATTAGATGACTCTCTGGAACACTTCCAGAGGGAAGGAGTACATTATATTTGCAGGAGTGGGGTGTGAATATAGAGTGTCTAGAGGCTAGCAACTTGGAAGACTTTCCTGGAAGTCCTCTCAGAGTACTTGAAGACTATTTTCTTCAGCCTTCATTGAACTCTAAGCAAAGCTGGGTTAATGCAATTCAATTTAACAAATAAATATATTTTGGACCTATTCTGTGCCTCACCACTAATTATGAGAGACACGGAGTGAACAAGACAGCTAACTCCTCCCTCCCCTGCCCCCTTAGCCATTCCAGGGAGTGCTTTCCAAATATCTCTGGTTCTCATCTCTTTTTTTTTCCATTCCTACTGTCATGACCCCCATTCCCTAGATGACTTCTCTGGGTTATCTTCCAGCTCTAATCCCTCCCATATACCATTACCAGACCAATTTCTTTGAATATCACTTTGATTATCTACTCTCACACTCCAAAATCCTCAATAGTTCCCTGTTACCAAGTTCAAATCTCTCACCCTGGAATTCAAATATTACCATAACTCAGCTTCAATGTGCATTTCGATACTTAGCTTCTCTATTATGTCCTTCAGGAATACCGGGATTCTCCAAAATTTGTCTACTTTCTGCCCACAAATACTCCCAACTATGTTATTTAATCCCACATTTGATCATGTAAATAATCTGAAAGTACAGAGACTTTCAACCACTTCAGCAACAATGAACCAATATAATAACTTTCTGATGAAGAAACCTAGGCCCATAGAGGAGAAATGACTGCCAGGGAGTTACCAACTTACCCAGATCCCCATTTTGATATGCCTTTCTATTTTATATGTATCTTCCATTGTTTTATTTTTTAATTACATAATTGATACAGGAATACACTAGCTTTGTAAAAAGTTAAAATAGAGAAAAAAGAGAAGACTCAAATTATTAAAATCAGGAATAAAAGAGGAAATATTACTGCCAATATAACAGAATTTTTTAAAAAAATGATTAAAGGGAACACTATGAACAACTGTACACCAACAAATTAGATAGCCTGATGAAATAAATTCCTAGACTGATAAAAAATAGAAAATCTGAATAGGCCTATGAGAAGCAAAGAGATTGGTTTACTAATTAAAAACTCCTTACATGGGAAAAAAATCAGTATGAGATGGCATCACTGGTGAAGTCTACAAAACATTTAAAAATAATTAACATCAATATTTCATTAACTTTCAAAAATAGAAATGCAGAAACTCTCAACAAAATACTTGCAGACCAAATCCAGTAGTGTGTGTGTGTGTGTGTGTGTGTGTGTGTGTGTATTTAATCCAGTTTATCAGATGGGATTAATCCCAGGAATGCAAGATTCATTCAACATATGAAACTCAGTCAATGTAATACACCATATTAATGGAATAAAGGTTTGAAAAATACATAATCATGTCAATAGACATAGAAAAAACATTTGGGAAAGTCCAACACCCTTTCAGAGAAGAAACTTTCTCAATCAGCTGGTAGAAATTTATGGACCACCCATAGTTAATATACTTAATGGTGAAAGACTGAACATTTTCATCCTACAGTCATGAACAAACATCACCTCTATGCAACATTTGTACTGAAGGCTTGAACAACTGGAGACAAAAAAGGCATTCAGATTAGAAAGAAAAATCAAAACTATTCATATATGACATGATTTTATATATATACACATATACACTAATAAATTAATTCAGCAATTTTGCATGATACAAGATCAATATGCAAAGGCCAAATGTATTTTTGAAAATGAAATTAAGAAAACGATCCAATTTAAGAGGCATCAGAAAGAACAAAATCCTCAGGAATACATTTCACAAAAGAAGTGCAAGATTTGTGCACTGAACACTGCAAAACATTGTTGAAAGTAAGTCAAGAAGACCTAACTAAATAAAAAGCTATCTCATGTTCATGGATTGGAAGATTTAATATCGTTAAGATGGTAATATTCTGCAAGTTGATTCAGATTTAACACAATCCCTATCATAACTCTCAGCTTGCTTCTTGGAAGAAATTGACAAGCTTATTCTAAATTTCATATGGAAATTTAAGAGACACAGGATAACCAAAACAATTTTGAAAAAGAAGAACAATGTTGAAAGACTCACACTTCCTGATTCCAAAACTTACTATAAGCCTTTAGTAACCAAGAGAGAGTGGTACTGTCACAAGAATAGATACAAAGATCAATGAAATAGATGAGAGTACAGAAATATACCTAGGGGCGCTTGGGTGGCTCAGTTGGCTAAGCATCTGATTCTTGGTTTCAGCTCAGGTCATGATCTCACGGCTCATGAGATTGGACCCCACATTAGGCTCTGCACTGAAAACACTTGGGCAGTTTCACACTGCCTGCTTGGGCTTGTCTCTCGCCTTCACTCTCTCTCTCTTCCCCTCCCAAACTTGTGCACACACTCTCTCTCAAATAAATAAACTTAAAAAAGAACTATACCCAACATTTATGCTAAACTGATATTTTTTTCAAAGGTATCAAGACAATTCAAAAGGGGAGGGTATAGTCTTTTCAACAAATGGTGCTGGGCAACTGGATATCCACATGCAAAAGAATAAACCTGGACCCATACCTCACACAATATGTGAAAATTAACTCAAAATGGATTAAAGGCCTAAATGTAAAAGCTAAAATTACAAAACATGTCAAACACAACACAGAAGAAAATTTTTGTGACTGTGGATTATGCAGTTTTTTTACATAAATGAAAAAAAAATAGACTTCATCCAAATTAAAAACTTTTGCTTTGCAAATGATAGCATCAAGAAAGTGAAACAATGCATAGAATGGAAGAAAATATTTGAATATACTATATCTGATAAGGACCTAGTATCCAGAATATATAGAACTGAAGAATAAAGTGGCAAATACCACTTCAAAATGGGCAAAGCATCTGAACATTTTTCCAAAGAAGATATATATATAAATGGCCAATAAATACATGTAAAGACACTCAACACCATTAGCTGTCAGGGAAATACAAATCAAAATCCCAATGAGATATCACTTCACACCCAATAGAATGGCTATGATAAAAAAATGGATAATAACATGTGTGATGAGGATATGGAGAAATTAGAACCTTCATACACTGTTGATAGGAGTGTAAATTGGTAAAACTACTATGGAAAACAATTTGGCAATTTCTCCAAAAGTTAAATTATAGTTTCCACATAATTTAACATAGTAGTTCCTCTCCTATGTATATACTCAAGAATACTGAAAATATAAGTTCACACAAAAACTGGTATACAGATATTCATAGCAGCATTACTCATAATAGCCAAAATGTGAAAACAATGCAGAAGTTCAACTGATAAATAGATAAATGTGGTATGTATGTGAACACACACATACACAAACACAAAATAGAATACTATTTAGCAATACAAAGGAATAAAATATAATATGAATGAACCTCAAGGACACCATGCTAAGTAAAGGAAGCCAGACACACAAATAACCACATATTATACACCATTTATATGAAATGCCCAAAAGACACAAAACAGATTAGTGGTTTCCAGGACTGGGGGAAGTGGGAGAATGGAGAATGACTGCTAATGGTTGCAGGGTTACCTTTGAGGAGTGATGAAAATGTTCTAGAATAGATAGTAGTGATTGTTGCACAATTAATGCCCAGGTGACGCTTGAACAATGCATATGTTAGGGGCACCAACTTCCCACACAGTCAAAAATCTGTGTATAACTTTTGACTCCAAAACTTAACTATTAATAGCTTACTATTGACCAGAATCCTTACCAATAACAGTAGATTAATACATATATTGTATATGTATTGTATACCGCACTCCTATAATTGAGCCAGAGAAAAAATGTTAAGAAAATCATAAAGAAAATACATTTATAGTACTATATTATATTTATCAAAAAATCCATGTATAAGTGGACCCACACTGTTTAAATCTGTGTTAAGTCAACTGTACTAAAATCCACTAAATTGTACCCTTTAAAATGGTAAATTTTTGTCACATGGCAACTGTAAAAAATAAAAAGTTAGGCGGGTTAGGGGAAGATGGCGGGGCAGCATGGAGCCCCTCAGCCTGTCTCATCCCTGAAACGCAGCTAGATTAGCACCAAAAGATTTTACATGCCTAGTGAGTTGATCTGAGGATTAACACAACAATCTGCATAACTTGAGCCACAGAACTTGACAGGTACATGGTGCAGAGAGGTGAACTGGGGGAGAGAAAAGCCATGGAGGGTAGGGAGCTGTTTTTGTGGGGAGAGGACAGAGAAAAGGGGAGAGTACAGTGCATTGGGAGAGTGCAGGAAAAACATTCCTTGAAAGTAGCTGGAGAGAAAGACAAAGGTGAAACACAGGGGATTGAACAATAAATCTGTTCCCCAAAATCACTGATGGGAAGAAAGGAGAGGGTTTCAATACCATTAGGATTCTATAAACAGTGGAGCACAGAGTCTGAAGTTCTGGAGCTCAGTGCTCTGGTGAGTAAGTAGGGTGAATCCCCAGGAGCAGGCAGTGGGGTCTGAGGGGTCCATGTGCCAGAGAGGGAGAAGTGGTTCCCCTGCTTGGAGTGCATTTGGTAGAAGCCATATGCCTCCGAACAGGCCAAGGTTCCAGGGAACCCCAGAGAGCAGCCATGTTTGCTGGTATTGGGACAAAGACACCACGTTTGCTGGTATTGGGACAAAGACACCAGAGTGTGGTAAAACCTGGTGCCAGCTGTCTGTTGTGATTTTCCATGCTCTCTGAACGTCTATCACTGTGCAATCACACTAACATTTTCCGGGGCAAGCCAGAACCCAGCCATTGCTCAGCAAGACCCTCCCCCAGAGCATGGGTCCAAGACACAGGGGCCTCTGAAGTGTGGGGTTTTGAAACACAATTCATCTGAGATAAAACTCTAGAGGGAGGTGCCACCTGGCAGGCAGACAGTTTGGACATGGACAGGATAGAGGCAGGGAGTTGACAGAGGCTTGAGACAAAGGAGGAGCGCTTGATCACAGGATGTTGAGAACTCGAAGTTCTTGTTCCTGAGACTAGAGAGCTGGGTGAAGACATTTCCACCTCTCCCAGCACACACACATGTGCCACACTGATCCACCCCAGTAAGGCTAAGGGGCACCACCTAGTGGAGAACGGAGACTTTACTCCAATCCCCACCCAACTGTGCCTCCAAGCACATCCCCTAGAATACCAGCACAAGTCCCTCATCCTGTTTAGTGTATAAAGAGTTTCATGATTTGAGTTCTAGGGGAAATGGGATATAACCTCATTTGGGTTTCATTCTGTTTGCTGGTTTATTAATTAGCTCACTTTTTTCTTTTGCTTCTCTTCTGTCCTTGTTTAATTGTTTTTCCTTTCTTTTTCTTGGATACAGAAAGAGAAGAGAAAATTTTATTTTCTTTTTTTAATTAAAAAATTAAATTATTTTTCACTATATTATTTTTATTTTTTATTCTATTTCATTTTTTTATTTCATTTTATTCTATTATATAAAATTTTAATTTTTAAATTTTTCTTACCTTTATTTTTATTTTCCTACTTTTCTTTCCCTTTTTCCTCCATTCTATCAAGTGTCTTTCAACACGCAGACCAAAACACAGCCAGGATCTAGCTTCCTTTATTTGATTGTTTTGTTTTTTATTTTTTTAATTTTAATTTTTATTTATTAATTTTTTCTTCCTCCCAAATGACAAAACAAAGGAATTTACCTCAAAAGAAAGAACAGGAAGAAATGACAGCCAGAGGCTTAAAACAGATATAAGAAAGATATCTGAAATACAATTTAGAACTACAATAATAAGAATACTAGCTGGGGTTGAAAAAGCATAGAATCCCTTTGTGTGGAGATAAGAGAAGAAAAATCTTGTCAGGATGAAATTAAAAATGCTATAACCGAGATACAATCTCAATTGGATGCCACAGCAGCAAGGATGTACAAAGCACAACAGTGAATCAGTGATATACAAAAAAAATAATGGAGAAAAATGAAGCAGAAAAAAGGAGGGAAACAAAGGCAAAGATCACAATACAAGACTCAGAGAACTCAGTGACTTATTAACAAGGAATAACATCTGAATAATAGGAGTCCCAGAAGATGAAGAGAGAGAAAAAGGGGAAGAAGGCTAATGAGAGCAAATTATAGCTGAAAATTTTCCTAATCTGGGGAAGGACAGAGCCATCGAAATCCAAGAAGCACACAAAACTCCCATTAGAGTCAACAAAAATCGACAATCACCAAGGCATATCATAGTCAAATTCACAAAACACACAGACAAGGAAAGAATTATGAAAGTGGCAAAGGAAAAAAAGTCCTTAACCTATAATGGAAGACAGATCAGGTTTGCAGCAGACCTATCCACAGAAACTTGGCAGGCCAGAAAGGAGTGGCAGGTATATTCAATGTGCTGAATCAGAAAAATATGCAGCCAAGATAGTCTTCTTTGTCCAGTAAGGCTAACATTCAAAATAGAAGGAGAGATAAGAGTTTCCCATACAAACAGAAACTAAAGGAGTTCATGACCATTAAACCAGCCTTGAAAGAAACTTTAAGGGGGAATCTTTGAGTGGAGAAAAGACAAAACAAAGACCAAAGGCAACAAAGACTAGAAAGGACTAGGGAACATCACCTGAAAATAAAACTCTACAGGCAACACAATGGCATAAAATTCACACTTTTCAGTACTAACTCTAAATGCCAATGGACTAAATGCTCCAATCAAAATACATCAGGTATCAGAATGGATAAGAAAGCAATACTCATCTATATGCTTCTTATAAGTGACTCATTTTAGACCTAAAGATACCTGCAGATTGAAAGTAAGGGGATAGAGAACCATCTATCAAGCTTATGGTAATAAAAAAAAAAGCTGTAGTAGCCATACTTGTATCAGGCAAACCAGATTTTAAAATAAAGACTGTAACAAGAGATGAAGAAGGGCATTGTATCATAATTAAGGAGTCTATCCAGCAAGAAGATCTAACAATTGTAAATATTTATGCCCCAAACAAGAAGGTACCCAAATATATAAATTTATTAATCATAAACATAAACAAACTCATTGATAATAATACATAATAGTAGGGGACTTTAACACCCCACTTACAGCAATGGACAGATCTCCGAAGCAGGAACTCAACAAGGAAACAATGCCTTTGAATGACACACTGGACCAGACGGACTTAACAGATATATTCAGAATGTTTCATCCTAAAAAAGCAGAATACACATTCTTCTCAAGTACACATGAAACATTCTCCGGAACATATCACATACTGGGTTACAAATCAGCCCTAAGCACAAAAAAATCGAGATCATACCTTGCATATTTTCAGAACACAATGCTATGAAACTCGAAATCAACAAGAAAAATTTAGCAAAACCATAAACACTTAAAGAGTAAAGAAGATCCTACTAAAGAATAAATGATTAACCAATATATTAAAGAGGAAATTAAAAAGTACATGGAAGCCAATGAAAATGAAAACATGACAGCCAAAAACTTCTCAGATTCAGCAAAAGCCATCATAAGAGGGAAGTATATAGCAATGCAGGCCTTCCTAAAGAAGGAAGAAAGGTCTCAAATATACAACCTAACCTTACATCTAAAAGATCTCAAAAAAGAACAGTAAATAACAAAACCAGCAGAAGAAGGTAAATAATAAAGATTAGGCAGAAATCAATGATATCAAAAGGAAAAAAAAGACAGTAAAACAGATCAATGAAACCAGGAGTTGGATCTTTGAAAGAATTAACAAAATTTCTAAACCCCTAGCCACATTGATCAAAAAGAAAAAAGAAAGGACAACAAATCAATAAAATCACAAATGAAAGAGAAGAGATCACAACCAATACCACAGAAATACAAGCAGTAGTAAGAGAGTATTATGAGCAATTATATGCCGACATATTGGACAATATGGAAGAAATGGACAAATGCCTAGAAACATATAAACTACCAAAATGGAAACAGGAAAAAATGGAAAATTTGAACAGACCTATACCAGTAAGGAAATTGAATCAATAATAAAAAATCTCCAGGCAAACAAGGTTCCAGGGACAGATGGATTTCCAAGGGAATTCTACCAAACATTTAAAGAAGAGTTAACACCTATTCTTTTGAAGCTGTTCCAATAAATAGAAATGCAAAGACCCCACCAGAAAGGAGAACTACAGACAAATTTTCCTGATGAACATGGATGCAAAAATTCTCAACAAGATACTAGCCAACCGATCCAAAAATACATTAAAAGAATTATTCACCACGATCAAGTGGGATTTATGCCCGGGATGCAGGACTGGTTCCATATCCTCAAATTAATCAATGAGATACATCACAATAAAAGAGAGGATAAGAACCATATAATCTTCTCAATAGATGCAGAGAAAGTATTTGATGAAATACAGTGTCCTTTCTTGACAAAAACACTCAAGAAAGTAGGGATAGAAGGATCATACCTCAAGAGCATAAAGGCCATATATGAAAGAGTGCCGGTAATATCATTCTCAATGGGGAAAAACTGAGAGCTTTCTCCCTAAAATCAGGAACACAACAAGGATGTCCACTCTCTACTACTGTTATTCAACATAGTGTTGGAAATCCTAGCCTCAGCAATCAGACAACACAAAGAAATTAAAGGCATCCAAATCAGCAAGGGAGAAGTCAAACATTCACTCTTCACAGACAACATGATACTCTATGTGGAAAATACAAAAGACTCCACCAAAAAACTGCTAGAACTGATACATGGATTCAGCCAAGTTGCAGCATATAAAATCAATGAACAGAAATAGGTTGCATTTCTATACATCAATAATGAAGCAGCAGAAAGAGAAATCAAGGAATTGATCCCGTTTACACTTGCACCCAAAACCATAAAATATGTAGGAATAAACCAAACCAAAGAGGTAAAAAAATTATACACTGATAACTATAGAAATCTTATGAAAGAAATTAAAGAAGACACAAAAAAAATGGGAAAATGGTCCATGCTCATGGATTGGAAGAAAAAATATTGTTAAAATGTCAATACTACCCAAGGCAATCTACATATTCAATGCAATCCCTATCAAAAAACACCAGCATTCTTCACAGAGCTAGAACAAACAATCCCAAAATTTGTATGGAACCAGAAAAAAACCCGAATAGGGCAATTCAAGCAATCTTGAAAAAGAAAACCAAAGCAGGAGGCATCACAATCCTGGACTTCAAGATGTATTACAAAGCTTTAATCATCAAGACAGTATGGTACTGGCACAAAAACAGACACATAGGTCAATGGAACAGAATAGAGAACCCAGAAATGGACCCACAAACATATGTCCAGCTAATCTTTGACAAAGCAGGAAAGAATATCCAATATAAAAATGAAAGTCTCTTCAGCAAATGGTGTTGGGAAAACTGAACAGTAACATGCAGAAGAATGAACCTGGGCCACTTGCTTACACCATACACAAAAATAAACTCAAAATGGATGAAAGACATAAATGTAAGACAGGAAGACGTCAAAATCCTAAAGGAGAAAACAGGCAACAACCCCTTTGATTTTGGTCGCAGCAAATTTTTACTTGGCATGTCTCTGGAGGCAAGGGAGGCAAAAGCAAAAATGAACTCATTGGGAACTCATCAAGATAAAAAGCTTCTGCACAGCGAAGGAAACAATCAACAAAACTAAAAGGCAACCAATGGAATGTAAGAATAAGATATTTGCAAATGACATATCAGATAAAGGGTTAGTATCCAAAACCTATAAAGAATTTATCAAAGTAAACATACAAAAAACAAACAATCCTGTGAAGAAATGGGCAAAAGACATGAATAGACACTTCTCCAAAGAAGACACCCATATGGCCAACTGACGCATGAAAAAATGCTCAACATCCCTCATCATCAGGGAAATACAAATCAAAACCACCATGAGATACCACCTTACACCAGTCAGAATGGCTAAAATTAATATCTCAGGAGACAACAGGTGTTGGCGAGGATGCAGAGAAAGGGGAACACATTTTCACTGTTGGTGGGAATGCAAACTGGTGCAGCCACTCTGGAAAACAGTATGTAGGTTCCTTAAAAAATTAAAAGTAGGACTACCCTATGACCCAACAATTGCACTACTAGGTATTTATCCAAAGGATACAGTAGTGCTGTTTTGAAGGGGCACATTCACCCCAAAGTTTATAGCAGCACTATTACCAACAGCCAAATTATTGGAAAGAGCCCAAATATCCATCAATTGATGAATGAATAAAGAATATATGTGACAGATACACACACACAATGGTATATTACTCGGTGATCAAACTGAATGAAATGTTGCCATTTGAAACCACATGGATGGAACTAGATTGTACTATGCCAAGCGAAGTAAGTCAATCAGAGAAAGACAAATAGATGACTTTACTCATATGTGGAATTTAAGATACAAAACAGATGAACATAAGGGAAGGGAAGCAAAAATAGGATAAAAACAGAGAGGGAGACAAGCTGTAAGAGACACTAAACACAGAGAACAAAGGGTTGCTGAAGGGGTGTTGGGTGGGGGGTTTGGATAAATGGGCAAGGGGCATTAAGAAGGACACTTGTTGGGATGAGCACTGGGTGTTATATGCAAATGATGAATCACTAACTTCTATTCCTAAAATCATTATTACACTATATGTTAACTAACTTGGATTTAAATTTAAAAAAGAAAAAGTCAAAATAGTCTAGATAAGGTGAAAGTTCCCCTTTGACCACTCATCATCCCAGTTATTTCCACCTTTCTTAAGGAAACTATGGTTATAAATTGTTTTGTATAATCCTTTCTGACCTTTCCCCATGCATTTATGTGCCTATACACATACTCCAGTGAACTCATTGTTCCATGTTAAATTCATGCTAACTCATCCTTTGGTACATACTTTTCAACCTCTTTAGTAGCCTTTCCCTGCAAATGGTTTGGTAGTTCTTAAAGGAGAGGTGCCATAATATCCAGCTCTCTCAGGTCCTGGCATTATGCCTTAGTACCTGTGAAGAGTTCAACAGGGGCTTAAGCAGTGTCACAGAAAGCCAGCCTCTCCCCAGCTCTAGCAGTGTGATGTTTCTGAGAAGAGAATGGGTAAGCAAAATTATCTAAATGTCAGCTCAATATTTTCAAAGATCAAATCTAGCCAGCCAGAGAGGAATAAAACATGAGCCATCCTCCAAGAAAGTGAAGTGTTACTACCAGTCACATTAAATAATAGAATCTCAGAGTTGTGGAATAAGAGTTATAAAGGAAATGGTAGGTCATCCAGTCCATACTACCCTCAGCCCCTTTATCAATACATTAACTCCAGTGACAATGTCCATTGCCGACAATTGCCCAGCCCTCCTGCTTGAACACAACTAATGATGAGATCACTATCTCCTAAGGCAGGCTTTTCCTTTTTCAGATAACTCTAAACATGAGCAGGGCCCTTTAATGTACTTCTGTTTTATGAAAGCCCCAGCCAAAAAACTCAGCAAAAGGGCAAAACACAGACAAAAGAGTGGGATTGTAGGAAATGAACTCTCCTATAACAAAGGTAACTGAAACACCCTTCTGTGCCACAACAAACAATGACAGTAGCTGCAAAGGTGGATGTGGGAAACTGAAATAAACCTAGTGTGTTGTAGGCACAGCTCCCACTTCTTGCACACATATCCTGCCTCTGTTCTGGAGTCTCAATCCCAGCTTCCAGGAGAATCAGGCATGCTTAGAGATCCCTGAGCATGCATTCCAGGAAGCATTTTATGTTTCTATCTAGCACAAAGCCAAACAGCATGGCAGGTATAATCAGGCACAGAAACCATTCTTTGTCCCTCAAGGGGAAGAGATTTAATAACTGTCACATGAAAGATCATTATAATAAGGCTGCTAACAAATTGTTCTCCTTTTCAAGCATACACACAATGAGCAATAAGCTTCAACCTGAGCAATGAAAATTTTGTTTATACAACAGACAAAAAAAAGAAAGGAAAGGAAAAGATAAAAGACAAAAACAAGACCCATGTGGATATCCCATCTCAGTATTCACGGTTATCTATTAACATGTTATAATGGACCTAGCTCACTGAACTCCATTCCTTCCTAACAGAGACCATAACATGAGCCAGGCCTCTCTTGCTGGTCATTCTAACACATCCTACTTATTCCCACCTCTACTCCTGTATCATTCTAATGGCTGTCCTTCACCCTCTGCACAAGAAGTCCTTCCCTATCATTTTCTATCATTCTTCTATTGTTCCTGGCTTCTCTGAAAGCTTCATTCAAGAACAGGATTTTCTCATTTCAAAACTGCCTTGTATGGCAGACACATATACCTTTATTAGTCCTATATCCTAGATGAGACATTCAAGGCCAGAGAGGGCAATGGATGCTTCACACTGAACAGGAAGCAGTCAGGATTGAAGCAAAGTCTGAAGATTCAGGACAATATCAAGAGAGACAATCTATGACAGTGTTGAAGGGTATAGACTTGGGAACATGGGTTCAAATCCTGGCTCTACAACTGCCTTGCTGAGTAATGTAGAATAAGTTACTTAATATCTCTGATACTGTTTCCTCATCTATAAAATATAGAGAATAATATTAATCTACTTTATGGGGCCATTATGAAGATTAAATAAGGTAATACATATGAAACCCTTAGAACAGTCCCTGGCACAGAGTCAAGTATTAGCTGTTATTATTATCCTCCAATTTGACACCATCTGCCCTAGAACCACAAGGCAACATGCTATCTGGGAAAAAATTGTTGTCTCTAGCCAGGAAATGGATTTTGGTGGTATTTTTGTAACTGCCTTCATAATTTTCACAAATCTCTCACATTCTAAATGCCATTTCATTGACAGGAAGACTCTAAACAGCCCCTACTAAGGCAGACAGTTTGAATTGGAGATATTGATATCTTTTGCTTGTGACAAACCATCCTAAGGTGAGAGCTCAAGCCAGAATTGGTGTGGGGTACAGGGAAACACTTCATAGACATAAATATGCCTAATCAGCAAAACTAGATGCCTTTGGCAAAGTTGGCAGATGTCAAATCAACATACAAAAGTAAACAGAATTTTTGTAAATTACTAAATATCATCTAGAGAAAAATATGATTTTACAAAGATATTATTTATAATTATAAAACAATATGTAACTGCTAAAAGTAAATCAAAGAAAATATTCATAGGCACTTTGAAGAAAATAAATAAGTTTTTTGAGAGACATTAAAATTGAAATAAATGGAGAGTGAAAACATGCTTTTAGATAGCCTCAATATTATAAAAATATCAATTCTCTTTAGTTTGATTTAGTGACTAAATTTACTCAAACCAAAATCTCAATGGGGATTTTGGAACACATAATAAGCTCATTATAAAAGGTATACAAATAAATTTTAAAAAAAGAATAGCCAAGACATTATTATAGTTATAGCCAAGACTATATTATAGTTATAGTAGAACTATAATAATGAAGATAAGTCAATGGAACCAACTGTAAAGTACCAGAAATTCAAATATATATGAGAACAGGATACAGCAGGATCTAGCATTGCAAATTACTAAGAAAATAAGAGTGTGTTTAATAAATGGAAGAAAATAAAATCAGGTCCCTTTATCACACCATATATAACAAATTACCAAGGGATTAAATACTTAAAATTAAAAACAGAGGTATAAAGGGGCACCTGGGTGGCTCAGTCAGTTAAGTCTCTGACTTCGGCTCAGGTCATGATCTCACGGTTTGTGAGTTTGAGCCCCATGGCAGGCTCTGTGCTGACAGCTCAGAGCCTGGATCCTGCTTCAGATTCTCTCTCTCTGCTCCTCGCATGCTCTCTCTCTCTCTCTCAAAAATAAATATTTTAAAAATTAAAAAAAAAACCAGAGCTATAAAAACTTTCAAAAAACAACTTAGAAGAATGACTTTATGGCCTCAGAAAATTTCTTAAGAAACCAAAAAAAAAAAGCAAAAACAAGAAGGAAGTCAATAAGTCTCATTCCTTTAAGAACTTCTCTCTAAAAAGATAGCATAAATAAAGTAAAAGACAAGCCATAAGCTGGGAGGAAATGTTTGCATAAATTATTAGTCCCCAAAATGTATAAAGAAGGTCTTAAAAATTAAAGAAACACCAACAACACATTAGGAAAAAATGGGAAAAAACTTTAGATACATTTACAGATAAGGAATTATGAATGAATAATAAACCTATGAAAATATGCTCATTTTGTTCAGAAATATTAAAAGTGTAATGTAATACCACAATAAGATGATATTTTACAGCCACCAGATTGGCATGCATTAAAAATTTGACAACAGGGGCGCCTGGGTGGCTTGGTAGGTTAGGCGCCTGACTTTGGCTCAGGTCATGTTCTCACAGTTAGTGGTTCGAGCCCCACGTCAGGCTCTGTACTGACAGCTCAGAACCTGGAGCCTGATTTGGATTCTGTGTCTCCCTCTCTCTGGCCCTCCCCCACTCATGCTCTGTCTCACTCTCTCTCTCTCTCTCAAAAATAAACATTAAAAAAATTAATGAAATATTAAAAATTAAAAAATTTGACAACAAAAGTGTTCAAAATGTATAGGGGGCAGGAACTAGATGCCTCTGGCAGAAAGCTTATTTAAAGAAACAATAGAGGAAAACTTCCCAAATCTGGGGCACGATATGGACATCCAGGTACTTGAAGCTCAAAGGTCCCTAATCAGGTTCAATCCAAAGAAGACTTTACTCAGAAACATTATAATAAAAATGTCAAAAATTAATGACAAAGAGAAAATCTTGAAAGCAAAAGAGAAAAGGAGCTTTTCATATACAAAAGAACTCCCATAAAGCTATCAATGCATTTCTCAGCAAAAACCTTGCAGGCCAGGAAGGTGGGATGCTTTATTCAAATTACTGAAAGAAAAAGACTGCCAGCCTGGGCACCTGAGTGGCTCAGTCGGTCAAGCATCTGACACTTGACTTTGGTTCATGGGTTTGAGCCCCACATTGGGCTCTGCATTGACAGAGTGGAGCCTGCTTGGGATTCTCTCTCTTCTCCTCCTCTCTCTCCCTCTCCCTTCCTCCCTCTCTCTCTCAAAATAAATTTTAAAAATCACAAATTTATTTTTTAAAAAAGGAAAAGTACTGCCAACCAAGAGTACTTCACCCAGCAAAGCCATCAAAATCAACTGAAAGAGAGATAAAGACATTCTTAAGATAAATAAAAGCTGAAGTTCACCACCACTAGAACTGTATTACAAGGAATGGAGTTCTTCAAGCTGAAAAGAAAGGATGCTGACTAGTAACACAAAATTGTATGAAAGCATAAAACTCACTGGTAAATGTAAATATATAGTCAAACTAAGAATACTCTAATAGAATTGTATGTAAATCAGTTAACTCTAGTATAAAGAATAAATGACAAAAACATTATAAATAACTATAGCTACAATATTTTGTTAATGGATACACAATATAAAAATATGTAAGAAAGTGTTGAATCACTATATTGTACACCTGAAACTAATATTACACTGTATGTTAATTAAGTGGAATTTAAATAAAAACAGAAAAGATATAAGCAATGATATCAAAAACATAAAATGTGTGTGGAGGGTAAAAGTGTTGAGCTTTTGTATTAGGACAAACTTGTTATTAGCTTAAAGTAGACTATTAAAACTCTTAAGATGTTTTGTGTTAGCCTTATGACAACCATAAAACAAAAATCTATAGTAGATACACAAAAGATAAAGAGGAATCAAAGTATACCAGTATAGAAAATAATCAAATCATAAAGGAAGAGAGCAAGAGAGGAAGAAACAAAGAATCTATAAAACACCCAGAAAACAATGAACAAAATGGCAATAATAAGTACTTACCAATAATTACTTTAAGGAAATTGATTAAAATCTCTAATCAAAAGACACAGAGTGACTGAATGGATATAATACAAGACCCAACTATATGCTGGCTATGGGGTTGACTTAAGCTTTAGGGATATATTTAAGGATTCTTAAATTCTACATATGAGTGAAATCATATGTTTTTTGTCTTCCTTTGATTGACTTATTTCACTTAGCATTATATCCTCTAAGTCCATTCATGTTGGTACAAGTGGCAAGATTTCATGATTTTTAAAAATGTTTTTTTATTCTGAGAGAGAGAGAGCACAGGTAGAGGAGGAACAGAAAGACACAGAATCCAAAGCAGGCTCCAGGCTCTGAGCTGTCAGCACAGAGCCCAAGGCGGGGCTTGAACTCACAAACTGCAACATCATGACTTGAGCTAAAGCTGGGCGCTCAATTGACTGAGCCACCCAGTAGCCCATAAATTTCATGAATTTTTAATGGCTGAGTAATAATCCATTGTGTGTGTGTGTGTGTATATATATATACCACATCTACTTTATCCATTCAGCTATCAATGAACACTTGGGTTGCTTTCATATCTTGACTATTATAAATAATGCTGCAATAAACATAGGAGTTCATATATCTTTGTGAATTAGTGTCTTCATTTTCTTTGGGTAAATATGTGAAAGTGTAATTACTGGATCATATGGTAATTCTATTTTTAACTTTTTGAGGAACCTGAATACTGTTTTCCACAATGGCTGCACCAATTTGCATTCCCACCAACAGTGTACAAGTTTCCTTTTTCTCTACATCCTTGCCAACACTTGTTATTTCTTGTATTTTTGATTTTATGCATTCTGACATGTGTAAAGTAATATCTCATTGTGGTTTTAATTTGCATTTCCATGATGAATAGAGATGTTGAGCATCTTTTCATGTGTTTGTTGGCCATTGGTATGTCTTCTTTGGAAAAATGTCTATTCAGGAATTTAAGAAACAAAACAAATGAACAACAAAAAAAGAGACAAACAAAAATAGACTATTGAATACAGAGAATGAACTGGTGATTGCCAAAGGGGAAGTGGGTGTGGGGATAGGTAAAATACATAACAGGGATTAAGAATACACTTATCTTGATGAGCACTAAAAATATATAGAATTTTTGAATCATTATATTTTACACCCGAAACTAATAAAATACTGTATGTTAATTATACTTGAGTTAAAAAAATAAAAGAAAAAAAGGATACATCTAGGCTGAAAGTAATGGAAAAACATATTCCATGAATATATAAACCAAAACAGAGTAGGGGTAGTTATAACTATATCAGAAAAAAAAAAGGTTGATTAGAAGTCAAAAACTATAATAAGAGACAAGGAAGGTAATTATATAATCATAAAGGGATCAATACATCAAGAGGAATAACAATAGTAAATACATGTGCACCCAAAATTGGAACACTGAAATATAGAAAGCAAATTTTAACAGATCTGAAGGGAGAAATAACAACACAATAATAGTAGGGGACTTCAGTATCCCACTTTCAACAATTTATAGATCATACAGGAGAAAATCAATAAGGAAACATTGGACCTAAACTACATTTTTTAAAATAATTTTTAATGTTTATTCACTTTTTGAGAGACAGAGACAGAGTGTGAGCAGGGCAGTGGCAGAGAGAGACACACACACAGAATCCGAAGCAGGCTCCAGACTCTGAGCTGTCAGCCCAGAGCCCGATGCAGGGCTTGAACTCAAGATCATGACCTGAGATCATGAAAATTAAAACATTAATGAGATATCACCTCATACATGTTAGCATAGCTAGTCAAAAAGTCAAAAGATAAGAAATGTTGGTGAGGATGTGGAGAAAAGTGAGCCCTTGTGCACTATAGGTAGGAATGTAAATTGGTACAGCCATCATGGAAAACAGTTTCGAGGTACCTCAAAAAAATTAAAAGTAGAACTATTATATGATCCAGCAACTCCACTTCTGGGCATATATCCAAAGGATATAAAATCACTGTTTCAAAGAGAAATCTGCACTCCCATGTTCATTACAGCTTTATTCACAGTAGCCAAGATAGGGAAACAACATAAATGCCAGTCAATAGATAAATGGAAAAGAAAATTCCACAAAATGGAATACATAAACAAGGGAATAGTACTGTTTATTTTTTATTTTAAATTAACTTTAAAAATTTTTTTAATTATTTTTTTTTTTATTTGAGAGGGAGAGAGTGAGCGAGTGGGAGAGAGGAGCAGAGGGAGAGAGAGAGAATCCCAAGCAGGTTCTATGCTCAGTGTGGAGCCCAACATGGGGCTTAATCCCATGACTTTTGAAGCCAAAACCAAGAGTCAGATAACCAACTGAGCCACTGAGGCACCCCAATATATTAAAAAAGTATATACAGGTATTTGCAACAACTTGGTTGCAACTGGAGGATATTAAACTAAGTGAAATAAGCCAGATACAGAAAGATCACTTCATCTTACTTATATATGGAATCTAAAAAAAAGTCAAATTCATAGTAACAGAAAGTACAATGATGGCTATCAGGGAAAAGGGAAGATATCCATCAAATGATACTAACTTTTAGTTATAAGATGAATAAATTCTGGATATCTAATGTATAGCATGTTGACTATAGGTAATAATAATATATTATACACTTGAAATGTTCTGAGAATTAAATTCAGGTGTTCTTACATAAAAAGTAATAGTAATAGTTAACTACAAGAAGTGATGGATATGTTAAGAAGTTTGTGAAAACAATTTCACAATGTATACATATACCAAAATATTAAATTGTATACCTTAAATATATACAAACTTTCTGTCAAAAATAAATAAGTTTTTAAACATTGAAAAAATATTTCAAATCAAGTAAGTACCCTCAAATATTTCAAATACTTTCCATAGTATATATGTTCAATATGTAGGCATTCAAATATCTATTCAAATCTATATTTAATAGTATAATTGTGACCAAAAAAAAAACCCATTAGATTTCTCTGAAACAGACTATGCCCCATATTACACCTAAGTCTTCTCCTTTTAATTGGTTTTCATTGGCCTATTGCCTGGTTAGAACTTGATAGAATTTAGGTTTATATTAGTTAAATAGCCACAAAAATAATACTTGTGCCAAATTAAATCACCCAGGATTTATTTCACAAACATTATGTGCAGGGTCTTGTGCTCTTGGGGGAGTAGCAGCAAACAAATAACATGTGTAGACATATACATATTAATTGACTTCCAGGACCTTTAAATGTTCATTTTATCTGTATTTCCTTTGATTTGCAGTCTGGGATAAAAGAAAGATAAGGGTTCTAGTTAAACTATCCAGATATGGAAGTACAAAACCCTGCCCTCTCTGATTTCAGGATGAAAGCCGCACTAAGGGAGGATGCTGAAATCAAGCTGACCTGAGTTATTCATCTTCCAGAAAGTTCACAATATTTGACAGACATTCAGAAAACCTATTTCGGCATAGTGACCTGGAAAAACACTGGCTTTGAAATCAGAACTGTTATCTTGTCTAGGCCATGCCATTTATTACTATACTGGCAGGGTCTCACTATCTCATCCTGCAGAACTCTACCACTGTCCCAAATCTGGCCTGCTCCTTGTTTAGGGTTCTGCCTTGTATTTCTAACTCCTTGTAGTCCCTATCCAGGCTAAGGTATTCTCCTGTGGCTACTCCAGTCATATGCCTCTCCCTGACCTCAGCTCCTACTAAACAATATTCCTTCCCTAACTATCGTCTACCTTCCAACTGCAGACCTGTGTACAAAATACTATGGAGCCCAGGGACTGCGATGAGGGAGGAATGAGGAATGACTGCTAATGGGTATGGGTTTCTTTTAGGAGTGATTAAAAAGTTCTGGAACTAGATGGTGGTGATAGTTGTAAAACATCATAAATGCACTGAGTTCTATACTTTAAAAGACCCAAAATAGTAAATTTTATGTTATGTGTATTTTACCTTAATGAAAAATAATATATAGATTATGAGCTGGAGAAAACTGAGGCCTTCCAAGAGAAATGATTTGGCCAAGGTCACAGAGCTTAGGTAAGACATTTCCCTTCTGCATAAGTTCTCATATCTATCAGACTTCTGTAGGATGGGCTCCAGGTCTAAATTATGTCTGTACAGGGGCACCTGGCTGGCTCAATTGGTTAAGCGTCTGACTTCAGCTCAGGTCATGATCTCATGGTTTGTGGGTTCGAGCCCCACATTGGGCTCTGTGCTGACAGCTCAGAGCCTGGAGCCTGCTTCAGATTCTGTTTCTCCCTCTCTCTTTGCCCCATCCCATTTGTTCAGTCTCTCTCAAAAATAAACATTTTTAAAAAATTTAAATAAAGTACATTTGTACCTCTTCAGTAACAACTTGAGGATCATCTGTTGGATGAACAGATTTATTCTACATACGAGGAAACCATTACTGATTCACTGCACACTGCCTGTGTCTGGATTCCTGGTCACCTGCTTAATTGAAGCACAGCCAGCAATTCGATGTTAGACGCACTAATACCAACCATTTGCCATGGCAGCGAAGCTACCTTATCTTCTGTCTACTGACACTGCACTCTACCTACTGGGTTGGACTTTCCCCAAACATGTGCAGTTGGAAGGGTCCTCACTCATCCCGTGCCCTCAGCCCACTCTAATCCATATGGAAAGGTAAACTTCTAAGATCTGGCCTCAGTTCAAGTTTATCTGGCTATATTGCAGCTTCAGGGCTACTGCTGGCCTTGTCTGATTTGTAACACCATTATTAAATGTGTTACTTAACAGTAACTTATACTTGCCTAATATATAACTGAATGAGGGCATGAGTCCACCCCACATATGACCCTCAATCTCAAGCCCCACTGAGTCAATAACCTCACTACCTTAATAAGCTTATCAAACAGCTAAAAAGCTGGACAAATTGGCAGAATTTACAGGTCTATTACAACAGCTCTGTTCCCCCAATACATCTTACAAAAGATATTTTTCCAATTCATTTCTGACTGCAATGTAAAACAGTGTTCTAAAATTTATGCAGTCATAAATGAGGGCTAACTGCTTATGTATAGCCCCAGTAAAATTATGCCTGTTGGTAGAAGCCAGAGCAGCCAAGAAACTACACCATTCAATTATATATTCAGCAGACTCATTACTTATAACGCCATTTCTATTAGTTTTGTGAGGCTGGCAGTATCAGCATCTCTGAGCTTCCCTGCAGCCCATGTCTTCATACAAGTGACTAAGTGGAGGAACAGAAGATTTACTGGTCAAATGGCCTCCATCTAGCCACATACAGAGGCCTGGAGAACAGGTGAGGCTTAGTAGACTTCATCTCAGACTTCAGATGTCTGAAGAACTACAGAGTAGAGGGTCAGTGCATTCTGAGGAGGGTGTGGGGGCGGGGTAAAATAAGGACATTACTTCCACTATTAACATTGAAAATTTGCTACTAGTGGTATCATTATTATTGCTTTCTATATGTCAGAACCTACTATCAATAATTTAAAAGAAATATGCAAAAGGCATAGTTCTGTTTAGTCCTCACAACAAATTAATGAGGTAGGTACTATTACCTCATCAAATTAAAGATGAGGTCACTGAAGCAAAGAAAATACAAGTGATCTGCCCATTGTTATACTGCTAATAAATAGGAAGGCTAATATTCTAATCCAGATTTTATCTACAGAGATACTGCCTTAGCCACTTACACCATTTCCATGAGTAGAAGTTCCAGAAAGACAGATTTCAGTTCAACATAAGGACAAACTCTCTCAGAGTTGTCTTCACCTACAATCAGTGGTCTGAAAAGATAGGGAGCCACTTGTTAATGGAGGCATAAAAGCAGTGACTGGATGAACACTTAGGAGGTAGGAACATTCTGGAGGCGTTCAAACAGCAACAAGGAAGCTGAATTAGATGACTTTTCATTAACTTTTTACTTAAATTCTAGTTAGCTAACAAACAGTGTAATATTAGTTTCAAGTGCACAATATAGTGATTCCATACTTACATACAACACTCTATGCTCATCACAAGTGCTCTCCTTAATGCCCATCACCTATTTAACCCATCCGCCCACCCACCTCCCCTCAGGTAACCATGAGGTTGTTTTCTATGGCTAAGAATCTGATTCTTGGTTTGTCTCTTTTCCCTCCCCTTGCTCATTTGTTTTGTTTCTTAAATTCCACATGTGAGTGAAATCTTATTGTATTTGTCTTTCTCTGATTTATTTCACTTAGCATAATATTCACTAGTTCTATCCATGTCCTTGCAAATGGCAAGATCTCATTCTTTTCTATGGCTGAGTAATATTCCATTGTGTGTGTGTGTGCGTGTGTGTGTGTGTGTGTGTTCTTTATCCATTCATCAGTCAATGGACACTTTGGCTATTTCCATAGTTTGGCTACTGTAGATAATGCTGCTATAAACATTGGGGAGCATATATCCCTTTGAATTAGTATTTTTTTTATTATTTGGGTAAATGCCTAGTAGTACAATTGCTGTAATATAGGGTAGTTATATTTTTAACTTGTAGAGGAACCTCTACACTGCTTTCCAGAGTGGCTGCACCTGAGTTTGCATTCCCACAAACAATGCAAGAGGGTTCCCTTTTCTCCACATCCTCACCAATACCTGTTGTTTCTTGTGTTGTTGATTTTACCCACTCTGAGAGGTGTGAGGTGATATCTCATTGTAATTTTGATTTCCATTTCTCTGATGATCAGTGATGCTGAGAAAATGTTCATATGTTTGTTGACCATCTGGATGTCTTCTTTGGAAAAATATCTAATCATGTCTTCTCACTTTTTAATTAGGTAATTTGTTTTTGGAGGGTGCCTGGATGGTTCAATCAGTTAAGTGTCCAACTCTTGATTTTGGCTTATATCAGGATCTCACAGTCGTGAGATCAAGCCCCATGTTGGGCTCCATGCTGAGCATGGAGCCTGCTTGAGATTCTTTCTCCCTCTCTCTCTGCCCCTCCCCTGACCGTGTGTTTCTCTGATCATGTGGTGGAAGGGAAGGAGAGGCAGGAGAGTTTGATCTGCTAAATGTTATCTTCAACTACTTTTTAACAAAGAACTCTGGCCAGGTTCTCAGAAGTTCAGGGCTATTTGGTTGTAACTCCTGCCTAGAGGCTATGGGATGCACTATATGACATTCAATGTTGCTTTAAATTTGGGAGATTCTAAGAGAGACCTACAGTGTGACCTACTTGAATTTGGAGGAAATCACATGGGTCAGGCAACAGTCAGATTTAGGGTTTTCTCTGAGCTGAAGGTGGCTCCATATTTTAAAAAATCCTCTTCCAATTAGCCAAAGGATGTAGTAAATGATCTCATCCAAAGCATGTGCACAGTGAGAACCCATTAAGATAGATCATGTAAATGCTAATAATGCCATTTTAAATTCTGCTATGGAGGAGATAAATTTCTGTAAACTAGAGAGAAAGGCCCTTCCTACTAATGTCAGCCTCAACTCACATATTCTGTAATGAGTCACCTCTAGGTCCACAAACAAGAAACTTCTATGTAGATGATTAAGGCTAAAGGCCTATATCCATTTGAAGCTTGAGTGGATAAACAATGGCTGGCATATATTAAGTCATCACAAGAAAGCAAAACAGTGTTGCCACTGAATGGAGGTAGGTTCTCAAGTGTTAACAGTCTTGTTAGCAGCCCAAGCATATCCTTTCCTGATATTCTACAGCCCAGAAAGCACAGGATTAAGATTCAAGCGGGGAATAACATTGCTAAAAATTATAGATTAGGATGTACAAAACTCAGTCCCTCCACTGAAACAATCAGCTTGCAAATACTGATAGAACCAACTTTTTCAAAATTCTAGAATCTGATCCAAAGCTTACTGCAATCAGGGATTTCTTAATGCAAAAAGAGGATGCTAAAATGTGTTAGAGAATGTTGAGGCATTTTTGTTCATTTGTCTACTACCCCCTTTTCTCCAGCAGCTGAGAGGCATTCCCACAAGTTTGCATTCCCAAGTTTGCATTCCCACAAACAATGCAAGAGGGTTCCCTTTTCCTCATGCAACTTGCTGGTGCCAGGCTAATGATATTGTTCATAAAATACTGTGGCTGTGTATTTTGACCTGTTTGGCACTTAGGGACAGGCACAGAGAACAGTGAAAAAACAAAACAAAAAAACAACTTTGTTTTGTACCCCTACTCCCTTGGGCTAAAGTGGCTTCCCAGGCAGTGACTGCTTCTGTTAAAATTTTTAAAGATATACATTGCCTATGATCACTTACAGTAAGGCGTGGAAGAAGGGGAAAGTAGAAAACAGACCCAACAGCACAGGAAGGAAGAGACTGAGGAAGAAATTCCTTGGGAGAATAAGGACTCAGAAGGCCACTGCACACACTGAAGAAGTAAGGGTACAACATACATGACTTAGAATAGATTCATGCTCAGAAAAATCCTGAAAGAATTACAGGCTTACACTTTTGGAGGAGTGGGTTACATGAGAGTAGTAGAGCAGTAAAAGAAAACTAAGACAAAACTGTGAGCAGCACAGAGTAGTGTTGAAGAAGTGCCCCAGCTCAGAGCCAAGCTGCAAAGAGCAGGAGAATAACGTTTTTTGTTTGTTCGTTTGTTTGTTTTTCTTGACTTCAGTACTTAAATAATTCTCTGTCAGGTGACTGGCAGACCAATAAGATAACATAACAGAGATTTTAGTCACCACACATGACAAGGAATACAGTCTTTGCATGCGTGCACACACACACACACACACACAAACTTTGGAAAAGTCGCAAAACAAACAGACCACAGCCCTCAACAATCAACTACAGCTAATCCTGAGGAAGGTGAAGAATCTGATTTCTAGAGTTATGACACTAAAATGTTCAAAATTTCCAGTTTCAATGAAAAACTTACAAGGCATACAAAGAAACAGGAAATTATGGCCCATTCACAGGGAAAGAAATGAACAGAAATCATACCTGAAGAAGCCCAGACATTATAATTACTAGACAAAGACTAACTGTCTTAAGATTCAGGAGGTCTACATTCAAGTGCTGGTTTTGTCACTAATTCACCACATAAGTTGAGCAAGTCACTTGCATTTTCTGGATTTATGTCTCCTCAGAATTTATACAATCAGGAGGTCGGGCTGATCAGTGGTCACAAGCTGAGACTTGGAGAACCAATTTAGCCCACAGATGTGTTCTGTTTGTCCCTCACAGGATTTCTTTTTTTAAAAAAGTGAATTACTGATCAACACTTAAAGTATGGAGGTTTTTACATAAAATCCAATTTCTGGCTTTTCTTGAAAAAAAAAACAGAAAATCTCAGCCCACTGGATTTTCCTCCTCCCTACACCCTACCCCATCAATGAGAACCATCAAAATCACTTTTTTTCACTTTAAATTTCATATAGATTTTCAACTGGACACATACCCCAACTTACCCTAGTCTCAGATTGCTTTACTCATGTAAGTTACTGATATGGACCCCATAAAAATCTAAGTTGGCTGCTGCTGGAAAAGATGAGTGTTTCCAATTCTAAATCTACTATGAGTCTAGGGTTTCAAACATGTGAAAATCTTCCCCAGAATGCAGCCAAAAAGAGATTCTACGTAATTAAAAGCCAAGAAACACTCTGAAACAGTGAGCTTCCCTATAAACAGGAGACAGTTACTGTGACATCTAATCTGTACAATTGCAAGGAATAACAGTAATGACCTGTTTAGCTCATCCTTTCAATCCCTTGCCTCAAGCTAGGCCAGAAACCAGAGAAATCTAGAATTTGAAGAAACAAGGAAAATACATGCTGATGATATCTGAACAGGCTCTTTACTTTCTGACCAAACCTATGCTTTGTCACACAGGCTTCACCTACTACCACAAATAAGATGTGTCCTGTACACATCTTGCCCTCAAGTGGGCAGTAGGTCCTCCCCAGGCCATGACCCAGAGTCAGAAACAAAGCCCCTTTTTACATGGAGACAAACAAAATGAGAGCCAGAATGATTTGGAGTTAGGGCTCAGCATGTAAAAGGAGGCCCACTAGAGGGGTGGGATTTGCTACTTCTAGGTACAATCATATCTCAGCAGTCTGCTCTCAGCTCCCAGGGGGGAAATCAGCCCAGGAAAGCAGCTGAAGATGTCAATAGCTACATATGGGGACTGATGTTCAGAAAGCTGTAATTTACTTAACCTAATTGCTGGCAAGGTACATCAACTCCTGCATTGTTTTTGTAAAGCCATATCCCAAGTTCAGAAGGGAGAAAATCTGATAACACACACAGACACACACACACAAACACACATACAGAATAAAATTCTGAAAAACAGGAAATTCAAATATTTGGCTGGGTAGAAGGCACATATACCTAGCAATTTATAAAGCAGCCAAAATGGTATCAAACTTCCTAATTACAGGTAACCAAGATACCACAGGTTACAGAATATTTTCATAATACTCAATTATCCCCATTTTACAGGGAGGAAAACTGAGTTTCAAAGATGTACAGAAAGCTGCTCAAGCTGCACATCTAACAGCACAAATGATGCAAGAATCTGGGTTGCTTACAAAAGCAAAAATAAACTTTCTCACAATAGAAAGTTTCTGCACAGCGAAGGAAACAATCAACAAAACTAAAGGGTAGTCTACAGAATGGTTGAAGATACTTGCAAATGATGTATCTGATAAAGCATTAGTATCCAAAATATATAAAGAACTTATAAAACTCGACACCCAAAAAAACACAAATAATTCAGTTAAAAATGAGCAGAAGACATGAATAGACATTTTCCAAAGAAGACAAATAGATGGCCTACAGACACAAGAAAAGATGCTCAACATCACTCATTATCAGGGAAATGGAAATCAAAACTACAGTGAATATCATCTCACACCTGTCAGAATGGCTAAAATTAACAACACAGGAAACCATGGGTGTTGGTGAGAATCTGGAGAAAGGGGAACCCTGTTACACTGTTGATGGGGATGCAAACTGGTGCAGACACTCTGGAAAACAGTATGTAGGTTTCTCAAAAAGTTAAACATAGAACTACCCCATGATCCAGCAATTGCACTCCTAGGAATTTACCCAAAGGATACCAAAATATTGAGTTGAAGGGATACATGCACCCTGATGTTTACAACAGCATTATCAACAATAGCCAAACTATGGAAACAGCTCAAATGCCCATTGACTGATGAGTGGATAAAGAAGATGTGGTACACGGACACACACACACACACACACACACACACACACACACACACTGGAATACTATTCAGCCATAAAAAGGAATGAAATCCTGCCATTTACAATGATGTGGATGGAGCTAGAGAAATAATGCTATGTGAAATAAATCAGTCAGAGAAAGACAAATACCATATGATTTCACTCATATTTGGAATTTAAGAAATAAAACAAATGAACATGGGTCGGGGAGAGAGAGAGACAAACCAAGAAATAGACTCTAAACTATTGAGAACAAATTGGTGGTTACTGGAGGGGAGGTGGTGGCAGGAGGCGTGGCAGGTTGGGGGGATGAGTTAAATAGGTGATGGTATTAAGGAAGGCACTTGTGATGAGCACCAGAAGTGATTAATCACTAAATTCTACACCTGAAGCTAATACTGCATTGTATGTTAACTAGCTGGAATTTAACTAAAAACTTGGAAACTAAAAGAATTTGCATTCCTTAGACTCCACACTGGATTTTAACTTAATAAAAAGTAAGGCTAGCTTGGACAGAACTACCCTAAGAACCCTTGATTATCTATCCTAGGACTGGGGTGCTCATGCAACAATGGGACTTCCAGGTAGGGAATGGGGATGCCCCACTATATCAGTGACCAAGTTGGTTCAATGATCCACAAAGGTGTCCAGTTGGTATGGAGTTCAGTGGAAAGTTTTTTCCCTCCTAATATACTTTCATGTTATGTGCCAAACAACCTAGGGATGATGTTTTCAAGGAGTTACTGAATCTCAGGTCAAGGTGAGTCTGGATAAAGCAGGTCACTGTCCTATAACATGAAGGTACAGTATCCCAGAAAGTCACCCATGTACCTACCAACTACATCAGCACTAATAAAGATTCATAGTTCAATGTGATTTCCTTCTATGTCCTACCTATACATGTCAGAGCTTGAATAAATTCTAGAAGGTGCTTCAGAAATAAAGGAGAAAATAAAAGCCCATGATCATATACCAAATGGTTGAGAGATCCATGACTAGGACTCAGGTATATCATTTCTTAATATAGCTAGTACCATTTCCATAATACCATTCTAACCTCAACCAAAATCAATGTAGAATAATGGAGACAGCAATTTTATTTTAAAATATCTACTACTAGAAAATATCTACTAGATAAGAGTCTATACAACCTCCATCATTCAATCCCTTGAGTATCACAAAATCCCACCAGAAATGTAAACCTAAACATAAATTCTAATAAAGGAGAATTGAAAGAGATAATATTCATAACATTCATGAAACAGCCTGACCCCATTTCTTTTTACTTATAACACCACAACAGCTGGCCCCTAGGGTTCCATGTACTCCCAAGTAGAGGTGTGAAAAATTCAACTATTATTAAAACAAAAAGGTTCACAATGATCAAATGCTCATTCTGAATACAATCTGAGGCAACATGTAATGCGATCTTAATTTCTCAAAGAATAAATATTAGTATAGTAGATAGAATATTGGATCTCTAAATTATGATTTGGACCCTGTCATTAACGGCCCTAGTCTGTTATCACAGTCCTCAGTCTAGACTTGTGCTAATACAGTAGCAACTAGCCACATGTGGCTAATGAACACCTGAAATGTGACTAATATAAATGAAGATATACTGCCATTATAGAATACACACCAAATTTCAGTAGAAAAATATATTATTAACAATTTTCATAGTGATAATATATATTATGTGATAATATTTTGGATACATTGGGTTAAGAAAATATATTAAAATTAATTCCACCTGTATTTTTGTATTTTTTTTCTTTTTTTACTGTGGCTACTAGAAAAATTTAATTATATTTGTGGCTTGAATTTGTGATTCATGTGGCTCACATTTGTGGCTAACATTATATTTCTTTTTTATTTATTAAATTTTAGTTAACATACAATATAATATTAGTTTCAGAAGTAGAATTTAGTGATTCATCAGTTACATACAACACTATTCTGGTATAGAGCAGTGGTTCTCAACATCAAAGATTCTGATTTAACTAGCCTGGAGCCTGAGTTTTGATGTTTAAAAAAAAACATTTTGATGGTTTTTTTTTTTCACCCATGTGATTTATTTCATCATGCAGCCAGGGCAGAAAACCCTAGGCTAGACTCTGTCATGCATGCCTGAGCCAGTCAGTGGTCTTCTCAAAAGTAAGCTTCAGCTGCTGGGAATGTGTGCTTCTCCTGGTCTTGGAAGCAGAAGCATAAATGCCAGTTCACTGATATGCTAAAGCTTGGCTCTGCCATTTGCCTCCCTGAATCACTCTGCCCCATCCATTTATTTACTGTTTATTATAAAAATGACATTTCACAGAAAGTCAAATACATTTGAATTGGGGTAACACTGGGGTACAGTTTAATCCTTCCTTTAAAGAAAGGTCTGTCAGCACAAGACACACAAGCTGTTTCTTTACAGGACCACACACTAATCCTAAAGACCCATGGTTACTGATGTTTTCTTTCTGATTACCCCTGGGACCAATTCATCAAGCAGCAAGGCTAAGCTGGAACAGAGATGACACTTGAAGACTGATGGAAGATGCCACATACATAGAAGAAAAAGGATTGAATATTTCATTAGGAGATTTTCAGGACAGAAGAGGATGAAAGCTCATTTTGTCTACCTCTCTGCTTCTGAGTACTGACCTCACCTAAATAATTCCAACCAGATAACAGTGTTTCCTAGGTTTACAGCCCTCCAAGAAAGGAGGCCTTTTTTAACCACTAAGGCCAGCCTTGATACATAGACCTTTTGGAGCTAATAACGTGGTGGGGTGATAATGAGGAGGATAATACTGGTGATAAATCAAGTTACCATTTGCCAGTTACCCACCATGTGCCAAGCACTGTGCTAAACACTTTAGACCTTTATGTGATCTCATTTAATCCTCATAAAATTCTGTTATCCTTATTTTTCAGATGAGGAAATCAAGGTTCAGGGAGCTGAAGTCTTTCCAAAAGCCATGGAGTTGGGAGTTAGTAAAGCTGAAATTGCATTGTGGGTTATCTGACTCCAAATGTCCTGCTCCTTCCCTCATGTCACAATGTCATGATAATCCTGATGCCCTTCGTCTTCCAGGAGCCCAAGCCACTCTGATATTTTGTTTGGCATCAGGTATCTTACAGAAGAAACTAACAAAATGTGATAGGCTGTGGTAGGGATGATCATAAGACATCCTAACGTAGCTTTCATATTTGTACTGCCACAAAGTCATTTCACTGTGATCTCTACTGGCATGAAAGAACTGTCAACACCATTTTGTGGATGGGGGTTGGGGGAATCAGAGCCCACAATTACCAGCAAAAAAACAAAAACATATTCTAGCTCATAACTCTAAGGAAGGCCAAAAGCTGAGACATCAGGCCAGTGCTCTTCCCCCATAGCATTCTGCTAATTGATAACCCAGAGGAAGCAGAAACTGCTAAGGAAACCTTTCTCAAGAGCCCCTTCTATTAAGGGCCAGGTTCTTCATGGCACAATGTCAAAAGGGCCAAGACCTTAAAAGCCCCATCAAGGTGACTGCTTCCCACCCTGAACACATCTTAAATCCCAGTCACCTCACTCAAAGTAAGATATGCAATCAGTAAATTCTAGCCCCTGAGAGGGTAGAGAGCCCACACTCTTACATTAATAGCTGAAGACAACACACAGGGGTGTTCACACTTTCCTAAATAAGAGAAAGAAGCAAAGGAGGCAGAGAGGAGTGAGGAGGGGAGGAGGAAGGAAGGGAGAGATCTATAAAACGAAAGAAAAGGGGAGACAAGGAAAATAGTGAAATCAGAAAAGAAGAGATATAAGAAAGGCAAAAGTTCACAGCAATATAAAGTTAAGAGTCTTCAAAAACCATCAAGGCCAAAAGGGAAGTGATTTGTACAAAGTGATTTGTACTTAGGAGACAGGAGGCATGAGGCAGAATATGGGAATTGTTAAAATAAATAAGGGATAAAAAGAAAAGACTCAAAATTAGAAGGGAAAAGATTAAAGGAGGCTCAAGTCCTCAGTAAAAAAAAAAAATAAAAAAAAAAAAAGGAAAAATTGTGAGAGGAGCCACCAGGAGAGAAATGAACAGGAGAAAAGAGGCTGGTGAAAGGGGAGCCAGGGGCAGGGGCAGGTAGCCAAGGAGACAAGAGAGGGGAGTGAAGGCTGACTGACACTCACCCTCACAAAGCTGGCAGGAAACCATCCCTCCTCATCGTCGATCTGGCCCCACCACCAATCCTTGTTGGAAGCATCCAAGACTTTGATGACGTCGCCAGCTTTAAATGCCAACTCCCGGTTGGCCATGGTGACGTGATCCCATACTGCCTCAGCACTAACGATGGAATCTCCAGTGATCAGCTTAGGAGACAAAATGAGAATGTGTTCAGTCCACACAGCTGGCTACCTTACTTGCCCTTTACCCCACCCACAGAACTCTACTAGTTATGGAAAAACTGACATACTAGTGGTGAAGGGTTGGGGAGAGGGAGATGGCACTGGGAAGCACAAGCTCCACTGGACCACAAGACAAACAATACTTGTCAACTTTCCATTAGCCAGTGGATGGAATGACCCAGAATGTGAATATGAACTACATAAGCCTTATGCTTTTATCCCTACTCATTAGATCCTTCCCCAGAAAAGAAAGAAAGTTCCAGTGCATCTTCTCTTGGTGCTTAAAGGCAGCCCTGGGTCTGGAATGGGTGAAGAGGTTAAAATCAAAGGTTAAAATGAAGATCAAACATATTTGTTCTAGATTCTCTGTATTCCTCCCTGTTTCGTCCTCCTTCTTGGAACTGACCAATTGAGAGTTGGTGGTACATTATTTAACACCACTATAACCCACCCCCAAGGGGTTACACATCATGGCATTCCTCACACACAATGGACTCCAGTCCTGCAGCCTCCTGTTCTCACCCACACATGATGCCATCCAGAGAGGTCATGGGTGTGAAAGAATATGGCTTCCTGTGATGCCTTGCTTCCATAAAACTCAACCTTGGCATAAATTCATTCAGTGATTTGTACCACCACCCTATGAGATACGTAGGGGGTCTAGGTTGAATCCTGCATTTGACAGATGGCAAAACTGAGTCACAAGGAAGCTAAGGAGTGAACTTAGGATCACACAGCAAGATAGGGGCTGTGCAAAGACCTTAACCCTGGTCATTAAAGTCTATGACCAGTAGGACTGCGATCCACACAGTAACAGGAAGACATCTATCCCAGTTCCACACCCCTCCCCCCCCACACACATTCACAACACTCATCTAAGCACAGTGATGAGGATGGGGGTGAGAAAAGAGTCTGCCTCTCTCTGGCTGCCATCCTGACCCCTATGTTGTTTGTTACCCTTTTTACCCAGCTGTTTACAGCCTATATGGGCCATCAATCTTCCTGGCATTTGGAGAAACAGATTCTAGAATAGAGAACATATGTCCTGTCAAGGCAAGGGATTCAAGAATTCTCTCTCTAGCACTAAATTTCTGAATATGTTCTCTATATGTTAACTTTTCCATCAATCTGTTTTGAGGAAGGACTGATTCTCTAAGGCAATTGTGGCTCCACAAGCCCAAAGACAAAACGGTTCAAAAATAACAGAGACAGAATATAGAATATGCATCCTCTCACACAGGTCTGTCTTTCAATATGCCAACTAGAGAATAACCCCATGGTCATGAAATTAGCACATAACACATTGCATACACATGAAAACATATCCAATAACTGATCTTTTGACTTAGTTAAGGCATTCTGTTGGTCAGGTACAGCATGGGGGGCTCCTGATCATGGATGCAAGAGAGATTTCCAGTAGGACTTTTTATAACACTACCTTTCAAGTGTTTCATGCTTTACAGTTTACAATGTATTTTCACATCTACTGTATCACTTGATCCTCACTGAATGAGCAAGGTGTCACTATTACCCATATTTTAAAGATAAGGAAACTGAGGCTATGATAGGTAACCTGTGCTTTGGTCAATCATACAAGTTGATAATAATGGAGCCTGGCCTTCTGACTGCATATGCTCTAATGCCCATCATACCATACTACCAATGTCTACTCATTAGCTATACTGAACTCATAAAATTCCATCCATAATATCTCAAACCATATAACTCCTATTCTTAAAGAATCCCAAAGAAGGAGATATGGACAGCTACCTTTAAGTGACTAGTTCCCCTTCCTATGAGAAGATTTATTTTTATGTTGAACCTGTTTTCTTCCAATTGCACTGAAAGTCAATTTCTTCTTGTTCTGACTTCAGTGGAGAAGAATTGCTGGTCACTTGCCTCAATAGAATAAATCTTCATAAAGAAATTTCCCCTCTCCTGCCAAAGATAGTTTCCAACTGGGTGTTGCGAGGGCTCAATAAGCACATACAGCCCTAAATCACAGCATGAAGACTTGTAGCTTAAGGCTATATCCTTGGCTTTTTACCAAAGGTCAAGAGTATCTTGGCATCAATTACCAATCCTTTGCTCAGGACACTATCTATGATGCTGTCTTAGGTACCCTAGGCCCAGGTCTGGCTGATTCCACTGCCTGTATTCTTTCTACAGTCATCTTTCCAACCTTATGCTTGGCTCTTCCCAGCAGCAGTTGGCTCACTCTTGTCCCCAATTAGTCCAGCTGACCTGCCTAGGCCCTCAGATCAGAGATCCCAGCTATACTCTGGACAAGGTCAATATAGGATCCAGGGTCCATAAACAAACTGTAAGTCTGTTGTCAGGGCCTACTTGGAATCAAAGGCAGTCAGAACTGGAAACCATTTCAAGGATCATCAATGTTGAGCCCTCATTTTATAGATCAGGTATAATACAACAGGAGTAATTTGCCTACAGTCAGCAGATGGCCAGCCTCCTAGACCATTTTTTTTCCCAAAGTAACACCATAGATAGAGAAGGTAGAAAAGAACACCTGGATTTAAGACCTTGCTCTACTACTTGCTAAAGGTGTGATGATAATGATAGTGATGATGACGACAATGATGATAATATTAGATAATATAGAGTACTTGCTATATGTTGGGCACTATTCTAAGTACTTTACACACATTAATTCATTGAAGCTTCACAACAGCCCTATGAGGAAATACTATTATTATTCCTATCTTACAGGTGAGGAAACTGAAGTTCAGAGAGGTTAAATAACTTTCCTAAATTTATACAGCTGATAAGTATTGAAGACATAATTCAAATGCAGCTACAATTTGGCTCCAGTGTCTGCTCTTATAAGCTATCGTGCCATTGGGTGGGTTGGTTATACTGTTAAAAATGTATAATTCTATATTCCCACCTGCTTCATGAATTACAACATACTGAACCAAGAGTTGATGGATGTGTGTGCAGACATGAAAGGAAGACTAATCCAGAAGGGGTTGGTAGCTGCATGGGGCTCCTGTGCTTTCCAGTCACAAATATAAGCAGGTATAAGGGGGACGCTACTCCCCCATCCTCTGAGTTGTTTTAAAAGTGAACTAAATTTGGGCTGGAAATTGGTTTCACATCCTCCTTTTGTGTACAGGATTGACTTAAATTGCTACATTTTTTTAATAAATATGCACTTTGCTCACCCATTTTCCATACAACACTCATTCAGTGAGCTTCCACCATTGTCTTCTTATTGTGATTCAGGCCTAGTCCTTACATGAAGATCAAAGGCCCTTCAGGCACCAACACTGAATGCCCTTCAAGCAGTATGCAAAATGGTTAAGGGCAAGCAAACCTAGCTTCAAATCTGGCTTTCCTACTTTAGAAAGTATCAGTGACTTCTAGACTTGAAACACCACCCCCACCCCCAAATCAACTTTGACTTCTTCCTTTTCTTCAAACTAGATTTAAGATCCTTCACACAGTACTCCATCCTACCTTTCTAGCTGTCCTTCTCCAACTCTCCCACCCCCTCTTAACAGCCCTTTCCAAATTCTACTGCCTGTTTGCCATCAAATTCCCCATAGTTTTTAACTATGGGAGATGAGGAATAGAAGAGTCAGAGAAACAAACCAAAATGGAACTTTCAGCATGTAATTAGGATACCAAGGAGCACAATATCACAAAAGCCAAGGAGAACAGTTTCATGATATACAACTTTTGTAATCAATTTCTTCATATATAAAATGGGGATAATAATATCTGCCTCACAGGCAGGGTAGTAGAGAGGGCAAACTGAGTACTGTATGTACAGTGCCTACTGCAGTACTTGGTACATGTTGGCCTAGTACAAGACTTCAGAGGAAGGGAGGAACATATGTGGCTGTTAGGCTCTAGAGTAATTTTGTGGGACACTGAAAATAGGCCTTAAAGAATGGGTAGGATTGTAACATATTGAAGAGTGATCAGGAAAGGCATCTGAGGCAAAGGAATTAGGAATGAGACTACATAAAGTCTCAGAGGTGAAAACTATGGGGAATTTGATGGCAAACAGGTAGTGGAATTTGGAGAGGGCTGGGAAGAGGGGGTTGGGGGAGTTGGGGAAGGACAGCTGGAAAGGTAGTATGGAGTCCTGTTTGAAGGCTCTTAAATCTAGTTTGAGGAAAAGGAAGAAATCAAAGTAGATTTGGGGGTGGGGGTGGTGTTTCAAGTCAAAGTGTCATGAGAGTAAGTTACATGAGGAAATGCTGGTTTGGGAGGGGGAAAAAGAGATGACAAATTTTCTCTCCAATGTGTTGAATATGGGGGGCCAGCAAGATATGCAGGTAGATTTCAAGTTCAAGAGATATCAGGAGAGATAGTTATATAGGTTTTGGAGTCAATGGCTCAGAAATTGTGGAAACCAAGGAAGTTTTCCCTGGAAGAAAGTGCTAAGAAAGAAGATCAGAAACCTCAGGAAACAGCAACAATGGGAGGTGAGGAAGAGAAGAAGAGCCAGAGAAACAAATGAAGCTTTCATTACCTAATGAGAATACCAAGGAGTGTAATCTTGCAAAAGCCAAGGCCAAGAGTTTTAAGTAGCAGATGATAAAATTATCAAATGGTACAGAGCTATAAAATGAAGAAAGCCAATAAATGGCCATTTGGGAGTAGCTATATCAGCTGTTAAATTCTTTACATCTTAAACTGGTTTATACCCCGCCCCCCTCCAAAAACCTTAATTTCCTAATTGTCCCCACCCGTTTATCTTGCAAGTCCAACATAAAGTCAGAAGATGGTACTTACTGGGTTACTCCAACAAGGTACCCAAATAGCTCTTGGCCTTAGGACAGTGCTGATGTGACCTCTAACAAAATAATTCCTAATCCCCAGAATATTTCAGGTAGAGAAACAAATATAGGTTGGCTCTTGCTCAGACTTGCCAGTGAGTGGGACACACAGTGCTCTGTACCCCAAAACTAAAGACATTTTTGGGCATGAATGAGAAGATGGGGAGGAGGAAGACTCATAATATCATTCTTAAAAAAGGAATGAGATCCTATTTATTTTTGTCTAGATTTCCCAGGATAATACTAATTATCAAATATTCTTTTCCATTGATACTATAAGTAGATACATTTGTTATCATACCCATTTTTTTCTGACTTTTAACCTAGAAATATGACCACAACACCCTACAGGAATTGACCTCTAAGAGTTTGACTTCTAAGCCTGGTCGCTGGTCAAAATTGAAGCATGTGTCTACAGTTAACTTGGAGTGGCCAGTGGGCCCTTTCAGAGGGAAGGAAATAAGGCAGGGAAAAAAAGTGAGGAAGAAAGTAAAATAGGGAGTAAGAATGGGGTGACTGGGTGGCTCAGTTGGTTAAGTGTCCAACTTTGGCTCAGGTCATGATCTCACAGTTCGTGAGTTCAAGTCCCACATCGGGCTCTGTGCTGACAGCTCAGAGCCTGGAGCCTGTTTCAGATTCTGTCTCCTTCTCTCTCTGCCCCTCCCCTGCTCATGCTCTTTCTCTGTCCAAAAAATAAATAAACATTAAAAAAATTTAAAAAATAGGGAGTAAGAAAAATCTATATTTGTTGAAAACACATGTGAGGCATTGGGTAAGGGACTTTGTGATCTTAATCTTTATAACTCACCAAGGTAAACATTAACATCCCATTTTTACTGAAGATAATCTGTGACACTAAGCAAGTAGCCCACAGTCACCCAGTTATTAACTGGTAGAGCAGATTTGAATTATTAGCTGGCCTTACTCTACAACCTTGCTTTTGCCATTCCCCCACAAGAAGGCAGATAGAAGGCTCCCAGCTGGTTTCTCCTTCCAGGAATACCAGCCCACCCTGTGAATGACCTAGAGTAGTAGTTCTCAACCCTCTGGAGGGTTTATTAAAACACAGACTACTAGGCCCCCAAGTCTGACTCTCTGATTCAGTTGGTCTTAAGTAAGACTTGAGAATTTTCATTTCAAAAAAGTTCCCATGTGATGCCTATGCTGCTGGTTCACAGACACACTTGGTGAACCACCACCCTGAAGGACCATCATAGTATAGGCTTCACCCTTGCCTCTCCAGGTGTTTCATTCTCCTCAGGGATCCCCATGTGATCCTGTACATTGGGCTCCCTGCCTGTCCACAAGATCTCCTTCAGTGGTTGGTATGTCTGAGAAAGGATATTTTGGGCCATGTAAGGAGTATTCCCAATGCCAGGTCTTGCCAACATAGAAAAATCCCTGGGATCCTAGTTATGCAGAGCCATAACACTTGTCTTCATTTTCTTGCTCTTTCCCTCTAGCTGAACAGTACCACCCCTAAATAGTTATATAATTGTCCAGGGTGACTGTCATAAATATTAGAGTTTTAATAGCAAGAAGCAGAAGGGGGAAATGTTAAAAAATAAAAATGTGTTGTGCAAAATAGCAAATGTGTCAATTGCCATGAAGGTAGCTGACCTGGGCCTGCCTTCTGAGAAGCTTCACGGGACAATAAGAAGGGACATGAGGCATCTTTGTCTCTGTAAGGTTTTCTCGGTTGGTGCCTGCCCCCATCCTTTCAGAAGGTCCCCTTCTTCAACAGCTAGGCATTGACAAGAGCAAGATCCTCTCCTTCATTCCTTTTAGGTACATATAAAATAGGCTGGGATTTTATTCTCTCTCCTGAATAGTCTTTTTTTAATACAGCCTTGTAAACAGATTCTGGCTATCTTGCCCAAAGTGTTTAAGGACAACAGTCTTCCCCACCTGGAAAGGCATGACCCAGGCTGTTTCAACAACAGCTAGGAGGCATCATTGCATAAAGCAAAGACTGGCCATTGAATGAAGCTCTGCCAGTAACTTCTTGAATAAACCTGAGTAATTACTTTACCTGTCTCAGTCTTTTTACCAGTAAAGTTACAGACTTGAACCAGACAGACAATCTCTTAAGTCACCTCCAGCTCTGGCTTTCTATTGAGGCTAACATTTCAGCATCTCAAAGAACAGAAATTTCATTATTACAATGTATTTCTTCTCACTCTCCTTTGTGTTTAATAGGATGCTTTTACTACTCAGGAAAATGAGAAACTGGAGCTGAATATAACTCATTCAGGCATTGCTGTTGACCCAAGCTAGTCGAACTGGCTGGGAAAACTGAGGAATGAGTTTTCCACTTTGGACCCCTGACTACCACATTCAAAAGTCAGAGAAATCATCTTTCTCATGTCATCAGCTCTCGCACCTCCAGTCCCATATTCCCAACTTCCTACTCTAGATTTCAATGGATGGCCTGCTACACTGCCAATAAAACATATGTAAAACTTATCATATGCCCCCATTCCCATCCTTCCTAATTTTTCCCATTTCTAATTCCTCTTCTTGGCGTGCTGTTTTTTTCCACGTGTCTGTCTCTCAGATATGACCCTTTATCTTCATTTCCAATGGCCCATCCTAGGTATGGCCCTTATCACCTCAAGTTGCCTCTCAATTGGCCTTCCTGCTGCCCACAGGTCTCTCTCTCTGCTTAACCTACTCATTAATGATGCATTTCTTAAAACTTGTTTGATGGTGCCACTATCCATGCTCACAAAGACTTAATAACTCCCTACAGTCAATCTTTCAAAGCTCTCCTTAATCAAGCCCTCACCTATAGATCAAACCCTTATCTTAATCCAGGCAGGGACCTTCCACTCTAGCCAAATTTATCCTCTTGCAGGCAGATGCAGTCCTAACTCCATGCTTCTGATTCATCAAAATCCTTAGCCACGGTTAAGTATAGGAACACTGGAACTAGGCTGCCTCTTCCTATCTGTGTGATGTTGGCCTGCCTGTTCCTCAATTCCTCACCCGATAACTCCAACTTATATCCTTTCTCCTCTTGCCCCTTTCACTAATTTCTAAGTAGGATGAGAAGGAAATAAGGCAATATGGATTTATTCAAGTTGTGCTATTCTCCAAACCACCAGAGTACACACGTGTGAACAGTAGATCTAAAAAATCTGCTTAGGTTGGAGGAAGATGGCAGCGTGGGAAGATGCTGGGCTCACCATGTCCTGCTGATCACTTAGATTCCACCTACACCTGCCTAAATAACCCAGAAAACCACCAGAAGACTAGCAGAACTGATTCTCCAGAGCCAAGTGTAGACGAGAGGCCCACAGAAGAGGGTAGGAAGGGCGGAGAGGCGGTGCGCACTACATGGACTGGCTGGAGGGAGCCAGGGTGGAGGGGCAGCCTGCCAGCAAAGCAGAGCCCCCAAGCCTGGCTTGCAGAAGCAGAGGGGCCAGACAGAGTGTGTTCTGAACAGCAAGTGGGAATTAACATCTGGAAGGTTATAAGCTAACAGCTCTGCTGAGAGAGCAGGAGGGCTGGAGGACAACGGGAGGGAGAGTTGTTGAGCCTCAAACAACAGAGCTAAGCTTGGTAGGGAACAAAGGCGCTCACCAGCGCCATCTTCCTCGCCAGTCCCCCAGCGAAAATCCCAAGGGAACCAGTTCCTGTCAGGGAACATGCTTGCACCCCGCGAACACCCAAGGCTATGCTTCTGTGGATCCATCCCTCCGGCGGGTCTGACTCATTCCTGGTACCGCAGGGCCCCTCTCGAAGAGGATCACCAAAGGAAAAGCAATCAGAGCCTGCCCCTCCCGCCCCTGTGCATGTTGCCGATCCAACCCGGCTAATACGTGAGATCCCGAGGACCACAAGCCTGGCAGTGTGCAAGTAGCCCAGACCGGCCTCACCACCCCACAGTGAATCCCGCCCCTAGGAGACTGAAAGAGAAGGTACACACCAGTCTGACTGTGGCCCCAGAGATGGGCTGGAGGCAGACATCAGGTCTGAGGGCAGCCCCGCCCACCAATGCAAGTTATTCAAGACAGCACAGGTGAAGTGCCCCACAGTTCCCCACCACTCCAGGGACTATCCAAAATGATGAAACAGAAGAATTCCCCTCAAAAGAATCTCCAGGAAATAATGACAGCTAATGAATTGATCAAAAAGGATTTAAACAATATAAGAGAAAGTGAATTTAGAATAATAGTCATAAAATTAATCGCTGGGCTTGAAAACACTATACAGAGCAGCAGAGACTCTACTGCAACAGATATCAAGGGACTAAGGAACAGCCAAAAGGAGCTAAAAAATGCTGTCAATGAGCTGCAAAATAAAATGGAGACAACCACAGCTCAGAGTGAAGAGGCAGAGGAGAGAATAGGTAAATTGGAAGATAATTATGGAAAAAGACGAAGCTGAGAAAAAGACAAATAAAAAAAATCCAGGAGTATGAGGGGAAAATGAGAGAACTAAGTGATGCACTAAAGAGAAATAATCTACGCATAATTGGTATTCCAGAGGAGGAATAGAGAGGGAAAGGTGCTGAAAGTGTACCTGAAGAAATAATAGCTGAGACCTTCCCTGATCTGGGGAAGGAAAAAGGCATTGAAATCCAAGAGGCACAGAGAACTCCCTTCAGACGTAACCTGAATCCATCTTCTGTACGACATATCAATAGTGAAACTGGCAAAATACAAGGATAAAGAAAAAATTCTGAAAGCAGCTAGGGATAAACGTGCTCTAACATATACAGGGAGACTGATAACACTCGTGACAGATCTATTTACTGAAACTTGGCAGACCAGAAAGGAATGGAAGGAAATCTTCAATGCGATGAACAGAAAAAAATATGCAGCCGAGAATCCTTTATCCAGCAAATCTGTCATTTAGAATAGAAGGAGAGATAAAGGTCTTCCCAAACAAACAAAAACTGAAGGAATTCATCACCACTAAACCAGTCCTAGAAGAGATCCTAAGCGGGATCCTGTGAGACAAAGTACCAGAGACATCACTACAAGCATGAAACCTACAGACATAACAATGACTCTAAACTCATATCTTTCTATAATACTGAATGAAAATGGACTAAATGCACAAAGCAAAAGACATAGGGTATCAGAATGGATAAAAAAAAACAAGACCCATCTATTTGCTGTCTACAAGAGACTCATTTTAGACCTGAGGACACCTTTAGATTGAGAGTGAGGGGATGGAGAACTATTTATCATACTACTGGAAGTCAAAAGAAAGCTGGAGTAGCCATACTTATATCATATTAACTAGACTTTAAATTAAAGGCTGTAACAAGAGATGAAGAAGGGCATTATATAATAATTACAGGGTCTATCCATCAGGAAGAGCTAACAATTATAAATGTCTATGTGCCAAATATGGGAGCCCCCAAATATATAAAACAATTACTCACAAACATAAGCAACCTTATTCATAAGAATGTGGTAATTGCAGGAGACTTTAAAACACCATTTAAAGAAATGGATACATCATCTAGACACATGGTCAATAAAGAAACAAGGGCCCTTAATGATACATTGGATCAGATGGACTTGACAGATCTATTTAGAACTCTGCATCCCAAAGCAACAGAATATACTCTCTTCGAGTGCACATGGAACATTCTCCAAGACAGATCACATACTGGGTCACAAAACAGCCCTTCATAAGTATACAAGTATTAAGATCATATCATGCATACTTTCAGACCACAATGCTATGAAGCTTGAAATCAACCACAGGAAAAAGTCTGGAAAACCTCCAAAAGCATGGAGGTTAAAGAACACCCTACTAAAGAATGAATGGGTCAACCAGGAAATTGGAGAAGAAATTAAAAAGTATATGGAAACAAATGAAAATGAAAATACAACAATCCAAATGCTTTGGGATGCACTGAAGGCAGTCCTGAGAGGAAATTACATTGCAATCCAGGCCTATCTCAAGAAACAAGAAAAATCCCAAGTACAAAAATCTAACAGCACACCTAAAGGAAATAGAAGCAGAACAGCAAAGACAGCCTAAACCCAGGAGAAGAAGAGAAACAATAAGAATCATAGCAGAAATGAACAATATAGAATCTAAAAAAAACTGTAGAGCAGATCAATGAAACCAAGAGTTGGTTTTTTGAAAAAATAAGCAGAATTGATACACCTCTAGCCAGGCTTCTCAAAAAGAAAAGGGAGATGACCCAAATAGATAAAATCATGAATGAAAATGGAATGATTACAACCATTACCTCATAAATACAAGCAATTATCAGGGAATACTATGAAAAACTATATGCCAACAAACTGGACAACCTGGAAGAAATGGACAAATTCCTAAACACCCACACACTTCCAAAACTCAATCAGGAGGAAATAGAAAGCTTGAACAGACCCATAACCAGAGAAGAAATTGAATCAGTCATCAAAAATCTCCCAACAAATAAGAGTCCAGGACCAGATGGATTCCCAGGGGAGTTCTACCAGACGTTTAGGGCAGAGATAATACCTATCCTTCTCAAGCTATTCCAAGAAATAGAAAGGGAAGGAAAACTTCCAGACATTCTATGAAGCCAGTATTACTTTGATTCCTAAACCAGACAGAGACCCGGTAAAAAAAGAGAACTACAGGCCAATATCCCTGATGAATATGGATGCAAAAATTCTCAATAAGATACTAGCAAATCGAATTCAAGCATATAAAAAGAATTATTCACCAAGATCAAGTGGGATTCATTCCTGGGATGCAGGGCTGGTTCAATATTTGCAAATCAATCAATGTGATACATCACATTAATAAAAGAAAAGATAAGAACCATATGATCCTGTCAATCGATGCAGAAAAAGCATTTGACAAAATTCAGCATCCTTTCTTAATAAAAACCCTCAAGAAAGTCAGGATTGAAGGAACATACTTAAACATCATAAAAGCCTTTTATGAAAAGCCCACAGCTAATACCATCCTCAATGGGGAAAAACTGAGAGCTTTTTCCCTAAGATCAGGAACACGACAGGGATGTCCACTCTCACCGCTGTTGTTTAACATAGTGTTGGAAGTGCTGGCATCAGCAATCAGACAACAAAAGGAAATCAAAGGCATCAAAATTGGCAAAGATGAAGTCAAGCTTTCACTTATTGCAGATGAAATGATATTATACATGGAAAATCTGATAGACTCCACCAAAAGTCTGCCAGAACTGATACATGAATTCAGCAAAGTTGCAGGATACAAAATCTATGTACAGAAATCAGTTGCATTCTTATACACTAATAATGAAGCAACAGAAAGACAAATAAAGAATCTGATCCCATTCACAATTGCAACAAGAAGCATAAAATACCTAGGAATAAATCTAACCAAAGATGTAAAAGATCTGTATGCTGAAAACTATAGAAAGCTTATGAAGGAAATTGAAGAAGATATAAAGAAATGGAAAAACATTCCGTGCTCCTGGGTTGGAAGAATAAATATTGTTAAAATCTCAATACTACCCAAAGCTATCTACACATTCAATGCAACCCCAATCAAAATTGCACCAGCATTCTTCTCAAAACTAGAACAGGCAATCCTACAATTCATATGGAACCACAAAAGGCCCCAAATACCCAAAGTAATTTTGAAGAAGACCAAAGCAGGAGGTATCACAATCCCAGAATTTAGCCTCTACTACAAAGCTGTACTACAAAGCTCTATCAAGACAGCATGGTATTGGCACAAAAACAGACACATTGACTACTGGAATACAATAGAAACCCCAGAACTAGACCCACAAACGTATGGCCAACTAATCTTTGACAAAGCAAGAAAGAATATCCAATGGAAGAAAGACAGTCTCTTTAACAAATGGTGCTGGGAGAACTGGACAGCAACATGCAGAAGGTTGAAACTAGACCACTTTCTCACACCATTCACAAAAATAAACTCAAAATGGTTAAAGGACCTGAATGTGAGACAGGAAACCATCAAAACCCTAGAGGAGAAAACAGGAAAAGACCTGTCTGACCTCAGCCATAGCAATTTCTTACTTGACACATCCCCAAAGGCAAGGGAATTAAAAGCAAAAATGAACTATTGGGACCTCATGAAGATAAAAAGCTTCTGGACAGCAAAGGAAACAATCAACAAAAGTAAAAGGCAAACAACGAAATGGGAAAATATATTTGCAAATGACATATTGGACAAAGGGCTAGTGTCCCCAAACTGCACACCCGAAAAACAAATAATCCAGTGAAGAAATGGGCAGAAAACATGAATAGACACTTCTCTAAAGAAGACATCCAGATGGCCAGCAGGCACATGAAAAGATGCTCAACGTCGCTCCTCATCAGGGAATTACAAATCAAAACCACACTCAGATATCACCTCACGCCAGTCAGAGTGGCCAAAATGAACAAATCAGGAGACTCTAGATGCTGGAGAGGATGGGGAGAAACAGGAACCCTCTTGCACTGTTGGTGGGAATGCAAACTGGTGCAGCTGCTCTGGAAGACAGTGTGGAGGTTCCTCAAAAAATTAAAAATAGACCTACCCTATGACCCAGCAGTAGTACTGCTAGGAATTTACCCAAGGGATACAGGAGTGCTGATGCATAGGGGCACTTGTACTTGTATGTTTATAGCAGCACTCTCAACAATAGCCAAATTATGGAAAGAGCCTAAATGTCCATCACCTGACGAATGGATAAGGAAATTGTGTTTTATATACGCAATGGAGTACTACGTGGCAATGAGAAAGAATGAAATATGGCCCTATGTAGCAATGTGTATGGAACTGGAGAGTGTGATGCTAAGTGAAATAAGCCATACAGAGAAAGGCAGATACCATATGTGTTCACTCTTATGTGGATCATGAGAAACTTAACAGGAGCCCATGGGGCAGGGGAAGAAAAAAAATAGAGGTTAGAGTTGGAGAAAGCCAAAGCATAAGAGACTCTTAAAAACTGAGAACAAACTGAGGGCTGATGGGGGTTGGGAGGGAGGGGAGGGTGGGTAATGGGTATTGAGGAGGGCAGCTTTTGGGATGAGCACTGGGTGTTGTATGGAAACCAATTTGACAATAAATTTCATATATTAGAAAACAAAAAAATAAAATAAAATAAAAAATAAAATAAAATAAAATAAAATCAGGAAAGACTGGATTTTGCCTAAAGTTAAATTTGGTAAAGAAGTAGTATTCACTTAGAATAGCCAAGATAGGAAGATGTTTGGTCAGTTTTGTAGTTTGGACAGTGTTCATTATTTCTGTTGAGACATGATTATAAATTATTGTTTTGTTGTCTAAATAAATAAATAAATAAATAAATAATCTGCTTAATACATAATGAACAATACTGTTTTTAGCTTCTACAACCTGAGCCCTCAAATCAGACAAGTTCTGAGGAAGACCACAACAACATAATTAGCATCTCTGTCAGGTTGCAGAACATACTATGGAGCTAAGCGAACTGTTTACATAATATGTACCAGGTGGCCTATAGGCTATTCTGTTGTTGATAGGATTAATGGCTGGATGGCTTCTGGGGTGGGATGCAGGTTTTTGCTGAAGATGTACAGAGGTGCTTGATGGTCATCAGGGGATGAAAATATGCCAGATAAGAAAAACACTACTATGAATATTTTTTAAATCCCAAGAATTGGGGGCCCTTGTGTGGCTCAGTTGGTTAAGCATCCAAATCCAGCTCAGGTCATAATCTCATGGTTCATGGGTTCAAGCCCCACATCAGGCTTTGCGCTGACAGCTCAGAGCCTAGAATCTGCTTTAGATTCTGTGTCTCCTTCTCTCTCTGATCCTCCCCCACACGTGCTCTTTCTCTGTCTCAAAAATGAATAAGTGTTTTTAAAAAGTATTTTAAAAAAATCGAATAATTGATTTTTCTTTCTCCTGTGACTTAATAGTTCATATCTGCATTATTTCAGCTCTAACCTGGGTGTTGCTATCACCCATAACTAAATAATTTCATTTCTGAGCAGAATAGTTAATGAATTCAAGTGATGATGGCTCTAAATGTACTGAAAGGGAGTATGTAAATATCATCTTTTCATGACATGACCACTTTTTCCCTAGTTTGTTCATGTAATTTCTGAGTCATTGGGCATTGGCTTCCTTCAATGTCCCATTGTGCCATCCATTTTTCACTTTAATAAAATGAAAGGTCTATGGTTGGCTTCAGCCACACCTGACAAACACAAAACTCAGCTGGACTGACTTGTTTTTGAAAGATCAGCCCAGATGAGGTTAAGGCTCAGCATGAGCAAGATAGATCACCTGATCCAGAGGCCAATATGCACTTTGGTTACAAGCCAACTCATATCTGCCAGGCCCTAAAAGTTTGGAAAACCCAGATAAGCTTCCCAAGTTATGAAGGAGATTTTTTTCATTCATTATAGACTAATAACAAAGGACACACCTTTCTGTACTTCTTCCAAAGAAGTTACAAGGTGACCTTAGCTATAACGGTGAACAATCAAACATATATGAAGCAAGGGTATTTACTTGCTTGGTCTGAACCTTAGCAATGGACTCTTCTGATATGAAACTTCAGCCACTAGCTCAACCTAATGGGTCCAGGAGCAAATGAAGTGAGACCCAGATACTGCCCGAAAGTTCATGATGCTAAGAGTTTGGTCTTGTAGAAGAAATAAGTCCTTTAGAGAAAATGCAGCCAAATAGGTCAAGGATTGCACAGATCACAGAGAAGACATGTTTCTGGACCACCAACCAATCATGATCCTGTTGGCTAGAGAAGTCTCTCACCCAGAGCACCTCCCAATCTGATAAACATCAGCTTGAATGTCCAAAACATTGGAAATAGGAGTTAATGTCAAGTTGTTCTGGGATCTTTTGGCCTCCAACCCATTAGGCCAGTTCTCATAGACCTCCTGCTCAGAATCACCCCAGAGTGTCTTTTTTTTTTTTTTACTTTATTTTTTTAATGTTACTTTATTTTATTTTAAAAAGAGGGTGAGCATGTGAGCAGGGGAGAGGGGCAGAGGCAGAGCAAGACAGAATCTTAAGCAGGCTCCACACTCAATGCAGAGCCTGACACAGGGCTCGATCCCATGACCTTGGGATCATGACCTGAGCCAAAATCAAGAAACAGACATTCAACCATCATAGCCACCCAGGCACCCCTCATCCTAGAATTTTTTTAAAAAACAGCCAGAGTGAACCTGAATATCATATTGAGACCAAGTATCTTAAACTTACTAAAGCCAGAGTTTGAAATACAAGAATTTCCTCTTACTGCACTGGATCATTTGGAAGAAAACAGAGTCTCTGAAACTTTGTCCTTGACTTCCCCTTCTTGTATTAGATTACAGGCAGGCTGAGGGATTACAGTAGTTTGTCCAGGATGGTTTTCCCAGCCTTGAGAGGCTATTTTCACCTGCTCTGTTGCATCTCTTCTCCCACCCATGCCCTGACCTTCAGTCCTGAGACCCACAGTGGCCCTAATGGAAAATCTCTCTATGCTATAGTCTAGAAACAATTTCTAAGAGCTGTGCTCAATCTATCCAAGTTAGACTCTAATATTCTAAAAGAAAAATTATTAGTAAAACAAAAAATGACTCAGAAATGCTGTCGCTATGAGTTGAGTCAGAAGCATACCATTCCAAACTGGAGGTTACCCTGACCCTTATCTGTTTCTTGAGTCACCTTGGGCTCCATCTCCAAAATTCCTACCCTGGGCACTGTGACCATCTTCTTGGACTTGCTATGGGTACTAAGTTCCAGCCACCCATTTGAGTCTCTTCATTGCCTTCAAACCTTAAGAGATGGTGAAGGCAAGCCTAGGGAAGAGGCAGGGGGCTCAAGGAGCCCCCAATCCCTGAGGTCACCCAGACCTATCTAGGGCTCTGCACCTGGGTTCTTGAATTTCTTCATGTGGTTCTACTGGGACCAGCCCTGGGATCCTTAATTTTTCCTGAATTGTGACTTAAAGGCCAGTCTTGGAGTTTCCTGAGAAGGAGTGGAGGTGGGGCTCCTCTAAGTTTACAAAAGGGGAGGGGGAGAATGAAGAATCTGTCCTCCATGCCTCCCACATGCATAGTTCTATACTCATCAGCACCACAGCCAGAGGGTGGGTGGGCAAGGCAGAGAGAAGGGAAAGTCATTTTTTATCCATTTGACAGATGTCGTGTTAAAATATTGTAGGGGAAGGAGGGCTGTAGGTGGGGGGAGGAGCAGAGAAGGAGATAGGTTGGAACTAATGGTTCTAATGTCATCTTTAAATGTGGCCATCTGCTCTAAGGTGGTGAGAACAGGAACAACATTTAGTTAGGAGCACTTTGACTTGCTCCTATATCTGGAGAACAGAAAGAAAAAAAATAAATATATTTCAATCAATTTAAACACTTTTAAGTCTGCTAAGCATGCCCACCCAGGACAAAGCCTTGCAAATGCTTTGAGCCTTTACAAAGAGAATGTAGGGGAGTCCTTACAACACAAAGAGGAAATCTGCATTTAAAGAGACCATCAGAAAGTAGAAGATGGTTTCTAGTGGCTTATTGATTTCCCTCTGCCTGTTGGCTCACAGTGAGAGAAAAGACATTGGTCAAGGCATTAAACAGTAGCTCTGGTCCCTATCAGCAGTAGTTCCTATTGAGGGGTTGGACATGTTTCTCCTAACAAAGTCTAGCACAATCCTGTGCTCTCAGTAGACATGGTAAATAGTGCATGAGCAGACGGCGGCGGTGTTCTATGAGTAGTCACTGGATCAGGCCTTGGGGGACACAAACTGGCTGAGTTGGAGTTGACTTACCTTCAGAGGAATGCATCATCTAAACTTAGGCTGTCTGAGAGGGCATAAGATCACCATATTCAGACCCACCCTCAGGGCCTAGGAGGGATGGCTTTGGGTCTTTGTCCCAATGGAAAAGTGGTTGTGCTTGTAACAACAGAACTTCAAGTAGGTCAGCCAGGCTTCTGTAAGACAGCTTCTGCCTGTCTGGGCTAGGTGAAGGAGGTGGGGGTGGAGAAGGGAAGGCCCAGGGCAACTGACTGAGGGACAAAGCATCCAGTGTGATGCTAGAACTTGAACATAATCTTCTTGACTCTGTCTCAGGTTCAAGAGCCTGGCAGTGGATTCTTATGCTCAGAGAAGATCTGGATTGGAGATTCTCAAGAACCAGCACACCTAGTTCAGCCTAACAATTTACAGATAAGAAAACTGAGGTTCCAGTGAAGAGGTTACCTAACACCTAAAGCTAGTCAGCAGCAGAGCCAAAATTAGAAACCAAGCCTACAGTATTTTAGAAAGATGGTTGTTAATTGTTTTTGGTTAAAAAACATCAATTGGTTAAAAAATTAATATCTACCCCAGTATCTAAATACTAATGTAGTACTAATGTAGTATGTGTTTTATAAACATTTACACAAAAATGGAAATTAATTGATAATGAGATTAGCAATTTAATATATAAAGAACTTCCAGTGTTTCCTCCCTGAGCTTCACTTTGGAGATCACTGTTTTAGATATTTTCTGGTACTCTTTCCTCCCTCTGCTCTACAGATATCATCCCTTCAGTACTACAACCAGCACTGCCTCTCCTATCCCTCAGGACCCCAGAAAAGTCTGACCCTGGAAATTAAGAACACCTCACTATGAAGGCTAAATGCAGACATTACCAGAATATCTCTCATCACCGAACGTCTTTGCTAAAGAATCTCAAATTCAAATTCACACTAAAATGCAAAGTGAAAAAAAACAAAACAAAACAAAACAAAAAAAAACAATGGGATGGGAAGAAGAGACTCCAGGCCTGGCTTAGTTACTGATTTGTGGTATGAACTTGGGCAGATCTAGCTCCTCTCTGAGCTAGTTGAACTGGGTTATCTCAAATGGAAAGTTGGGGTCACTTTTGAAAGATGCTGCTGCCTTGCTTCTAAAAGCAGGTTTTGACAAGAGACAGAGGGGGAGTTAAAGGGGACAGAGGGGAGGCAAAGAAAACATGGAAACAAGGAAGTCAGAAGAGGTATGTAGTCTGATAAAAAATGTCAAAAGACAAAACTTGACTATTTTGAATTTTTGCCATGGGCTACATACACCCAAAATAGAATTCCAGTCCAAGGATGGCATTTAGGTTCCATTGCCAGAAGAAAGGGCACTGCCTTCTCCACCCAGTTCAGGACACTGGGTTCAAGCCACTCAAGGTAGTTCTATGAAAAGAGTAAGTAGCACCACTTCCATGTTCTTAGCACATTACAGTTTCTAAGTTGCTTTCACATTCATGAGCTCACTGAATGAAGCTAAGTTGCTTTCACATTCATGATCTCCCAGAAACTCTGGAAGATAAGCCAAGTAGGAATAAGACCTTACATTTTAAAAATGAGAAAATAGGCTTGGACAAAGGAAGTCACTCAGTTATCCCAGGAGCAGAGGCCAGAAGAGAACTCAGATCTTCTGACTCATAGTCCAATGTTTTTCTTCTAATAATAAAAAAGATGACTAACATTTACTGAGTGCATACTATATGTCAAAGGCAAATCTAAGTTTTTACATATACTAACTTATTTGATCCCCATTTTAAAAATGAAGAAACCAAGGTTCAAAGAGTTGAAGTGATTGCTGAAGGTCACACAGCTAGAACCAAAACCCAAATAGTTTCACTCTAGAACCAGTGATCTTAACCTCTGCTCTCCATAGCACATCCTCATGCCCCACAGGTTCAAAGAACCTCCAAAGTATAGCAAGGCATAGAACAGTGGGTATATAACCATTAAAAAAAGAAAAATTAGGGGCGCCTGGGTGGCTCAGTCGGTTAAGCGTCCAACTTCGGCCCAGGTCATGATCTCACAGTTTGTGAGTTTGAGCCCCGCGTCAGGTTCTGTACTGACAGCTTGTCGCCTGGAGCCTGTTTCGGATTCTGTGTGTGTGTGTGTGTGTCTCTCTCTCTGCCCCTCCCCAGCTCATGCTCACACTCTGTCTCTGTCAAAAATAAATAAACTTAAAAAAATGAATATATCCATATATATTTATATATCCATAGAACATTTCTCTGGAAGGACCCACTGGTGACCTCTGCAGAGGCAGCCACGTGGCTGGAAGGGAGCAGCAGGAGGGAGATTTTTCACTGTGCATCCTCTTATATCGTTTAGATTTTGACCATGTGGATGTATTTCCTATTCAAAAATAAAATAATTTTAAGATAAGGTGTCTAGGGTCAAGGGAGCTGGGGAAACTGTGTGGCTGCTTCTTGGCAGGGCTTCAGAAGCTAACTCTTCCCTATACACTCTTTGGGCTCTCAAACTTGAAGAACAGAAGGTGTCTCTCTCCTTTTTTCCTCCAGTTTCCCCACTCCAGAAACTGTCTAATCCCCCAGACAGGGAAGTACCATAGTCATCCTGCAGATTTTAGCAGCACAAATGAAAAACACTTTCATTTAGGCTCCCACAGCCTATCAGGGGCCATAGGAAAGTAACATATTCACAGCAGGACAGCTGAAGAAAGATACAAAAGGCCATCTTCCCTGATGCCTAGCACCCAAGGCATGACTTCCACAGATTATTTCATCGCCTTCCTGTTACCACTCAGTTTCAATGTATCTCTCCTAGGTTCAGAAAGGCAAAAATATACAAGGTAGAAGGCCTCCTAGAAAATCTGGCCCAGCTTAAGAGTCTATAATATACAAGGAAGAACACATTAAGTGAGAAAAAGTCAGCCCAGCTGAAATTTAATGTCCACATCAAGGCCAGGTGAGAATCAGCCAAGATGGTCTCAAGGGACTCTCCCAGCTTTGGTTCTTGAATAACCACTATCTTATCCTTCAAGAGTTGGCAAAATACTCCACAGACTAAGGCCCTCAAATATTATATTCTTAGATACATTTCTACCTAAACCCTTATGCAGGTCAGCCATACAAAGCTTCTGTACCCTGGAAGCTATGATGAGGTGGGGGTTGATCAAGTGCCTTCAGGGACCCCTCTCTGAAGTAGCTTAAATGGGCAGCACAATTCCCTATCACAACAGTTTAGCATCTTCTCCAACGCTGCACTGCATCCAACATGCAGGATACCAGTAGGACTTAAGCTGCTGTAGAAGGGATGAAAGATCAGTGAACGTGCCTCTCATGGACAAGCAGGATACTTCTGGTGAAGGCCAGGCCCCAGATAGCCCCCCTTCCTTGTTCTGTGTCAGAAACAAATCAAGTTTTTAAATTATGTTAACTTAAGCTGCCATGGGCAGCTTTCTTTAGCACTGGATTTCTGGCTGGTAGCTTGGAACTACATAGAGAAAGAACACTAAGCAGAGTCTGAAGGCATGGATCCACCACTGCCTAATTATATAGCCTCAGGCTGGTCTCTCCCTCCACTGTGCTTCAGTATCCACATCTGTAAAATGGAGACAATACTGGCCTTAAAGGAAGGATAGGGGAAAGGAGTGAGAACTAAAATGAAAACAAGCTGCTGAATTACCTCTAAACTACCTGTAATAATGACCTGGATGAACTCTTAAGAATCCAAACAGCAGCAAAACATGTTCAACATTTTATGAGACACATTTCACATCCTTTGCCATGATGAATTCTTGTATCCAACAATCCTGAGATTTATAGTTAAGCCCACTTTACAGATTAAAAAAACTGAGGCTTGGAAGACCTTTGGCCACAATGTATAATGGCAAGAAGAAATCTGAACTTGAGCCTATGTAGTCTAGTTCCTGACCCATCCCCTTCAACAAAGCAGGTGAAATAGTCCTGAGCACAAAATGGAATAAGGCACTCTCTTGGGGTCAGCATTCCAGGTTGCTTCCTCTGGCAGATGGCAGGTATAGGTGGTCTGACTTTGCTTTTCCTAGATTAGGAAGAAGTCCTTGCTCCTGATGTCCTCCACTTTTCCTTGCTGCCTAGGGTTCTGAGGAGGCAAAACTGTATAATGTTGCAAACCTGTTTTCTGAGAAAGGATTGACCTAGCACTGAAAAAAATCTGTAAGGTTGAGGGTGACCCCAGTATGACTTTGATCAACCTGACACCATGAGGTTTCCTCTCCCTCACCCCCTTTTCTTTCTATGGCTACTGTGATAGGAGTCAGGCCTGGTTGTTGATGGGCATTGAAAGTAGATTATGGATGGAAGTACAGATTCATGGGTGAAGAATTAGTACGTCTGCAAAGCATTTTCTCAACTTTTAGTCTGAGTTCTTGCCAGCATCTGAGGGATATACTGGCTATTTTGCCTACAGACCAAAGAAGACCCAGACAGAGGAGGGAACCCTGACTGAGGTACACCCTAAGTTTCAAAACAGTGACTGGAATTCATGTTTCTTGATCTCAAATGCAAAGTTGAGAAACAAGCATAGGCCTGTCATAGTCAAGAGTATCCCACTCAGGGTAAGGTTGCTGCTGCAGGGCAGACCTGGCACAATCTAGCTACCTGTCTCTCTGCTTAATACCTTCAATCAACACTGAGTCTAGGGTTCTCTCCTTCCAGCTCCAGCCTTTGGTTACTAAAGGCCAGAAAGGCCTCCCTAGGACATCCCGACCTGATTTCCAGGTTGAGAAATTCTAAAAATAGCAGGTCCTCATTAGTGGGGCCAGATGGCTCAAGCTGTTGTGCCTAGGGGCAGGGTTGTGGTCATTAAGAATGTGGCTATTGAAGTGGCCTGAGGTGATCTCTAAAAATGGTTCCTATTCACTTGACCCAGAAAATCCTACAAAATCATGCAAAGCAAGAGGTTCAAATCTTCATGGTTACTTCAAGAACACACATGAAACTGCCCAGGCCATCAAGAGTATGCATATATGAAATGCCACTAAGTATGTGAATGATGTCACTTTGCAGAAGCAATGTGTGCCATTCCATTGCTACAATGGTGAAGTAGGTAAGTGTGTCCAGACCAAATAGTGCAATGGGACACAGGGCCAGTGGCCCAAAAAGAGTGCTGAATCTTTACTTCACATGCTGAAAACTGCAGAGAGTAATGCTGAACTTAAGGGTTTAGATGCAGATTCTCTGGTCATTGAACACACCCAGGTGAACAAAGTCCCCAAGATGCAGCATAGAACTTACAGGGCTCACAGTTGGACTAACCCATAAATGAGCTCTCCCTGCCACATCAAGATTATCCTTACTGAAAAAGGGCAGATTGTTCCTAAACCAGAAGAGGCAGTTGCACAGAAGAAAAAGATATCCCAAGAGAAACTGAAGAAACAAAAACTTATAGCCCAGGAGTAAATTCTGCATAAAATGCAAATAAAAGTTTTTTAAAAAGAAGAAGAAAATGGCTGTTCTCTCTACCCACCACTGACCCAGAAGAGGCTGGGTCTTAGGCATCCTGCTACTTCCCCTCACATCCTCCCACATACAATTTAGATATACTTGCTGGGGTCCAAGTTGTTACTTCGTTCCCAAGAAAAATGAACTGTGATATTCAGTTACTTTAGGTTGTCTAGGACATCCTTTCACAATCATATCATTCCATAATTGTTTGGAAGTGGATTGGTGGATGGAAGAGCAGGTTCAAGCTTTCTGCGCTGATTAGTGCCAATTTATCTTCTCCATTCTTCTCCATCTGCCTATTAACACAACATCTGAGGGCTCAGTTGCAAATTTTGTTTGCATTGAAGAGACTGCTATAACACATGCCATCTTGAGTATCCATTTTATCCTTGAGCTCACTGCTCTCTGAAGTCTGATTTCACGGATAAAGGAAGGGAGGGCCAGAGCAAACTGATAAAGGCCCACCAGGTGGGGCCAGCACTGGGATGTGCCCACTTGGAAAGCTGGGACAACTAGTTGGTTCTAAGGGTAGCATATGTTCTGAATCAGAGTGTGCCCCATAGGGGTGTATGGGGCATGTGAGTGTGCCCCATAGGTGTGTTAAAATGTATCTCATCAGGGGAGGGTGATTCATGCAGGTAAGTTCTTTAAAGTATGTATTTTAGGGATAGGAGTGTATTTTCTGGGGGTAGGAGTATATCTGAACATGCATTTCAGTGTGCCCTATGTGTATTTGGGTGTGTGGTCATACCTTATATGCATGCACGTGTGTCCACACATACAAATTTGCATAAGCATGCATCATATGTGCCTTTGTGTGTATACCCTGCCCGTACAGAGTAAGTCCAAATGTGAGTGTACCTCATGATAAACTGAATGTGTGTGTTCCAAGTGTGTCAATGTGAAAGTGTACTCCACACTTGTATCCCATGTGTATCCCAAATGTACCTCACAAAAAGAAAACCTCCAAACTGAACATGAAAGGCAAAAGAATCTAGGGCTACCCTTCATGCATCCCTGGATGATATGATATTTGAGTGGACATACCATAGGTCAAAATAGATGTATCTGAAATGTCGATCAGTAGTTCAATACCAACCTAGCCAGAATTATCTAGTGGCATCTGCCTGGTTTTATCTGCTATTGACTAACTTTTATAACAAGACCTAGATAGAAACAAAGTGCAGAAGGAATCTTTAGAACAATATCATTGCCAAAGGCCACTTGGTTGGTTGGTTGGTGAATTGATAACAGTTAACTCTACATTCTAAGCTCTTCCTTGCACACCACTGCTTTTAAGAAGCAGCACTGATCTGAGTCAATCAGAGCAATTCTATGAGTCAATTTCCTTAGCCCTAAAATGGGGAATAATCCTGACCTTGCTCACCTCATAGGGTTGTGGAGAAAAGGCCAATGTGGCCAATGTGGCCAATGTGTGTATAGAAAACCATACAATAGTCCTTATCTTCTAGCTCTGCCCTCCAAGAAATGAGAATTTTCCAAACAAAATGATACAGACAAAGGCGAAGAGTGTTGATTTTTTCTAAGTAGGTCATTTGTTAGGAACCTGCAGTTTCCAACACAACTCTTAATTGTATCATGAAAACCCAGTAATGCTCATCACAAATCCTAGCCAAGGACCTGGGGGCCAAGAATTGATTTTTAATTGCCAGGTGCCTCGATGGTTCTGGCTTGATGGACTTGAGAAGGCACTAAATAAAAACACAATTAATTCTGGCTTTCTGCCAAGCTCCTCTTTTAACTTTGCAGGAGACAGGGAGAGAGAAAGCTAGTCTGCTATTCATAGCAATATGTATGTGGCTGGGTGGGGGAGATGGAGCTGGGGTAAGTAAAAGAAAGCCTCCTATAGAAAAAAAATCCAGCTTTCCACCAAGGATCCAAGACATGGGCCAGGTCACAGAACTTTTATACTTTTAATGGAGAGAAGTAAAAGAGTCCTTCATGCTGTGACTGAGAAATAAGGCACAAAGACAATGATATTTGTTCAAGGTTACCCAGTGACTGAGTTCATATTTGCAGCCCCTCTTAAGTCATGTGTATGTCTTTCATTAACAAAACCTTTACAAAGGGCCTACTGAGTGTCACTTCCCTCCATTATAACAGTCACACTGATATTTCTGCCTCAGAGAGTTCTCAGGGATTTACACCCCAATTAACAGAAAAGAAAACGAATTCAGAGAGGCTAAGTACCTTGCCCAAGGTCACAAAACTAAAAAATGACAGATTACTAGTTCAGTGACCATTTGCTTCCCATCACACTACACAGGTTTCCTTCACCATCTATGAAAATCAAAAGCAGCTTGCAAGCCACAGGTCCAGGAACTCACATCCTTGCTAGGCAATGTTCTAGTTCCAGTACTACTACAAACATACTGTGCTTCCTTGAGTGAGTCCTTTCTCTTTCTAAGCCTTCTAAGCCTAGTTTTCCAGCTTCCACAATGAATTAGATTCAAAATAACTGTAATACCCCTTTTCTAGACGATACAGCCATCTGGAATGACTTTAAAAGGCACTATAACTTCCAGAGCTTGAGCCCAGATCAGATGTTATATGACAATGACTCTTTGAGTCTCATTTTTCTCATCTGTAAAATGATATTTCCTGTCCTTACTACTTCACAGGACTACAGAAAACATCAAGTGAGATAATTTGTAAAATCCCTGAAAAGTGTAAGACAGTGTTGATTCTTGACAATCAAGAATCAAGCAAGCATTACTAGCCCCAGTTGCCTTTCTCTAAATCCAAGTACAGAAAGTGTCTATGTGCATTTTGTCCAATAAATCTTCCTGAGTCCTCCTGTGCAGTTCAACCTTGATTCTTAAGACAAGCAGTTCATTTGGTTGCAAGGTCTAAGGGAAATTAATAAATCCCTCCACTCCCTTTGGGCCCTAACCACAAAACAGTCTCATAGTTTTGCCTTTGTTCTGACCCCCCCCCCCGCCCACTATACTAGGTCTACCACAGCCTCTCCTAGGGTCACCTGGCTCCCCACTGCCTGCCTCTTTCCCAATGTCAAAGCAGCCACTACTGCCCAGACCTCCTGCCAACCAGCAGGGTTCACAAAGGGAGGAGGAAGGAAGAGAGTGGGCAGAGGAGAGGCTGTGGGAGGTACAGCTAAAAGTAGCTGCTGTCTTTAGGCACCACATTCTGAGGGGGTGGGGGTGGGCACTTAGCACATTCTTCCTGCAGCCAGCTGGGCATGGAGGTGCATGGCTCCCCCTCCTCTAATGAAGGCAGGCAGGCAGAGTTCAGAGCTTCCAGAACCATTCCCAGAGCTGTTTATGGATATGCAGTGCTGGCCTCTTCTGGACCCTGAGGATAGATGTTTGCACAGCACAGGGCTGCATCCAGGGCTCCCTCCCTCAGGAGAACTAATGTAGTCTGCATTGCAGGAGATTCTATGATTTCCTATCCCTCACCTCACTGCCTGGCACCCCAAGAACTACTGACAGGCCTGCTCCCCTCCAGGAGGTTACATAATACTACTGTTCTCCCAGTTTCTCTATCAACTTGCTTTCTCCAGCCAAACTCGAGAGTGTATTCAGGTCTCTGATCTAGCCAAAGGAGCACTGAGCCAGCACCCCATAGCAGAGGTAGCAGGTTACAGAACATAAAGTCCTGATTTGAGGACTCAGGATCCCAGGCCCATCATTGAAACCTTGGACAAGTCCCTTTTCCCTTCAGTGACTTACTTTTCTCACTTGTAAAATAGGAATGCATGCTATAGATCTCCAAGGTATTCTTATCTCTGTCCCTTTGTGATTCTCTGTGAACCCTGCCCACTTAAGTGAAAGAATTACCTCTCCTACCTAAGTTTGTCCTATTTTCTAAGCAGTCTGTCTGAGCTGGGCAGAGCCATTCCCACTGTCCTAATCCCAATTCCCCTAATAAGTAAGGTCTACTCTGGCAAGATTCTAGACTCTGTCCTCCACCTCTGTCCTAGGCCCATTTCAACCAAACTAGTTCTGCTTTTTCCTGTTCTATATAGAAGCTTCTGGCTCAGATTTCATTTGAAAATATGGTTCTTCTATTGAATTCACTCCCCATTTTAATGACATGGGAACTGAGGCCTAGTGGGGAATGGCCTTTATCCCCTGGTGGGAAAGTGGCAGCAAGGTAGGAACAGAGCCATGGCTTGCTTCCAGGGGTCCCAAGACAATTTCCAGTGTTTTTATTTCCTACTGAAGGTATGCCTTCCATATAGTGTCTCTGCTATGCATGCACAACTTTCCTTCTTCTCTGCTACCAACTCTTGACTTTGATGCTCAAAGACCAAATGGCCAATTCTTGCCAAGGGAAACTAGCACAGAAGAATGATAAGGGCAAGAAAGAACTGACCTCAAACACACCCTTAATATTTCCTTTTCCTCCAGGTTGCCCCTTCACCCCTTTCTTCTAAGTTTCCTCATGAGTTTTGCTCTATGTCAGTGGAACCCCTTCAGTTCTGAGTCATGACCACATTCTGACCACAGAGCCCACTATGCAGGACACACTGGAAGAACTACAGGATATAGTGCCGAGAGGCTTGGTTTCTAGGTCAGGAACTACAACTTCCTGAACTGTGTGTCCTTGAGTGAGTCACTTAATCTCTCTATGCCTCAGTTTCTTCAACTACTTCCAGGTTTTAAAAGGAGCCAAGGATAATGAGAAAGAATGAAATATGGCCTTTTATATCAACATGGATGGAACTGAAGAGTGTTATGCTAAGTGAAATAAGTCATACAGAGAAAGACAGATACCATATGTTTTCACTCTTATGTGGATCCTGAGAAACTTAACAGAAAACCATGGGGGAGGGAAAGGGAAAAAAAAGTTAGAGAGGGAGGGAGCCAAACCATAAGAGGCTCTTAAAAACTGGGAATAAACTGAGAGTTGATGGGGGGTGAGAGGGAGGGTAAAGTGGGTGATGGGCATTGAGGAGGGCACCTGTTGGGATGAGCACTGGGTGTTGTATGGAAACCAATCTGACAATAAATTTCATATTAAAAAAATAAAAGGAGCCAATGAAATGACTAGAGAACTTTTTCCAAATTCTTATTAACAGTAGTATTAACTAAATAAATGGCTACTTAAAATACCACAGGAAGGGGCTCTGGGCTGTCAAAGTAGCCACACCCATTCCTCCTTTCCCAGACAGACCTACGAGGCTGATATTTTATCTATAAGAGGCAATTCTCAATTATCCATGCAACATGTCTTTTTAAAGACTGCTAAATCTCAAACTGGAATCTTTCTGCCACTCAGTTCACTGTTGGGCTCTCTTCCCTGCTGGCAGCCACTGTGTGCTCAATGAATACAACCTTTTAGAAGAAACCTAAGCCAAATATAATTAGGAAAGCAGATCCATTACCCCCACCCCAAATCACCCTATGTATTCCAAATCAGCTAAAAAGTATCTTTTGGATTACCTGCTGGTTTTGAATAATAATATCCTTAATCATTTTGATCATTTTTATTAATCACAAAGTAAGCACACATCATTAGCCAGAAGAAATCTTTGAAGCTATCTAATCCTCCTATCCAATCTTGCAGATGAGGAATCCAAATTTCAGAGGGGAGAAGTAATTTACCCAAGGTCACACAGCAAAGGAACAGAATCTTCCCTACTGTTACAGCAAATGCACAAGGACTCTTTTTTCCTGAAGGGTTCAAACCATCTCACAGCTGATAATTTTAAATCTAAATAGGTCCCCAGACTACTCACTCTCTAGGGTTGAGTCCTTTTTAGAGTGGGCACAAGCCCCTCAAATTCATCAAGGCCCCCACAATCCTAGAATAAAATCTCACCATCTGTGAAGCCTGCCTATTCATGTGTGCAATAAGCTAGATTCAGGCTGAGCTGACATTTCCTTTTAACATAGCAGTCATTATCATCCCTGGCTGAACATTACTGTTACCTCAAGGAGCTTTTAAAAAAATATTGATGCCATGGCCACCAGATCTCCAGAGATTCTGGGAATTGTTGTTAGTTTTGTTAACTTCCAAGGTGATTCCAATGTGTGTCTAGGGCTGAGAACCACTGGTTAATAAAACAATTCAGCCAACCAAGGCAAACATGCACAAAGATGTTCCCAAACTTTCTCAAAACCAAATATATTGTTTTAAAGCTACATCTATGATGCCCTGTTTTTCCAAAAAGGGGAAAAGAAAAGTGATGGTACACAAAATCTATAGTTGTGGCACTGGCCCTCAGCAAATCCTGGACCTAGTTAAGAAACATATAGTTTATGGGTACTGAAAGAAAATAGGGAATTCTGGAGCCTGAAATAGGATTTACCAGGATTAAGATGCCAAGTGACTCATACTCCTTTCTCTGATGAGGTCATTGGCTTGGTAGATGATTGATAGAAACCTAGAATACATCTTGATTTCTACAAAGCATACAAATCTATCATGACACATTATCCTCATTAACATGTTGGTAAGATAAATGAGGGTAGAGCCCAATGGATTCTGCACTGGTTGACCAGATATATACAAAAGTTAATGGGCTGTAATTCCAAGAAGGGGCTCTGGTGAGATTACCCCCATCATATTGAACATTTCTTTGAATCAACAATTTGGATAATACTTATTCAATTTCCAAATGATGCAATGATAAAATAAACTGTTAGTCTATTTCATGACATAAAGAAAAAAAAGTTTAAACCCCTCCCCAAAAGCAAGAATAGACCAACCAAGGGAAATAAAGTTTAACTGATGCAATGTTAGAAGAGACTGCTAATTTGTTGCACAGTATAAAGAAACTTTTTTAAAACCCATAAAAAGCTAGAATGGACTAACCAAACAAAATAAAATTTAATGAATTTGGTTTAAAAAAGCCTCAAAGAACCAATTTCACAACAGAGTAGAAGATTGGACTAGACAGCAAAGCATTTGAGCTTACAATCCCAAAAGGTAGTACAATGGTTCCTAACGCTGGCTACACATTTGAATTACCTTAGGGAGCCTTAAATTTGAAATTTAGAGGGAAAAAAAGCTGTCAAGGACCTATCCAATTAAATTAGAATCTCTCAGAGTGGAGACCTGGCATGGATATTTAGGAACTCCCCAACTGATCTGAATGTTCAGGGAGGGCTGAGAACCAGTAGAATGCTACATTATTAGATATTTCACAGATAGATCAAAGTCCCTTTGTACTTCATCCTCATCAAGTGGCATCTGGAGTAGCATAATCAGTTCTGAGCAGCACATTTTAAAAGAAATATAGAAAAATAAGAGTACTTTGAAAGGAAGGACAATTGTATGAAAACGGCAGTTCCTTCAAAACATTTTGTATTTTAGTCTTCACCAATTCACACTGCCTTTCTCCTTAAAGATCCCAAATATTAAGTTTTCATAAGACTAAAGGAAACCCTTTGATGTATATTCAAGATAAAAAGTCAGTATATTATTTAATAAGGAATTCTGTGCAAAATTGCTGTAAAAATGAAAGGTACGAAAAAGTACTAAAAATGTAAGCAAGCAAACTTGAGGAAGCTAGTATGACTTCAGGAATGACTCACACACCTCCCTCTTTACCTGACTTCATTCAGCTTCACACTAGCTGGAAATGATCAACTCCAACTCTCCCCACTCTCCATTTGAAAGGCAGACCCACGTCCATCTCACCAATGTCTCTGACCTTTACTTACCTCATCTGTAACACAGGGAAAAACAATCATCTCTACCCACTGCACAATGCTGATGTAATGCACAAAATTAGAAAATATGTAAAATTACTTTGTAAACTCCATAGGCCATGAACTGACAAGGGGTCACTAGTAACTGTCATTACTGGACTGTATCCCAAGTCTTCTCTATCTTCTAGGCCTTTACCCCTTAATAGTTTTTCTACTTTGTGCTTTGGTGCCAGGGCAAAGCACAGTTAACTAAATACTCTTGAGAGTTAGACCCACCTAATGACAGGAGACACTCTAGGCAGATATCAGAAGAGCTAAGCTTTGATCAAGGATTCTTAGAAAATCAGAGCCTCAGTTGGACTTAGAAGTTGCAGAGTTACAAATAAGAGCTAGAGAATATAAGATTCCCCACCTCTATCCCACTTCTTGAGGCAAAGCTAATGTGGGGCTGGATCCAGATGCTTTGTGTGAGATCTTCTGAGAAGGTGGTTATTTTGGAAGAATAGGTTCAAGTCCCAATCATGTGTTCATCCAGAAAAACACTCCATAGGCCAAAGGGAGCAGAGGCCAAGATAACAGACAAGGCTGGAAGGACATGCTTTAGCACCATCATTGCAACTGTGAGATTGTGCCCTCTAGTCAGAGCCAAGTGCTCTCAATCTGGGCCTCACCACAGGGCAGAAGAGTACCTCACTCACAGGTTCACTGGAATCTCTCAGCTCCCTAAACACTTAATCACCACACAAGTGAATGAGAAAATCAGCCAAGGTCCAAGACCTGTTCACCAGCCCCACAATCAAAATGGTCTTCCTATTTGCCCAGCCTTCCATTTAGAAACTATTCAGAGACCAACAACCTAGAAACAAAACTCCCCAAACTCCACATTACAGCCAAGTTGGGCATTTTCCTAAGCCACAGACAAAATTGGGGCATACTACACAAATAGATGCTACAGGTTCTGGCAGGGGCTGTCTCAATGGGGGAAAGGCACTGCTCAGTTTGTTCCTACCACACTATCCCTCCACCTCCTCCCTGAATCAGGCAAAAGTCAGAGTGGAAAAAAAATATTTTTCAGGGCCTACAGACTTCCTTGCACTGAAATCTGGGCTGTGAAATGACTCAGTTAATCTTAAGAAGGCATTTGAAAGAAAGGAGAAAGGAATTTGAACCCAGAAGCTTTCCAATAAACAGTCCCCATGGCTAAAAGTCGGCTAGGCTCTGTATGCCTTCTGTGGACATGTTTTCTAGGCATTTGCAGGCAATGAGGATCTTGTTCTTTTTTTGTCCACTTCCCCAAAAGCATCTCTCTAAGTCTTGCTGGGCTCCAGCTCCCATTTTCTAGAGGCCTTTGTGCCTGGACCTTTAAAGGGTGGGCTCTGGAGCTCAGCAGGAACTGAGTAATGCAGGAGGTTGCTAGGATACTGGTAAAGGGCTGTTCCAGAATCCCCTGGTGGGGAGCTGGAGGGGAAAATTTCTGAGCTAGAATTTTGTCCATCCTAAGAGCAAAATCCTATCCTCTACCCAATGCAGTCAGAGAGGAAGAAAGGGAACTAGAAACTTAGTTGGGAAAAGATGGGATAAATCAGAGAGGAAAAGCCCTCTTCTCTTCCATCTCCCCTTCCACAGTAGGAATGGGGGCAGAGTAGATGAGGTAGATGAGGCTATATCAGAGGGGAGAGTAAATGGAGAAGGGAGAAGATGAAGAGACAGAAGAGGGAGGGTAAAAAAGTAAAAATGCAGAGGGTTCCACTCTTCTGGGCTGCATTTTTCATATTCTCCCACTCTTCTCTTTTTGCATATCCTCACAAGTCTGAAGGAGAAATGCCAAACCTTTAGGATTCACACAAGTAAAAAGCCACACTGCCAACTTTGGTTCTCTACTTCCCAAACTCCCTTTTAGCTGCTCTTGGGTGGCCTGCCATCTGGCTAGCAACATCCCCTTACTTGCCTAGAGATAAGTTAATTTGAAAAATGCTTACCCATTTTGTCAACTAAATTACTGATGGAAATACCCCTTTAGCCTGAGGGGTTGTGAAGTAGCAGGAGGAGTGGTAGGGGAAATACCCATCCAGTCTGGCACCAGTCAAATCTTTACAGGCCCTAGCACAAGGAGCCCATTCAGAACTGTGGAACACTCAATGCATGCCCTGCTGTTTTTCCTCATTCCTAGCACAACCAACCCCCAGCAACATTCAAGAATGTACATCCTATCCCCTACACACACACACACACACACACACACACACACACACACACACAGAATGGTGTGCATACACACCACAAACATACTGTCACATACCCTACACACATACATTTCCAAAGGTTCTCTGCCAAGGGTCTGTCAGGCACTCAGAGGTGAAAGTTGTGGCATTTCATAACACTATTTTGTCACAAACCTGGCTCAAAGACTAGACTTACAGAACTCTTCTCACCTTAAAGGGTGGGGGGAAGCAAAAAGCATTCCATTGCTGTAATCCAGTTTTCTTCCCACACAGCTAGGTAAAAAAATCTCTTAGGTAAAACTTAAGTTTCACCAGATACCAGCAATAAGGTATTTCCTCCCTCCACCCCATCACCCATTGCTTAACATTTCATTTTTCTTTTCACTTGTCTTTCCAGTTGATCGTCCTCTGATTTCAAGTGCATATGGGCACCCAAAATCACAAAACGCAATAACTTGGAGGTTACCTAATCCAACCATCCCCAAAAGCCAATGTTACAGGGAACCCCAAACACATTGAGAAGGAAAAAAAATTCCCAAGGTCAAATAACTGCTCAACAGACAGAACTCAAGTCTGTAGCTGCCCAGCCTGGAGATTTTCCTGTCCAATGTGTCTCAAAACAAAGTGTCCAGCCAAAATATAAGCTTACTTTAGATAATACCACTAGAACTAAGGATGTGTGTGTGGTGGTGGGGGGGGCGGGTGATGCTCACAAGATTCTCTTTGCAAAGAAACAAGTTCAGGTCAATCCAGACCCCCCCAAAAAAAGGGACCGAAAAGTAAATAATAAGAATTAATACCACCAAACTTCCCAGATCACGCTTATACTATGGTACCAACAGAATTAAAAACAAACAAAAACAAAAACAAACAAACAAACAAACAAAAAAAAACTCTTTTACCCAGATCAAGCCAAGAGCACACCCTGAGGCTCAAAACCTCTTCGGAGGACATTAAATAATACTTTCTGGGTTCTGAGGTCAGGGCAATTTCGAGAGCCCCCCTTCACAGCCCCTTTCCCTTCATAGTCATTTCCAAAAATATTGAACAACAGGATATGGAACCTGACAGCACAATGGTAGCAGTTTCGTACATCACACAGGAGTAGTCGCCCACATGGGTACAGGGGGAACATGCATGTATACTGTATGTGCCCTGATTCATTGCTACATGGGCCAGAAATGGCACTATTTCAAGTCAGATAAACACAGAATGAGGAATACCTGCCAATCAGTGGGTGGAAGTGGGGAGAAAAAAATATGCACATTGGCATCACAGACAATTTTTTCCTGGCTTTTCCAAAGGTGTTCTCAGTGGAAAGAGAAATATAAAATAATAACAATAGCAATAATAACTACAACCACCACCATCTGACAGAAATGCAAATATATGTCAAAATTGAATGTTACTTATAGTTCATGCCTTCCCCAGCTCTCATCCCATTCCATCCAGACTTTTTTGGAGGGGGAGGGTGCTCAAAACTCTCAATTTAGCATGATACATACTTTCATTTTGTTATGGAAATCTTTCAATTAGCGAGACCTCTGATCTTAAAGAACAAGGAAGCAAACAAAAACCATCACTTTCTCATTAGCACTAGCAAGTTCTATTTAAAATGTAGTTCAAGAACATCATGTAAATGAGAATATCCAAAAGAGGCATATACAAATACCATTATTCCCAGGGTGGGTAAAGAGCTGGCTTTTGTTGTTTTTCAGAGGACACGCAGAAAAAAATCCACAAACTCAAATCCAATGGTACAATCTTCTCTGGGAAAAGGAAGTTAAACAGCTCTTATCAAGGTCTTCTCTTGCCAATTCATAAAGATCAGAGAAGGCTTTTATGTCAGTCTATGATTCCAAAGAAATTGACATTAAATGTTTTAATAAATGCTTTAAAGGTGGCTTCTTTCCAGACTGTAAACTGTGATCCCTGAACAGCAAATTGAGAGTCAAATGACACAGTCACCAACTGCCAGCTCACTGCACCCCACCGCATCACTTCTCAAATTCTCACTTCTCATTAGAAACTAAAGAATAATTTTCCTTAAATTCATTCCTTGTATCGATTTTTTTCCCTCTAAACATCCAGCACAGGGCTGTCTTTCCTAAGATGTCAAAAATCCATCACGCTCTTCCCACAACCCCCCTTTCTCCACAAACAAACCCAAATTCACTCCTGATGGCAGGAGAAAATTTTTGACTAAAATTCCCTGATGGAATTTAAAGGTAGTTTTCAAGAAAATGAGTTGACAAGACACCACAAACAGCAAAGCCACTGTTTAAGGACACAGATCTTGCTCCGTGAACGTCACATAGATGGAGAATGCACACACACATGCACACTCAAATAGAATGCATTTCTTTATCAACAATTTTACTCAAGCAATAAGCAACTACATTCACAGGCATATTTAAAAGACAAGACATGACAAAAGATTTAGGGAGAGATAATATACCAACGTCATACATATCACAGCGAGGCCATGTTGAAGCTCAAAACGTTTTCCCCCCTGAGTAAGAAAGCTTGCTCTTTCTCTCCCTTCCTTTCCCTGTCACTGTCTGTCTCTGTCTCTGTCTCTCTCTCTCTCTTTTTTTTCTCGGTGGTTCTCGGGATGAAATCAAAGCGAGAGTTCGCCACAGCTCAGGAGGCTGGACTCCATTCAGCGCGTTCCCAGGAAAAACATGAGTATGACATTGACAAGCAGGAGGACTACAATCACGGCAAAAACAACTACAGTTTGCACATCCAGGGTCATGGTGCAATGCAGAACACTGTAGTGTTCCAAGTGGGGGGCCGGCAGATTGGGAGATGTCAGTCTCTGTTCTGTCAGACTGTCCATACAGCCACCATGCTAAAAAGGAGAGGAGGAAGTCGGATGGTTGGGGAAGGGCTGGGTCTGGCGCCCGAGTTTGGTATGGGGTGGGGGGGGGGATGGGGACAGGGGAGATGGCTTTCCCCCTTCTCAGGATTGGGCTGATCTTTCCTCCCTAGCTGAGAAATCTTAGCTCACGCTGAAGTCGGCAGAGTCCAGCATTCTCTCTCAGGCGCCAAGGAAGAGGCAAAATCCTGGCTTTCAAAGGGAAATGCGGGAGGAACCAGTGTGAGGTTCTCAGGCGCCTGATCTGTCTGTCCGGGCGTGCGTCTCCACCTGTTCGGCTATAAGTCAGTCTCAGTCTCCCCCTACTCCCTCTGTATCGCTCGCTTTCCTAGCTTGCTCGCTTTTCTAGCCAAGTTGCTCGCTCTCTCCGCGGGGTTCCCGGTAGCCAGCCTCTCATTTAAAACCTGCCTTGCTGGTTCTCTCCCTCTCCTCTCCCCACCTCCCCCCCCCCCGGCCGTAGGCGGCCTTTTTATTCACCTAGCTACTGTGGGCGCCTGCGTGAGGCACGACCCGTGCTGCTGACAGTCCCGCGGGCCAATAGCAGGTGCTACAGCCTCGCGTTTACTCGCTGCGTTGGGCGGGACTTAAGCTGGCGTGCTAGCGGCGGTAGCCAATCGGCAGGCCCAAGCCCCCGCCCCGGACTAGCTAGAGCCAAAGGCCGCGGTTCTGGTATGGGGGTGGGGAGCTTGTTGGGGGTGCGTTGAGGGGTATGTAGGGAGGGGGAATGGAGGGAGCACACGAAAGTGGGAGGAAGGGAGAGGGCATGGAAGGGAGAAAGGGAAAGAGGAATAAGGGGAGGATTATGGGAAGCAGGGGGAAAGAGAAGGAAAGAGGAGGGAGAAAATATAGGGGATAAGATGAAGAAAGAAAGGTGATGGAAAGTAAGGGGGGAAAGGTTGAAGAAAAAAATGAAAAAAAAAAAAAAGGATAGGTGGGGAGGAAGCATGCCTTGGCAGTCATGTTTTTTGGATTCTGGGCCAAGAAGAAAGCAAAGGTGTCTTTGGCCACTGTTTAAGTATTTATAGACAACTCGTTTTTTTTTTTAATTTTTTTTAATGTTTATTTATTTTTGAGAGAGACAGAGACAGAACGCGAGTGGGTTAGGGGCAGAGAGAGAGGGAGACACAGAATCCGAAGCAGGCTCCAGGCTCCGAGCGCTCAGCACAGAGCCCGACACAGGGCTCGAACTAACGGACTATGAGATCATGACCTGAGCCGAAGTCGGATGCTCAACAGGCTGAGCCACCCAGGCGCCCCTATAGACAACTCTTAATTAGCTGTGCACATTAAAAAAAAAAATCAGTGCTGTGGATAGAACCACAAGGACACACTACAAATACACACTGCCATCCCTCCATTTACAGGTCAATTTCCTTTCCTGGTTATGGTTTCTTTAGACTATGACTGTTTGCAGCTAAGTACTGTGAAGGGAAGCCAACTTTGCAGTGGAAAAGCTTCTACAAAATTTGAAATGTACTTGTAATCACTGTGCTCCTGCTCTGTGTTCCTGACCCTATATCTGGAACTAGGGGAAAAGCACTCGCTAGAGACAAAGATTTCAGATTTACTCCCAGCCCAAATTCAGCCTTGCTTTATGACTTTTGGGCCACTCCTTTCCCCTCTCTTGGCCTCCATCTCCCTTCTGTCACATGAGGACTTAGACCTATCAGAAAGTTCAGTGACACCTCAGAAAAATACATGCAATTTCAGCAGGCTCCTGGGCCCTCAAGAACCCAGGACTCCTTTATACAGATCTCTGAAGGCCCTTCTTCCTCTTTCTTTCAAAAACTATAAAAGTGAATAGATAGATATTGGTGGAGGGGGCAGGAACTAGATTAAACAGGAATAGAAATTAAATTCTGTAACTCCTAGAATACCATAGACTCTAAGAGGAATGAGTATTGCTATTTATTCTTTATAAATTGTTGAGGCTAGGACAGCCACCTATCTTAACTAGATGACTGGAAATTCTGAATGAATGCCGGCTATAAACAAAATGGCCCTTAGCCTGCAAGATCAAATAAAAAGAAGTCCCCACTTCAAAGGTTTTGGCTTATAATATCACCTATGAATGATTCATGCCAAAACAAACAACACAAAACCGTGAATCAGATCAAGCTTCTAGATCCAATTACCAATTTATAGAACACACAGAAGACAGAAAAAACATATTAAGCTATAATGTGGAGGTACACATTAAAAAAAAATATAGGACCAACAACCTGAAATTTTAGCAAATAAATAGGAAGAAAAAAGTATGACTCAAGTGAAACGTGTGTTCTGATTTATGTGCATACACACATATTTGTGACATTTATGACACAATTGGAAATTTGAACAGACTGGATACTTGATGTTATTAGGAATCACTATTAGTTACTTAGATGTGATAATGATAATGTGGCAAAGTTTAACAAAATGGAGGCAATAGGAGTAATCTTTGTGACCTTGAATTTGGCAATGTTTTCTTAGATATGACATGAAAAACACAAGCAACAACAACACAATAGACACATTGGACTTCATCAACATTAAAAACTTCTGTGCTTCAAAGGATACTATCAAGAGTATGAAAAGACAACCCACAGAATGGAAGAAAATATTTGGAAATTATATATCTGATAAGAGACTTTTACCTAGAATATATAAAGAGATCTAACAAGTCAACGATAAAAAGAATAACCAACTTAAAAAAACTAGCCAGGGTTCTGAATAACATTTTCCAAAAGAAATAGTCAATAAGCACATGGAAAGATGCTCAACATATTAGCTACCAGGAGAATTCAAATCAAATGCAGGAAGTGCAAATGCAGGATATTTACTACAGCATTATTTGTAGAAAGATACCACTTTACATCCACTAGAATGGCTACAATAAAAAAGCTAGATAATAACATAATTAAGGAAGATATGGAGAAGTCAGAACCTTTATAACACTTCTGGTGAAAATGTAAAATGATGAAGCCACCTTGGAAAACAGACTGGTCAGACCTCAAAAAGTTAAACATAGGGTTACCATTTGACCCAGTAATTCCACTTCTATGTATATATCTAAAAGAAATGAAAAAAAAATGTCCACACAAAATCTGGTACATGAATGTTCATAATTGCATTATTCACAATAGCCAAAAGATGGAAAAAACTCAAATGTCTGTCAAGGTGAATGGATAAACAAATGTGGAATATTATTAAGCCATAAAAAGGGATGGAATACTATTACTGTAACAACATAAATGAACTTTGAAAATATGCTAAGTGAAAATGCCAGAAACAAAAGGCTTTTGTATGATTCCACTTATATGAAATGTTCACATAATTGTGGTTTAATGAAGCTTTTGTTTCACTTATATATAAATATAAATGTGCTAGATTGTGATGTAAAATTTATTTCTTGTAGGAGGTAATGCCAAAATAGTTTTTAAACTATTAGCCACTCTGCTATATTATGTTGAGACAGATACTAGTGATCAGAACAGTACCATAATGTAAGAAACCAGAATCTTTCTCCTTGCTTTTTTTTTTAAGTTTTTATTTGAATTCTAGTTAGTTAACATACAATGTAATATTAGTTTCAGGTGTATAGTGTAGAGATTCAACACTTCTATACAACACCTGGTGCTCATCACAACAAATGCACTCCTTAATCCCCATATTTAACCCGTCCCCCCTCACCTCCCTTCTGGTGACCATCAATTTATTCTCTATAGTTAAGAGTCTGTTTCTTGGTTTGCCTCTCTGTCTTTTTTTCCCCTTTGCTCAGTTGTTTCATTAAATTTCACATATGAGTGAAATCATACAATATTTGTCTTTCTCTGACTTATTTTGCTTAGCATTATACTCTCTAACTCCACCCCTGTCATTGCAAATGGCAATATTTCCTTCTTTTTATGGCTGGGTAATATTCCAGTGTGTGTGTGTGTGTGTGTGTGTGTGTGTGTGTGTGTGTGTGTGTGTATACCACCTCTTCTTTATCCACTCATCAGTTGATGGACACTTGGACTGTTTCCATAATTTCACTATTATAGATAATGCTGCTATAAACATTGGGGTCCATGTATCCCTTTGAAGTAGTATTTTTGTATTCTTTGGTTAAATACCTAGTGATGCAGTGCTGGATCACAAGGTAGTTCTATTTTTACCATTTTGAGGAATCTCAATACTGTTTTCCATATTGGCTGCACCAGTTTGCATTCCTACCACCAGTGCAAGAGGGTTCCTCTTTCTCCACATCCTTGCCAAGACCTATTTTTTTCTTGTTCTCCTTGACTTTGAAAGTGCAATCATATCCTACCTCCACTTCATTTTCTACTACCCTTCAATCCGCTGTAGCCTGGCTTTCACTCCAGTCATTTCATAGCAAACTAGAACTTCTTGTGAATGTAAACAAATGACCAACCTGCTACTAAATGGCATGGCCAATTTTCCATTTTTATCTCCCCTGGCTTCTCTCCCTCTTGATTTCATTGATGACTTCCTCTTTCCTGAAATGCAACCTTTAAGTTGGGGACACTATCCACATGATCTGTCTGGTTATACAGTCTTTACTTCATGCCTGGGTTCTTCATTCATTGATTAAGGCCATGATTTCTCAGGGTTTTCTAATCTCATTCCACTTTTCTTCTCATTCCACACTTGCACTGAATGGTGGACCCATCCATTCCCAAAGCTTGAACTACCACCTACATTACACACTGATGCACCTCTTTTAAACAAAGTTACTAGACACTAGGGGGAACAAAACCCTTGCTGGCCTAGAGCTTACAACTCTCTGCTGATGACTCCCAGGTAGTTCTCTTGAATTCCAGAGATGAATTTCCAACTGCCTTCTGGATATCTCCTCCCAAATATCTCACAAGAATGTCAAACTTAATAAATCTAAAATTGAAACCATCTTCCCCCATCCCTGCCAGCTTCCTCCTTCCCCTGAGTTCCCTGTCTTGTAAGAATTTCTCCTTGCCAAAAACCTGTGAGATATACATAAGTCTTGCGTCTCACTCATCTTGCTTCCAGCCAACCAACCAGTCTTCCAAGTCCTGGTGATTCTTTCCCTCTTTAATATCTCTTGTGTCCTTCCTCTGTTTCCCTACTGCCAGTACCTTTAATCAGTGCCTCACCATCTCTGATTCTATTACTACCCATTACTTGGTCTCTTGTGCTGCTCTCTCCCCAATTCAGCCTCTACTCTCCTGTCCAAATTATTTCTCTCAAAAGCAGAACAGCTCTTATCAATCCGATGGTGGATACTATAGATTGGGTGCTCAGGATCCATGCCATCCTCTTTCTAGCCAGCCTTCCTATATTGCTGAAAAGCTCAAAACCAAAAACCTACCATAGCCTGTCATTTCTCAGGCTCCTTTTCATCCAGTGTTCTGGATGTGATTTATTTCTGGTAATCATATGCACATGCACAATATTTGGAAGGAGGTAATGACGCAGAAGCCATATTTCTGCTGCTTCTATTGGCAAGCACAGTGATGGAGATTTTAGGGTTTTCTGCAGCCATGTTACTTTTCCATAGACCTCAGTGTTTGGTTACTATAGTGCTTTGTATATTTAGGGAGCCAGAGCACTTGATTTTTTTTTTTTTGCCACTGAGGATCTGGAAAGCATAATGATACTCTAGTCAATAGTTAAGGCAATGGCAGATTCTTGATTCTTAGACTTCAAATAAGGTGGAGTGTTTCCAAAGCCCCTGATGCCTCACCTTCCTGCTTGTAGCACAGAAAATAGCTCCCCTTGTATTCTGAGAGTTATTCCTGGAAGCCCAGCCTAAAGGTCGCCCCTCCAGCCCTTCCACCAATTTTGGAAGCACATCATTTTCTGTATTAGGGCTCTTTCTACTGAGAATAGCTAGAGTGATTTAATTTCTGCAGCTGAACCCTGACTCATGTAACTTCTCTGCTTAAAAGCTTTCCATAACTCCATACTGCCTTTAAGCTAAATTCTGTAGCATGCCATACATTTCCTTGCCAGTCTGGTGTCCTTTGGTCTTTCTAACCTCAACTTTCACCAATGCCCTCTCATTCTCCATTCTCCAGCTGAACAGAACCTACTATAGTTCTCATAATCATCAGGTTCTCTTGCCTCAAGAACTATGCAAATGTTGCTACCCTTCCCCAGCTCCCACCTCAAAACTCAGTTCACATGCCACCTCCTCCAGAAGGCTTTCTCTTATGTTCTCCCTCAAAATTATTCTGGATCATATCCTTCTCCTATAAGGCCCCGTGTTTGCCCCTCATGGAATACTTATTAAACTGTATTGTATTTTTTTTCTTGTTTGTATCCTGCACTTGATTGTGGAACTAAGAGGGCAGAGACCATGCTTGTCTTGTTCACTGCTTTCTCTCCCATGCCCAGCACAGTGCCTAACACTTAGCAAGTGCTTATTAAACATTTGCTGAATGCATGAATGTTTTCTTCATCCACTTCTTTCCACTCAGAGAATCATATCTTCCAACCACAGAAGGCAATACTTCATAATACCTCAGAGAAAATCTAGTCTAAACACTTATGTCCTAGGTTAGGAAACTGAGGCTCAGAGAATGGAAGCAACATGGCCAGGATTATATAGCTAATTGCTGGCAAGGCAGAAACCAAAACCCTTGTCTCTTGAGTCCCAAACGTACTTTTGAGAGATTTGAGACTCTGGAGTATGACATTTGATCCCAGCTCCATCCATGGCAGTTAGTGTTCTGAGTGAAGTGATTGCCTGACTCTGCTCACAATTTCAAAAAATAATCAAGTCCCCCATATTTCAAGTAGTAGTACTCCCACTCCATAGCCAACCTTTCTGAAGACAAGTATCAAGAAATCAGAGAATTTTTGGTATAGCAAAACCCCTCTTCCATCCTTCATTCCCTTCTGCAATATTCCTACCAAATAGTTATCCAGTCTCAACTCTAACACCCACAACAATGGAGAGGTTCTTCTCTCCTAAGACAACCCAATCATCTCTGGAACAATCTCAGTTGATAGAAAGTTCTTCCATCTCTTTGAGCCAGATGTTATCACCACTTCTACTACAGCCACTGCTGAGGAGCTAACCACTCCATGAGATAGTATGGAATATAAATGCTCCAGGGGGGCACCTGGCTGGCTTAGTAGAGCATATGACCCTTGATCTCAGGGTCATGAGTCCAAGCCCTACATTGGGTGTGATGCCTACTTAAAAAAAATTCTGCAAACCCTGGAATATAAACGCTCCCAAGCTCACACTAAAATTACTATAAGCACCCAATATATTTCTTAGGAACTGAAGACCACTCATTAGATAATAATAAACACTTATAAAGTGCTAACTCAGCACCAGGCAAGGTTCTAAGCTCTTTACATATATTATCTCTTATTCCTCATAACCACCTGATGAGGTAGATACTATTACTGTCCTTATTTTACACATGATGGAACTGAGGCATGGTGGTTAAATAACTTTCCCAAAGTCACATGGCTAGTAGTGGAGCCCAGATGTAAACCCAAACAGTTTGACTCTAGAGCCTATCCTCTTACACACTGTGCTATATAAATGCTACTAAGTAACACATGTCCCATCTCCCAACAGCATCTGACAAGATGTCTCTTGGGTCACAGGAATAAAATGTTTCAATGTTCTGAACTGAGTTCTAGTGGCCTGCCTCCCAGGCAAGATATTTAAATCTTAAATCTTTGCTTTCTCTCAGGGAAAAGCCAATGCCTAGTTGTCTTTTGCCTCTTACGGTTCAAACAACTCCCAAAGTCACACTTCTTCCAGGAAGTACAACTAAGGAAAGTTCCGCATTTTATTCTGACACCCACTGCTACTCATTTATTGCCATTCTGCCCCCACCCCAGCCACCTAATAATCCCCAATGCTTGCCACAGGCAGTCTGAAGATATTGAATCCTATATGTTTATTGTCTTGGCTACTGATATGAATAGATGTTCTTGCACATTTGTGCATGTCAGACTCATTTAAGAGAATCAGCTCCCTGAGGACAGAGACTCCTGGTTAGTTCAATTATTCAGCACAGAGATCACTGCATCTCCAAAATTAAATTCAACAAGCACTTATTTTTTTATTTTTATTAATTTTTTTATTAAGTAAACACTATCACCAATGCTGGCCTCAAACTCACAACCCTGGGATCAAGAGTTGTATGTTCTACTAACAGCCAGCCAGGTGCTCCAATAAGGGCTTATTCTGACAGTGATGGGGGGTACAGAGAGGCTCTCAGGAAGCTTACAGTCTAGTGGGAGACATAGTCACAATGACACAAAATTTCCATGTCATACAGTAAAGTGTCCTAAGCATAATCAGATAATGAATAAAGTTGTTGATGATTATAGAATGAATCATAAAATTTTATACTTAAAATGGGAATACAAGTTCATTTCCTCCCAACCTCCTTATATAGTAATACTTTCTACAGTATATGTGATGAGGTAAAGGGAATGGAAGAGGAAGAAGAGGAAACACCTACTTTGGGCATGCATGGTGCTAGGCTTTTCAACATGCCATTCTATTTAATCCTCCAAAGAAGCCTGAAAAGAAAAACTTGTTATCACTATTTTAAAGAGTAAGGTTCAGAATGTTTACATCATTTGCCCATAGCCATACAGGTAGGATGTAGCAGTAACATGATTTAAATAAAGATATATTTCCAAAGCCCACTATTTCTGATGAGTTTTGTCCAGCAGCAGTTTGAATATTTTCAGTAACAGGAAACTCACTCTGAAGCATTCATAGTCATTATTCGTTTTAAGCTGAAATTCATTATTCTGTGGTTCCATTTGTTAGAACACTATCCCCTGGGCCATACAAAAAAAGCTAAGTCCTAAACAATAGTCCTCTTAAAGTGTTCAAACTCTTATTCTTCCTGAACAACCCCCTCTCTCTGTATACACAGCACACATGTACGGTTCAAACTCTGATCCTTCCTGGACAACCACATTTCTCTCTGTATACATAAGCGTGTGCGCACACACACACGCACAGCACTCATTCTCCAAGATAAATATGACCATTTCTTTAAGCTCTTCCTTGTGGCATGGTTTGCAATCCTCCCCAGGCTGGTTGCTCATCAGTTTGTCCAACATCCCTCAGAACACATTCCCAGGTGAAAGTGACAATGGGGAGTGGGAATATCATCTGCCTTATTCTGAACACTAGTTCTTAGGAAGAGATTCCTGTGAGCTCACATTCACCTAAAATGTCTGATGTTCATGTGTGCTGCTGTGCCCTCACCATGCCTTGAGAAGTTCATGGCAAAGTGAAAAAAAAGCAGTGGATAAGAAGTTAAAACTTTCAGAAGTAAGTCCAACCTCTGCTTCTTGTTAGCTGTGTGACCTCAAACAAGTCTCTTAAATTCCTTAAAGCTCAAAAAGCTATGACTGGTTTTCAATTGTAACTTAACATAAAGTATTGTTTTAAATTTTTAACTACCAAAAAAATAAATAAATAAATTTTCAACTACCTTACCAAAGGTGTGGATGGCAAGAAGTTGGTCCCAAGTAGGGTAACCTGAGGAAAGGGTGATGAGTGATTTGCTGAGGTTAAAGAATAAGGATGCATATAATTGTGTGGTTGTGAGGGGTGGTGTTTTAAGGGAGGAAACTATACCATAGGGTTAAGAATTAGCCTCTGCCTGAAGACTTTTCTCCTAGCTCTCTATAAGTTTAGCTATTTCATCTTTTCAAAAGGAATCTTTCCCTGACTACCCTCTTTAAAACTGTACCACCTCATTGTTATCCTATTATCTTAATTTTCATTCTAGTCCTATCACTATATGAAAAGTTATATAATTAGTTTTTTTATTGATTTATTGTCTCCCTGTATAAACTCTAAGCTCCATGAAGGCAGAGAATGTTTTGTTCATTGTTGTATCCCCAGCACATAGAGCAGTACTTGACATTCAACAAATATTTTTTAAATGACTGAATAATGAATGAATGAATGAATGAATGAGTGAGTGAATAAGTGAATAAAAGCATAGCTCTGCTGACTCACAATATAGGATGCAGAAAAAATGTGTCATGGAAAACATTTTCTACTGCAGCCTGTGAACACCTACTTTTGCCTCTCCCCCACCAAGGGCCTTCGTTAGTTAGAATTCCTCAAAAAAAAGGACTAAAAGTTCCAGATTACAGGCTGAGAATTTCAGGACCTCTTTGGTTTTCTGTTCCCAGTTGGCACAGACTCCACGCTAAACCACCAGCTGAAAGCCCTTCCCTCAAGAATCACTGCCCATACTGATCTCATGTGGCCAAAGACTATATACATATTTGAATAAATACCCAAGAACATCAGTTTCCTCCTATTCCTTACATGGATTTATTTCAGGCCTGTTTTATGGGGGGTGGAGGGGCCAAGGGGACTTATTTCAATTCCATTTCAAGTGTGTCATTAGACCACACAGGGTAGAAAGGACTGGTTGGAAAAGAGAAGCAAGGGTTTAAAAGCCCCTTCAGAGGAAGTACAATGCTTTCAGGTTCAGGCTCAGATCTTTCTGGAACAGCCAAACCCAGTCATGAATCAATTAAAGACTGGGATGGGCAGTGAATGCTTCCCTCAGTATCAGGCCCAGTATTTACTTTTGGAGCCTAATCTGGATAGTTCCATTTTTGGGCTTCATGACTCATTCAACCAGCTACCCTCTCTGACCCCCATGTCCATATTATTTATTTATGAGTTTCATTTAACAGTAATCTACTGGGCAGTCAGGACACTAAATGTTCATCTTCAAATTAAGCATGAGGATTTGCTCATAGTCTCCCTTTCTTTCTCTCTCTCTCTCTCTCTGTCTGTCTGTCTCTCTCTTTCTCTCCCCACCCTCACTCTGTGCTTTAATTAAGCAAGCCAGGAATAGCCCTAGACTTAGAAGAAGTATATAGCTTGGTAGATAAGAACTCAGGCACTAGAGCCAGCCTACTAAGGTTCAACCTTAGTTCTGCCAATTACTGTTTGTGTGACCAGGAACAAGTTTTTATTTTAATTCTAGTTAGTTAACATTCAGTGTTGTATTAGTTTCGGGTGTTCAATATAGTGATTCAACAATTCCATAAGTAACTCCAGGGCTCATCATGACACATATATTCCTTCATCGCCATCACCTATTTAATCCATCCCCCCATCAATCTTTCATTTGGTTACCATCAGTTTGTTCTCTATAGTTAAGAGTCTGTTTCTTGGTCTCTCTCTCTTCTCTTTTTCCTTTTCCCATTTCTTTTGTTTCATAAATTCCACATATGAGTGAAATCATATGGTATTTATATTTCTCTGATTTATTGCACTTAGCATTATACTCTCTAGCTCCACCCATGTCATTGCAAATGACAAGATTTCATTCCTTGTTTATGGATGAATAATATTCCATTGTTGGTGTTGTGAGGATTTCTGCATCTATGTTCATCAGGGATATTGGCCTGTAATTCCTTTTTCATGGTGTCTTTATCTGCTTTTGGTATCAGGGTAATTCTGACCTCATAGAATTACACTTGGAAGTTTTCCTTCCTTTTCTGTATTTTAAAATAGTTTGAGAAGAATAGGTATTAACTCTTCTTTAAATGTTTGGTAGAATTTGCCTGTGAAGCCATCTGGTCCTGGACTTTTGTTTGGTGGGAGTGTTTTGATTACCGATTCAATTTCTTTGCTGATAATTGGTATGTTCAAATTTTCTATTTCTTCCAGTTTCAGTTTTGGTAGGTTATATGTTTCTAGGATTTTATCCATTTCTTCTAGGTTATGCAGTTTGTTGGCATATAGTTTTTCATAATATTCTCTTATAATTGTTTGTATTTCTGTGGTATTGGTTGTTATTACTCCTCTATCATTTGAGACTTTGAGTCCTTTCTCTTTTTTTATGGATAAATCTGGCTAGAGGTTTATCAATTTTATTGATTTTCTCAAGGAACCATCTCCAGGTTTCATTGATCTTTTCTTTTTTTTTTTAATTTCCATATCATTTATTTCTGCTCTGATATTTATTATTCCCTTCCTTCTGCTGGTTTTAGGTTTTGTTTGTTGTTCTTTTTCTAGCTCCTTTAGGTGTAAACCTAGGTTATTTGAGATTTTTCTTGCTTCCTGAGGTAGCCCTATTGCTATAAAATTCCATTTTAGAACCACTTTGGCTGCATCCAAAAGGTTTAGACTGGTTTTTATTTCAATTTGTTTCCATGTACTTTTTAAATTTTTTTCTTTTATTTTCTGGTTGACCCATTCATTGTTTCATTTAACTTCCATGTTTTCTGGTCTTTCCAGAATTTTTACTTGTGTTTGACTTCTAGTTTCATAGCATTGTAGTCAGAAAAGATGCATGGTGTCACTTCAATCTTTTTTAATTTTCTGAGGCTTCTTTTGTGGGCTAATATGTGATCTATTTAGAAAATGTTTCATGTGAACTTGAAAAGAATGTGTATTCTGCTGTTTTAGGATGGATAGTTCTGAATACATCTGTTAAATCCATCTAGTCCAGTGTGTCATTCAAAGCCATTGTTACTTTTTGATTTTCTGTTTAGATGACCTGTCCATTGATGTAACTGGGGTATTAAAGTCCCCTACTATCATTGTATCATCATCAATTAGTTCCCTTATGTTTGCTATTAAATGTTTTATATATTTGGGTACTCCCATTTTGGGTGCACAAATATTTATAGTTATATATCTTCTTGTTGGACTCTCCCCTTTATGATTATATAGTGTCCTTCTTTGTCTCTTGTTACAGTCTTTTCTCTAAAGTCTATTTTTTCTGATATATGAATTGCTATTCTGGCTTTGTTTTGACATCCATTTGCATGATAGATGTTTCTCCATCCCCTTTCAGTCTGCAGGTGTCTTTAGTTCTAAAATGAGTCTCTTGTATTAAGCATGTAGATGGGTCTTGGTTTTATATCCATTCTGACACCCCATGTCTTTGGATTGGGGCATTTAGTATTTACATTCAAAGTAATTATTGAAAGATATGCATTCACTGCTATTTTAGTACTTGTTTTGTGGTTGCTTCTGAAGATTTTCTCTGATCCTTTCTTGTCTTTCTCTCTTTCATGGTTTGCTGGTTTTCTTTAGTTGTATATTTGGATTTCTTGCTCTTTTTTTCTTTCCATATTTATTAGTGGTTTTTGATATAGGGTTACCATTAGGTTTGCATAGAACCTATTCTGCATAAAACACTCTATATTAAGTTGATGGTCATTAAGTTTGAATGTTTTTAATGTTTATTCTTTTTTTTTGAGAGACAGAGAGAGACAGAGCACAAGTAGGGGAGGGGCAGCAAGAGAGAGAGAGAGAGAGAGAGAGAGAGAGAGAGAGAGAGAATTTGAAGCAGGCTCCAGGCTCTGAGCTGTCAGCACAAAGCCCGATATGGGGCTCAAACCTACAAACCACGAGATCATGACCTGAGCCGAAGCTGGATGCTTAACCAACTGAGCCACCCAGGTGCCCCAAGTTGATGGTCGTTTAAGTTTGAACCCATTCCCTCCTCTCCTCCCCATGTTTTCGGTATATGATGTCATATTTTACATCTTTTTATTTTGTAAGTTCCTTGAGTGATATTTTACAAAACATATTCATTTTTGCTGCCTCTGTGTTTCTGCTACCTTCATACTTCCACTTTTGGTCTTTCATTTCACTTAAAGATCCCCTTTAATATTTCTTGCAGGGCTGCTTTAATGGTCATGAACTCCCTTAGTTTTTATTTGTCTGAGAAACTCTTAATCTCTCTGTCTATTCTAGATTAGAGCCTTGCTGGGTACTGTATTCTTGGCTGTAGATTTTTCTCTTTCAGCACTTTGAATATATCATGCCACTCCCTTCTGTCTTGGAAGGTTTCTGCTGAAACATCCCTTGATAACTTTATGGTGTTTCCTTTGTATGTAACTGTCTTCTTTTGTCTTGCTGCTTTAATTTTTTTCTTTACCACTATATTTTTCCATTTTAAGTATAATATGGCTTGTTATGGATCTTTTTTTAAATTTTTTTGGAGGTTCTCTGTGCCTCTTGGATCTGGATATCTGTTTCCTTCCCCAGATTAGGGAAGTTTTTAGGTATTAAATACCTAATAAAATAAATTTTCTTTCCCTTTTTCTCTCTCTTCTTCTACTGAGACTCCTATAATGAATATTATTAAGTTTGATGGAGTCACGGAATTCCCTAAGTCTATTCTTGTTTTGCATAATTCTTTTTTCTCTCTTTTTTTCAGCTTGATTACTTCCCATTACTTTATCTTCTAGGTCATTAATTTGTCCCTATGCTTCTGCCATCCTGCTATTTATTCCATCAAGGGTGTTTCTCATTTTGTTTATTTAGACCTTTATCTCTGCTATGTTTTTCCTTATGTTAAGTGTCTCATTGATACTTTCCACTGTCTTCTCAAGTCCAATATCTTTGTCATCATTACTTTAAATTTTCTATCAAGCATGTAATTTATATCTGTTTCATTTAGATCTCTGGCCATGGCCTTGTTCTGTTCTTTCATTTGGGACAAATGCTTCAGTCTTTTCATTTTGTCTATTTCTCTGTGTTAGGAAAGGCAGCTAAGTCCCTTCTTAAGTGTAATGGTCTTATGAACAAGAGGTCTTATAGTGTCCTGAAGTGTAGTGTCCCCTGTTCCCCAGGGCCTTGTGCTCTGGGGAGTGTCTCCAATTTGTGCTGCATGTTCTCTACTGTTGTATCCTAGCCACTTTATCCTTCAGGCCAGTTGTCTGAAGAAACTCTCTTTGTCTGTTATGGGCAGTGTTTGGCCCATGGCCTGAATGTGGTGAGTTTTTTTTCCTAGATGTGCTCTTGTCTGCTTGTGAAATGAGACCTGTTGCCACCACTACAAGAACAATGGCTCCACAAAACTCTCACATCAGGAGATTCAGTGTAAGCAGGGTTTGGGGCTGGTCTTCTGGGGGAGGGTACCCCTGCAAGTGTGACTGGGAAGAGCAGTTCCATCAGTGTATGGGGGCAGGGCTTGATGTAAGCAAGTAAGGTAGTCAGTGTCAGTGCTGCTGTGCTGTTTTCCATAGTTGACCTTGTACTTGCTAAGGGGCAGGGGAGGGAAGTGGCACAGGCCAGTTCCTTTCTTCTCAGAGGGATCTGTATGTGAATGCTGGTTCTGTAGGGCACACTCCAAGATGAGCAAATAACCTTCCCACTGTGTGCCCCCAGGCACTCTTCAAATTGCTGTTTCCAGGCTGTTTGTCCCAGGGCTGTTTGTACTGCTTTCACTCTTAGAACAGCCCCAATGCCCTCTGGGCTCTCCCTGAGCCACTAACCTTTAGAACTCCAGGTTTTAAGCCTGGCTGGTTGCAAGAACTCATGAATTCAGTCCCTTTCACTTTCCAAGCCAATTGCTATGGGGAATCATCATCCATGTCCTCCCCCATGTGCTAGTCTGTTTCTTGCCCTTCTCTACAACTGTAGCTCCCTTCCCACTGCAGCAGCCATTATCTGTTTCTCTCCCAAACTGTGTCTCTGCACTTCCTGCCTTCTTCAATGTGGCCTATTCTCTACCTTTAGTTGTGGAGTTTGTTCTGCCAGTCTTCTGGTCATTTTCTGGGGTATTTACAATTATTTGATTGTTATCTAATTATATTTGTGGGATGAAGCAAGCATAGGGTCACCCTACTCTGCTGTCATCTTTCTGCTCTCTATTTAATGTCTCTGAGCCTCACTTTTCTCATCTTAAAAATGAGGAGAATGGTATAATGCCCTTCACTTGGAGCAAGCCCCATACTCTCACTACCCTAGTTTCCTCATATGTGAAACAGATTCATACAGTTGTTGATGAGGGTTTAAAGAATCAATACATGCAAAGCAATTAGAACAATGCTGGTACACAATAATTCTCAATAAATACTAACAAATACTATAATTCAGGGTTTGAATACGATCTCTGCCCCTAACTTTAGGCAAATCATATACTCTTTAACCCTCAGTTTCCACATCTATAAACAGGAGAAACAAATAATACCTACCAAAGAAATGATGAAATAAATGATTTGAAAGTGCTCTATGGAGTAAAAAATTTATTTAAAATGTGAAGAATTGTTTATAGTAGAATAAAGTAGGGGGCATACTAAATGGAGATTCTACCTAGTCAAGGCTCCCTGCTGCTCCCTCCCAAATTCTGAATAGGCCTATTTCTCATCAGGCCATTTGGCAATACGTGTGTGGAGAAGATTTTTCATCTCTCCCAGATTTAGTTTCCCCAACTTTAAAGTACAAACACTGTTGTGAGATTTACATGAATTCATATGTGTGAAGGTGCTTTTAAAATGCAAAACACCAAACAAATGTGAGGAATTATTATTGTATTAAAATAATAAAGGCTATCATTAATTGAACACTTGCTATGTGAAAGACCATACCAAGTGCTTTACAAATATTAAGTAATTTCATCCTCATAATAATACCAATAACCAGGTATACTATTATTGAAGTTTCACAGATAAGGTATGGTGGTTAATTTTATGTGTCAAACTGACTGGACCACCATGCCCAAATATTTGGTCAAACATTAATCTGAATATTTCTGTGAAGGTATTTTTTGATGAAATTAACACTTAAATCAGTGGATTTTGAATAAAGCAGATTATATTCCATAATGTGGGTGGGGCTAATCTAATAGATTGAAGGTTTTAATAGAACAAAGATTGACCTCCCCTGAGCAAGAAGGGATTCTGCCAGCAGACTGCCTTTGGACTCAGACTGCAACTCTTCTCAGATTGCTGGCCTACCCTGCATATTTTGGACTTGCACCTCTATATTCACATAAACAAATGCCTTAAAATCTCTCTCCATCTCTCTCTACAGACGTACATACGCACACACCCTGTTGCTACTGTTTTTCTGGAGAACTCTAATACATAGGAAACTGAAGATTAGAATGGTTAAATCCCTTGCCCACAATTACACAGCTAGTCAGTAGCAGAGCCAGAAACATAATGATCATCTTCCTTGTTTCTGCCCTGTTCTGCATCTCTTTCAATCAATCCAGCAGCAATAAGCATTGAATCCATCTCCAAAATTGATGTTAAATATTTCCTCTTCTCCCCAACCTCACTGACTTCATCTCTGCAGCAGCCTCTTAATTGGGCTTGCCATCTCCACTTTCATCCTCCTCAATCCATTCTCTATAGATTCTTGTTAAAGTCAACTTCTCAGATTAATAAGCCAACCCCATCATTCCACTGCTTCAAATGATTCCTATTGTACTTAGAATGAATAGCACTTGCCAGTGTTCAGCACTATCATGTACACTGTGAGCATATTAACTCAATCCTCACAATAACACTATGGGTAGTACCATTATTATCCCCATTTTTGAAAGGGCATAACTGAGCCACAGAAAGTTTAGGCAACATGCCTATGATCACAAAACTAGGAAGCAGCAGAGTCAGAATTGAACCTGAGCAGTCTAGTTCCAGAGTGTGTGCTATTAACCACTGAATCATACTGCTTTTGAGGATAGTTGATGCACACCCTCCCTGGGCCTACAAACTCCCTAGGCCTTCAAGGCCCTGTGTGAGCTGGTCCCTCCCTGACTCTCTGTCTTCCTATCATGCCACTTGACCTTCTCTCCCTGTGCTCCAGTCACACTGGCCTTCTTTCTATCCCTCAAAAACAAACTATTCCAACCTCAAGGACTATGCACATGCTATCCCTGCTGCCTCCTCTAAACTCCTCACAAACCTCACTGTCTCTTTATTCTTTTTTTTCTTTATTTATTCTTTATTGTAATCCAAAGTTGTTAGGATCTTTCCCAAAATTTCTACACAGCTGACTCAACTTAATGTCACTTCCCTGGGTATGCCAGGAAGGTCCTTCGACATAATGTTTCTTCATGACAGTAAGGCATCTCAGACCTAGCTGAATGCATTTGTTCCCCCTACCACCAACACCACTGTCTGGTTTCCATTACTGACCAGCTTAATCACTTGCAGAACTAGTCCTGCTCTAACACACACACACACACACACACACACACACACACCAAAAATAGCATGATGAAAAACTTCAAAGCGGTGGGCTCCTAAGAAGCTCTTCTCATTATGTAATGTGTTTGGGAGCCTTTCTCAGTCTCTTCTCAAACAGAGAGTTCAGGAAGCCTTGGGCTTGGGTGGGAGAATTTGTTCCTTGTGAATGAAATTCTTATTCCATCTCTTCATGCTCAGAGAAAAGTTAGGTCTGGTCTTCTGAGGTCTGAATTCAGGGTAGAAGAGAAGATCATATTCTGCCCATCCAAGTGTATACCCCTATATCCTGTCAGGAATAATAATTACTCCCTTTATGGATAGAGAATAGCAGAGTTAATATAGCCCTTTCCTGTCTACTCACTCATGTGATTCTCACAGCAGACTCAGAAGATAAATGAGGCTATATAATGGTTAATTTTATGGGTCAACTTGACTGGGCCACAGGGTGCCCAAACATTTGGTCAAACATTATTCAGGGTGTTTCTGTGAGGGTGTTTCTGGATGAAATTAACATTTGAATCCATAGATTAAGTAAAGCAGAGTGTCCTCTCCAATGTGGGTGGGTTCCTTTTAATCAATTGAAGACCTAAATAAAACAAAAAGGCTAGTAAGAGGGAACTCCTCCTGCCTGATGGCTTAAGCTGGGACATCATGTGTGTGTGTGTGTGTGTGTGTTTGTGTGTGTGTTGCCTCCAGGTGTCAAATGCAACCTTTCCTGTGCTCTTACCCTCTCCATCTGTGCCACAAAAGGGACCCTCCACCACTCAGTCTTCTCATGTCATTGCCCTACCTAACAAGGCAAAGCTTCTAAGCCTGGCATTCAAGGTCTTTCTTGATGTGGCCCCAGTTCATCTGGCAATAATTACTGGATCCAACCACACCACAGCACTCATAGTTTATTTCCAGAATATATGATTCCTTTCATGCCTCCATTCTTTGTCTAATGTTGTTCCCTGTGCTGGGAACATTTCTTGCCTCACTAACTATGCCTATTCTCCACATCAAGCAAACTCTGTCATTTGAAAGGCTTGACAGTACACCTTAAATACTTTCTATTCTAGAAATCCCTGCCTAATCCTTTGAATCCCCTCAATCATGTTCCTACTCCCCTCTACTCCCACATCACCATCTTTGTACTTCTTATAGCATTCCACCCAGGCTGACTTATGGCTCCCCTACTGAATTATAAGCTCCTGAAGACATAAACCACATCTTGTCTTGACTATCCCATACCTCAGCCTGATATAGTACCCTGGAAAGAGTAGCTGCTTGATAAACATCCATTTTCTTAAATGACCTGTTAAAATCCATTGCAGCATTGTTTATCAGGCAAATGACTGGAGACAAACTAATTGGCCACCAATAAAGGACCCAATAGAATCCTGTGTAGCCATACAAAAGGAGGCATATCTGCATGTACTGTTATGAGATAATCTTCAAGAATATTGTTAATTGAAAAAAAAGAGTCAAGCACAGACTGTTGAATATGCTACTAATGTATGAAGAGAAGAAAGTGTGTGTGTGTGTGTGTGTGTGTGTGTGTACATAAGTAAAATCTTGTAAAGGCATGGAATATAGATATACAAACACTTAAGAAACTTATAACAGTGGTTATCTCTAGACGACGTGACTAAGAACCAGGGGAAGGAGAAAGACTTATGAAGACTTAATTTTTACCTCAATCCCTTCTCTGCTCTTTAAATTTTGCACCAAGTGCATATATTACCTATTCAGGATAAATAAATTTTGTCATGCCCCTATTACATGGGGGAGGGACCATATTGAGATGTTATTAAGTATTGACATAAATTTCTTTTTCAGATTAGCTAGAAAGGACCCTGAGGAATGTAATATAATTAGTTGACGATTGTAATCAAATGAAGTTGTGGTTCTGAGCCAACTGGGATGGGCTCTGGCTCTGAAGGGAATATAAAAATAAATAAATAAATAAACCTTTTTATAGCTTTACTCTGCTCCAGGCATTGTTCAAAGTACCTTACATGCATTCACTCATTTAACCTTCACAACACTATGAAATGGGTAGTTACTACCATTTTTCCAACTTTAAAAATAAGGGGCCTGAGGAGTTAAGTAGGCTGCCCAAGACCACACAAACAATAAGCAGCCAGAGCAAGTATTTGAATACAGGGAATCAGGTTCCAGGGTCTGTACTCCTAAACATTACACTATGTTGCTAACACCAACACAGAGTGATGAAAGCTAGAGAACTCTGCTGTATCATCAGCACCTAGCAGTTTATAAACAATCAATAAATACATTGGATAAATGTATGAATAGATGGATGGACCAATAATTGGATGTGTGCATGGGTGAGTAAATCAGTGAGGGGATGAGGGATGTATAGAGGGATGGGGGTGTGTGAATGGGTTGTAGCTAGGTGGGTGGGTTGTGGAAAGAGTAAGGCTTTTTTAATCAGATCTTGATTTGAAATCTGATGCTTCCCTTTATTTAACCTTGAGCAAGATACTTAAGTTCTCTATCCTTGTTTCTAAGCTGGACCAGGCTATGAACTCTGAGAGGGCAGGGACATTTTTCTGGTTTGTTTGTTTGTTTTTCCCCTGCTATACCATACCACTGTACCCCCAAAGACTAGAAGAGTGCCTGCAACATAGTAGGTTCTCAGCAAATATTTTTTAGATGAACTTATTAACTAACAAATGTGGATATTAAAACCCATTTTGTAGGGGCTAATATGAGGACTAACTGAGATAACATTTAGTATACCTGGCATATAATAGGTGAGCTTCCCTTCCTTTGCCTCCCTGCTAATGAGGGTTGCAGAAAGCACACTTAACTGGGAATTGAGATATGTGGATTATTTTCCCAGTTACTGAGTAGCTGTACGGTCTTGGGTCAAGCACCCTCCCTCTCTGACACTCAAATTTCCCAATCTATAAAATGAGTGGTATTCAACATTTCGTGTAGGAGATAGGGGGAAATACAGGGCAAACAAAACCCTTTTCCAAAATCTTAAGCAACAATACAACATATAAAGCAAAAACCACGGTGCTCTTGACAGATCAAAGGTGAGAGACCCACATTCCTGGTTACTCCTGCCCACCTCCTAGAGTGGACTGGGCCTGCTCTAGCTTGGGAGAATACTTCAAAAAAAAAAAAAAGAAAAGAAAGAAAGAAAGAAAGAAAGAAAGAAAGAAAGAAAGAAAAGGCTCAAATTTTGTTCCCATCCTTCATTTTATCAGGCTGAACTGCATTTTGAAATACTTGGTAGTTCATCTACTGTCAGAACTTGACTGTCACTAATACCTCCCAATCCTCTGAGCTCAATATGTAGATCATCAACTGCCTATTGGATATGTCCGTATGAGTCTGTCCAAGCATCTCAGACTCAACATAGCTCAGACTGTGCTTGTCATCTCCCCTCTCCAATCCCTCCCTAAACACTGGTCCTTAATTTGCATTCCCCATTTCTGTGATGGATATAACTGTTCATTTGGTCTCACAAGAAGACTCTGTCACTGGGAGGAAGCAAGAGAGGATTAGAGTATGTCAAGTCTTGATTGATCCTTCACCAGACTGATGGCAGTATTTTTACTATTGGCCATATCCATCAGGCTATGGCTCATAATCCAAAGCCAAATTCAAATTCTGAGATTCTGCATTTTTACATTGGCAAACATACATGTGAATTAACTGTGACAATGACTGCAGGTCATCTCCTCACAGTCCATTCTCCTTTTCTCCCTTTGTATCATAAACCTTGCCCCTGATCGTTGGCTGTGCACATTGCCTCCCAGTTTACATGAATACTTTCCAAGTTTCCATTGCAACTGGAAGCATCCATGTGACTCAGTTCTGACCAATGAGATATGAGGAGAAATATTAAATAGGACTTCTAGAAATATTTCTTTAAAAAGGATAGCCAAATTTGTTTCCCCTTGTTTTGAACCTTCCAGTTGCCTAGAAAGTGGATGTTAATAGATGTCCTGAAAATTCCACACCCATCTTGGAGCAGTAAGTAACCTCAACAATGAAAACCAAATGCTGGGATGGTGATGCAGAGAAGTTCCTAAAAGTTTCCTGAAGCTTCCATATTGGCCCTGGTATGCTTATCTCCTGATTTCATTTTTTTTTCTAAGTAGGCTCCATGGCCAATGTGGGGCTTGAACTCATGACCCAGAGATCAAGAGTCACATGCTCTACCAGTGAGCCAGCCAGGTGCTCCTCCTCTGAATTCTTTCATGTGAAATAAAACCTGTGTGTTTTAAGCCAGTATAAATAAATTTCTGTTATTCATAGCAGAAGCAAATCAACTATTAGACTTACCAATTAGCCATTCCATCTTGCATATGCAGAGATTTCCACCAACTCCAATGTTGTGACTTTTACAAAGGTCACATGAAATTTGGCGTAGAATTTAATTCATAATTTCATATGTTTCTCCAAAGTAGAGGCAAACCAAGAGTGGGGCAATAGAAGTTGACAACCCTTAGTTCAGGCAATGAGGGAGTGCACTATCTATAAAGATTTTTTTAAAGACTAAAACGTCAAACTGTTTTTGTTGTTGTTATCACCATGAACCAGCAATTTTAAGCAATGTCAGTAATAAAATACTTCTCCCTGAAAAAAACCTTTTTTTGGTCAAAGTTCTAAAAAATTGTTGTTACTACTGAGTTTTAAATCAGCACCTTTTGTTACTCATCCTTTAATAAAACTGTATTCTACATGGAAGTTGATTCAGTTGCCCGCCCCCATACACAGACTTTACATGTGTTCCTTCAGTTCATTCCACTTGCAAAGCTTTAGAATCACTCAAAGTAGCTTTGGGTGCATTTCATGTCTGTAATCCCTCTGGTACTATATGTTCCATCATTTAAATAGTAGGTTCAAAGTAAACAATGATGGCACAGGGATTGTAAAGTCAAAGAAAAGGAATGTAAGTCACTTCAATTCTGCCATTTTACTTGACCAATTGGAGTTTTTATTTGTGCTTAAAATGTAAAATAGCAAAAACAATACAACTGCAATGTGTACTATTTATGTTCAGTAAGTGTACATTTTAGGTTATATGCGAGATGTTACTGAATCTAAACATCTTTCAAATTGAAGTTTATTCCTCTTTTTCATTGCTAATTAAAAATTAAAAATAAAACAACAAAACAATTAGTCTAATTACTACATGATTATTACTGAAAATAATTTTGTCATATAGATTAGGGAGTATTAAAAATTATTTATTCCAGATATCACATATGCTAAGTATACCACATCTCTAAAGTAGTAATAATGCAATTAATCTTATTGTCCAGAATCCAAGAAAGCAAGGAACTGGCTCACTGGTAATCCACATAGAACCAACCCTCTATCAGCCCCATCAGAGGCCAAGAGCCCAAAGAATATCATTTGATCATTGACTTAGATGTGAAATGTCCCTGCATGCATACACCCATTCTTTGTTCATTATAGCCCCACACTCAGCCATCTGAGAATCAAGTGGGTGCTCAGGAAGGAGAGACACAAATTATTTACAAATGAAGCTGACTATAGCACTTTCACCCTCATCTAAGCCACCATTACCTCTAACCTGGACTATTGTAAGAGCCTCCTTACACCTTTTTCCTTTGCCCCACTACAATTTATTCTGTTAAATTTTAAGTCAGATTCTATTCCTTACCTTCCAGAAGCTACCAATTTCACTCAGATTAAATGTCCCTGGGACATTGGTTTCCTTGCTGTTCCTTAAACAAACAAGCTGTGAGCTCTCTCGCTCTCTCTCTCTCTGTGTGTGTTTCTTATGCTTAGAAACCGCTTCTCTTAAATATCTGCACAGAGCTTGTTCCTCCATTTCCTTCACATCTCTGCTCAAATGTCTCTTAATCAGAGAGGCTGTGAGTCATCTGTCTAATATATCATTCTGCCCCCTACTTCTTTTTATCTTCTTACCAGGTTTTCTTTTACTTCTTAGCACTTAGCACCTCCTGACATACTGTATATTAATTTGTGTAGTTGTTTAGTGAACACCCAGCCCCCAGAATGTAAGATTTATGAGAATTGGAAATTTGTTTTTGTTCAGTGCTGTCTCCCCAGAACCTAGATCAGTGCCAACTCACAGTAGATACTCTATATTTTTTGAATGAATTAACAGCCTCAATAGTACCTGCAAAATAAAGTATTTTACACCCTTTTTATGGATGAGAATACTGAGGATGAAAAAAGTTTGGCAATTGGCAAGTATTTCAGAGCTGAGAAGTGTAAAATCCAGGACTTCAACCTCAAACTTTTGACTCTGAGACCAGTGTTCTCTCCACTCTGGGAAACTGTGTTACAAACAGAAGTTATGAATAAAATACACTAAAGAATTTACCATCAGAAGTGAACTCACAGTTTTTTAACTTTCTACTGGGACAGATTTTATTCTGTAAAATCCCTACTGATGTTTTATGTTCAAGAATCTTCATTTACATGAAGTACAGTAAAAATAGTCAAATGTTCTAAAAATAAATCTCCCTGTTATAAAAGGCTTAATATAAATTCCGAACACTTTGCAAATGAAAGAACATGGAATAAAGACCTTTTGACTGGCCACATTATAAAATGGTGTTTAAACAAATACTCCCTATTTTTTTTTTTTTCATAATAAGCCATTAGTCACATTTTATCCAACATTTACTTCTAGGAATCTGAGAATCTCAGACCTGGAAGGAATTTTGGTGGATCATTAATAGCCCCATTTAACAGGTAAGGAAACTGAGGCCCCAAACATTCATACCAAAACAGTAGCAGGGCCAAAACTAGAGGCTTCCTGCCTCTAGGCTAGAATACAGTTTCTTGAACTCTGGCAAATGATTAAAAAATGATTTCATCATATAATATTCACCACTTCAGTCCCCTAAAAATATTATAATACTTCCCCATCAATCAATCCTTAATTCCATAGTCTCCACAAGGTATCTGTTACTTCCTCTTTTCTTTCACAACTGGCAAAACTTCAGATCTCTCAATTAATTTAATCTGTTGTCAATCTTCACCCCTATACTAAAATATATTTAGAAAAGGAGGGAGGTCTCACCCAGACTGAGCTACCAAAAATCCAGGGCTGGCATGTTTGTTTTTTTCAGGCAAATTTCATGGCATTAGTTCATCCTGAAGAAACTTCTTTCTCAATATTGTAACTGTTTATTCCTTTCTGTCTCTTTCAGCACCATTTGAACAGAGGATTCTGTGGAGCATTGGGGAGGGACAATGACAAAGAGATAGAAGACTCCTGTGCTAGACTCAGCTTTTCCTTCATGGAGCTGTGTGGCTCTGGGCAAGTCTCTCCCATTCTCTGGGTTTCAGCTTTCCTGGATGGATGACAAGAACTTGAAGGTCTTTTCCTGCTCTAACCTTTTCTGATTCTACAAACACTTGAAACAGCTTTGATGGGACTCTAGGGAAGGAGGGGTGTCTGAGAAGAATCTCTTAAGCCCTGATATATAAGATTATACACTGGAAGCCTTTAAAAACCACTGAAACAAAATTCTAAGGAAACCGTGAAGAAAGGAGGACAGCTTCTCTGAATACAGTCCTAGTCCATATCAAATTGCCTCTTCCCTTCCAGAGCAGGAGCAAAAAAATTGTTAAATATCAGTTTTTGCCCAGCTGCTTCAGGCTACTTTGCTTCAGCTTCGGGTTGTGGCTGGTAGTGCAGAAGTGTGGGCTAGGATTGCCATCAGCACCTGCTAACCCAACCCACCTGCCCTCCAAGACCCTCTTGCCCATGGCTCTTATTCCCCAGAGTCCCTGACCAGACTTGAGCTACCCTTGGCTGAGTCAGAGAGGCATCAAAATGCAACCACCACTTCCCCTCTGCAAGGGAAGTCATTCCAAGGTCTCCAGGTGAAGAAGCGAACACTGTAACATACAATGAACTATGGGAGGATAATACTAAACACACACACACACACACACACACACACACACACATAAGCACATACTCCTTGGATGAGGGTGGGGGTAAGGAAGAGCTCTCCTAACTGAATGAGGCTCAGACCCATTTCCAGGATGGAGGTTTCTGCAGCTTTCTGTCCTGTACAAAGCCCCAGGTGTGTATAGGATGACCCCAGCCCAAGCAAGCAAGGACTCCAGGGCTCCCTTATGCAGTTTCCCTTAAAGTCACTCCCTGGCCCTCAAGCCCTGAGACTGGCCGGGGTGAGGGGTACATGCAGCCTGTTTGGAGGACCATGAAGCTCTCCCATACTGCCTTCCTACAATCCCAGGCTTTTTGACTACCTTCTCCCTCTCAAACCCATACCAGATCACCGGCTTCCCTCGAGTCCCACTGTTCTCAGAGAGACCCTCTGCCAGCCCCCCTTGCCTCATTGGTCTTCCAGGTGACCCCCAATCTTATCCCACTCCAATGCGGGGGCAGGAGGGAATGGATAAAAATACGGAGCGGATGGGAGGGGTCTTTCTTCAGCAGGCGAGTGAGCAAGGGCTCCTAAAATGGCCACAGCAAGCTAGCTAGTGTCTCAAGGACGGCGGAGAGGGTGGTGGGCAGAAGCCGGGGGGGGGGGGCTCCCGGCAGGGCGGCTGGTGAAGGAGCTGGGGGTGGGGCTAGGGAACTGAGGTTCAGACAGGGTTAGCCAGGGTTATATGCACTCACCATTCCTGATCCGCCCCTAATCCACTGCATGGTGCCTGCTTAGTCCGGCTTCGCTGAGGCCTGGGTGGCTGGCGCGGGTTGTCTCAGGCTGGCTGGCTGGGCTGGCAGGGCTGGATCCAGTGAAAGCCCAAGCGCCCCCTCCGCCTCCCCTCCTCCACAGTCTTACAGCCCAATCCCCTCCGCCCCGGACCTCCCCTTTAGTCAGGTTGTTCCATCCCAGCTGGCAAGCTCTGCCTCTCCGCCCTGCAGCTCCAGGGGTGCTTTGCTGGGAAAAGCGTAGGAGGAGGGTCCCAACCGACTGCCTTTGTCCCCTGCCAAGGCTTCAGAACTGGGAGGCGGGGTGCAGGGAGAGGATGGGGGTAAATGACCTCCACCCAGAGAAGGCAGCTGCCACCTCTTCTTGCCCCCGATCCCGTGCTGTAGTTAGATGCTGCTTATTGCGGGGTTCCCCAGTTGTGCCAATTGTGTCGAGTCAGCGAAAAGTCCTCTCCAAAGTTGCCAGAGGTGTTGGGCCATCTTCCGGAATAATAAGATCCTGCCCTGGTGGAGCCGTGCCAACACTCTCTTGCCTCCCTTCCCCCAGCCCTCCCTTTGCCTACTCCCCTCGGATCTTCTATTGTGTACTCCTTGGGGGCTTTCATCCTCATTACTTTCGTTTTCTCAGAACAACCCTGTGAACACAGGCATTAGTATCTTCATTTCACAGATAAATGGAGGTTTAGAAGATGGAAGGGACATATCTAAGGTCACATAAAAAAGACAAAGCCTCAACTTTACCCTCTGCAGCTTTCCAAGCTTCTTTTTTGCTAGCACAAGTGCATGCGCACAGGCAAGAGCTCGGAAACCCACGTGCATGCACATATATAAACACACCATTCCAGGATTCTCCTTCACATCCTGAGGTATATGAAAGGTAGCTTGTTGGATGAATTTTCCATTTGTCTGTTTTGCTGAGAATGAGTAAAAAGAACGTCAGCAAAACAGGCAAACGGATAAGCCACCCACCTCTTCATGGTGTCCCTAACTCTGAGCAATGCAACCCAGGCTGGCACCTTTACATCTGCTGAGTGTTGACATTGTTGGTCACATCATACCCATGATTATTCTATATAGTCCTTACAATTACCCGTGAGAAGAACATGATAGGGAGTGTTAATTAGCCCCTGTTACATACATAAATACTGAAACCCAAAGATTGAAAGACATTTATCCAAGGTAGCACAGCTAAACAAGAGAACAATCCAAGGCTCCTGACCCACAGGGCAAGTCAGGGAAGAATGGGATTACAAAAACAGAGGTTGCAGCTTCAGCAAAAATGAATTAAAATATGACATCATAAAGAATTTCCTGAAGGTGATTGGTACAAAGACATCACTGGCATGCTACACATACAACCTTATTGTCCTCTATGCCCTAGCAGATTCTCCCCACTTCATCCAAACCATTGTTTTGGCCAGACAGAGCTGGCCAAAGGTCTAAGCAGCTGCTTTGATGAGCACCCAGTCCTGGAAGGGATGTGAGCAGAAGGTCCTTTGACAAGGGATCCTTGAATCAAATGAGAGCTTAGCCAGGTTAGCTTTTCAACTTCCTCCCAAGGCTGATAGTCTAATAATTCTACAATTGTCTCCTCACTTTCTCACCTCTTAGCGTTCACTCACACTGAGCCTCTTGGATACCCGTCCCCTGCCAACAGCCCAGTCAGACTGTCACGACTCTTTAAGATTTCTTTAAGATCCAGTACTAGACACACTGCCTCTAGGAAGCTTCCCTGGAATACTCCAGGCTCTGGTTTTATCATCTTTTATGTAACTCCTATAGCACTATCATTTATCCTTCTCAGTTGAAAATGATATTTTACTTACTGGTTGTTACTGGCTGAACTGTGACCCCAAATATTTGTATGTTGAAGTCTGAACCCCCAATGCTTCATAATGTGACTTTATTTGGAAATAGTATCTTTAAAGAGATAATTAAGTTAAAATAAGATCATTAAGGTAGGCCCCAATCCTGTATGTCTAATGTACTTATAATAAAGGAAATTTGGACACAGATGGATACAGAGGAAAGACCATGTGAAAAGAAAAGGAGAAGGAAGCCATCTACAAGCTAATGGGAGAGGGTTTAGAAGAAACCACCTTGATCCTGGACCTCTAGCTTTCAGAATTTTGAGAAAATTAATTTCTGTTGTTTAAGGCACCCAGTCTTTGGTACTTTGTTATGACAGCCCTAAGAAACTATTACACTGGTTGTGTATATGGTTTTCTATGTCTTGCCATTTAAGTGGAATCATAAGTTTTTTTTTTAAATTGGGAACAATGAATCACTCACCTTGGTATCTCCTACAATGGTGACTATCACATAGGAGATATCCAATAAAAATTGTATTTTTCATGGATGTATTCATTCAAAAATATTATTGAACCTCTATGTACCAAGCATTGTGATAGATGATCAGAATGCAAGACAAAGTTCCTCATGGACCTTATAATTTACTTGGAGTGGAAGGAAGATAGACAACAAATAAGTAACAAACAAGATAATTAAAGGTTGTGATATATGCTTTTAATGATTATAAACTAATTTATGTGATAATGAGTAGTCCTGGAATTATAGAAGTTGTCTATATCAATCGTAGTCCAGTCAAGAAAATAGAAAATACCCTTGGTCTTTTAAAAAAGAGCATTTAATACAAGAAATACATCTTACTTGCAAAGCTAAAAAGTCAAACGGGATGGTGAGAAAAGCCAGCATTCAGCAACCACAGAAAACTGCTACCACTCCTAGGACTAAATGAATAATGGGGAAAAGGTAATGTTACCAGAACCCAGAAACTGGTGCTAAACTGAAGCTAAAAGCATGGTGTGGGTGGCCTGATGGTTCAGGAGCCATTAATGAAGGAGTAGTTAAACAGATACTGGAATCCTGTAGGACATACAGCCATTTCCAGAAAACACCTCTCTGAAGCAGTGGTGGGTTGAAGGGGGCAGGTAAAGGAAATACCTGATTTCTTCCTTCTACCCTCTCACCAATCTCCCTCAGGTGTTTCCCACTGAACAAAATAAGTGAGACAACAAGGGAGCCTAAGGAATTTAGTGTGCAGAAGAGTGGAGGATGGATCTGAGAACAGACAGCCCTGTGTTAATGTATGTGCCTAGAGACTATTTCAAAAGAAAAAAACTGTTGATCCCAGAGGCATAGAGGCTATTGAATTCAGTATGTCTTGTGTACGTATGAGCAGTTAGAAGTGATATAATAATGAGTTGGTAAGAGTATGAGCCAGAGCTGCTTGGATTCAATTCTTGGATTTGTTACTTACTTGGGAAGGTCATTTAATATCCTGTATCTTGATAGTTTCCTTATCTGTAAAATAGGGATAATAATAGTGTCTACTTTATAAGATTTGATCAATTCATCCATGGAAAAAAAGCACTTACCACAGGGACTGGAAAACAGTAAATATTCAGGACAGAATAATAGAAATCTGGAAAAGGGGTTTCCACAATCTCCTTGCCCCAGACCTCTCCCTTGAAGCTCTGTGATCTCCTGGAAGCCTATTTGGTACTTAGCCTTGCACCAGCTCTCCAATAAACAAGTGCCAAATTCTGTCCTCTTGTCAGCCATGAGCAGCTTAAAGAGCAAAACAGTCTTAGGTAAGTTCCCAGTCTCCCACATTCTCTTTATGTGAGTCCATAGTAATTCAGGGAGCCCAGAGGCAGGCTTCTGGATGCCAGAGGCACCAGCCCAAGCTAGTCCCTACCTGTGTGCAGAGCTAAGTGAAGAGCTGAATTCACTACTGGTGGATAACCTGAGACAAGTATCCAGTTTCTCCGTGTTTTAGCTTCCCTGACCATACAATGAACACACTAATTATTATTTACTTAATAGTGTTAAGCAAACCCTTATCCAAAGATCAGAGTTGGCAAAGATCTTAAAGATTATGTCCAACACTGTTATTTTATAAATGAGAAAATATAACTCCTAGGAATGAAAGGGACTTCCAAAGTCACAAAGTAAGTTAGTGGCTGAGCTGGAATGAAAACTCAGACTCTTGATTCTCAACAGTGAGTTGAGAGTGAGTGGTAAGCTTTTACAATAGTAAAAAAAGTATAAAAATTAGAAGTGCACACTTACTATAATGAGAGTATTGAGAGCCTAAGGCTAACATCTATATTATAACAATGTTGTCTTGACAAAATGATATTATTTAGCATGTAGATCACTACCTATTCTTATCCATTCATTTATAAATTCAATAAATATATATCCATACTGTGTGCCAGTCGTAGCATGCTAAACACTGATTACACGGTAATGAACAAGGCAAACACCATTTATGTCCTCATTTCTATATAATAAACAAGTAAATAAGGTAAATAAATGTGCTAATATAGATGGTGATAAGTGCTATCAAAGAAAGTGAAAAGATAAAGAGTACCTGTGGTGGAAGGGAGAGAGAATTTAGGTAAAGAAGGATCCTCCAAGGAAATGACATTTAGTTGAGGCCTACAGGCTTAAAGTAAGCCAGCCAAATAAAGAGGTGGGAGAAACTATTCCAGGCACACAAAACAGTAAGTCCAAATAATTGAAAGAGCTTAGTATCCTGAGACTTAGAAGCACAATAAAACTGAAACCTAGAGAGAAGGGAAGAGTTATAGGAGACAAATTTGGCAGAAACCAGGTCACATAAAGCCTTGAAAGTCACAGTAGAAAATTTGTATTTTATTCTGAGGACAACAGAAAGAGAGGGGAGGGAATTGAGTGGTTTTAAGCAAGAGAATAAGTTGATTTGGTTTACATTTGTAAAAGAGGTTGCTGTGGGATAAACAGATTAAAGGAGAGCCAAGAGGTAGAAATCGTTGCAGTCATCCAGGAGAGAGATGATGTAACTTGGAATGAAAGGTCAATGAAGATGACAGATGAGAAAAAAAATTCTTAGTATATATTTTAGTTGTAGAAACATCAGAACTTGGTGATGGGTTGGATGTGGAGTGCAAGGGAAAGGAAACAGGAATTATAGATAACTCTAGGTTTTTGAATTAAACAACTGGGTAGATGGTGGCACCATTTGCTAATGTGGGAAGAGTGGAATAAGTGCAGGTCTGAGGAGGTGAAGAAATCAAAACTTACATTTTGGATGTATTAAAAAGTGTGAGGGGCGCCTGGGTGGCTCACTCCGTTAAGTGTCTGACTCGGTTTCGGCTCAGGTCATGATCTCACAGTTCGTGAGTTCAAGCCCCACATCAGGCTCTGTGCTGATGGTGCAGAGCCTGCTTGGGATTCTCTGTCTCCGTCTCTCTCTGCCCCTCCCACACTCTCTCTCTCAAAAATAAATAAACTTAAAAAAAAATTTAAAAAAAATTAAAAAAAAAGTGTGAGCTGTCCATTAGTCATATTAGAGGAGATATAAGAAAGACAATTGGATACATAAGTCTGGATCTCAGAAGAGATTTGCCAGGAGATATAAATTTTGGAGTCATCCTAATATAGATGGTATTTAAAGTCACATTACACAATGTGATCATCTAGAGAATATTACTCAGTGATCAAAAATAATGAAATTTTGCCATTTGCAGCAATATGGATGGAACTAGAGTATATTATGCTAAGTGAACTAAGTCAGTTAGAGAAAGACAAATATCATATTATTTCACTCATATGTGTAATTTAAGAAACAAAACAGATGAACATAGGGGAAGGGAAAGAAAAAGAAGAAAAACAGACAGTGAGGCAAACCATAAGAGACTCATATACAGAGAACAAACTGAGGGTTGCTGGAGGGGAGATGGGTGGGGGGATATGTTAAATGGGTGATGGGCATTAAGAAGGGCACTTGTTAGGATGAGCACTGGGTATTATATGTAAGTGATGAATTACTGGGTTCTACTCCTGAAACCAGTACTACACTGTATATTAACTAACTTGAATTTAAATAAATAAACTATTTAAAAAAATAAAATAAAGCAAATACATCTTTGTGATAGACCTTTTACAAAAAGGAGAAGAAGATGAAGAAGAAGAAGAAGAAGAGAAAAGGGCCCTGAACCAAGTCTTGACACTCTCCAACAATTAGACTGAAGTTGAGTAGAAAAAGAGGGGTAAAAATTGAGATTGAGAAGCAGTGGTCAGTAAGGTAGAAAACCAGGAGAAATCATATTCAGGTGAAAAAAATAAGGAATGGTATTGAGAAGTTGAATGGATGATGACAGATATGTCCACTGTATTGGCAACATGGTTACCATCAATGGCTTTAACAAGAGTAGTTTCATTGACACAAGGGTAACAGAAGTCATTCTGGAGTACCTGAAGAGTGAATAAGAGGGGGGAAAGTGAATGAACGTAAAGTGAAGACAAGTATAGAGAAAACTGTTAAGTTTTGCTCTGAAAGGAATAAGAGAAATAGGGTAATATTTGAATGGATATATGAGGTCAAGGAAGCAATTTTTTTTTCTTTTAACATGAGGTTAATAGCATGTTTATATGATGATGAGAATTAGGAGAAGCTGACAATACAAAACCTGTCTACTTGAAGCATGGTCTACAGATCAACTGTATCATCATCACCTAGGTACTTGTTATAAAATGCAGAATCTCAGGCCCCATCTCAGACCTACTGCATTTGCATTTTAATTAGTTCCCCAGGTGATGTGAATGTACAGCAAAGTCTGAGAAGCACTGGCATTACAGAGGGGATACTTGCAGGAGCAAGGTCTCTAGAAGGTGGGAACCATAAGGTCCAGAGCATAAGAGAAAATATTTTTGTTGACAGAAAGAAACAGGGCCACCTCCTACACTCTAGCAGGTAGGAAGACAGAGAAAGTGAGTGAGGGTGCAAGTGCCAGTGGGCTTATAGACTTTGTAAATGAAACAGGATGAAATGCCCTTAAAACGGTATCTATTTCCTCAATAAAGAGACAAAGCTGAGAGAGGAGTATGGAAGGAGAGTTCATTGGAAGTTACAGGAGGGAGGAGTAGGTATGAAATACTCCTCTCAGAGCAGTGGTTCTCAACCTTGGCTGTACACTGGAATCACCAGGAGAGCTTTAAAAAAACATTGCTCTCTAAATTCTACCTTCAGTAATTATAATTTAATCATAATGAGGTATGGCCTGGGCATCAGGATTTTTATAAGATCCTTAGATGATCCTAAATGTGCAACTGGGGTTGAGAGCCACTGTCTTAGAAAAGCAAACATATTAGTGACATGTAGTAGGGTTTGCAAGAAGTGTTGAGAGCCCATCTGAGGCTTGTGGTAAAGCATAATCAATCAGCTCAGCTGTGGGACTTTTATTCATTCTGCTGCTCAAGCATAGGTATAGAGAAGATAGGTGGTTGTGTGAAATCTAGGGGAGATTTTCCAGAAAAGTACAATGGAACATAAATGGACAATAGAGTTACAAACATTTTTAAGGGAGTGATCATAATAACGGACCAGGGGTTCTAAGCTGGACAGAAAGGAAAAGAGAATATGAGGAGGTGTGATAAGTAACAGAGTAGGGCTAATGGAATGGTGGATCAATGATTAGTGATCTTGATGATGTGGAAGAATTGTTGGAGGAAGCGTACCAGAGTAAGTGAGATGGAAGAGCAGGACAGTGATCAGAGAAGAAATTCCTGAAATCTAGATTCTGGAGACAATTCAGTTAGTTACTTACTATGACAAGATCCAAGTGTTACCACAGGAGTTTTCTGGCTGTGGTGAAGTGAAGAAATGGGTTGTTGAAAGTGAGGCCATGGTTGAATAGCCCATCTAACAGAATGTTGAGGTTTAGAAAGACAAGAAAAAGATGAAGACAGTGATGATCCAGGAGCTAAAGTCTTCAATAAATGAGGAAGAATGTCCAGAAAGACAATCTGTCAGGCAAGAATTATGTGTAAAATACCTACTATTTTCCTAGATTGGTTACAGATACTGGGGACATGGAAGTGAGCAAGACAGACTAGGTCTCTGTCCTCAAGGAACTTATATTCTAATGAAGGGATTTAGACACTGAACCCAAAAACCAAAAAAAAAAAAAAAGTAATCTTAGGTACTGGATAGCTAAAAAATAATAAATAAGGTGTTATAATAGAAGGTAACTAAGGAAAGAGGACACTGTCTTACCTAGATGGCCAAGGAAGTCCTCTCTGAGGAGATGACATCTGAGTTGACACAAGAATGATGAGAAGCAACCAGCCATGCAAAGATCTGGGGGTAAGAGCATTCCAAACCTGAAGGAACGACAAAAGCAAAGGTTCAGAGATGAAAATGAGACTGATATATGCAAGGATCAGAAGAAGGTCAGCATAGCAGAATGTAGTGGAGTATAAGACAGTGGTGGGAGATGATGTCAGAGAAGCAGGCAGGGCCAGAATGTCAAGAGATGGAAGCAAAAAGAAGGGATAGTGGGTGGCAGAGGCAGATGGCATGTGCTTCCAAGAAGCTGGAAGTTGTGAAGGCAGGAGATGAAGAAATGGGAAACATGATAGATGTCATCCCAAATAAGCTAACACAGGAAAGAATTCAAAGTAAGATGTTAGTGCAATAGTAAAGTGTGTATAGATTAAATACAATCTAGTTTAGACTTTGAAAATAAAATCTAGCTGGACGAATTCTCAAGGTCATCTAGCCCCTAGCTACTATGCAAAGTCTGGGGCTCATAACCAGCAGCATCAGCATCTCCTGGGAGCTTAATAGAAATGCCGAATCCAGGGGTGCCTGGGTGGCTCATTCAGTTAAGCACCTGACTCTAGATTTTGGTTCATGTCATGATTTCACTGTCGTGAGATGGAGCCCTGCATTGGGCTCCACGCTGGGTTAAGATTCTCTCTCTCTCTCTCTCTCTCTCTCTGACCCCTCCACCTCGCTCTCAGAAGGAAAGAAGAAAAAGAAAGAAAGAAAGAAAGAAAGAAAGAAAGAAAGAAAGAAGAAAGAAAGAAGAAAGAAAGAAAGAAAGAAAGAAAGAAAGAAAGAAAGAAAGAAATTCGCAGAGATTCACATGCACATTAAAATGTGAGAAGCCCAGCTCTAGACCAAACTCCTGTCACTATGTTGGAGTCACTGAGATTAGTTTCTTTGCCCAAAAAAGAATAGGAAACATCTTCATCTGTGTTTAGAAGCTTAATAGTCAGAGATGTTGAGGGCAGTCATGGAAGAAGGTTTGATGGGCATGTGGGATCCCATTTTTCAGTGGGAGCATCAGCTAAAACAGTCATCCACTTGGGAATGCAATTCCTCATCTCTGGGTTTCCCAGCTACCTGACCTTGTAGACCCAAAAGGCATGTGAAAAGACTCAGTAGACCCTGGAGTCATGTGAAGCAAGTTCCAAGCAGCTCTGGGAAGTGCAGGGAGGAAGTAGACTTATTTGTCTTTCTTCAGGCCTCAACAGGCAGAGCCTGGAATCAGAGTGAGATGCTATTTAATGGGCTGCTACAGAAAGTACTACCTTGGAATGTAGGGGGACTTGGTCCAACAGCCTCCCCCCAGGGCCACTTCAGCTTGATCACAGGGACCAGCCAGATGAAAATCATGTTCCTTTCACTGTGGTTAGGGACCCATTAGTTATTCTCCTCCTCTAAACTCTCCATGGGTTCTTTACTCTTACTCTTTTTTCTAGCACTCACCCCTTTCCTCTTTAGCTCCCTCTTTTCTTCCCCATGCCATACTTTCAGCCTCAAACAACTTCCTGTCTATCTAAGGAATTTGCTATCCAGTCCACTATTCATTCTCAGTACAAAGGCGAGAGCTGAAATAACTTCATAAGGAATTGCAATTAGATGAGCAGACTTAACCCCCATCTGGGTGGAGGTGTTATTTAAACCACTTGGGTAAATTCAGGACCTGCAGAGCTCACAAAAAAATATGTTATCTGCTTAAAGATTCTCTGGCAAGCCAAACTCGCATATTAATGTTCAATCTTGTGAATGTCCAATCACATTCCGGGAAGTGATGATCTTCCTGTAACTGATGACATCCAAGCAAAGTCTGGAAGAATACCTGCTAGAGATGCTATAGAATGAATCCTCCATCAATGGAAGGCCACGCTAGAGACCCATGCAAAGAAGTCAGTAAGCCAAGATGAGAAGAGCACTGGACTAGAAGTCTGGTGACTGCTAAGTTGCTATGTGACCTTGGACAAGATATTCAGTTTCTCCATCTGTCAAATGGTATCTTTAGAGTCTCTCAATGCTTTTTGACCTGTGTTTTTATAGAATGCATGGGGGATCCTTCAGAGGCTATTTCTTGCCCTGTGGGACAGGGGGGAGGCTGAGAGGGAGGATCTCTGGGCCCCACTTCAACCAGAGACGTTCTCCTTTCATCTGCTTCATACATTAAGCTTCCAGGTAAGATTGTGATTAAACAAAGACATCTTGTTGCTAAAACAAACAAGCCTAGACTACATTGGAGGCTGTAAATGAAAAGTCTGGCCGATAGCCTGCCACAGTGTTTTAAGTTTGTTGGATGTTAAACTATAATATAATATAAAATATACAATACAATATGATATAATATATATAATATATAATTTATATAATATACAATACATAATTATATAATTTATATAATTACATATAATTTTAAAATCAGGATATTTTATATAATAATTTAGAATTCCAACTTCTTTTAAAACATCAGAGGATCCAGTAGCCCTGGATTAGTATTCCTACCTTGTAACAATCAGCTGGAGCTGAATGGCAGCTGCCTCCTTTAGAGCCAGAGTCCCTGCCTACTGGCTTCTGCATAGCCTCTGCAGATGTCTAAGTGGTGATCTCTGCCCTCCAGGGTTCTATTACCTTGAGCTTCTTTACCCCTCCACAGTTCCAGGCAAATCCAGAATGGGTTGCTCTAGGAATCACTGTGTCTGTAAAGGGATATAGTCTATGCAGAACAGTGCTTTTCAAACTGCAGTGTTCACAGATGTTCTTATTAAAATGAAGATTCTGATTCAGTAGGTCTAGGCTGGGTCCTGAAGTTCTGCATTTCTAACAAATTCCCAGGTGACATGCTGCTTGTCCATGGATCTAAATTACAGAAGTGAGAAGACAGTAGAAAGAGCAAGAAGTAGAGAAGTAAGAGCTGTGGCCTCCAGCCCCAGCTCTCACTGACCTTCACTGCATTGGGGAAACTGCTAAACCTCTGTTCAACAGGCCTAATTAGCAATTCTCCAGAGAGGTGGTACAAAGAGAAAAAGAGATTCCTGCAGCCAGAGGAGTGCTTCACCAGTAAAAGCAATACAAAGAAAATTGGCAAGGTGTCTGTTTAATGGGAGGTGAGGCTTCTTCTAGGGGATCTGCCCTCCCCAACTTGGGATGGCTTGAGTCACCTTTTAGGTTCCAAGTGCTGACTTCAAAAACTCCAAGAGAAATTTGTTTTGTTGGCAAATATCCTAAGGAAGGTCAAGGAGAGAAGGGAGAAGAGAAGGAGAGAGATGAAGGAGAAAAAGAATAGTAGGAAGTTGAAGAGGATGAGAAGAAAAGGAAGAGAAGAAAATGGTGAGTACAGAGGAGGAATAGATGGAGGGGAAAAAGGAGGAAAAAGAAGGAGGAGGAAGAGACAGTGGCAGATAAATAGGAAGGTGAAAAATAGGAAGAAGGGGGAGGAGGGGGGAAAAGGGAGAGGAGGATGGGGGAAAAGGAGACCTTAAGGGATCAAGACTAAGGCTTTTCCTAATGGCTCCTTCCTCGTTAGACACCTCCATCCTCATTCAGCTCCTCCTCACAGTAGGACATCCTCATAGCAGGATCCTTAGGTCCCTTTCCAGCTCTAAAATTCTGTGATCTGAAATGCTACATGGCAACAGGGTGACCTGGATCCATCCACCCTGGCCTCTTGTCTTGCCTCCTGGTTTGCCTATGATGAACTGTCTCCTCTTCCTCATCTGTTGCACAGGAGGAGCCACCCACCCACACCCACACTTCCTCTTCCTGGTATGGATGAATTTAAGAGTTCATTAGGCTGCTATGGAAGCCCTGAGGTGAAAGGCAAACTAGGAAGGAGGAGAGAAGATATCACCTCTACACACACACACACACACACACACACACACACACACATAATTAGTTTCCAGGTACTGTTGCCTCCACACCAATGCCATTTCTTCTGTGTGCTGCCTCCTTTCCATATCTAAAACCACTATTCCAGGTCAGGCCTTCATTTATGTCTCTCCTGGACCATTATCCAGCCTCCTAGGTGTCTACCTACCTCCATTTTTGCTACCGTCCAATCCTCACACTGCTGTCAGTTAGAACCTTAAAACATTGCCTGATCCTCCTTTGATGAAATGCTTTTGATGACTCCTCATTGCCTACAAGATGAAGTTCAAACTCTTTAGCAAGATATTCACAATTCTCCACAACCTGGCCTGAAATCCTCTTCTTTTTTTTAAAGTTTATTTATTTATTTTGAGAGAGACAGAGACATTATGAGTGGGGGAGGGGCAGATACAAAGGGAGAGAGAGAATCCCAAGCAGGCTCCGTGCTGTCAGCATGGAGCCCGATGCAGGGCTTGAACCCAAGAAACTACAAGACCATGATCTGAGCAGAAACGAAAGGTCAGACACTTAATCAACTGAGCCACCAAGGTGCCCCTGATATCCTCTTCTAAATGCACTTTAGTCTCTACATATTCACATTTTCCAGCTCACATGCTTTTTTTTTTTAACATCTTCTGAGAATTTCATTTCCCTTGCTCCTGCTTGTATAAATCCTAATCATACTTCCAAGTTTGGCTCGAAAGCAATGTCTTTTATAAAGCTTCAACCCAAGTTGAAATCCATCTCCTTCTCTGCATGCTCATGATATTTCATGGGCGTCCTTTTTATGACACTTGCTAATGCTTACTTTACATAGTTAGCTGTTTATAAGCTTGTCTCCTCCACATAATTTTGCTTTCTTATAGCCTCTGGCAGAGCACCTAGTGTTAAGGGGCTCAGAAAATGCTTGTTGAATGAATTTGTGCTCAGAGAAGGGAGAAAAAAAGGGCTGAGCAGATTCTGAGAGGGGCAGAGTGAGCCATAGAGGGTCTAACTTTCATCTGGCATTCTGAGGCATGCTAAAAGTGCCTCCATCTTCCCCTTGACCATGTCTCTCTTGAGTTCTCACATTCCACAATTAGAATAACAGCTTTTGAGCTGGAGACATTTTGGAGGTCTCTGAGAAATACAAATAGCCTTGAAAGGCGGCACCTACCCTAAAGCAGTGATTTTCAAAGGGTGGTTTGCAAGCCTTTAATGAATGATGAAATAGACCCATGTGGCTGGTAAAAATAAATTAGGAATGTCCTGAACAGGTTTGTTGTTGTTGTTTTCTAAAGAGAAAATATCAGAGTACAAAGCAAATATTAAGGTATTATTCCATAAAATGTTTGTTTCAATTTTTTTAAATTTTTTTAACGTTTATTTATTTTTGAGACAGAGACAGAACATGAACGGGGAAGGGTCAGAAAGAGAGGGAGACACAGAATCTGAAACAGGACCACAAGATCATGACCTGACGTGAAGTTGAACGCTTAACCGACTGAGCCACTCAGGCGTCCCTGTTTCAATTTTTTATATTAGTTGTGATGTAGAATATATATATATATATATATATAGAGAGAGAGAGAGAGAGAGAGAGAGAGAGACAGAGAGAGACAGAGAGAGAGACAGAGAGAGAGAGACAGAGACAGAGAGGGGAGGGGAAGAAAGAGAAGAAGACAGAGAATCCCAAGCAGGCTCTGCACTGTCAATGCAGAGCTGGATGTGGAGCTCGAACTCAAGAAACCCTGAGATCACAACCTGAGCCAAAAACCAAAAGTCAGACACTTCAGACACTTAGACTTAGCCATCCAGGCACCTGAATATATATATATATATATATATATATATATATATATATATTTTTTTTTTTTTTTAATGCAGGTCTCAGGCAGACCAGTTTGAAATATGCTATACTAAACCAACTTCAGCTGGCAGCAAGATAAATACTTGAGGGACTTAAATTTTTTTTAAATATGTTTATTTATTTTTGAGAGAGGGGGAGTCAGAGGGGCAGATAGAGGGGGACAGAGGATCCAAAGTGGGCTCTGTGCCAACAGTAGAGACCCTGATGTGGGGCTTGAACTCACAAACCATGAAATCATGTGTTGAGCTGGTCAGACACCTTAACCGATCCAGGTGCCCCAATACTTGAGTGACTTTACCTCTCTGAATCTCAATTTCTTTATCTGGAAAATAAGAATAATAATAATACCTATATCAAATATTTGCTGTGAGGACTAAACAAGTGAATACACATAAAACCTTTAGCACTTGTGTCCTGGCACCTGTTAGCTCTGGAGATGGTGATTAACTGGGGGTTGGAGATAGGGGTAAGTTTAAAGGAATTACAGTAAGGCCTTCTAAGGATGGTAAAGGACCTTGCCAGACCTTTTGCAGACCGCATGGACTAATACCAATATACAATAGATACAAATATGATGTAAACCATATAGCCACACACACACTCCTGCTCCTAATGGCCCCATACAGCCTTTATTCTCTACCAGCAGCCAGGTGTGCCTGCTGCTTCACACCTGTGAGGAATCTGATCCTGTCATAGAGTAAGGTTTTAGGGTCTAATATCCAGGAGTACAAGGGGGTCCAGATCGGAGGGGTAGGGATTGTGTTAGGAGCAATGAAAATATACCAGTCTCCAAAGCTCAGGGCCTAGAATTAAAAAGCCACATGAAACACTGGCATCCAGACAAATAAAATACAAGCAGGGATAAGACCACTTGCTTATTTTCTATCACTCTTTCTCTCCTTTTGGGGTGTGATTCCTCTGTGAACTTGTCTCTGGATCCTTTCAGGGTAGTTAGGTCTACTGTACATTCTTGAAGAGAGGGAAAGCAATGTAAGAAGGCATTGGGAGAGAGAAGTTATTTTTATTTATTTATTCAAAAAAATATTTACTGGGTAGCTTCTATGTGCTAGGCACTTCCTGTTCCTGGCATTGGGGATTTTTTGGTGAATGAAACAGTCAAAACCCTTGCTTTCATGGAGCTTATATTGTAGCAGGAGAGACAAATAACAAAGAAACAAACAAATAACGCTTATGGTATGTCAGATGATTGTAACTGCTGTTGGGGACAAAAAGCGGTGAGAAAGATGGAAGTAGCAAATGTGCAATTTTTACAAGGATAGTGAAGGACAATCTCACTGAGAAAGAGAAATGTGAACCAGATCAGACTGGGATAAGAAATCAATGCAGATATCTGAGGCCAAGCATTTTAGGTGAAAGGAATAGCAAGTAAGGCCTTAAGGCTTGAGTATGTCTGGTGGCTTTGAAGAAGAGGAGAGAACAGTGTGACTGGAGTAAAGTGAGCACTGGAGACTGTGGTGGGAGATCAGATCATGGAGGTAAAAGGTAAAAGATCATGTAGGATCTCCTAGTTTATTGTGAGGATTAGGCTTTTATTCAGAGGAAGTTGGGAGGCATGTGAAGGATTTTAAGCAGAGGAGTGACATGTGACATGATTTGACTTAAGTTTTAACAAGCCCACTAGGACTGAATTGACTTCAGGAGGTAAAGGGAGGAAACACAACAGTAAAGAGAATAATGTAGTGATCCCAGTGACAGATGATGGTGGTTTAGACTAGAGTGGCGGCAAGGGGATTTGTGAGAAGTAATCGATGCTACAGAAATATTGAAGGTTGAGCAAACAGGATTTCCTGAGGGATTGGATGTGGGGTGTAGGAGAAAATGAATCATCAAGGAGTTTGGTCTGAGCATCTAGAAGGAAGCATCTGGAAGTTACTATTAATTGAAGCAAGGAAGAGTTCAAGAGAAGCAGATCTGGGGTTTTCTAAGAACTCAATTTGGGACACATTAAGTTCAAAATGCTCATTAGATATCTAAGTGGAGATGTTAAGTAGGTAGTTAGATATGTGTCAAGAGAGGCTAGAATGAGCTATAAATTTGGGAGACATTAATGTATAAATGTTATTTAAAGCCATGGAGTCACCAAAAAAGGAAGTATAAATGGAGAAGAGGTCCAAGGACTGAGCCCTGGACATATAGAGTATGGGGAAATGAGGAGAAAACAGCAAAGACGTCTGAGAAGTATGAATCAGTGAGATGGGACTGAAACCAAGAGTGTGGTGTCCTGGAAACCAAGGAAGACAGAATTTCTTTCTTTCATTTTTATAAATATAATTTGTTGACAAATTGGTTTCCATACAACACCCAGTGCTCATCCCAACAGGTGCCCTCCTCAATGCCCATCACCCACTTTTCCTTCTTCCCCACCCCCCATCAACCCTCAGTTTGTTCTCAGTATCCAAGAGTCTCTTATGGTTTGCTTCCCTCTCTCTATGTAACTTTTTTCCCCTTCCCCTCCTCCATGGTCTTCTGTTAAGTTTCTCAAGATCCACCTATGAGTGAAAACATATGGTATCTGTCTTTCTCTGTATGACTCATTTTACTTACCATAGTACCTTCCAGTTCCATCTATGTTGTTGCAAATGGCCAGATTTCATTCTTTCTCATTGCCAAGTAGTATTCTTTTGTATATATAAACCACATCTTCTTTATCCATTTGTCAGTTGATGGATAGTTAGGTTCGTCCCATAATTTGGCTATTGTTGAAAGTGCTGCTATAAACGTTGGGGTACAAGTGCCCCTATGCATCAGCACTCCTGTATCCCTTGGGTAAATTCCTAGCAGTGCTATTGCTGGATCATAGGGTAGTTCTATTTTTAATTTTTTGAGGAAACTCCACAGTGTTTTCCAGAGCGACTGCACCAGTTTGCATTCCCACCAACAGTGCAAGAGGGTTCCCATTTCTCCACATCCTCTCCAGCATCTGTAGTCTCCTGATTTGTTCATTTTAGCCACTCTGACCAGCATGAGGTGGTATCTCAGTGTGGTTTCGATTTGTATTTCCCTGATGAGGAGTGACATTGAGCATCTTTTCATGTGTCTGTTGGCCATCTGGATGTCTTCTTTGGAAAAGTGTCTATTCATGTCTTCTGCTCATTTCTTCACTGGATTATTTGTTTTTTGGGGTGTGGAGTTTGGTGAATTCTTTATAGGTTTTGGATACTAGCCCTTTGTCCGATATGTCATTTGCAAATATCGTTTCCCATTCCATCAGTTGCCTTTTAGTTTTGTTGATTGTTTCCTTTGCAGTGCAGAATCTTTTTATCTTGATGAGGTCCCAATAGTTATTTTTTGCTTTTAATTCCCTTGCCTTTGGAGATCTGCCAAGTAAGAAATTGCTGTGGCTAAGGGAAGACAGAATTTCGAGCATGAGGGAGTGGTCAATTTTGTTAAGTGCTGCTGACAGAAATTGTTTTAGGGATCAAGCAGGGGTCTAGCCCATGGCAAGGTGATACAATGGTGGTACATTTTCTCAGGGAAGGTGAAAGGTTTGTTATGTAACTAGTAGCTCTCTGAGTGGCCTGTATAGAGGCAGTGTGGCATCAAGTTTCCAGTTTAAAAGGCACATGGGCCTGGGCTGGATTGGCCAGCAATCCTGTATGTTTGGTGTGCCATCTGAGGCATACGATACAGAAATCAGAGTATCTGGAGTAGTGAGCCATATTGGATAATCTGGCCTTCAAGTCACAGATGTTGGGGGAGTAGTTCCCCATAGTGTGTAATCAGAAGGACACTAGAGAGGCCTCACTCCCCTAACATGCCTCTTCCATACCAAGATCAATTCTAGACTTTCTTATTTATTCAACAAAAACTATGTGCGAGGCACTGTTCTAAGCATTCACAAAATAATAGCTCAGTGAATCCTCACAACAACTCTGTGAGATATGTTCTGTAATTATCTCATTTTTACAAGTGAAGAAAAAGAGGCAGGGAGAGGCTAAGTGACTTGCCCAATTGTACAGTGAGAGGTGGAGCCACTCTTTTAACCCTGCTGTTTCCAGTGTACATGTTCTTAACCTTGTACACCAGGCACTACTAGCAGGTGTGGGCTAAAACCTGCCCATGGCCTGTTTTTGTACATTTCTGAAGGGTTGTTAAACAAAATATGCAACAAGGACCTAATGGGGCCTGCAAAGTCTAAAATATTTACTACCTGGCCTTTTAAAGGAAAAGTTTATCAGCACTTTTCCACACTATAAAATTGGAAAAAATAATACCTCTTATTGGTTTGTGGGTATATTAAATGATATAATTTATATGAAATACCTACAGATGCTCAAAAATAGCAGTTTCCTATGATTAATTTTATGTTCATTCTGTCATCATCTCTGTTTCCTGCACTTTCCCCCAAAGGAATTACTCCTAGATTTGACTCATTCCAAACTCCCCATATCCTCCCCTCCAAGTTTGCTAAAAAGTTACCAGAGTGAAACCATATGCCCATGGGGGAGGGGAAGGAAAAAAAAAGAGGTTAGAGTGGAAGAGAGCCAAAGCATAAGAGACTCTTAAAAACTGAGAACAAACTGAGGGTTGATGGGGGGTGGGAGGGAGGGGAGGGTGGGTGATGGGTATTGAGGAGGGCACCTTTTGGGATGAGCACTGGGTGTTGTATGGAAACCAATTTGACAATAAACTTCATATATTGAAAAAAATTAATTAATTAATTAAAAAATAAAAATAAAAAAGTTACCAGAAATAATTGAGCTAAATAGTGATACCAACCATTATTATTTGAATGTCATCCTTGAAACACAGCATATTAAAAAACTTTAACTTCAATAGGACTTTCAGTTATCTTAAAATTTCTAGGTGAATTGGATGAAGCAAATAGGTTCTAAGAAAGTCTTGACAACAAATAGTAGATAACTAACTAGATATTTTTTTCCCAGATAATAATTCCACAGATGGTAAATCAATATATGATGGGTTATATCTCCTAAAAAGTAAAATTTAAAGTAAACACCTAAAAAACTTTTAAAAAGTAGTCTATCATTTAGATATTATTTATAAGGAAAAAATCATATAAGATCAAGGCTCAAAGACTCCATAAAAATTATCTAGTCAAACACCTTAAGATTAAATATGGGGAATCTGAATCCCAGAGTCAGGAGGGTACTTATACATGGTCACACAGCATATCTGGGGCTAAAATCTTGTTCTCCAAATGTACTCTTTCCATTATACCAGTGGTTGAAAACTAGTGTTCTGGGGCTACATTCTATGTTTAATTTGTCCCACAAATTTTAAAAGGCATTTGAAAAGCAGAATATTGCACAAGAAAATCTAGATTTCCAAATTCCATTGAACAAAATCAGAAGATCTGGCAAAATAGGTCCACTTTTCCAAATGGCCAGGATCCAGTGGAACTGAGTAGTGGCTGCCTCCTTTAGTAGTAATAGTAGTGCCATGCTCCCTACCACTCTCAAATACATTCACCCTGTAATATCTCTCATGTAACTTACCAACCAAGCCCCTCTAGGCACCTGTGGTTGGCCTACCCAGCCCTAAACCTTGTTGCATTCTCCCAAACAAGAAACAGAAGCTCCCTTCCCAGGGTTCCTAGGAGGAACATGAGCAAAGGAAGCAGGGTCATGGACTATGGTAAGAGGTTTGCTTCTCACTCTTAATAGTTGTGGTAGATTACTACCTACCAAAAACCTATTTTCCCTTCTCTTGAGTATGAATGTGCCTAGCCTCTTTTGCAACTAAGAGTGACAGATAAGAGGTCAATGGAAGCTTTTAGATAGAGTTTCCAGGAAAGCTCCTTAAAGTGGCAATAGGCATGGGTGAAGGGGAGTCAGAGATACACTTCCAATTATGGAATGAATATGTCATGAGGATAAAAGGTACAGCATAGGGAATATAGTCAATGGTATCATAAGAATATTGCATGGTGACAGATGGTAGCTACACTTGTGGTGAGCATAACATAACATATAAACTTGTCAAAACTTTGCTTTACACCTGAAACTAATGGAACACTGTGTTTCAACTATACTTTAATTTTTAAAAATGGTGACAGGTAGCATGTGACATTTGTGCCTTCCCAAAGTTTGTAATATGGATGTAACAGCTGGAGTTCCAGAAGCTATCTTAAAACCTTGAGGATGAAAACCATGTGCTAAGGATGAGGGAGTCACCATACCAGCCTTGAACAACCCACCTGTAGGTCTCTTGTACATGATTGAAAAATATCTGCCTTATTTGAGCCACTTTAAATCACATGTCTGTTACTACAAGCTATATGTAATTCCTACCAGATAAAACAAGCATAAAAGTTCTTGGCCTTGGGATGGTAAAGATAAATCCTAGGTGGAACCATATAATTAGGTCTAACACTAATAACTGTTCTATGTTTTTAAAACATCTTAAAATTTTTTTTCTCTTGGTCCTTATTTATGCCCTAAGCAATTTATTTCTTTTCCATAAATTATACTCTCTACCTTTTTGCCTCTAGTTGAGTATATATATGCCAAGTCTACCTTAAATAAAGGCCTACTTACTCGATTCTCTTTAATAGACAGGTGAGCCTGGCAGTGGGTTACATACAGTTGAACAAGACCCCATCCCAATCTGGTTGGGACACCTGTAACATAGTTGGGTGGATTAGAGTAAAACTTAGGAGTTACATTGCCTGGGTTCAAATTCTAACTCCACCACTTCTTACCTGTGGGACCTTGGGATCCCATTTAAACTCTACATGCTTTAGTCTCCTTGTCTATAAAATGGAAATAGTAATACTCTTTACTTCAGAATTGCCATTTTGAGGATTAACTGAGGTTGGTACATATTAAGCACTTAGAATGGTGCCTGACACATGATGTGGTAAGCAGAATAAAGGTCCCCCAAAGATGTCTATGTCCTAATTCCTGGAACCTATGAATATGTTGCATTATATGACAATGGAGAATTAAGGTAGCAGATGGAATTAATGTAATCAGTCATTTTAAAACAGGGAGATTATCCAGTAGACTCAATGTCATCACAAAGGTGTTTAAATGTGGAAGAGGAAGGCAGAAGTGTTAATGTCAGAGTGGTATGGTATGAGAAAACTTGACCTGCCATGGCTGGCTTGAAGATGGAAGGTAGCCATGAGCTAAGGAATGCTGACAACCTCTGGGAGCTGGGAAAAGTAGGAAACAGATTCTCAAAGCCTCCATAAATGGTTGTGATCTAGCTGACACCTTAACTTTAGCTAATGGGATCTATTTCAGACTTCTGCCTTCCATCACTTTTAAGATAATAAATTTTTGTTGTGATAAGTCGTCAAATTTGTGGTAATTTATTTGTTCAGCAGCAATAGAAAACAAACACACAGGTTCAATGCTCTGTAAGTAATAAATATGAAACTAAATAACTCTTTTTTAAAATAAAAGTTTTTATTTTATTTTATTTTATTTTATTAGAGAGAGAGTCAGGGGGAGGGGCAGAGTGAGAGGGAGAGAGAGAATCTTAAGCAGGCTCCATGCCCAGCAGGGAGTCTGATGTGGGTCTCTATCTATCCCATGACCCTGGAATTATGACCTGATCTAAAATCAAGAATCAGACACTCAACCAACTGAATCACCTAAGCACCCCAAAACTAAATAACTCTTAACCCATGTTTGTATTTGATGAAAAAGTGAAGACATTTTTCATTTGATCCATGCAAACTATCCCTATTTTATAGTTGTAGAAACAATTCCAGAAATAAGTAAGTGACTTGCCTAAGCTCATCCAGTGAGTTAGTGGCAGGATGCCTTCCCCTTACTTGTTACCCACAGCTGGCTGTGTGGCAGTTTATGACTTATCTTCCCACCTCCAGAAGTGGCAATTTGGCAGACTCCCACATCTGCTTTCACTAAGGCATGGAAATTGGTTGCTAAGCCATGCAATTGGTTGCTAAGCTTCCTTCTCCCATTCAACACCCAACACAGTTCAACAACTGAAAGTTAATAATCAGCCAGCAAATTAAATTCAGTGAAAATATCAGATAGCATGTTAATTGGGAACCAGGTGATCCAAACCCATCTCAGAGGATTGAGTGACCTTCTACCAAGTATACCTCCAATGTGGGATGCTGCTTCCCCACCAGAAGCATGAACTCCTGGACCTCTATAAATCTAAATACGGCCAGACACATTTATTTGAGCTGTAATAAACATCTTCAAGCCTTTGCCTGAGCACTTCTCTGCCCCAAATGCACTAAGCTCATGTTTTCCAGAGTGTTGTAGTTTAGAGGTAATTATAGGTGGTGGACACATTATTACATAGGGCAGATGTTCTCACCCCTGGCTATATGAGAGTCATCCTGGAGCTTTGCAAAGACACAGATGCTGGAGATCCACCCCAGAAATTCTGATTTAATTGGTCTGCGTGAGGCCTAGACATGAGTAGTTAAAAAACTTCCCCAGGTTATTCTCATATATAGCCAATGGTGAGCACTGATGAAGTAGTGATTCAGAATATAGACCTGCAAAGACCTTGTGGTTTCATGAGTTCAAGCCCTGCATTGGGCTCAGTGCTGGCAGCAAGAAGCCTGCTTCGAAATCTTTGTCTTCCTCTCTCTCTGCCCCTCCTGCACTCACATTATTTCTGTTTCTATCAAAATAAATAAACTTTAACAAATTAAAAAAAAAAGAATAGGGACCTGCATCTCAAAGCTCAGCTGTGCTACTTATTATTCATACAACTCTGGGCAAGTTGCCTGACCCCTCTGCACTATGGCTTCCACATATGTAAAACAGGGAAGACAATACTCCTGTAATATAATATTGTCACAGGATTAAATGAGTTAGTACATGTAAATCACTTAGAATAAGATTTATAAGTAATAAGTGTCAGAGCAAAGCTAAATTATTGATTTGCAGCACTTAGAACTACTCCTAGGACATAGTAAGTGCTCAACAAATCCTAGCTATTATTACATCAACAAAATCTTTAATAGATGCTTATTTTAAATGTATATTTAAGAACAGATAACTGAAATCAACTTACATAGCACCAGTATAAAGCTTTTAAAAATTTATTAAACTTTTCAAAAGTGAATCACTTTAAGGAAAGATAGTAAGTAAAATGGTGCCTTTAAAAACAAAAATTCTGAAGTTTGAGAAACACTGCTCTAACCTCTTTCCATGCTCCCTCACTCTACTAACTCTGAATACCCTATCCTACCTCTTCTTCCAAGCCCAGCACAGCATAGATGTCACCTTCATTCCCATGGCTTCTTTCCCTTATAGGCATATCAAACATGGCCAGCCAAAAAACAAACAAACAAACAACAAAAACCTCACTTTTCACTAATTCCCTACCCACATCCCATTTTCCCCATTTTTTTAACCAGCAGTGCCACCATTCACCTAATTGATGGGGTCCAAAACCTAGTAGTAATCCTTAATTTATCACTTTCCCTCACACCCCTATCCAGCCCATTAGCAAAGCCTATTTGTTAGTTTTACCTTCTAAATATATCCAGACTCTGACCACTTGGTCCACACCAATACCATCTCTTCCCACCTATTGCAGGAACCTCCTCACAGGTCTCCTTGCTTTCTTTGGGCCCTAAAGACCATTCTCCTCCCAGAAACCAGAGAGCTAAATCCTGTCATTGCCCAGTTCAAATTCCTTAGTAGCTTCTCACCACAGAACAAAATCCAAACTCCTTACCAGAGCCCTGAGGCCCTGCAGGATCTATCACCCACCTGCCAATCTCTCTGAAGTTGTTTGCCTACCACACCTCCCTCACCATCCAGTCATAGCCACTAGATCCTACTAGAAGGGCTTTATCCAAAAAGAAGAAGAAGAAGAAGAAGAAGAAGAAGAAGAAGAAGAAAGAAAGAAAGAAAGAAAGAAAGAAAGAAAGAAAGAAAGAAAGAAAGAAAGAAAGAAAACCCACCACCACAACAAAACAAAAAACAAAGAGAAGCCATTAAAGGGGTTTGCTTAGATTTACATTTATAAGGATCACTCTGGCTAAAGTGTGGAGAACAGATCTAGAGGGTAAGTGAAGGCAAACACACTGAAAACATATTGTTGCCCATAGGTGTGGGTGGGGGAAGAATATGAGTTCAAATGACAACTCCAATGCTTACTAGCTTTATTATGTTAGGTCTCTACTCTGGACACTTGTTAGGCATCAGGCACAGTTCTAGGTGTTTTGTTTGTAGTAGTAATTTATATAATCCTTTCTAATTCTGTTCCTTTTGTTAAATGGGAATTAAAAAAAAATAGTCCCTGATATTCAGGATTACTGTAAAAATCAAATGCATTATTTATTTGTAATTGGTCTCATCACTGTCACAGTGCTTCACACACAGTCCACACTCAATAAATGTTAATTATTATACTTATCAACCCAGGCTTTAGCCTGAGAAAGAGCATATGTGAATCCATTTTGGCAGTACTGTATATGGGATGAGCACAATAGACTCTGGTGACAGACTACCTGGGTTGTAAATCCTAGTCCTACCATTTAGTAGCCTTAGAACGTTGAATTGAGAAGAAAAGCTAGTAAAAACAAGATAAAAGAGGCCAGCCAGATGTCAGCTACTCCCCTTGCATACTTTTGGCTTCTGTAATCTTGCTTGCCTCCAGTGTCCACCAATTGCCAAATAGCACCACAGTAAGTGCCCCCTCCCCTTTTTCTTTTGTCTCTCAACCCCCTGTCATCCCAGCTATAAAAAGAGGCTGATGCCAATGCCGAGGTTTGGGGCTCAACCTTTGGAGGTGATTCCACTGGGCCGGCACCAGTGTGCAATAAACAGTCTTTTCCTGATTCCCCGAGTGCATGTGCCTTGTCTCTTCCTGGGCGCCAATTATTTGCTGTAACAGAGTATAATATGTAACCTCTTTATGCCCCATTTATCTCATGTATAAAATGAGAATGATAGTAATTGTATCTACCTCATAGGGTAGTTGTGAGAATTAAACGAGGTAATATGTGTAAATTATTTAGAGCAGTGCTTGGCCCACAGTAAAAGGGCTAATAAACTCAATAAGCATTAAACTTAATAAGTGTTAGCTATTATCACTCTTGTTGCTGTCTGAGGCATATCTGACCAATTCTACTGAATCAGTCAATTATTTGATTTACTCTTTTTTAGTATGCTTATAGATTCATGACTCTTTTGGACTCAATTCATTTCAGTTAGCTGTCATCTTTTTTGTGTGTGCATGAATATTTTTATTTTGTTTATGTGTCAGTACTTGGCCAGTGAGAGGGCATTTAAGGCTGGATTAGCTGTCATTGAACAACAACATTATCCCATACAACTCAGAAAACTTTTTCTAAAAGTATGTAGTATAGTGGTTACAAGCATGCATTCCACAATAGTTCAACCTGGGTCCAAATCCCAGATCTGCCACTTACTGGCTGTGTAGCCTAGAGAAAATGATTTCACATCTTTGTAGATCACTGTTGATGAGGGAGCACAAGGCAAGCTGACACCCTGCAAGCCCCCTCTCCCCTTTGCATGGGATATGTGTGATATTCCTCAGGCACTCCTGGTTGCCCAAGAACAAGGGAAAGGGAAAAACAAATGGCTATCACAGTCATGCAGGACACCAGTCTCCATCAGTTTGCAACTGTTTTAATGATTTACAATAAAAAAGGCAATCTCCAGAAATCTATAGACTCAGTTTCCTGGAGCCTTAACATCACCCTCCCCTCCATATTGATGTGGGGAACAAAAGCAAGACAAAAATGTAGATAAAATTAAATTTCTTTTTTTTAAGTTTTTTTTAAATGTTTATTTATTTTTGAGAAAGAGAGAGACAGAGCGTGAAGGAGGGAAAGGGAGGGACAGAGAGAGAGGGGAGACACAGAATCCCAAGCAGGCTCCAGGCTCCAAGCTGTCAGCACAGAGCCCAATGCAGGGTGTGAACTCACAAGCCAAGCTAGCCAAGCTGTGAGATCATGACCTGAGCTGAAGTCAGATGCTTACCTGACTGAACCACACAGGCGCCTCTAAATTTCTTTATAACCTGCAGCCCATTGACAAATACTTGAGATAGGCAAGGTAAAACATTCTTCCAGGAACTCCCTACTGTGTTAATCTTAATGCTTTGCTAGAGGGAAAAACAACCTTAGGTTGACAATAGCTAGGCCTTCAGTACATTAAGAGTCCCCTTTAGTATATAAAAGAGGAAACCTTCCTTTTTCCTTTACCTCTCCCAGCTTCATAGTATGTGATCAGTCACTCCTCACAACCCCAGTACAGCTTTTTGCCCACATGTCCTGTCCCTGGGCTTTTAATAAAAGCACCAAAGACGTCTCAAGAATTTTTTCTTGGCCATCAGCCCTGGATCCCCACCACCATCACTCCAAAACCACATCAAGTGTCATCGCTATACCACAAGGAATATGATGATACTACTACTTACCCACTAGGTAAGCTGTTGTGAGAATTTTTGTAAACTTTGTAGAATAGCATGTGGCATGGTGTTGGCTATCATTATTAAAAGTACCTAACCCAAAGTAGATACTCAATACATAATCACTGTAGTTAATATTACTGTTATTATAATTGACATGTGTATATTACAATTTTTCACTCACTTTGATATTGATTATCATATTTGAATTATACCATGGTCCTGCCAGACAACCAGGGAAGAGATTAACAATTCCAATTTACAGATGGTGAAATTGAGACTGGACTGGACTTTACACTCACATTTCTGACATTTTACATGGCCATTTTTTTTTTATTTTGCATGGAAATTCTCAAACCCCAACATAAGATTGAAGGTTACTTATCACAATGTTATCTTTTTTTAAAAAATAAGTAAGTTATCTCTGATTCCGTTAATAAGGCTGATTGAATAAAATAAGTTCTGAATTTATTAAATGTCATCTATAACCTAACTACATATAACTGTGAAGTTGTAACCGTCTAAAGTAACATGGAACTTTGAAATACTTCACTGTCTGGAAAATTAAAGTGTGTGTGAGAGATAAAGAACCCCAAATGTCAACCAGAATACAGGCTGTATTCTCCACATATAATCTCAGCTTTCTAAGTCCTACATAAAGGTCACCAATCATATCCACACCTTAATTTCTACAATTTGTATTATAGCTACAGCCAAAACCCTGTTGAAATATGCCCCATATATTATGCTCACCTTGTAGGCACAATGCATCTTGAATAATTTCTCTTAGTAAAATATTTTCTCATCAATTTGGTCCTTGACTTCAGGAGCTATACAAAGTAAGCATTATTGTACTGCAGACATGAGGAAATAAGGAACTCCAAAGGGGAATGACTACAGCAATATCTTAACTTATAAATTATATAGGCACTTCCTATGAGCCAAGCACAATTCTAGTAGCTTTACCTGGAGGAAATTATTAAATGCTCACAAAACTCCAGTGAGGTAGGTATTTCATGTCTCCCCTACTATCTGAAAGTAGAGCATTCCTATGAAACCTTTCCTAAGCCTAAATGGGATAAAATAAAGAAGCAACTGTCATTATTTTTATATGGAAAAGTTTTTGAGCATTTCCAGACCCCCAAAATATCCCCTTTTAAGACTCTTAGACTCTTCTGATACACACCCTGCTAATAAATGCATAAAAATAAATTGAGAGAAAGCATATATGTTCACAGACACAATTCAAAGCTATAACAGCTTGATGCCAAAATGCTGTGTGTAGTTCCCAGGGAAGAAGCTTTCAGTGCTACTCTCACTCCTGAGGGTATGCTGCCTCTATAATGACTTGCTGCAAAACAAAATGCTGAACACTATTTTCACTCTTTGGTTTCTTTCATAAAAGCAAAAACCCTCGTTGGGTTTCTTTCAGTTAGCAAAAACAGGGACTAATGTAGGTCTTTCATAAAAGTAAAGTGGCCTAACACAAACTTTTGAGAAGTGGGGGTACCTGTGTTATCATCCCTGATTTACAGAAAAGGATACTGAGGCCCAGAGGATGACACTAATTGGAATTAACAGAGGCAGTCTTCAAACACAAGCAGTTTGTTTCCAGAGCCCACACACTCTTCACTGCTATGTTTCACAGCAAGCAAATGACAGGAAGAAAACCAGAGACCTTGCCATGGGAAGAAAAAAGGCACTCTTGTATGGAGGCCCTATCAGTATTACAGAAAGGGGTGATAAGCCCATGCTGGGGGTCCTAAGTGAATTCTCCTTTAGCCACCCTTCACAGAGGGTCAAAAGGTCTAGAAATCATGACTGAGTCTACCACTGGATAAAGGGTTGGAGGATCTGGTACAGTCAGGGGTCTTGCTGGCTTTCAGTGAGGAAACAGGTTTCATGGGACCACAGGGAAAGGAGTTCGGACATAATGGATTTGAACCCAATCTACTGAATCACCTTGGCTGACATTTGTTGCACTTCCAGTTGCCTGGACCTCCTCTCTCTCTGCATTTTGTTGACTTGACTGCAGCCTCAGCAGGCCTCTGTGAAAACTGTGTATTAGAATAATAGTAAGGACTTTCATGTAATTTGCCAAAGATTAACACTGAATCTCACTCCTCAGAGGGGCTTGCTCAAATGCACACATACACACACACATGCACACACACACACACACACACACCCCTCTCTGTGGCCCTAAGATTACTTTGCAATATGCATTTGGTCATTTGTTTATCTATCAGACTCCAGGGCCCATGCTCTTAAGCTGCAGGCAATTTCTTTCCCTTGGCATTTGCTGCAGTGGTGCTTAGGTTTTCTAGGTCTCAGATTATGTCTAGGGGCATCTCAACACCTGTCCCCTCTAGTCCTTTGGAGAGCCCATTTTCAGTGGTGCATCACCCCATCATTGGACTCCTGTAAGGAAAAAAGATGGCAAGGGCAGCTTGTGATTTCCAGTCTGAGCTCCTCCTTGCCATGTGACCTTGCATAAGTCAGTTCTCCTTTCTGATGTGTGCAGCTCCACTGCTGGGAACCAGGCAGAAGAAATAGCTTTGTGTCCAGATTTAGCAATATAGGATATAAAAATGATTATTTTTGTATACTAAGTGACAGCTTAGAAGCAAAAAAAAAATAGACTTCATTTTAAGGGAAAGTCAAAGGAAGATTCAAATGAAGTTTAAAATAGGGGGTGGGCTGGAGAGGTGTCCCCCACTGAATGTCTTTGGACTGTCTTTTCCTGGAGGTTTCAGATAAGTCTCCTTGCCATTTAAGGTCACCACACATTTTTCCCTGTATAAATCGGGTTTTGACCTGTATATTTGGCCTTGTTGCTCTCTGAACCTCCCCCATCCTACTGCTCAGCAGCTGCTGCTATGTGGGGGGAGCTCATCAAATCCCTCTTTGCCCCCGCTTCCCTATCAGCTCACTGGAAGGTGCTTGCCGAGGAGGTTGCTGAGCCCTAAGCAGCTGATATGCCTAGTGTATAAACTGACCCAGTTTAGAAGAGTGATATTTTTTTTAGCCTGAGATGGCTGCTTTCTATGATGCAATATACAGCAGTACACAGAGACCAGGGAAACAAGTTCCAAGATTTTTCAAATCACTCAACTAATATTTATTAGCTCACTGCTGCGAGCCAGACATGTAGAATACTCTGATGGGGAATATTCAGAACTTGCCTTAAAACAATCACATTGTATTAGTATGTGTGCAGGGGGAAAAGGGTGATAATGGAGATAACATATAGCTTTGAGACAGGGTAGAATATGTTAAGTGCTGTTGGAGAGGTATAAACAGCCCAAATGAAGGTGGTCACATGATACAGGGGCTTTGTGGAAGGTGTGGCCTTTCAGCTAAAAGTCTAAATACGTTAATGTAAGGGGAAGGCATTATGGAAACCAGGATTGCCACAGGAAAAAAATGGGAAAGCAGCTACTTATGAGGAGTGAAGCCACTGGAATAATTGTGCTTGAAGACAGTAACTGTTGTGTATAAGGGAAGATGGACCAAAGACAGGTGAGATGGGAGGCAGGGAGAGCAGCTGGGAGGCTACTGCACCAGTCCAGGTGAGAAACAATGAAGGCCTTCAATTAAGACAAAGGAGAACAGGACAAGACAAAATTAAGATATACTATAGCTAGAATCTGCAATACCTGGCAAATGATTATATGGGGGGCATGAAGAGGGAGTCAAAGGAGACTTTGAGGTTTCATAGTTACATGACTGAAAAGATGGTAAAACCAACAGCAGAGATCACTGAGGAGAGCCAAGTTTATGTGATATCCTTATGGTGGTAGCAGGGAAAGCATCTTGATTGAGTTAGAGATGCCTGAGTGACAGACATGTAGATGGATTAGTCCATCAGGCAGCTGATACACAAGTCTGAATATCAGTAGAAACAATAGTATTGATAGTTTTGGGGGAAAGTCATCAGATGATGGGTGCCATGGGCTGAATTATGTCCCCTCAAAATTCATATGTTGAAGTCCTAAACTCCAGTACCTAAGAATGTGCACTTACTTGGAAATAGGGTCATTGCAGATGTAATTGATTAAAATTAAGTCATACTGGAGTGGGGTGGGCCCCTAATTCAATATAGCTGGTGTTCTTATTAAAAAGGGGAAATCTGAACATAGGCACACACATGGAGAGAAAGCCAAGTGAAGATAATACAGCAACACCCAAGGCATATCAAAGATTTCCAGCAAACCACAAAAAGCTAGGAAAAAGGCATTAAACAGATTCTCATAACCCTCAGAAGGAGCCAACCCTACTGATGCTTGATTTTGGATGTTTTTTAATGTTTATTTTTGAGAGAGACAGAGAAAGACAGACAGAGAGAGAGAGAGAGAGAGAGCACGCATGAGTGGGGTTGAGGCAGAGAGAGGGAGAAACAGAATCTGAAGTTGGCTCCATGCTCTGAGCTGTCAGCACAGAGCCCAACATGGGCTCGGAAGCCACGAGATCATGCCCTGAGCTGACGTCGGATGCCCAACTGACTGAGCCAACCAGGTGCCCCTGATTTTGGACTTCTAGGCTCCAACAATATGAGGCATATTTCCATTGTTTACATCATCCAACTGTGTTGCCCTTTTTTATGACAGGCCTAGTAAACTACGCAACTAAGAGCTAAAGTTCTAGGAGTGGCTGGGAATGACCAAAGACAGCATTTGGATTGAGAAGCCAACCTAGGATATAAGTCTTAAGAACCCCTACAGGCTGGACAGAGTAAGAGAAGCCAGCAAAGAAACCTGCAATAGACCACTCTGAGAGGCAGAAGGAAAGGAAGAAAGTGGATTTCAATGAGATGATGTTTCATTTTTATTAAATGTCTTGAAGAATTTTTTAGTTGCCAGGGAATAAAACAGTGAGCTATGGAATGCAGGAGAAGGAGCAGGTTGGGGATAAAAAAAATGGGGACGCCCAGGGTCAAGGGAAGCAAGATCTCCTTGCCAGGGTCTGAATTTAGAAAAATGCCAAGATTGGTAAGGTTTTTCTTTTGGGCCTGTATCTCATTTCTGGAACCTATGCCATACCAGCTGCTGAGAAATCCTCACATACCCTGTTTTAAATGAAAGCCCAAAAGGCAGACATGTTAAATGTAAGATTCTGGAACTCAGCAATAACAGGTATGGACATCCACTATGTTCCAAAGTGCTTTATCAAACTGAATTTTCATGACCATTCTCATTTCCCTATTTCACAAATAAGGAAACTGAGGCTCTGAGAAATAAACTGCCAAAGGTTACATAGCTTTTAAGTGGAAGAAGTGAAAGGAGAACCCAGGGGTTTCTGATTCTAAAGCCCCTGCCTTTTTCCTCACGTCAAAGAAAGCAAGTGGGTTTCTTGTCTGATATAGTCCCTGATCAGTTGGGTGGTAGCTGCTTAAAGTGCTTGTTGAGGATTGTAAGGCCATATTAGGAATTGTTGGAAAAGAGGGCTATAATTGATTATTGATGTTTGTCTTGGGCATAGACAGAGCAGGGATAGCATATTTACTATCGCCATACTACACCATATAATGGCCTTGGGTAAGAGAGATGGGGAAAGGGAATCCTTTTCCCTGAAGTATGCATAGATGGGCTTTGTCATTCCTGGTATAGTCACTTTGCTTCTGGGAGAATTAGATATAGGAAATTAGTTCATAATATCCCATGTTTTCAGAACATTCAATGGGAGCACACACTGACCAACACGCATTCATGGCACACAACCTGAAATTGCTTTTCAAGCAGAGAGCCATAGCCTCCCCTCTCTCTTAACCATGCAGAGGCCTGAAGACCTGACTCAAAGAATCACCACCCAGGAAAAAGGCCAATGGTTGAGAAATTCACATACAAAGGATGAAAGGATGACTGTGTGTGTGTGTGTGAGAAAGACAGAGAGACAAAGAGACAGAGAGATTCAGGTATTCAAATTACCCAGGCCTTAGAAACTAAATGGAATTAAACTAAAACCAAAGATAGTTGAATTGATAATCACCACCCTACATTCAATCAGAGCTGACCATGTGCAGGGCTGGAGTAGAGAGCTCCCTATAAGGGGTAATGTATATGGGGCAAATTCCCTTAAATTTCCCCCACACCACCAGCCTGTTATGGTGATAAAATTCCAATGATGAGAATTTCTACAAAGGACAGTTACTGTCTGTAAAGGACCCCAGGGAGTGAATGAAAGTATATGCCTGGGTTTAGAAAAGCCTGATGTCTGGGATATAGCTCTTTAGAAAAATTGTGAAAAATGTTTGTCTCTGGCATTCTCCCCATTCTACTGATACATTTAAGGGGTGATCCCTCTGAAATAACATTTACATTTTCTTAGGCTCATAACAACCTAAAATACCTTCACGGCTCCCCAAAGAAAGGTCTAATGGTTTATTCTAAGACCAAGTAGAATGCAGGGGATTGGAAGGCTCTTTTAGCTCAGTAGTTTATCAAAAGAGGCACAGGACTGACTGAAAGGAAAGGGGAGTTCTAGTCCTAGCTAAGCAATAAACTCACCTTATGACTACAGAGAGGTCACTTTACTCTGTCTGTAATCTGGCCAAAAATCCCTACCCTGAGCATCTCGCTGAGACTTCTTGGTGAACTTGAAAAGAAAAAAGGACATAGGATGAAGATAAGCATTATCTTCGTCAAGCTTTATGACAAGATTTTTCACAAGTATTTATTCACACTGTGAGAAGAATCAAACATTCCAAGATGGCTGTATCAACCCCTCCTCCCAGGGCTGCCTTTGGCTTTTCCCCCTCCCCTTCCCCTTGGCTGTCCTCCCATTCCTGTTCCTTCACCATTTCCCTGCTCTCTTCTCCCCTCCACTCCATTCTTCTCCTCTCTTTCTGATATACATTTGTGCTGCTAACATGGGACAGTACCATATATACTCTTTGCTGTTCACTAACAGTATACCTCCTTCTATGCCCTGGCTTCCACTTTCTCCAGTTCCAACATCCCTTGAATATTTTCCTTTTTACCTTTTTCAGTATTTATCTATAGTTTCAGTCTTGTGTGGATACAGGCAAGTTATTACAACTTGTAATGACTTATAGGTCATATCAGTTATCCCAGGCTGGCCCACAGCCCCTCCATTCTAGATATCCTTCAATGAAGACTATTCAAACCTGTTAACAGCAATCTCTAATTGAGGGACATTGCCAAACATCTTTGGGTTTTTTTTTTTTAGCAATTTATTATGGTGCTGTTATTTAAGCATTTACTTCAAACTTTTCTTTCTTTCTTTCTTTCTTTCTTTCTTTCTTTCTTTCTTTCTTTGAAAGGTGGCAGAAGGTACTGGAAAGAACACTATATTAGGAGTCAGAAGACTGTGCTAATCTTTGCCTCAATGTCTTTCTTCAAAATGTTTACCCCAGCATTCCTCACCTATACCAATCTACCCCACCTCTCTACTTCCTTGTCTCGTAAATGATTATTGTATTTTATTCTTCATTCATATTATTTCATTACTCAATACCACATGCTCAGAGTACTGAGGAGAGTAAAACAAAATCTCTGACCTTGAGGAGATGTTTCTGTCTTTGAATAAACATTCCTGATCTTGAAGACACAGCTCCTGACCTTGAGGAGCAACCAATAGGGTAGGAGAGGCTAAGAGATCTGTGTTCTGAAGGACAGAACATTGGATGTAGAGTTACAAAGTCTTTCTGTACTTTGCCATTCTGGTATTTGAGGTCTGTGTGACCAGGGGCTAGTAATTTTAGCCTTTTGAGCCTCAGTATATTCACTTATAAAACATTAATAACATTAGTCTACTGTGTAATCTACCAATGTTGTTGTGAGGCTTACATAAGAAAAATACTGTTACTAAAACCTTTAAACCAGGGATTCGCAGCCCAGGCTATATATCCAAATCCCCTGGGGAGATGTAAAAAATACAAATCCCTGGGCCCCACCCCAGAGCAGAGATATCAATGACAATCTCTAGGTGTAGAACCCAAGCCTCAGTAGTTTTTAAAGGTCCTTAGGTGGTTCCAGTTTGCAGCCAGGACTGAGCCACTGGTTTAAACAGCAAAGCATATAGGAATAATAATCTCCCCACTGACTGAGCACTAAGTGACAGGTGTGTGTCAGGCAATTTCTCTTAAGGGAGTACCATTAAGGTGTCACATGTAAACAATGATGATATATGACAATATGTAGAGATATCAGAAGAACTGTACAAACACAAATTCTCTGGTAATGTAGCAGAGGAAGAGGTTGGTCCCAACTGAAAACTCAGGAAAGACTTCAGGGTGGAAGCAGCATTTAAGCTGGATTTAGAAGCATTGCAGGATTTCAAAGAGCAGAAGTGGGAGACAATAAGCAATGGTTAGTGCTGGCAGAAGAAATGTCATAAATCAAAGCCAAGACTATGTGCCAGACATTCTTTTAAGTGCATGATATGTACCAACTCATTTAATCTTCATAATATATCATTTTATAGGTGAGGCAACTGAGGCCCAGAGAAGTTAAAGTCACACAGCTAAGAAGCAGCTGAACCAGAATAGTTGCTCAAACAAGAAGTCTGGCTTCCAGAGCCCACACTCTGATCACAATATTCTACAGCTTTTCTAACATGAGCAGTGCTGTGCCTTGTGAAAATTAATCTGGCCACAGACTGGATGATGATGGTGGGAGCAATGAGAAATGAGACAGAGAGATAGGTTAGTGCAATCATCAGCCTGGAACATAATAAAGGTATGAACTAAGTTTTAGGTCCTTTAATTATTTGCTACAGCTAAGAGCTGTACTTCCTCTCCAGAAAGGAAAGAAATAGAGAAAATGGGTTTATGCTTTATCAGGAAGGATTTGAGTTAACTCTGAAAAAAGACTGCCCAGAGGTGAAGATTGTTAAAGAAGTAAACATAACTGAAAGGAAAAGAAACTGGGGTATTTCTTAGGAATTCTGGGGGATGAAGATGACCTCCAAGGGTCTGTCCAAAACTTAGGACTTCCCAGATCACTCATGCTCAATTTATTGCTCACTTTGGTCCTTCAAACATAATGGGAATCTAAAATGGACAAAAATCGGTAAATGAACCAGTCTGCATTAAGAGTCTGAACTTGCCAATGAGTCACCAGGTAATCTCTAGGCAGAAAGGTCTTTTTTAATAAAGCTGGAAACCCCCTCTTTCCCTTCCACAAAGACCAGCAGCACCAGAGATTGACCACTTCCTTTAAGGTGATTTCCCAGAATTCTTTGCTCCATGCTTTCTCCAGGCTCCTCCCCTCTCTTTCTTTTCAACTCTATTGAAAACAAGCCCAGGATGCTCCTCCCAGAAGGTAGAGTATTCCCCTCACCCTTCTAGTCCTGCCAGTTTGTACATACACCCCACCCTGCTCTTCTGAGCCAAATAATCCTTTTCCCTTCCCTTTCTTGAAGAGGCCACCTTGTCCCACTCTGTTTAGGATTTGCTAAAAGCGTGAGAAACACTCCCTGCCTTTTTTTTTCCAGATAGAGCCTTTCTAAATTCTGTTGTAGGAATGCTGGACTGTAACTAGAGCCAGAGAACCCTAGGGAACTAAAAAGTCTTGCTTGAAACAGAAAAAGTTGTTCCCATCTGTTCCCAGTGGTTTTCCTGACCTGTTCATTAAATGTCTCCTTCAACAGGCTGGGTGAATGTGATACAGGGCAAGGATGTTGGGATACGAAACTAGAAGACCTGGGTTTGATAGATAAATTGGTTTCTATCATCTGTAAAGAAAGGATATTATAACATCAAAAAAGAGAGTCATCTACCATTATATAGTTCTGGATAGAATGACACAGTGCTGCCTATGAAGCAGTCTTGCCAAAAAATTGAATCTCTATCTGATTAAGACTCTAGATTGCTCTAATTGATAAGAAAGAGAACAGGAAGGGAACATTAAAGCCTACCACAGAGATATAGTGTGTAAAATTCAGACCAAATTGTGGGAAGCATTACAGGACAAATCACCAGTTCAGTTTCTTCAGTAAATACAGAGAGGGAGAGAGAGAGGGAGAGAGACAGACAGAGAGAGAGAGAGAGAGAGAGAGAGAGAGAGAGAGAGAGAGACTGAGATTGAACCAGACTAAACTTAACAGAGACTTAAGAGACATGTCAGTCAATTTTAATGTATGGACTTTATTAGGCTCCTTATGGGAATATGACTGTTTAAAACTAACATTTGTGAGACAATCAAGGAAATCTGAACATTGATTATTGGATGTTATAAAAGGATCATTTTTATATTTGATAATGGTATTGTAGTTATAATGTTTAGATTCTTGTTATTTAGAGATGTATACTATTTTTGGACAATGATAGGATGTTAAGGATTTGCTTCAAAATAATCTAGAGAAATGTGGTGAGGGAGTGGGTGGAAGAATAGATAAATTACTAATTTTTGAAGCTAGGTAATGGGTATGTAGGAGTTCATGATACTGTTTTCTCTATTTTGTATATGTTTCAAAGTTCCCATAATAAAAAAAAAGTTTTTAAAAACTGTTTAAAAAGAGGATGTACAAATTTGTCCAGTGATTTTGGTGTTTTCCAGAGTTCTGAAGGCACACCTTGGAGACTCCTATGAGGGGAAAGAATGCATGTATGAGGGTGGGGGCATTTAAAGTCCATTTGTACATCAATCTCAGCAATAACATTTTGCTATGTTTTCTACATAGCTTTAACATTCTATCTTTGGCAACCCAGGCCTACTTTGAGTTTGGCTTGAGTATAGATCAAGCTACTTACACTTTAGGCTGAGTGAGATCCAATTTTGAACGCTTAAACACATACAAAAGCAGAGAAAATATTTTAAACATATTTTCTAGTCCCTATTCCTAGACTGTTCTGTGACTTCAAGGACTCTGAAGTCTCCTGGATCATTGGTATCTAGGATGTCTGCTCTGGTTCTAGATTCAGACTACAAGTATGTGAAATATCATTTACAGTTTGCCTTGGAGAGCTCTCCTTCCTTGCCAGAACTTCCTCTCTACACAACTAAATAAGGCATATCACACCTCCAACACAAATAACTCATCCCTCAGGGGCCTACCTCTCCCCACCCCCTACCCCTAGTGGTTTTCCAGACCCAATCATCATAGTGATATTGGAAATGCCTTTCACATACAGTAAAATAAAAGTCATAATTTCTGGGAATAGGAGGGTTAGAAAGACTTTGGGGAAGGTTAGGCAGGGATCACAATTTTATATGAGGTCTCCCTTAACTGGAGAACAAAGAACTGGGAGACTTGGAGTATGCTCTGATATTAACTCCACCAAATTAACATGCCACAAGCAGGCATATTATTAAATATGGGCCTGTTGGGCTATAGGGTACCATTATGGATGCTAATCTAGGAGAATAAGGTCCCTCTAGGAGATTGGGTGGGGCAGAAATTGGTCCTCAGTTGGAGAGAGAGACCCTGTTAGATTGCCCTTCTCATTTTCCAATGCCCTAATTCTCTCCCATCTGGAAACAGTTCTGAGAGACAATCCCAGAATTTCTAAAGGGGAAGCTTCAGTTATTTTCCAGTTTTTGAAAAACAGGCAGTCAGAAGGGAGATAAGATTCTGGGTAAGGCCTGTCAGCCACCTACTGTCTCTGAACGGCACTCCAACCTTCTGAGGGACAAATCCTTGCCTACCCAATGAGATATGTGGCCCTCATCCCTGCTCCCAGCCTTAGCCCTTGGCTACAGCCACCAGCCCTCTGAAAAATTGGCGAGCATAGTGTCTATGTATGTATGTATGTATGCATGTATGTATGTATTTATCATAGTGTCATCTTTATTTTTTAGTGTTTATTTATTTTTGAGAGAGAGGGAGAGAGAATGCATGTGGGGAGGGGCAGAGAGTGAGGGAGACGCAGAATCTGAAGTACGCTCCAGGCTTTGAGCTGTCTGCACAGAGCCAGACGTGGGGCTCAAATTTACGAACCATGAGATCATGAATTGAGCTGAAGTCAGACACTGAATCAACTGAGCCACTCAGGTGCCCCATAGTGTCATCTTTAGAACTAACATGAATGGCAGCTTTCATCTTCTCCTCAAATTTACTTTTGCTGAATGTTGAGTTGGAGGGTACATTTCCCTACCCAACCCCATTCCAGTCTCTACACCCATGAATAGATGCTTTCCAAACAGCACAGGTTGGGGAAGCCTGACAGTGCAGTTTCAGTGTGTTAGGATCTAATGAGTGCTATCATTTTCAGGGCTTGGAGTTCCTCTTCAAGTCCTCTCCTGTCTCATCTGATGGAGGCAAAGAAGTGCTAATTATTCAAATCCAACCCAGCTCCAAGTGTCAGATACTCAGGTTCCTAAAGAGAGAGAACATCTTTTGTTGGGGTTGGAACCCAAGCTTCCCTCTTGCCTGGGCCCCATGCAGCTGCTGGGTCTTTCTTCATAATAGGGCCCACCTCATGGGTAAGTGAAATTCACAAATAATCCAAAAACTTTACTTCAGCTATTACCATATTATTAAAACTTCCTCTCCAACAATACTTTGTTTTTTACTTTTGATGACAGAAATTTTCAAACATACACACAAGCAGAGAAAGTCATAAAGTGAATCCTCATGAGGATCTATCTTCAATAGTTAGCAAATCATGGTTATTTCTTATTTCATCAAAATTCCTTCCTACACAAAAATTTCTTTCCAGAATATTATAAAGCAAATCTGAAACATACCATCATACATCATATCATTTTACCCATAAATACTTCAGACTACAGACATAACTGGTTTTATTACACTTTGGTTTGTCGTGCTTCACAGATACTTAAGGGTGTGTGTGTGTGTGTGTGTGTGTGTGTGTGTACAAATTAAAGGTTTGTGTAACCATCAAGTTTACTGGTGCCATTTTTCCAACAGGATTTCCTCACTTCCTGTCTTTGTGTCAAATTTTGGTAATTCTTGCAATTTTTAAAACTTTTCTATTATTGTATTTGTTATGTGAATCTGTGACCAGTGATCTTTGATGTTAATATTGCAATTGTTTTGGCACACCATGAACCGCACTCATATAAGATGGTGAATTTAATTGACAAATGTTTTATGTATTCTGACTGCTCCCCTGACCAGGAATTCCCCCATCTTTCTCCCTCTTCTCAGACCTCCCTATGCCCCTGAGACACAGCAATATTAAAATTATGCCAGTTAATAACCCTACAATGTCCTATAAGTGTTCAAGTGAAAGGAAGAGTGACATGTCTCTCACTTTATATCAAAAACTAGAAATGATTAAGCTTAGTAAGAAAGACATGTCAAAAGCCAAGATAGGTAAATGGCTAGGCCTCTTGTGCTAGTGAGCCAGGTTATGAATGCAAAGGGAAAGTTCTTGAAGGAAATTAAAAGTGCTACTCCAGTGAACATGCCAATTATGAGAAAGTGAAACTGCCTCATTGCTGAAATGGAGAAAGTTTTAGAGGTCTGGATAGAAGAAAAAAACAGCCACCACATTCTCTTAAGCTAAAGTAAGGCCCTAACTTTTCAATTATGTGAAGGATGATAGAGGTTGGAAAGCTGCAAGAGAAAAGTTTGAAGCTAGCTGAGGTTGGTTCATGAGGTTTAAAGAAAGAAGCAATCTGCATGACATAGAAGTGCAAGGTGAAGCAGTAAGCACTGATGTAGAAGCTGCAGCAAGTTATCCAGAAGATCTAGCTAAGATAACTTATGACAGTGGTTACACTAAGTAACAGATTTTCAATGTAGATAAAATGGCCTTCTATTGGAAGAAGATGCCATCTAGGACTTTCATAGCTAGAGAGGAGAAGCCAATGCCTGGCTTAAAACCTTTAAAGGACATGCTGACTCTCTTGCTAGGGGCTAATGCAGCTAGTGACTTTAATTTGAAGCCAATGCTCATTTATCATTCCAAAAATCCTAGTGCCCTTAAGAGTTATGCTAAATCTACTATGTCTATGCTCTATAAATTGAACAACAAAGACTGGAAGACAACACATCTATTTAAAATATGGTTTACTGAATAGTTTAAGCCCACTATTGAAATCTGCTCAGAAAAAAAGATATTTCTTTCAAAATATGACTGCTGATTGACATTGCACCTGGTCACCAAAGAGTTCTGATGGAGATGTACAATGAGATTGATGTTGTTTTCATGTCTGGCAATACAATATCCATTCTGCAGTCCATGGATCAAGGAGCAATTTGACTTTCAAGTCTTTGTATCTAAGAAATACATTTTGTAAGGTTTGGCTACCATGGATAGTGATTCCCCTGATGGATCTGGGCAAAGTGAATTGAAAACCTTCTGGAAAGAATTCACCCTTCTATTTGCCATTAAGAACATTTGTGATTCATGAGAAGAGGTCAAAATACCAGCATTAAACAAGAATTTGGAAGAAATTGATTCAAATCCTCATGGATAACTTTGAGAGATTCAAGACTTCAGTGGAGGCAGTAACTACAGATAACAGTAATGGAAATAACAAGAGAACTACAGTTAGAAGTGGAGTCTAAAGATGTTACTGAATTGCTGTAACCTCATGATAAAATTTTAACAAATGAAGAGTTGCCTCTTATGGATGAGTAAAGAAAGTAGTTTCTTGAGGTGTAATCTACTCCTGGTGAAGATACTGTGAAGATTATTGAAATGACAACAAAGGATTTAGAATATTACATAAACTTAGTTGATAAACAGCAGTTGATAAGCAGAGTTTGAGGGACTAACTCCAATTTTAAAAGAAGTTTTGTGGGTAAAATCCCATCAAATAGCATTGCATGCTACAGAGAAATTGTTCATAAAGGAAGAGTCAATTGATGCAGCAAACTTCATTATTGTCTTATATTAAGTAATTGCCACAGCCATCTCAGCCTTCAGCAATGACCATCCTGGTCAGTCAGCAGCCATCAACACCAAGGCAAGACTCTCTACCAGAAAAAGATAATGGCTCACTGAAACCTCAATTGATAGCATTTTTAAGCAATATTTTAAAATTAAGGTATGCACATTGTTTTTAGGCATAATGCTATTGCATATTTAACAGACTACAGTATAATATAAACATAACTTTTATATGCACTGAGAAAACAAAAAAATCATTTGACTCATTTTATTGTGATATTCCATTTATTGTGGTGGCCTGAAACTGAATTCACAATATCTCTGAGGTGTGCCTGTATACCATTTACACACTTTTTATAACCAGAGATGAATGAAGGATATAAAAGGCCCTTGTAAAGATTCAGCAGTTCCGCTCTCAGCCATGCCACTGACGCACACTCTAATTTTGGAAAAGTCCCTTTCCTTCTCTAGAAACTCTAGAAATCAATTTTCTCATCAGCATAATGGGGTAGGAAGGGTGTTGGAGGTGTAGTGGTATGTGTGTTGGGAGATGGTGGTGTACTAAACTAGTGCTTCACAAACTTTAAGTACACAGGAGTTCCCTGTTAAAATGGGGATTCTGATTCAGTAGGTCTGAAGTGGGGTCTGGGGTTCTGTTCTGCATTTCTAACAAGTTCCCAGGTACAACAACATGTATAGGTAATAAGATTAAATATATCAGGAACTGTTCAAGTTTTGTAATTCCACAAGTCCAGAATTCCTGATAATTTTGTCCATCTCTCTTAACACCAGGTGTGAGTCATGCTTTAAAACATCCCAAAGTTTCCCAGTTTTAAAATTCTCATAGGAAGGTTTATGTGCATCCCGATTCATTGGTTCCAGGTAGTTGTAACAGAAGTCAGCTGGTACCAGCTCTCAATGGCTGATTATCAAATTTTCAGGAACTTTGTCACTTGTTAAATACAACCAGCATTAAAAATAGACACCCATGTTCATAGTAGCATTATTCACAATCCTGAAGAAGTAGAAGCAACCCTAATGTCTATCAATGGATAATTGGACAAACAAAATATAGTATGTACATGCAATAGAATATTATTCAGCCTGAAAAACAGTAAGGAAATTCTGGAACATGCTACAACATGTTCTTAAGGAGATTGTGCCAAGTAAAATAAGCTAGTCACAAAGAGACAAATACTGTATGATTTCATATATGAGTATCTAAATTAGTCAAATTTATACAAACAAAAATTGAATGGTGGTTGCCATTTCCCCAGGGACTGGGGGTTGGTTAATAGGGACTTGTTTAATGGGTATAGAGTTTCAGTGTTGCAAGATAAAAATGTTCTAATGATCTCTTTTGAAACAATGTAAATATACTTAACATTAATGTGTTTTTATCATGATAAAAAATTTAAAAATGATGACACAGAAGATGTAGTACAAACACAGAATGGAATGTTATTCAGCCATAAAAAAGAATGAAATATTGCCATTTGCAACAACATGGATGGAGCTAGAAAATATAATGCCAAGTGCAACCTCCATACTGTCACCTCCATACTGTTTCCAGAATGACTGCACCAGTTTGTTTTCCTACAAACAGTATAGGATTGTTCCCCTTTCTCTGCATCCTCGCCAACATCTGTTGTTTCCTGTGTTGTTACTTTTAGCCATTCTGACTGGCGTGAGGTGATATTTCATTGTAATTTTGATTTATATTTCCCTGATGATGAATGAGTGATGTTGAGCATCTTTTCATGTGTCTGTAGGCTATCTGGATGTCTTCTTTGGAAAAATGCTCATTCATGTCTTCTGCCCATTTTTTTAAAATACATTTTTAAAATAATTTTTAAGTTTATTTATTTATTTATTTTGAGAGAGACAGAAAGAGCATGAGTGGCAGGAAGGGAAGAGAGAGAGGGATAATCCCAAGTAGGCTTTGCCTAATCAGTGCAGAGCCTGATGCAGGGCTTGAACTCATGAAACTGTGAGATCATGACCTGAGCCCAAATCAAGAGCCAGATGCTTAACCAACAGAGCCACCCAAGCACCCCTTTCTGCCCATTTTAATTGGATTATTCCGTTTTTGGGTGTTGAGGTTTTTAAGTTCTTTATATATTTTGGATACTAACCCCTTATCAGATATGCTATTTGCAAATAAGTTCTCCCATTCAGTAGGTTGCTTTTTAGTTTTGTTGATCATTTCCTATGCTGTGCAGATTTTTATTTTGATCAAGTCTCAACAGTTTATTTTTGCTTTTGTTTCCCTTGCCTCAGGAGACATATCTAGAAAGAAGTTAGTACAGCTGATATCAAAGATATCAAAGATATTACTGCCTGCATTCTCTTCTAGGACTTTTATGGTTTCAGGTCTCACATTTAGGTCTTTACTCCATTTTGAATTTATTTTCATGTATGATGTAAGAAAGTGGTCCAGTTTCATCTTTTGTATGTTGTTGTCCAGTTTTTCCAACAGCATTTCTTGAAGAAATGGTTTTTTTCCCATTGCATATTCTTTCCTGATTTGTCGAAGATTAATTGACCATATAATTGTGGGTTTGTTTCTGGGATTTCCATCCTGTTCCACTGATTTATGTGTCTATTTTTTTTTTTTTGCTAGTACCATACTGTTTTGATTACTATAGCTTTGTGATGTAACTTGAAGTCTGAAATTGTGATGCCTACACATTTGCTTTTCTTTTTCAAAATTGCTTTGGCAATTTGGGGTCTTTTGTGATTCCATACAAATTTTAGGAATGTTTGTTCTGGTTCTGTGAAAAATGCTATTAGTATTCTGATAGGGATTGCATGAAATGTGTATATTGCTTTGGGTAATATAAGCATTTTAACGATATTTATTCTTCTAATACTTGAGCATGGACTTTGTATTTCTTTGTGTCATCTTTCGTTTGTTTCATCAGTGTTTTATAGGTTTAAGAGTATAGGTCTTTCACCTCTTTGGCTAGGTTTATTCCTAGTTATCTTATTTTTTTTTTTGGTGCAATTGTAAATGGGATTCTTTTCTTAATTTCTCTTTCTGCTGCTTCATTATTGTTGTATAGAAATGCAAAAGAATTCTGTATATTGATTTTGTATCCTTTGACTTTACTGAATTCATTTATCCATTCTAGCAGGTTTTTGGTGGGGTTTCTATTGTTTTCTATATACAGTATTATGCCATCTGCAAATAGTGAAAGTTTGAGTTCTACCTTACTGATCCTTTTATTTATTTTTGTTGTTGGATTGCTGTAGGAAGGACTTCCTGTACTATGTCGAATATAAATGGGGATAGTGGACATCCTTATCTTGTTCCTGACCTTAAGGTAAAAGCTGTCATTTTTTTCCACATTAAGGATGATGTTAACTCTGGGTTTTTCACATATGCCCTTTATTATGTTGAGATATGTTCCCTCCAAACCTACTTTGTTAAGTTTTTTTTTTTTAATCATGAATGGATGTTGTACTTTGTTAAATGCTTTTTATGCATCTAGTGAAATGATCATATGGTTCTTATACTTTCTTTATTTCATGTGATGTACTGCCTTGATTGACTTGTGAATATTTAACCACCATTGCAAAACAAGAATAAATGCCACTTGATTGAATTTTTAAATTTATTGTTGATTTCGGTTTGCTAGTATCTTGTTGAAAATTTTTTCATCTATGTTCATGTATATTGGCTTGTATTTCTCTTTTTTGGTAGTGTCTTTTTCTGGTTTTTGTATTAGGGTAATGCTTGCCACACTGAATGAATTTGGAAGTTTTCCTTCCTTTTCTATTTTTTGGAATAGTTTGAGAAGAATAGGTATTAAATCTTCATTAAATATTTGGTAGAATTTGCTTGTGAAGCTGTCTGGTCCTGGAATTTTGTTTGTTAGGAGTTTTTAAATTACTGATTCAATTTCTTTGCTGGGTATTGATCAGTTCAAGTTTTCTATTTCTTCCTGCATCACTTTTGGTAATTTATATGTTTCTAGATATTTATCCATTTCTTCCAGATTGCCTAATTTATTTGCATGTGGTTTTTCATAATATTCTCTTATAATTATTTATATTTCTGTTGTGTTAGCTGTTATTTCTCCTCTCTCATTTGTGGGTTTATTTATTTGATTTCTTTCTCTTTTTTTCTTTATAGGTTTGTCTAGAAGTTTATCACTTTTATTGGTTTAAAAAAAATAGATCCTGGTTTATTTATTTATGTATGTATGTATTTATTTATGTAATGTTCCAGATGTGATGGGTTTATTTTATTTTATTCTGATGGAAAACCAAAGATTCCACTACAGCACAGAGACCAATATATTAAAAGCTCAGGAAAAAAGTGGTGTGGGACATGCAGGACATGATGTACAAACTGGAGGACTGAGTCATTTCCTTTGTAACATGGCACCACATTGTCGCTGAGGAACACATTTAAAATAAAACTGCAGAACTCAACTGAAATGTGGCACAAACATGACAACTTCCAGGCATGCCTTCAAGTACCTCTCTTAGGATGGACTTATGATCTCTAGACTTCAGTGTGGGGAGGATTACAATTATTTGGAAGAATAAAAAGTTCACACTTTTGAAATTTCACAGAAGAATTTTAAGGTCAAAACATAGTGGGTTCTCTTCACCTCCAGGGACATATCAGATGCTTTACTCCAAACCACATTAAGCTTCTATTTCACATCCCAACCCAATCTTGTGACCTCCTGCATTGAAGTTCTTTCCATCAATTAAAGCTTATAGGGTCAGTTTGACTCCTGGTCAAAGAGCCTGAGTATAACCCAGTCCAGTCAGGCTGGCATTATTTACTTTAGCAGGTAGAGAAGTTCTACAGTCCAGCTTGTATTTAGCAGCGATGCCAAAATGGGCATTGTTACTGCCAGCCGTCCAAGCAAGGTTTATTGATGTTCCAATCTTCTCATTAACCTTCTGGTAGATAGACCTTCCAAATTCAGTGCCGTCATTCACATGAATGTGCAACTAAAAGTCTGCAGCCTTGTAACACAGGGCAAAATTATTCTGTGACAGTTTGGATCTGGCTGTGTCAAAACTCATCTGATAGCCAGCAAGCCAACCTTCAAAGCTAACACAGCCCAGCATAGATGGTTGGTCAAGAAAAATGTATATCAACATTGCTGCCAAGACTGAAACATTCCCGCTTATAGGAGGCCTTCAATTTCCCATTCTTCTTTCCTGTGTTTGGTACAAATATGGTATCAAGAGTCAGTTTCAACCCTTCAGCCAACTTATTCTCCAAAGGATTTCTGTTTCAACAGTATTATCTGTGTTCCACTTCTGGGTGAAAGTAAGTCCATAGTTACAGACCTTTTATTTGGTCTCTAGGTTGCCTGATGCTTTTCCTGTATCAGTGTAAGCATGACCAGAAGTAGAAAATTCCACTCCACTATAAGACTTGGTTCTCAGTTCATTTTGACCGTGCCAAATCCATATCCTTTGTTGAATACATCCTTTGTGGCCTTTCCTAGGTCACAGTAAGTCGGTGTGTTACACATATCTCCAACCAGAGGACCTGTCTCTGCTCCACCAGGGCAATCCTGAAGGTCTTCAAACCAACGTTGTCCATGCCTCAGCTCCTGGTTTTATTAATCTGTTCTGTTTTTTTTATCTTCTGTATCACTTATTTCTGCTCTAATCTTTATTATTTCCTTCCTTCTGCTGGTTTTAGGTTTTATTGTTTTTCTAGCTCCGTTAGGTGTAAGGTTAGGTTGTTTACTTGAGATTTTTCTTACTTCTTGTGGTAAATATGTATTGCTATAAATTTCCCTCTTAGAGCCACTTTTGCTGCATTCCAGAGGTTTTGGACTGTTGTGTTTTCATTTTTTGTTCCCATTTACGTTTTTATTTCTTCTTTTTTTTATTTTCTGGTTAATCCATTCATTGTTTAGTAGCATGTTATTTAGCTTCCTTTTATTTGTGATCGTTCCAGATTTTTTCTTGTGGTTGAATTCTAGTTGCATAGCACTGTGGACAGAAAATATGCATGGTATGATTTCAATTGTCTTAAATTTGTTGAGAATTGTTTTGTGGCCTAATATGTGATCTATTCCAGAGAATGTTCCATGTGCACTTGAAAAGAATGCATATTCTGGTGTTTAAGGATGGAATGTTCTGAATATATCTGTTAAGTCCATCTGGTCCATGTGTCATTCAAAGCCATTGTTTCCTTATTGATTTTCTGTTTACATGACCTGTCCATTGATGTAAGTGGGATGTTAAAGTCCCTTACTATCATTGTATCATCATAAATCAGTTCCCTTATGTTTGCTACTAACTGTTTTATGTATTTGGGTGCTTTCATGTTGGGTGCATAAATATTTACAGTTCTATCTTCTTGGTGGATTGTCCCCTTTATTATTATATAGTGTCTTTTTTTTTGTCTCTTGTTACAGTCTTTTTTTTTTTTTTTTTGGAATCTAATTTGTCCAATATAAGAATTGCCCCTCTGGCTTTCTTTTGACATCCATTTTCATGACAGATGTTTCTCCATACTCTTACTTTAAATCTTCAAGTGTCTTTAGGTCTAAAATGGGTCTCTTTTATGCAGCATATAGATGTGTCTTGTTTTTTTAAGCCATTCTGTCACTCAACGAGAACCAGACTCCTAACTACAGAGAATAAACTGATGGTTGTTACATGGGATGTCAGTGAGGGGATGGTTGAAATAGGTGATAGCAATAAATGAGGGCACTTATGCTGATGACAACTGGGCGATGTATGTAATTGTTGAATCTCTATATTGCATACCTGACACTAATTTAACACTGTATGTTAATTATACTAGAATTAAAGAAAATAATTTTAAAAATGAAAAATGAATTTTTATTTGAATTATATAAACTTACAATTAAATCATATTAAAACAAGGGTAATAAGTACTCAAAACTCATCACTTCCAAAATATTTTACTATATTTTACTATTTTTCTGCATTATTATTACTGTAGTATATACATATATATGATATATAATTAACATATGTATAATAGTATTTGTGTGGTGGAAATACTATAGAGTAGTGCATTACTGTCTATCTCTTCCCAACTCTGCATTTAATAACATGGAGTTGATAGTTTGAAATTGGAACATGCTATAAATTAGGTTTCTCCCCTCAAGCACCCACCCCGCCAGAGAGTTTATTGTTAGACATCTGTGAGCACACCACTGGTTCCAGGGCTTAGCAAACTTTCACTGCCAGTAAATACTTCCCCTAGAACTACCCCAAATCCCTTCAATCGCATTTTAACATTTCCAGAATGCAAGTGGAAATGAAATCTTAAAGCATGGCATTAAATTGGCATTCCAGCTATTGTATAGTAAGAAAGTATGGAAGAAGCTTAGAACAACTCACTATTCAAGAAATATTGAGTGCCTCTATGTGGTAGATTCTGGAATATTTGCTAAAAATGTGATAATCCATACATGACACAATTCACCTTTGACCAATAATCCAGAATTGGCCCAAACTGGTTCAGAGATGCCTATTAAATCATTTTCTGCATGGGTGGTTTTGTCTTGGCTTAGAAGAAAGGGCATTGGGTCAAGAGGCCTGTGCTAAAATCTTGGTTTTAATACTAGTTGTGGGAATTTAAGCAAATGATTTCGCCTCTCTGCGCCTTCGTTTTCTCATTGGTAACATGGAAGGGGCAGGATTATCATCATGATCATAATCATCATAGCTGACATATATGCTTACTGTGTTCCAGGTTGTATTCTAAGTGCTTTGTATACATTCACTCATTTAATCCTCACAAAGCCCCTAGGAAGTAGCTTCTATTCATTTGATCTTCATTTTACTGATGAAGAAAATTGAGACACAGAAAAATAAAGTAGTTTGCCCAAAGTTACAACAGTAAGTAAGTGAAAGGGATTTACTAGATGTCCTCCCATCTCAAAGAATCATTCAATTCTATTCTGGAGAAACCATTTCCAATCTGGAGCAGGGAGCCTTGATTAAGCCTCAAGGCTACAGACCCTGCTGATTACCTGACTCAGGGGCAGAGCCTCAGAGATCTGAGAAGCAGTGAGGATAGATTTGAGTCTCCTGTAATCTGGGTAACGAAGCCAGGTCTTCTTTGCCCAAATTAGAGCAGAAAATCCAGAGGGCAGAAAAGTTGGTGGTGAGTCTCCATCTATTGCTCCAGTCTGGTGACAGAACAAGCACATGTTTATAGGCAACCCAGGTTCTATCAGGCTCTATTAAATGTTTTATGTAAGATGTTCTCAAGGCCAGTGTTTTGAACTGGGCAGATTTGGAGAACTGGTTCTATACTGTTTCTTTTAAAAAATATTTAAATGCCAATTAGTTAATATACAGTGTAATATTAATTTCAGGTATACAATTTAGTGATTCAACACATATACAACATCCCATGCTCATCACAGGTGCATGGAATTCATTTGTTCTCTGGGTTTGAATTACTTGTATGCATTTTCCTTGGCCCTTAGAGGCCCAAAGGGACAAAGAGTGATAAATGTGCCTAATTGAATCTGCAGTGGATTCACTCTTTTACTGAAGGACAAAAGTGATACAAAGTTACATGCCCTGAACATGGGTGTCATTTGGTTAGAGGCTCTCATGATCTGTTCCCTAGCCTTTTCTCTTGAGGACAGCTTCTTCACTGGATATCTCGCTTTTTTGCCTCCTGCCTGAAAGCAACACAATAAGCCATTGTAATGTTTATCAAAAAGTTTTTTTCTCAGTGTGCCTGGGTGGCTTAGCTGGTGGAATATCCGACTTTTAATTTCAGCTCAGGTCATAATACCAGGGTAATGGGATCGAGCCCCATGTCTGGGTCCATGCTGAGCATGTAGCCTGCTTAAAATTTTCTCTCCCTCCCCACCCTGCCCCTCTCCCCACTCGTGCTCTATCTCCAAAATAAAAAAAAAAAATAAAAGTTTTTTCTCATTAGTTATTCTGTCAAAATGACCCAGGGAAAAGTATTAGGCCCACACATAATAATAACAAAGATATCAAAATGCAAAAGGTTAAAAATAGGCTTGTTCCCATAGGCACCAGTGCCAATTCACCTAAAGTGAAGTTCTGTCAGAGGCCAAAATATTAGTAACCAATAATTACCCCAATATCTTACAGTTCAGAAGATAAAATTAACAAGGACTTTGAAGGGTAATCTGGTTATGTTGCCTGTTTTGAGGTTAGTAAATATACTAGCAGTCAGATAACTTATAGGGGTGGCTTCTGGGAGTATTGATCAGTTTTTTTTATATATAAATTGACTTATCTATCATCTTCCTAAAGCATGCCATGGGTTATGTTCATTCCGCTGGGGAAACACTTTCAGGTTTCAGCTATCCCTTGGTTCCCTGATCTATTGTGATTATCCCAAATTGTTGCTATTGCCTAGAAAATGACTACTATGTGGAGAGCAACAAGCAGGGGTAGGTCCTATGATGTCATACAGCATTGAGATCCATTATTCTCCCATAATTTAATTTTTAATTAGCACCAAAAATAAAGCTGGAAACCAGGTACTTGTCCTTGGGAGCTTATAATTCTTTCTTTTATTATTTTGTACTCAGATCTAGCTAAGGACTCCACCCCCACCCAAAAACATGTAGAAACATGTGCCTGCACCAAGTGGAAGACATCATGACAGAGTAGAATGAGCACAGACTTTTAATTAGGCTCTTGGAGCCTCATTTTCCTTATCAATTAAATGAAAGTAGTGTATATAAAGGACCTGGTATGAAACGGGCATTTGATAAGTGTACCAGCTCTTCTTAGCAAATGATTATCCAGTACAAGAATGATGATTTCTTCCTTTCCCTTAACAGAGATTTCCAACCCAATCCCACCCAAAAGTCTGGGAGGATATTGAAGCCATTCTAGTCTCATCTCCCTATCTCTTGTTCTCATTGTTTCTCTTTTTCTTTTTTATTGTTCTGTTTCTCCCCAAACTTTCCTTCTTCCTCTTCTATTTCCCACTAACCCCTTCTTACTAATCATTCTTCCTTCTCTAACACAGTGAGTTCTGTTTGCACACGGCAGGTGAGAAAATGTAATTCAGTGATAGTAAATGACTTGCCACATGGATTTCCTTCCTGCTGTGGTGTGAGATTATAATTTTGATTAAGCCTCTGTAGGAAACAGTGACAACTAACCACTCACATATATGCAAACAGAACCAACAGAACCACTCACATATATGCCAATCCCATAGGCCTTTGCTGTAGCCCTATTAGTTGGCCTGCTCTTCTCTAGCACTCAGGCTAATTCACAGCCCCCAGCTCAGAGATCCAGAAAAATTGGTTCTTGATCTTATAGCACTCTATATTTGGATGGGAAGAAGAAAAAGGTCAGAATAGAGTCTGTGGCTAAAAAGGTCATAAAAATTGCCTAATTAGGGGATCATCTCTAGGCAGAAAATGATAAAAATAGTCACTTACAAGTGACTGAAATGAAGCAACATTCTGGTGGCTTTAAGTCATCTGGTTCCTTCCTTCTTTTTATGACACATACAAGTTTCTGCTATAGTGAGCACCATGTGGGCAATTGGAAAAAGAGCAGTGCCAAGCCAGATCCTAGTGCATCTGTAAACAGATTGTCACCAGAATGCCAGAAGCAGCAGCTGCTGCTGTATTTCTGGGACGGATGGTAGAAACAGAGGAAGAAGATAAATTCCCAGGACACAGTGAGAATAACTAGGCTAGTTAGTTTGTTGAACTGTGTATTTTTTGCTGGGGCTGCCATAACAAAGTACCACAAACTGAGTAGCTTTGATAGCAGAAATTTATCACTCCACAGTTCTGGGGGCTACAAGTCTGAAATCAAAGTGTCAGAGAATCTGTTCCATGCCTCTCTTAATTTCTGGTGATTTGCTGGCAATCTTTGATGTCCCTTGGCTTGTAGACTGCTTCATTCTTTTTTTTTAAATGATGTTCTCCCATCATGCATGTCTATACCCAAATTTGTCCCTTCTTATAAGGATAACAGTCACATTGGGTTAGGGTCCCACCATACTACTGTGTGACTACCTATATCTGCAATATCCCTTATTTCAAAAAAGGTCACTTTCTGAGGTACTGGTGGTTGGAACTTAAACATATGAATTTGAGGAGGATATAACTCAACTCGTGACAGGATGGAAAGCTCAAGGGGTGGTAGTATTAATGTCCGGCATAGGAGGCATAAAAAGCACCCTTTGTTGTTATTGTTAATGGTAAGAATAGGCATTCTCATCTATGGAGTTATGTGCTAGGTATTAGACTGTGTTCTTTGCAAGCATTATTTTATTAATTCCCACCATAAATCTATGATGTAGGTATTCACTCACAATTCATCATTCATCTCAGTAGGCAAAACTGAAGCCCCAGAAAGGGAAATGACTTGATCCATGGAGGGAAACTGAGTTGACCCAGGCCATGTGTATAATATTTGAACTCAGTTCCATATGACCCCAAGACATATCCCAAATACTCTTTTCACTATACATTCTTGCTAACTTGGAGGCCCCCACTTTCCCCATTTTGGAATATGACACACCTGAGCCTGCAAAGGAGTTCTGATTTTAGGAATAGTGGGGCCAATTTAGGGCTCTCAGAGTGGCCACTGAATCTCTGGAGAGCTTTGAGAGATAATTCTCTGCCAGAGTTGCATGTGTCAGGAGGCTCCCTAAAGGTGGGGGTGTGGGTGAGATAATCTCCAGAGTGTCCTGTCTGGAATAGTGAGATTGGGGGTGAGAGAAGGGGAAGGTTGAAAGGAAGTAGAGAGGATAGTGCTCTAAGGAACCAGTACAATCAGTGAAACATAATAGCTCACATTCATATGTCACTTAACACATGCCAGACACTGTTCTAAGCAATATATATATATATATATAGATATAGATATAGATATATATACACTCTACCTCATTAGTTTGTTTTGATGTTAAAAAAGTATATATATATATGTATGTATATATATACTAATATATATATTACTATATTATGTATAATATAGTATATACTATATTTTATAATATAGTATATATACCTACTAATGAGGTAGAGTCCATATTTATCATTGGTTTATACAAAAGAAAACTGAGGAGCAAAAAAGTTAAATAACATGTCTAAGATTTCACAACTAGGACATACTAAGACTGTGATTTGAACCCAGTTTGGCTTTAGTCCAAAGAAATTTCCTTTTCTCAGATTTAACAATTCAATGAAACCCAGTGCCAAACTGTGACCTGCATGTTACCCAATGAAATTTACATTAAGATGTATTAAATCATCTTTAACCTTCACAAGAGCCCCATAAGATATCACATCTGCTGTTATATCAATGCCATGTGATAGCAGAGGAAACCAAGGTTCAGATAAATGGAATGAAATGTCTCAAGTTAGATAGTCATGTGGCAGAGCTTGACTTCAGACCCAGGTCTGGCTTACCCGAACACTAAACAGCTCTGTGTTTCACTGCCTCGTGGTTTTCTGGCTGATCGACAAACTAAATCCTGCCAAGATGGGAAAGTTGTTAACAGGTGTGATTGTCCTCAAGTTGTGTATGTATTTTAGTAGGAGTTCCTTGAAACACAAGCCCTTCCACAAAGTAAAGATTCTCTTAGAAAGACTCTTGGGACAAGTCATACTGCTTAATGACACACACCTTTCATGTACAAACACTAAGAACCCTCTGGATTCAGTATATATTGGTGTGTGGGGCAGACGAGATATCTATATATGTTGGCATTAGTTCAAGAAATATTATAAAGACAACTTTGGACTGGGAGTTAAGATGGCAGAGCAGTATGGGGACCCTGATCTTTTCTTATCCCTGAAATGCAGCTAGAACAACATCAAACCACTTTGAACACCTAGGAAATTGATCTGCTTGATTAACACAATAATCTGTATAAATTGAGCCACATAACTTTGCAGGTACATGTTGCAGAGAGGGGAATTGAGGGAGAGAAAAGCCGTGGAGCTGTGGAGGATAAGGAGTCATTTATGCAGAGAGAGAACAGAGAGAGAAAGGGGGAGAGTGTATCAGGATGACACAAGAAAAGCACTTCCCCTGAAAGTTTCTGGAAAGAAAGAGAGAAAGAGTAAAAACACTCACAAGAACTGAACAGGAAATCTATTCCCCAAAACCACTGATTGAGAGAAAGGAGAAGGTTTCAATACCACCAGTATATAAACAGTGGATCACAGAGTCTAAAGGCTCTAAGCTCAGTGCCTGGGGGTGCTCTGGTGAAAAAGTAGGGAAAATCACCAGGAGCAGGCAACATGGTCTGAGGGGGTCCATGTGCCACATGGGGATAAGCGATTCCCCTACTTGGAGTGCATTTGGTAGAGGCCACACAGCATCCCCATGGGCAAAGGTCCCATTGGACCCAGAAATCAGCCACGTTTGCTGCTTTTGGGATAAAGACACCAGAAAGCAGTGAAACCTGGTGGGGCTGTGTCTTGTAATTTTCCATAAACTCTGAACCTCTGCCAATACACAATTGCATGAACATTTTCTGGGGCAAGCCAGCACCCAGCCATTGCTCAACAGAACCCTCCCCCAGAGAATGAGCATGAATCCAAATCCACAGGGGTCTCTAAAGTGTAGGGTTTTGAAACACAGCTCCATTTGAGATAAAACTCTGGAATGAGGCACCACCTGGCAGGTGGAAAGCTTGGACACGAACAGGGTACAGGTGGGGAGTGGATGGAGACCTGGGACAAAGCAGGGGTACTTGATCACAGTTCAGTGAAAGCCCGAAGTTCCTGCACCAGAGACTAGGGAGCTGGGTGAGGCCATTTTCATCTCTACCACTCACGTGCTACAGACACACGCCCATGGATCCACACCAGTGAGCTTAGCAGCAGCACCAAGTGGAGAATGGAACCATGACACCAAGCCCTGCCCAACTGTGTCCTCCAGGCACATCCCCCAGAAGACCAGGACAAATCCTGCTTAGTCTATGGACTACAGCATGCTGTGAAGTTTCAGTTCACAGGGGAAACTGGGTGTAACTTCATTCGGGTTTCATTCTGTTTGCTGGTGCCTTTATTTGTTCATTTTCTTTGCTTCTGTTTTTGCATATTTTTTTCTTTCTCTTTTCTTTCCTTTCTCGGATACAAAAAGAGAAAATTCTTTTTTATTATTTAAATTTTTATTTCTTTTTAAATTTTTATTCTATTTTATTTTCTTTCTTTTATTTTATTCAAATATACCATTTAATTTTTAATTTTTAAATATTTTAACTTTTTTTTTCTTTCCTTTCTCTTTTTTCTCTATTCAATCAAGCTACTTTCAACAAGAAGACTGAGACACACCTAGGATCCAGCTTCTTTTCTTTTTTCTTTTTTCATTTTTATTTTATTATTTTTTTCTTCTTAAAAAATGACAATATGGAAGAATTCACCCCAAAAGAAAGAATAGGAAGAAATGACAGCCAGAAATTTAATCAACTGATATAAATAAGATGTCTGAACTGGAATTTTAAGCCACAATTATAAGAATATTAGTTGGGGTTGAAAAAAAAGCATAGAAGACACCAGAGAATCCCTTTCTGCAGAGATAAAAGAACTAAAATCTAGTCAAGCCAAAATAAAAAAATGCTATAACCAAGATGCAATCTCAAATGGATGCTGTGATGGCAAGGATGGAAGAAGCAGAGAAGCGAATCAGTGATATAGAAGATAAAGTTATGGGAAATAAGCAGAAAAAAGAGAATGAAGGCAAAAGATCAAAATATAAGACTTAGAGAAATCTGTGACTTATTGAAAAGGAATAACATTTGAATCATAGGAGTCCCAGAAGATGAGAGAGAAAAGGGGCAGAAGATTCATGTGAGCAAATTACAAGTGAAAACTTTCCTAATCTGGGGAATGACATAGACATAAAAATCCATGAAGAACAGAAAATTTCCATTTAATCAACAAAAACCGACCATCACCAAGGCATATCATAATCAAATTCACAAAATACACAGACAAGGAGAGAATTATAAAAGCAGCAAGGGAAAAAGTCCTTAGTCTACAAGGGAAGACAGATCAGGTTCAAAACAGACCTGTCTACAGAAACTTGGCAGGCCAGAAAAGAATGTCAGGATATATTCAACATGCTAAATTGGAGAATATGCAGCCAAGAATTCTTTATCCAGAGAGGCTGTCATTCAAAATAGGAGAGATAAAGAATTTCTGAGACAAACAAACCTAAAGGGATTTGTGACCAATAACCAGCCCTGCAAGAAATTCTAAGGGACCAAAAGACTAAAAGCAACAAAGACCAGAAAGGACTAGACTAAGACTAGAATATCACCAGAAACAGCAATGCTACAGGCCACACAATGGCACTAAATTCATACCTTTCAATAAGCAATTGAAACGTAAATGGACTAAATGGAATAAATGTCCCGATCAAAAGACATAGGGTATCAGAATGGATAAGAATAGAAGACCCATCTATATACTGCCTACAACAGACTCATTTTAGACCTAAAAACACCTGAAGATGAAAAGTAGGGGGATGGAGAACCATCTATCATGCTAATAAAGGCCAAAAGAAAGCCAGAGTAGCCATACATATATCAGACAAGCTAGATTTTAAAGACTGTAACAACAGATGAAGAAGGGCATTATATCATTATTATAGGGTTTATCCAACCAAGAGGATCTAAAATTGTAACTATGCCCCCAACTTGAAAGAATATATAAATAATCACAAACATAAACAAACTCATTGATAACAATATCATAATAGTAGGGGACTTTAACACCCGACTTACGGAAATGGACAGATCATCTAAGAAGAAAATCAACAAGGAAATAATGGCTTTGAATGATACACTGGACTGGATGGACTTAACAGATAATTCAGAACATTTAATCCTAAAGCAGCAGAATATACATTCTTCCTGAGTGCACATGAAACATTCTCCAGAATATATCACATTCGTCACAAATTAGCTCTCAACAAGTACAAAAAGATGGATATCATACCATTCGTATTTTCAGACTATGATGCGATGAAACTTAAAATCAACCTGAAGAAAAAAAAATTAGAAAGACCATGAATACTTGGAGATTAAAGAACATCCTACTAAAGAATGAATGCATTAACCAAGAAATTAAAGAAGTAAGTAAAAAAGTACATGAAAGCCAATGAAAATTAAAACAGGACAGTCTAAAACCTCTGGCCTGCAACAAAGGTGGTCATAAGAGGAAGTATATAGTAATCCAGGCCTTCCTAAGGAAGGAAGAAATGGCTCAAATACACAACCTAACCTTATACTCAAAGTATCTGGAAAAAGAACAGCAAATAAGCAGCAGAAGAAGGGAAATAATAGGCAAATAATCAGCAGAAGATGGGAAATAATAAAGATTGGAGCAGAAATCAATGATATTGAAATTAAAAAAAAAAAACAGTAGAACAGATAAACAAAACCAGAAGCTGGTTCTCTGAAAGAGGTAAAAGATCTTTACAAAATTGGTAAACCCCTTGCCAGATTGATCAAAAAGAGAAAGGAAAGGACCCAAATAAATAAAGTCACGAATGAAGGAGAAGAGATCACAAACAACATCACAGAAATACAAACAACAATACGAGAATATTATAAGCTATTATATGCCAACAAACTGGGCAATCTGGAAGAAATGGACACATTCCTAGCAACGTAAAAACTATATTAAAACTGAAACGGGAAGAATCAGAAAATTTGAACAGACTCATAATCAGTAAATAAATTGAATCAGTAATCAAAAATCTCCCAGCAAACAAGAGTGCAGGGCTGGATAGATTTCCAGGGGAATTCTACCAAATATTTACAGAAGAGTTAACACCTATTCTTTTGAAGCTGTTCCAAAAAATAGAAATGAAAGGAAAACTTCCAAACTCATTCCTTGAAGCCAGTATTACCTTGATTCCAAAGACAAAGACTACACTAAAAAGGAGAGCTATAGACCAATTTCCCTGATGAACATAGATGCAAAATATCTCAACAAGATACTAGGCAACCAAATCCAACAACACATTAAAAGAATTATTCACCACAATCAAGTGTGATTTACTCCTGGGATGCAGGGCTGGTTAAATATCCACAAATCAATGTGATACATCACATTCATAAAAGAAAGCATAACCAAATCTCAATAGATGTAGAAAAAGCATTTGACAAAATACAGCATTCTTTCTTGATAAAAACCCTCAAGAGAGTAGAGATAGAAGGAACATAAGATCATAAAGGCCATATACCAAAGACCCACTGCTAATATCATCCTCAATGGGGAAAAACTGAGAGTTTTCCCCCTAAAGTGAGGAACATGACAGGGATACCTCCTCTCACCACTGTTGTTCAATATAGTGTTGGAAGTCCTAACCTAAGCAGTCAGACAAGAAAAAGAAATAAAAAGTATTCAAATAAGCAAGAAATAAATCAAACTTTCACTCTTCATGGACAACATGATACACTACGTGGAAAGGTCAAAAGACTCCACCAAAAAACTGCTAGAACTGATATATGAATTCAGCATAGTTGTAGAATATAAAATAAATGTACAGAAATTGGTTGAATTTCTATACACCAATAATGAGGCAGCAGAAAGAGAAATCAAGGAATCGATCCCATTTACATTTGTACCAAAACCATAATATAGCTCATAATAAATGTAATCAAAGAGGTAAAAGATATAGATGCTCAAAACCATAGAAAGCTTATGAAAGAAATTGAAGAAGACACAAAGAAATGGAAAAACATTCCATGATCATGGATTGGAAGAAGAAATATTGTTAAAAATATGATACTACCCAATGCAATCTACATATCCAATACAATCCCAACAAAATAACACCAGCATTCTTCAAGAGATAGAAAAAACAATTCTAAAATTTGTATGAGATAAGAAAAGACCCCAAATACCCAAAGTAATGTTATAAAAGAAAACAAATCTGGAGGCATCAAAATTCCGGACTTCAAAGCTGTATTACAAAGCTGTAATCATCAAGACAGTATGATACTGGCACAAAAACAGACACACAGATCAACGTAACGGAATACAGAACCCAGAAATGGATTTACAAATGTATGTTCAACTAATCTTTGACAAAGCAAATGGTGTTGGAAAAACTGGACAGAGACATGCATAAGAATGAACCTAGACCAGTTTCTTACACCATACACAAAAATAAACTCAAAATAGTTGAAAGACCTAATGTTAGACAGGAAACCATCAGAATCCTAGAGGAGAAAAAAGGCAACAAACTCTTTGACCTTGGCTTCAGTGACTTATTATTAGACATGTCTCCAGAGACAAGGGAAACAAAAGCAAAAATAAACTAGTCGTGCTTCATCAACATAAGAAGCTTCTGCACAGCGAAGTTAACAATCAACAAAACTAAAAGCAAACTAGGAATGGGAGAAGATATTTTCGAATGGCATATCAGATAAATGTAGTATCTAAAATCTATAAAGAACTTATCAAAAACACCAAAAAAAGAATAATCCAGTGAAGAAATGGGCAAAAGACATGAGCAGACACTTTTGTAAAGAAGACATCTGTATAGCTAATAGATACATAAAAAGATGCTCACCATCACTCATCATCAGGGAAATATAAATTTAAACCACAATGACATACCACTGTACACATGTCAGAATAGCTAAAATGAACAACCCAGAGAACAACAGATGTTGGCAAGAATGTGGAGAAAGGGGAATAGTTTTGCACTGTTGGTAGGAATGCAAACTGGTGCAGCCACTCTGGTAAACAGTAAGTAGGCTCCTCAAAAAAACTCACAATAGAAATATCCTCCTATCCAACAATTGCAAAACTAGGTATTTATCCAAAGAATACAATGATGCTGATTTAAAGGAGCACATGCACACCAATGTTTATAAGCAGCACTGTAAACAATAGCCAAAACATGGAGAGTTCAAATGTCTATCGGCTGACAAATGGACAAAGAAGATATGATACACACACACACACACACACACACACACACACACACAAGAATGTTACCCAATAATCACATAGAATGAAATGTTGCCATTTGCAACGATGCAGATGGAACTAGAGTGCATTATACGAAGTGAAATAAGTCACTCAGAGAAAGGTAAATATCGTATGATTTCACTCATGTGTGGAATTTAAGAAACAAAACAGATGAACGTAGGGTAATGGAAGGAAAAAATAATATATAAAGAGAGAGAGTGGCAAACCATAAGAAACTCTTACTCTTAAATACAGAGAACAAACAGGGTTGCTGGAGGTGTGTTGGGTGGGAAGATGGACTAAATGGGTGATAGGCATTAAGAAGGGCAGTTGTTCGGATGACAACTGGGTGTTATATGTAAGTGATGAATCACTAAATTCTACTCCTGAAATTATTATTACACCATGTGTTAATGAACTTGGATTTAAATAAAAATTTTAAAAATAAATAAATTAAAAAAATAAATATTATAAATGAATTAAATGAACATGGAAATTGTTGCAGGGAGTATGGCCGCGGTTGCAAAAGATAAGTCTTTGAACAAAGTGCAGTTAAGTGAAGGTCCTCATACCTGAGTTGGAATGAGGCCCTGAGTCCAGAATGAAGCTCCTTTTTATTAGGATAATTGCTAAAGACTACATGCATAAAAGTCAGCTAAGCAAGAGTGTTAATCAATCTAATAGTTTAGCCTTTCAAGGTTGAATTTCGAGTTAATTGGTTTCTATAACACTAGGAAAGGTCAGGTGTGAAGGAAGATCCCACCCTGGACAATGTTAATGGCTCTAGGTTTTCCTTAGGAGCTGCAGCAGTGTTCAGCTGTGTAAACATGTCCTAAGGCCTTGGACCTTCTTCCCTTTTGAAGTCTTTTCCTTTGGTGCTTTTCTCCTGCATCTCCCACAGGAAATTATATGCAAACACATTTAACATCATTATCTCAGAAGAGAGATCCTAGCTAGCCAACAAAGTGGATGCTTGTAGCACAGCAAAGGCAGTGTTTTCCTTCCCATTAATGGCTGAGCTAGGAGACCATGGAAGGGGAAGGGAAGGCCAGAAGTGGCCAAAATATCCTGTATGAGCAAATGGAGACAGGTTTGTCATCTTGGCTCCCAGAAATCTGTTAAAATATCCCAAGAATTCTAAGGCCTAATGCTTTCCCTTCAATGTCACCTGTCCCATGGGTCACTGATTCTGTCCCACATTCAAGAACACTATGGATTAGTGGGAAGAACCTTCTAGATGGTGAATCAGAAGACCTGGTTCTAGTTGAGTTCCTGTTTTGAACTATATGTGCATCCTTGGGCAAGTTTCTTGACTTCCCTATCACTTACCCCTGTCTATATAAGAATCAGATGTGAGTATCTCTGAGTTCCCTTCCATTTAGATATTCTGTGATTCAGTGACTAAAATATATTAACATTCTTAGTCTTTGAATCACTTATCAGTTAGGTCAGAGAGACATTATCTCCTAAAGGCCTGTTAAAATGCACTTGTAGGAAATAACTACTAGAGAGCATGTGTAAGCAGACAATCTAGAGTAGTCAATTATGGCCTGACCTCTTACTTATGGGTACCAAGAATACCAATGCCTGCCTTGTAGATTCTTATATAACTTTTTTAGCCAGGTCCCTAACTCACAAAGTGGATTTTGCCTCTCAGTGCTCTAGGTTTTCCAATGCCTCTGTGGGTAAGTCACCTAACTCAGGTTTAGGGCCCAAGAAAGGCCTAGGAGAATTTGTATGAGGAGGGCTTTGAGTAGTGCATTTGGACAGAAGGTTGGAGGCACCAATTTCAAAGTTGGCTCTGTAGTCCTGGGCCTTGGGCTAGGACTACTCTGGCATCTGGCAACTTATCCATCCATCCATCCATCCATCCATCCATCCATCCATCCAAACTATGCATCAATGAACTATTATATACCAGACAGTGTTTTAGGGGGCTAGAGATTTATCAAGGTCAATAAATAAAGGTAGGTTGGTACAGTGAAAGACAACTGAACTGCAAAGTACTGTGACTAAGCTCAAGGTCTGGCACTACAATTTTCTATCTGTACAACCCTGGACAACTAACCAAAAATGAGCCTCAGATTTATCAGTTGTAAAATAGGCTAAAAGAGATTTACTATAGGTGATCTATAAGAAGTTTCCTTTTAATTATAACTCCCTCTTAACAACAAAACTAGAGAGATAGTAGAGTGGAATGACAAAAAACAAAAAACAAAAACAATAAAAAAAATATGGACTCTCGAATCAGGCTGCTGGGCCCAAATTCTTGCTGTACAACCTACTAGCTATATAACTGGGGGAATATTGCTTAACTTCTGTATGCCTGTTCTTCTATGTATGGAATATTAAGAATAGTCATACCTACCTCAAAAGGACATTGTGAGATTAATGAGTTTAATTGTATAATGTGCTTACAATAGTATCTGGAATGTAGTAAGTTCTATGTTGCCTATTTTTAAGAGACTGGCAGTGCTTTTGTCTACTTGAGCTTAAATCACTAGCCCTTATGTGGTATGGAGGGAAAACTGAAAAAAAAACCTCTAATACTTAGCAAATGAAGGGGAAGATCAACATAATTTACCTTTCCAAAGTTTAATACTGCTTGATTATGAAAAGGCTTAAGGTTTCCTCCACCTTAAAGAGATCCCTTTTACCCTCCTAAAGGTTATCAACAATATGTCAATTGAATTTAGGTAATTATCACACACCAGTCAGGGTCAAAGCCAATTTTGGTGTCTAAGGGTAGCTGCTGAGTCTCAGTCTTCTTCTAGATGACTCTGGGGAAACTGGGTCCATCTAGGACCTTTGATCTGCCTCACAACTGGAAGCCTTTCTTAGAGTCTCCACCTTAGGTTCTGTGACTATTTACTTCTTCTACCAACCCTTGCAAACCTACTCCTCAGAATTAACAGGAAGAAGGAAACTATACTTACTGAAGGCCTACTATATGCTCTGTTGCTTATATTAATTCACTTATTTAATCTTCACAACAACTCTGAAAAGTATTACCTCCATTTTTATAGCCAAAGACTTGGAGATCAAAGAGGTTAAGTAACTTTCCAGGTTACATAGATCCTTAGTAGCAAAGCTGAGAGTTAAACACAGGTCTGTCTGGCCTTTAAATCCCCGTCTTTTAGACCACATCACATGGCTTTCCATGAACTGCTTATAGGCTGCTTTCAATGAAGAACCACCAAAGAAGAAATATCCAATTTCTATTAAGTATAATAAGAAAATTGGGAAACAACGTCCAGGTTAAGAGTGCAGAGTGCCATATTATTATAATTAATCTCACAAGACACAAGCCTTAAGACCCCATTTTGTTTGAGAGCCCAAGATCAAAAAAGGCACTACAAAGTCTAGCGCCTCAGAGAGCCCCTGCCTGTTCCCTACCCCAAAAGGCCTATTGGCATTTATCAATAGAGCATAGAATAAAATGTTTACAAATGGGGAGAGGGCATTTTTAATTGTCACAAAGTCTAAGGAACTCTACTGGAATTTAGTAATAGAGGGCTAGGGATGCAAAATTTCATGAGATGCACGGGACCAAAACATGGAATAAAAATTATCCCACCCATCATGTCAATGGTGCCTCCATTGAAAAACTATTAATTAATGACTGCAAGATAGAAATCTTAAAATGCAAGAGGAGATTTTAAAGACTGACTAACCACCAAATTCCCCCAAATTTCACTTCCTACAATAGTACCAACAATGTTATGAGAGTGATCCTGGCTGGTACTGAATTGATGCTGACATTTTGTGTGCCTGGGAAAATATTGGGGAAGATGCTGCTGCAGAAGTGAACCTGAGGTTCACCTGAGGTTCAGGTGATAAAGGAAGTTTGAATTCACCTGAATCCTAGGATTAATAATATTGTGTCAAGAATAAAGTCAGAAAATATTGACTCCATTTCCAGGCCCTACCCTGAATTGCTATACAACTTTGCAAGTTAGTTCCCTTCTTTGTATCTTTGATTGTTCAGCTGTCCAAAGAAGTTAAGCTCTGTTTCTCTCCCTCCCTGGACTAGTGAGAATACTTATGAGATTGCAGGTGTGTACATGTAAACCTAAGTGCTGTGGAAATTAGGACTTATTGATGTTCCTGGGGGAAGAAAGAAACAGTGAGTGCCTTTTGTTATTAAAAGCCTATGATAATGTTCTGAGACCTAGTAAGGTCCACCCAGCCTGGGTCAGCTAGTTTGGGGCTAATATCCTACACAATACCTCATCAAAACCCTCCACTTCACAAATTCTAGTCTGAAATCACCAGTATGACTCCCTATACTTTCAAATTAGATGAAATAACTTTTAATTTTTACTAATTGATGCTGTCTTTTCCTTTCTGACAACTAGCAAGTAGCAGGAATGTTGAGAGTAGGAGACAATGTTTTCACTAACCAGAAAAATTATTTTGCGAAAGTTAAAGGGGCAGAAATTATTCCTGCCTCCAACAGTATTCCATAAAGATGTTTCGTTTTTTGGGTTTTTTTTTTTACAATGTCTACTTCCACTCTCCCTTTGTGGAAGATTAAATTGCACTATTTCTATTCTTTCTTAAAGTTAAACTTTCAACTCAATGCACTGTGTATAATAGGCTCTCAACAAATATTTGCTTGTAGATTCACTCATGCCAGTAGAAACTGAATTTCTAATGCTAAAGTAAAAATGTGGCCAGGAAGCTATCAAGAGAATGGAGTCTAAAAACTTGACATCATACACAGGGCAATTTGACATGACATGGATACTAATATACTTCTGTATTTAAAACCAGTGCATATTAGATCATGTCTTCTTACTGGGGAAGGGAGTTCTCATCTGCTTCAAGAGAAACCATTATCAGAGAAACTATCTTTCAGATCTCAATGCTTACTAAAAAATATGACTAAAATTATTCTGCTAATTTTTGTCTACATTACCCAAAGCAATCTACACATTTAATGCAATCCTTATCAAAATACCAACAGCATTTTTCACAGAGCTAGAACTAACAATCCTAAAATTTGTATGGAACTACAAAATACCCTGAAGAGCCAAAGCAACTTTGAAAAAGAAAAGCAAAGCCAGTGGCATCACAATTCTGGACTTGAAGTTATATTACAAAGCTGTAGTGATCAAGACAATATAGTACTGGCACAAAAAGAGACATATAGATCAATGGAACAGAATAGAAAACCCAGAAATTAACCCACAACTCTCTGGTCAGTTATTCTTTGACAAGGCAGAAAAGAATATCCAATGGAAAAAATATAGTCTCTTCAACAAATGTTGTTGGGAAAACTGGACAGCAATATGCAAAAGAATGAAACTGGACCACTTTCTTACACCATACACAAAAAATAAATTCAAAATGTATTAAAGACCTAAATATGAGAACTGAAACCATAAGAATCCTAGAAGAGAAAACAGGCAATAACTTCCTTGACATTGGCCATAGCAACTTCTTTCTAGAAAGGTCTCTTGAGGCACAGGAACCGAAAGCAAAAATAGACGATTGGGGCTACATCAGAATAAAAAGCTTGTGCACAGTGATGGAAACAATCAACACAACTAAAAGGCAACCTATGAATGAGAGAAGATATTTGCAAATGACATATCTGATAAAAGGTAAGTATCCAAAATATATAAAGGACTTATAAAACTCAACACCCTGAGGCACCTGGATGGCTCAGTCAGTTAAGTATCTGACTTTTGATTTCAGCTCAGGTCATGATCTCATGGTTCATGAGTTCGAGCCCCGTGTTGGGTTCCACACTGCCAGTGTGGACCCTGCTTGGGGTTTTCTTTTTCTGCTCCTCCCCTGCTCTCTCCCTCTCTCTCAAACAAACTTTAAAAAATGTATATTAAAAAAAAAAACCTTGGGGCGCCTGGGTGACTCAGTCGGTTAAGTGTCCAACTCTTGATTTTGGCTCAGGCCATGATCTCACAGTTCATGAGTTTGAGCCCCATGTCAAGTTCTGTACTGGCAGTGCGGAGCCTGCTTGGGATTCTCTCTCTCCTTTCTTTCTCTCTCTCTCTCTGCTTGCACTCTCTCTCAAAATAAATAAACTTTAAAAATTTTAAAAATACAACTCAACACCCCAAAATGGAAAAATCCAATTAAAAAATGAGCAAAAGACATGGATAGACATTTTTCTAAAGAAGACATACATATGGCCAACAGACACATGAAAACATGCTCAATATCACTGTTTATCAGAGAAATACAAATCAAAAGTAAAATGAGATATCACCTCACACCTGTCAGAATGGCTAAAACACAAGAAACAACAGGTATTGGCAAGGATGTGGAGAAAGGGAAACCCTCTTATATTGTCAGTGGGAATGCAAAGTGGAGCAGCCACTGTGTAAAACAGTATGAATATTCCTCAGAAAGTTAAAAATAGAACTACCCTATGATCCAGTAATTGCACCACTTGATATTTACCCTAAGAATACAAAAATACTGATGTTTATAGCAGTATTATCTATAATAGCCAAATTATGGGAACAGCCCAAGTGTTCATCAACTGATGAATGAATAAAGAAGAGGTGGGGGTGCATGTGTGGCTCAGTCATTTAAGTGTCCAACTCTTAGTGTTGGCTCAGGTCATGATCTCATGGTTTGTGAGATCAAGCCCCACATTAGGCTCTGCACTGACAGCATGGAGCCTGCTTGAGATTCTCACTCCCTTCTCTCTCTGCCCCTCCTCTGCTCTCTCTCTCAAAATAAATAAACTTAAAAAAATAAAAATAAATAAAAAAAAGAGGAGAGGTGGTGTATGTGTGTATGTGTGTACTTAGCCATGAAAAAGAATGAAACTTTCCATTTGTAATGACATGGATAGAGCTAGCAAGTTTTATATTAATTGAAATAAGTCAGTGAGAGAAAGACAAATGCCATATTATTTCACTCATATGTAGATTTTAGAAATAAACAAAAAAACTATCAAAGGGAAAAATGAGAGAGAGAAACAAACCAAGAAATAGACTTAGCTATAGAGAACAAATTGGTGGTTACCAGAAGAGAGGTGGGTGGGGGGGATGGGTTAAATAGGTGACAGGGATTAGGGAGTGCGCTTGTTGTGATGAGCACTGGGTGTTGATGAAAGTGTTAAATCAATATATTGTACACCTGAAACTAATCTTATATTGTATGTGAACTAACTGGAATTTAAATAAAGGTTTTAAAAAGTTTTTAATTAAAAATTAAAATTATTATGCTCATTTTTAGTAGAGTCCCAAGGAGTCGTTCAGCTTGGCAAAAAGTTACTAGCCCATGGTGCCTCTATATCCTTGTGTTGTGTGGAGAGAAGAATGCCTTTTTTCTCCCACTGATGCTACTGTCAGTGTAATTCTTGTAGTGATTAAAAGCTATGGAAAATTAGAGCTGGCTAGCATATGTTGGGGGTTGGATTTAGTGGTAAAGCTCACCTTCTCCTCAAAACTATAAAAAGTGTTTACTTCTGAAAACAGGTCTACATTCCAAGTAGACTATCATGCCATCTGCTGCCAATTTGAGGCTCTGAGCAGGCACTCAACACCGTGGGTCTTGTGTCATTGCCACTTACAGCCCTTCTTTACTGGACAGACCCTGGAGCAGGCTGTCATGCCTGTGAATTGGTCAATTTACCTGCCGGTCTGGCTCATTGCTGAGAACAGACCTCGGCCAATCTTCTGTGCCCAAACTTACCCAACTCATTCTGTTCACTGCCCACTCCTGTCCTGAAGCAATGTTTGCCTGCTGATCAACCAGTGGGGGAAAAAAAAAGAATAAAGGCATTGTGATTAGTTTGCTAGAGAAGACAAGAGGGAACAGGAAGAAGCACACTTAATACTTTTCTGAATTAAAAGCCATTTTTTATTTATCACAGAAAATGGCTTTCTGTAAGAACAAAAAAGGGTAAACTGAACTAGAATTATAACTTCAAATATTTAAGTTATATCTAAAGAATCATCTCGGAAATTGAACCAGATGATAAGCAAAAGAGGAACATTTCCCCCCACTGTCATGGACTCTTTAGGGAGACAAGGAACCTTAAAAAGGCAACTTAGCCACTTTGTACTTTCAGGCACATTGTTACACTCTTACAGATAGGCAGGAATCTATCCCATGTAAAATATCTCCAGAGACGAATGTTACCAGATCTATTTCTCATTGCTTTATATTTACCCCAAATCCTTCATATTAAGGATAATTCATTGTCTCTTGTTTCAGCCTCTGGAGACAAAGGACAATTGGTCATACATTTGAAGACCATTTTTCAATCATTCCACAGTCTTTTCTTCTCTAAATTAAACAATCTCAGATTCTTGAATCTGTCTTTAAAGGTATTATTTCCAATTCCCTTGGTGGCTTTCGTCAGAGTGTCTTTCACTCTCTCTTCATCCACGTTTAAATGTGGAACCTAGTCCTCTAGTAAGTATTGAGTACAATGGGAAGTTTCCTTTCCAGTAATCAGGGTGTTTTGCATATTAAGGGTATTTTTTCAACATTTATGATAATGGCCACACTCCTGTTATTGGTCATTGAGGTCACTTTCCATATTTTTACTAAGTAAACATGGTACATTAATTCAATAGAATATTAGGTAGCCACTGAAAAGGATCATAATTATCAAGAGTGTATTGTAATAGAGTGAGAAAAGGTATTGGTAAACTTGAAAAAGGCAAAATACAAAATTATGTGGCCACTCATCTATGGCTGCAAGGTGCTTTATTCTACTTTAATACAGTGCTTAGAATTTTATATTCTTCCTACTTTTTTCTATGCCTACCCACTCCTCCATGCCAGTGGAGGGTCTAGGCAGAATTTGAATAATCTCTGTTGCACCAGCACCCTGTTCAGGTCATGGCAGAGAGTAGGTACTCACAAGTGTTTGTTAAATAAGTGGACAAATTGGAGCCATATAAAAATGCCTAATCACGGAAGTGACAGGTTAGACATAACAGGAGGAAATAAAAATTGTTGTGCTAGAATGGTGAAATTACAAGGGTTTTATTCTTCTCAAATTCCCTTTCACCTATTGTGCTTGCAGAAAAAGTAAGGGGGCAAAAATCATGATTTAAAAGTTTAGTCCTGGATAGTTTGTAATCCACAGTTTGTCCTGTTCTCTATTCATGCAGATTGTTTCATTGTCACTGGAATGTTCTACTTTGGTTTCTGAGCAGGTTTATCTTTGGTTTATCTTTTTTTTTAATATATGAAATTTATTGTCAAACTGGTTTCCATACAACACCCAGTGCTCATACCAAAAGGTGCCCTCCTCAATACCCATCACCCACCCTCCCCTCCCTCCCACCCCCCATCAACCCTCAGTTTGTTCTCACTTTTTAACAGTCTCTTATGCTTTGGCTCTCTCCCACTCTAACCTCTTTTTTTTTTTCCTTCCCCTCCCCCATGGGTTTCTGTTAAGTTTCTCAGGATCCACATAAGAGTGAAAACATATGGTATCTGTCTTTCTCTGTATGGCTTATTTCACTTAGCATCACACTCTCCAGTTCCATCCACGTTGCTACAAAAAGCCATATTTCATTCTTTCTCATTGCCACGTAGTATTCCATTGTGTATATAAACCACAATTTCTTTATCCATTCATCAGTTGATGGACATTTAGGCTCTTTCCATAATTTGGCTATTGTTGAGAGTGCTGCTATAAACATTGGGGTACAAGTGCCCCTATGCATCAGTACTCCTGTATCCCTTGGGTAAATTCCTAGCAGTGCTATTGCTGGGTCATAGAGTAGGTCTATTTTTAATTTTCTGAGGAACCTCCACACTGCTTTCCAGAGCGGCTGCACCAATTTGCATTCCTACCAACAGTGCAAGAGGGTTCCTGTTTCTCCACATCCTCTCCAGCATCTATAGTCTCCTGATTTGTTCATTTTGGCCACTGTGACCGGCGTCAGGTGATATCTGAGTGTGGTTTTGATTTGTATTTCCCTGATAAGGAGCGACGTTGAGCATCTTTTCATGTGCCTGTTGGCCATCCAGATGTCTTCTTTAGAGAAGTGTCTATTCATGTTTTCTGCCCATTTCTTCACTGGGTTATTTGTTTTTCGGGTGTGGAGTTTGGTGAGCTCTTTATAGATTTTGGATACTAGCCCTTTGTCCGATATGTCATTTGCAAATATCTTTTCCCATTCCGTTGGTTGCCTTTTAGTTTTGTTGGTTGTTTCCTTTGCTGTGCAGAAGCTTTTTATCTTCATAAGGTCCCAGTAATTCACTTTTGCTTTTAATTCCCTTGCCTTTGGGGATGTGCCGAGTAAGAGATTGCTACGGCTGAGGTCAGAGAAGTCTTTTCCTGCTTTCTCCTCTAAGGTTTTGATGGTTTCCTGTCTCACATTCAGGTCCTTTATCCATTTTGAGTTTATTTTTGTGAATGGTGTGAGAAAGTGGTCTAGTTTCAACCTTCTGCATGTTGCTGTCCAGTTCTCCCAGCACCATTTGTTAAAAGGCTGTCTTTTTTCCATTGGATGTTCTTTCCTGCTTTGTCAAAGATGAGTTGGCCATACGTTTGTGGGTCTAGTTCTGGGGTTTCTATTCTAATCCATTGGTCTATGTGTCTGTTTTTGTGCCAATACCATGCTGTCTTGATGATTACAGCTTTGTAGTAGAGGCTAAAGTCTGGGATTGTGATGCCTCCTGCTTTGGTCTTCTTCTTCAAAATTACTGTGGCTATTCGGGGCCTTTGGTGGTTCCATATGAATTTTAGGATTGCTTGTTCTAGTTTCGAGAGGAATGTTGGTGCCATTTTGATTGGGATTGCATTGAATGTGTAGATAGCTTTGGGTAGTATTGACATTTTGACAATATTTATTCTTCTGATCCATGAGCACGGGATATTTTTCCATTTCTTTCTATCTTCTTCAATTTCCTTCATAAGCTTTCTATAGTGTTCAGCATACAGATCTTTGACATCATTGGTTAGGTTTATTCCTAGGTATTTTATGCTTCTTGGTGCAATTGTGAATGGGATCAGTTTCTTTATTTGTCTTTCTGTTGCTTCATTATTAGTGTATAAGAATGCAGCTGATTTCTGTATGTTGTTTTTGTATGCTGTGACTTTGCTGAATTCATGTATCAGTTCTAGAAGACTTTTGGTGGAGTCTATCGGATTTTCCATGTATAATATCATGTCATCTACAAAAAGTGAAAGCTTGACTTCATCTTTGCCAATTTTGATGCCTTGGATTTCCTTTAGTTGTCTGATTGTTGATGCTAGAACTTCCAGCACTATTGTAAACAACAGCGGTGAGAGTGGGCATCCCTGTCGTGTTCCTGATCTCAGGGAAAAAGCTCTCAGTTTTTCCCCGTTGAGGATGATGTTAGCTGTGGGCTTTTCATAAATGGCTTTTATGACGTTTAAGTATGTTCCTTCTATCCTGACTTTCTCAAAGGTTTTTATTAAGAAAGGGTGCTGGATTTTGTCAAAGGCCTTTTCTGCATCGATTGACAGGATCATGTGGTTCTTATCTTTTTTTTTTGTTAATGTGATGTATCACGTTGATTGATTTGCGAATGTTGAACCAGCCCTGCATCCCAGGAATGAATCCCACTTGATCATGGTGAATAATTCTTTTTATATGCTGTTTAATTCGATTTGCTAGTATCTTATTGAGAATTTTTGCATCCATATTCATCAGGGATATTGGCCTGTAGTTCTCTTTTTTTACTGGGTGTCTGTCTGGTTTAGGAATCAAAGTAATACTGGCTTCATAGAATGAGTCTGGAAGTTTTGCTTCCCTTTCTATTTCTTGGAATAGTTTGAGAAGGATAGGTATTATCTCTGCTTTAAACGTCTGGTAGAACTCCCCTGGGAAGCCATCTGGTCCTGGACTCTTATTTGTTGGGAGATTTTTGATAACCGATTCAATTTCTTCGCTGGTTATGGGTCTGTTCAAGCTTTCTATTTCCTCCTGATTGAGTTTTGGAAGAGTGTGGGTGTTTAGGAATTTGTCCATTTCTTCCAGGTTGTCCAATTTGTTGGCATATAATTTTTCATAGTATTCCCTGATAATTGTTTGTATCTCTGAGGGATTGGTTGTAATCATTCCATTTTCATTCATGATTTTATCTATTTGGGTCTTCTCCCTTTTCTTTTGGAGAATCCTGGCTAGAGGTTTGTCAATTTTGTTTATTTTTTCAAAAAACCAACTCTTGGTTTCGTTGATCTGCTCTACAGTTTTTTTAGATTCTATATTGTTTATTTCTGCTCTGATCTTTATTATTTCTCTTCTTCTGCTGGGTTTAGGCTGCCTTTGCTGTTCTGCTTCTATTTCCTTTAGGTGTGCTGTTAGATTTTGTACTTGGGATTTTTCTTGTTTCTTGAGATAGGCCTGGATTGCAATGTATTTTCCTCTCAGGACTGCCTTCAATGCATCCCAAAGCATTTGGATTGTTGTATTTTCATTTTCGTTTGTTTCCATATATTTTTTAATTTCTTCTCTAATTGCCTGGTTGATCCACTCATTCGTTAGTAGGGTGTTCTTTAACCTCCATGCTTTTGGAGGTTTTCCAGACTTTTTCCTGTGGTTGATTTCAAGCTTCATAGCATTGTGGTCTGAAAGTATGCATGGTATAATTTCAATTCTTGTAAACTTATGAAGGGCTGTTTTGTGACCCAGTATATGATCTATCTTGGAGAATGTTCCATGTGCACTCGAGAAGAAAGTATACTCTGTTGCTTTGGGATGCAGAGTTCTAAATAGATCTGTCAAGTCCATCTGATCCAATGTATCATTCAGGGCCCTTGTTTCTTTATTGACCGTGTATCTAGATGATCTATCCATTTCTGTAAGTGGGGTGTTAAAGTCCCCTGCAATGACCACATTCTTATCAATAAGGTTTCTTAAGTTTATGAGTAATTGTTTTATATATTTGGGGGCTCCAGAATTCGGCGCACAGACATTTATAATTGTTAGCTCTTCCTGATGGATAGACCCTGTAATTATTATATATTGCCCTTGTTCATCTCTTGTTACAGCCTTTAATTTAAAGTCTAGTTTGTCTGATATAAGTATGGCTACTCCAGCTTTCTTTTGGCTTCCAGTAGCATGATAAATAGTTCTCCATCCCCTCACTCTCAATCTAAAGGTGTCCTCAGATCTAAAATGAGTCTCTTGTAGACAGCAAATAGATGGGTCTTGTTGTTTTATCCATGCTGATACCCTATGTCTTTTGGTTGGCGCATTTAATCCGTTTACATTCAGTGTTATTATAGAAAGATACGGGTTTAGAGTCATTGCGATGTCTGTATGTTTTATACTTGTAGTGATGTCTCTGGTACTTTGTCTCACAGGATCCCCCTTAGGATCTCTTGTAGGGCTGGTTTAGTGGTGACAAATTCCTTCAGTTTTTGTTTGTTTGGGAAGAACTTTATCTCTCCTTCTATTCTAAATGACAGACTTGCTGGATAAAGGATTCTCGGCTGCATATTTTTTCTGTTTAGCACACTGAAGATATCGTGCCAATCCTTTCTGGCCTGCCAAGTTTCAAAAGAGATATCAGTCACGAGTCTTATAGGTCTCCCTTTATATGTGAGGGCATGTTTATCCCTTGCTGCTTTCAGAATTTTCTCTTTATCCTTGTATTTTGCCAGTTTCACTATGATATGTCGTGCAGAAGATCGATTCAAGTTACATCTGAAGGGAGTTCTCTGTGCCTCTTGGATTTCAATGCCTTTTTCCTTCCCCAGTTCAGGGAAGTTCTCAGCTATAATTTCTTCAAGTATACCTTCAGCACCTTTCCCTCTCTCTTCCTCCTCTGGAATACCAATTATGCATATATTATTTCTTTTTAGTGTATCACTTAGTTCTCTAATTTTCCCCTCATACTCCTGGATTTTTTTATCTCTCTTTCTCTCAGCTTCCTCTTTTTCCATAACTTTATCTTCTAGTTCACCTATTCTCTCCTCTGCCTCTTCAAGTCGAGCTTTCGTTGTTTCCATTTTGTTTTGCATTTCGTTTAAAGTGCTTTTCAGCTCCTCATGACTGTTCCTTAGTCCCTTGATCTCTGTAGCAAGAGATTCTCTGCTGTCCTCTATACTGTTTTCAAGCCCAGCGATTAATTTTATGACTATTATTCTAAATTCACTTTCTGTTATATTATTTCAATCCTTTTTGATCAGTTCATTAGCTGTTGTTATTTCCTGGAGATTCTTCTGAGGGGAATTCTTCCGTTTGGTCATTTTGGATAGTCCCTGGAGTGGTGAGGACCTGCAGGGCACTTCCCCTGTGCTGTGGTGTATAACTGGAGTTGGTGGGCAGGGCCACAGTCCGACCTGATGTCTGCCCCCAGCCCACCGCTGGGGCCACAGTCAGACTGGTGTGTGCCTTCTCTTCCCCTCTCCTAGGGGCGGGATTCACTGTGGGGTGACGTGGCCCGTCTGGGCTACTTGCACACTGCCAGGCTTGTGGTGCTGGGGATCTGGCGTATTAGCTGGGGTGGGTAGGCAAGGTGCCCGGGGGGGCAGGAGGGGCAGGCTTAGCTCGCTTCTCCTTAGGTGATCCACTTTAGGAGGGTACCTGTGGCAGCGGGAGGGAGTCAGATCCGCTGCCGGAGGTTTGGCTCCGCAGAAGCACAGAGTTGGGTGTTTGCGCAGAGCGAGCAAGTTCCCTGGCAGGAACTGGTTCCCTTTGGGATTTTGGCTGGGGGATGGGCGGGGGAGATCGCGCTGGCTAGCGCCTTTGTTCCCCACCAAACTGAGCTCTGTCGTCTGGGGGCTCAGTAGCTCTCCCTCCCTTTGTCCTCCAGCCTTCCCGCTTTCTGAGCAGAGTTGTTAACTAATGACCCCCCAGAGGCTAAGTCGCGCTTGCTGTCAGAACACAGTCCGTCAGGCCCCTCCACTTTTGCCAGCCAGACTCGGGGGCTCTGCTTGGCCGGCTAGCCGCCCCTCTGCCCTGGCTCCCTCCTGCCAGTCCGTGGAGCGCGCACCGCCTCGCCTCCCTTCCTACCCTCTTCCGTGGGCCTCTCGTCTGCACTTGCCTCCAGAGACTCCGTTCTGCTAATCCTCTGGCGGTTTTCTGGGTTCTTTAGGCAGGTGTAGGTGGAATCTAAGTGATCAGCAGGTCGCGCGGTGAGCCCAGCATCCTCCTATGCTGCCATCTTCCCTCTCCAGATCTTTGGTTTATCTTTACCAAGAATCTCTGAAATTCTTATCTCACTTCCAGAGGCACTGCTTACCAATGTCTTCCTTGCCCCTAACCTGGTCTTCCCATCTCTCAAACGACACCTGAATGTAATCATAGTAAGCATGTTCCAGGAACATCCCCTCATCTGAACATCCTAACAATCCTGAAAAGCACTCAAGACAGGAACAAATCTGTTTGAAAGACAACGGAACAAAGTTAAAGAGGCCAATGGTGACAGATAAAAAAGTCAGATTAGGTCCAAGTCTTCTGACTGCAAACTCCATGAATATTCCATCCCATTATCTGCTGCTGGCCTATATAACCTCAGATATAAATGACCCGAAGATTCCCTATCCTCCTAAGCCTATCATTTTAGTTTTTAGGTGAAAAGGCAAGTTGGGATAGAAATTAAAATTAACATTTACTGCATGCCTGCTATGTGTCAATCAACTTACCTATGATAAATACAATTATCATCCATACATTTTAGAAAGGGGACAACTCAGGGAGGCAAGGTAATTTCCCAAGGTCGCATAGCTGGTAAATGACAGAGCTAAATTTCAAACCCAGGTCTGTCTGACTCCAAAATCTTTGGCACTATATTAAAAAGGGTGGAACCTCTCCCTCAAGTTCATAACCTGGCCCAGGCTTCAAGATTAACTACTATCCAGGTCTTCCTTGAGACTAATTTATACATATATCCTCAAAAGGAGCAAGAAGACTCAGAACAGAAAGCTATTATCGGCATGTGTCAGTTGTGGCTTGACTTTCTTTGGATGACAATGACTAAAGTTAACTATATGTGGCTCCCCAGCCTGTAAGAGTCACTGTGAAAGTATCTGACCTCTGGTCCAGGCCCAGAATTATGCTATGTCAGTTCTAACCCTATGCCAAGCCACATTTTCTCTCTAAACACCACCATCTTCTTATCTGTGTTCATCTGTGTTGGAACAGTAGATGGAACATAAATCACTGTATTCTGTGCTGCCCTGGATATTAACAACCAACATTTATATAGACTTCACTCTGTGCCAGGCATGTTCTAAGTACATAACACATTTAATCCTCACCACAACCTTATGAAGTAGATAATTTACCATGTTCTAGTTTTACTAATGGGTTAATTGAGGTACAGAACGGTTAAATACTTGTTCACAGAGATAATGAGGGGCAGAACTGAATTTTGAAGTTGGCCAAATCTGCAAGAGTCCTTGTTCTTAACTGGAACACTGTACTGCCTTTCCAGGTGTGATGTGAGAACTCAATAACAAAGCAGGATGGAAAGGTCAAAGTCACGCTAAATTTGACAATAACAATAATATGTCTTCCATGTAGACAATACTTTATAGTTTATATAGCACTTTTTACATTTGTAGAATCAGTTGGTGTGAGGCAGACATCACTCATGTTATCTTCAGTTTCCAAGAAGGCAGTATAGAATAGAATTTGAATACCCAGGTTATGGAATTTGACCTGCATTAAAATCCTGACTCTGTTTTTTCTTAGCTATGTAACAGACATATCCTTGCTGGGCATAGAGATCTTCATATGTAAAAATGCCTTCATGGTGTTATGGGTAGGAATGAATGTAGTAACATACATACAGTGTTTCACACAGTTCCTGGCCCAAAGGAAGGCACCAATAAATACTCATTATTATAAGATGATAAAACTAAGACACTCAGAAGAGAAGGATGCATATGCAGCACTCAAGGAGGCATGAGCAGATTGGGGCTTAGTTCCAGGCCCCTGGCCATAGTCCAGTGTTATTCTAGGGCTCCTTGCCCTGAGGCTGTCATTTTTTATTTTGACAGGTTAGCCTGCTGCAAAACTGCTGAGGATCAGCATGGTATCAGAATGTTTATTTTGTCTGTCACCCCCATCCTCCACCACTAACAATGGAAATTTAGCATGTAGCACAAGGCTGGCAAGGTAACAGATCCTTAGTAAGTATCTACTGAATGAATAAAATATCTAATCCACCAAAGTGCTCTCATTGAACCCTGGGAGAAAAGTGACTAATAAAACCACTATCTTTACCTTCAAGAAACTTACAGTCCTATTAGAGATATGGACTCCTAAATAAATGATTGTTCAACAGTGTGTTAAGAATATCCTAGAGGGTCCAATGAAGCTATACCTTGGAGAGGAAAAAGACCCTTTCCATTTGTTACTAATGACACTGTGCCGTGGAAGCAAGAGGAGGATGAAAAAATTCTTTCAAATAAAATGGAGACTGAGAGATGAAATGACTTGCTTGTGGTCATGGACAGCCTCAACTCCTGACTTCAAATCCAATGCATTTTCAGCAATATATTCTTCATTTCTATATGTAAACAAGCTTTCTTTTCCCTCAAAAATGTACAAGTGGTAAGGGACTTTTACTAGTTCATAAAAAAGAACTAAGGTTAGCTTTCCTACTAATAATTATTCAGTTAAGGGTTTGAAAGACATTGGATGCCATAAATCCAAGGCAGGTTTTGAAACATTCTGATCTAAAGATGGTTGTGTCAAAAGCTAGAAGATGGTCTGTCCAAGGTAATTGTGGTATGATCTGGAGACAAAGAGAAATCTTTCATGCCTTTGATAGGGCTCTGTTCCAATAATGACTTGGAGTGCCAAGATGAATTTCATTTCTGCCAATCAAAGGGCCTCTCAGGGCTCCCAGGTAGCTCAGTTGGTTAAGCATCTGACTCTTGGTTTTGGCTCAGGTCATGGTTTCACACAGTGTGGAGCCTGCTTGGGATTCTCTGTCTCTCTGTGTCTCTCTGTCTCTGTCTCTGTCTCTCTGCCTCTGCCCTATTTGCACTGTCTCCGTCTCTTTCAAAATAAATAAATAAACTTAAAAAATGGACTTCTCAAATGGAGGCTATAGATTAGGCTGTCTGATCCCATTAAGCATTGAATGTGGCAAACTACTGCTTGCTGCTGAGGGTTTGTGGTCAGGGATGACAAGGAATTTGGCAACTCTACTCCATGGTTATTTGGCATCACTACAGAGCTATATGAACCTGGCAATCTGCTTCAGAAAGATAATGATTATTGTGATTATTAGCATCAATATCTTATTCAGTTCTACAGAAGTCACCACACAGAATCAAAAACCAAGCAGGAACACTCCATTTTGTGGCCCTTCTAGAGAAGCAAAAAGAGTTTTTGGCATCCCTACTTCCTCCTTCAGACCAATGCAATCTTTCTCTGCTCTCTTTCTCTCTCTCTCTGGATCTTTCTATCTTTCCTTCCTACACACTCTCTTGCTCTCTTTCACTCTCACTCTCTGTCTCTAACTCTCTTTCTGTCTTACAGCTATTACCTAAAGGTAATGCTGATATTTTCTATGCCAATTCAAGGATTATTAGCTCAGCCATTTACTAGCATGATCTTGAGAAAGTTACTAAACCACTCAGAGCTTTTTTTTTTTATCTGTAAAATGCAGATACCAATAACTACCTTCTAGAGAGTGCCTGGAATATAGTAGGTTCTCAATAACAAAGCTGAGTCAGAAATTGTGGGACCTGCTGGTTGGTAGGAAGGGCATTTCCCAGGATAGAGAGATGTGTTTTAGAAAGAGATGTTTTTTCGAAGGGTTTGGAAGACTAAAATGGGCTGATTCCTTAGACATTCTGCTTGTATCAGACAGCACTGGTAATCTTGGTGCAGACTGTTACATAATTACAAAACAAAGCAAACTCTTCTCTGCTATGAGAACTTACTTGGACACCAAGACTGCTGTATTAACATTATTTCCAAATCTCAACTCATTTCCACCTACCTCCACCCCCACCAATTCCAAAGCATTTTGTTCACTGGCCCATGCCCACCAACCCTTATAAAATTCTGAGCTCACTTTATCATTTACTTCCCATCCTGTCACTACCAATGAAAACAACACATGTTTTCCTCAATTACCTAACCTCTTGCTCACCAACAGATGACAAGTGTGGGCTTTTGTAACAATGGATTCCCAAAGTAGTGCTTCAAAAGAAACCAGGGGATTGAAGATGATGTATACAGCCTATTGGATTATTTTAATTAAATAAAAATGTATACAATAAACTGCTATGCTTGAGACACAGTGGTGCTGGTGATGTGTCTTGTCACTGCAATCTTTATCTTATAGCCATGTGATGAGAAGACTTGTGCTCTCTCTAACTGATAGGTCAATAAGTCCCTGCTGCACTTCCTCTCCCCCACAGCCATTGTGTGGACAGAATTTTCATCAGGGTCAGCTCTTGGAGAAGACCGCAGCAAGAACAGACTGGAAGAGCACGAACAATGGCGATGCAAAGTCCCCCCAGAAGCCCATTGCTCCACAAATTCAACTGGACACTGTAGACATAAGAGAAATAAAGACAGAATAGACTCTAACGAAGGTATTTGAGACTTTAATAAAGCCTCAGAAGAAGATCTATGAGCTAGAGAAAGAGTGGAAGAAAAAAATAAAGAAAGGAGGGAAAAGTCAAGTAGGAGAGAGACAGACAGAGAAAATAAGCAAGTAAGCATGAGGAAAAAGGACAAGAGAAAGACTGACAAAATAAAGGAGAATGAAAGAACAAGAGAAAGAACAGAATAGGATTAGTAAAAAGAGAAGAAGACAAAATAACAAAAAGGCTTTGAAGAGAGGTAAAATGAGAACCACAGAGAGGAGACACAAAAAAGATGCAGTTAAATGGGATGTGGGGGAGGAATTATCAGGACTCTGACTAATATGTTTCTTGCTTCACATTGGATGATCTTTTCTAACTTAATAGGATTGCACTTGACATCTGTCAAGCAAATGTGGAAGATATTTGTTTTGATATTCACCACACAGCTATTAATATTTAAAAGCTGCAGTAAGTAGGGCAAATCAATGAGGGAAATAAAGGAAGAAAAGCCAGGAAGAAGCTTTTCCCCAAAGTAAGGAGATAAAGATGGAGAAGGTAGGGGAAAAGGTGGTTGTAGTAGAGGGAAGGAGAGGAAGGAAAGGAGAAAGAAAGAGAGAGAGAGAGAGAGAGAGAGAGAGAGAGAGAGAAATACACAAATGCCCACTTTGGAACGAATTTTTTTGGGGGATTGATAGCCTTACCATATATTCTCTCAACAAATGGAGGTGATTACTGTACCTCCACTCCCAGGCCTCACATCCCCCCAATTCCAACATCAGCCTCCATCCAGGCCCTCCTAAATCCCAACTTGGGAGATTGGAACTCCATATTTCCTAGCCTCTCTGGCCCCCACCCTGCCTGCTCCTCTAAATTCTTACTCCCAATGTCTTCCTGGGTAATCCCTACACTCTAAGATGTTATCTTGGTATGATGGAGTTGGGGTTGCCAGGCTAGAGACTGAGGGCTGTCTTTCTATCCAGCCACCATGGCAACAGTGTGGAATTCTGCCTTGAATTGGACAATGTTGTCTGGGATATGGTCTGAAGCAGTTGATTTCCTCTAGGTGAAGATTCTTGTAAAATAAAGGTGAGAGGGAGGTGGAGTGGAGGTGGCAGAGTGAGGGAAAGATAGATAGATAGATAGATGATAGATAGATAGATAGATAGATAGATATAGATGATAGAATTCTGCCTGTTTCCCACCGAGTTTTCTGTCAAGCTAATTTATCATTACTGTTCTATTAAAAATATAACTCATCATTAAATTAGTTTTGCCCAAATAGCCCCCAGTTATATATGTATTTTTAAAAATCATACAATTAGGGGCCCCTGGGTGGCTCAGTCAGTTAAGTGTCTGACTTTGGTTCAGATCATGATCTCATGGTTGTGAGTTCAAGCCCCATATTGGGCTCCATGCTGACAAAGTGGAGCATGCTTGGGATTCTCTCTCTCTCCCTCTCTCTCTGCCCCTCCCCCACTCATACTCACTCTCTCTCAAAATAAAAAAAAATAAACTATAAAAATTATACAATTAACATGTTCAGTATTTATCTAAGTATAGCTATGATCTAATTGAAAAAAAAAATTGGGCCAGGCAGACCTTCCAACCTTCCCTTTCCCCATCTTACTGAATTCCCTGTCTCTACCTTGTTGGTAGCATTTATAATATGTGTATAATTAGAAGTTGATTTTCCTGGTTCCTCAGCTGGACTCGGAGTTTCTTTAATGTAGACATGCCTTCTTCATCTCTGGGTTGCCTAAGAGATACATAAGAGTTGGCCTTAACAAATATTTGTTTTAGAATTAGAGTTTTTTCCTGCCTAGTTAAATTCTTGTGGGTTCAATCGCCATTTAGAGATGAGCAGTGAAACTTCTCTCCTGGCAGGGCGTGGGGAGGAAAGCATATGAAGATTTATTATCAGGCACTGTGGTAATTCTTTCCACATGCACTGATTCTTTCAATTTTCCAAAATAACCCTAAGCAGTAGATATTATTATCTTTATTTGACTTGTAGAAAAGTGAAGTCCTAAGAGATTAAGTGATTTTCCCATTGGCACACAGGTCATCACTAAATTGGATGTGGGTCTATTTAATTGTGAAACCCATGATCTTGTCTCTACACTACCTTAGTTCCTAAGGTTAGTAAAGCCTCTTAATATTACTGTTTTTGTGGATTAATTGTAAAAACTGATGTCAGTAAGCACCCTCTACTTCTTGAAACTTTTTTTTTTCCCCTTGGCTTCTGTGGCAATATTCCGCCATGGTATTGTTCTTATGTTTCTGACCACTACGTCTCAGTCTCCTCTGCCTGTTGTAGGTCTTCATACTATCCTCGGACAATATCACTGAGTCTCCAAGTTTTCACAAGCATCTGGATGTAGTAGGCTTTCAAAATTATATTTTCAACTCTACTCTCTTTCCTGAAATTTAGACCCGAATTACTACTGCCTCCTGAGCCTCTTCACATGGACATGGTATGGCCATCTCAAACCCTTACTGGACACTTCCCTGGGCACTGGACCTGGACACTTATGTCCACAATTAGTTCATTGGCCTTATTTCCTCACCCACAAATTCTCCCAACTAAGTTATAGTTGTTGTGGTCAACTCAAGAATGAATGGAATTTTAGGCAAAATGTCATATGACATGAAGGACTCATTCTCACCTATCTGCATCACCTGTAAATTCTTTCCCCAAACAGAGTACATGGGAAGACAAATCAAAATAAAATGGCAAACTGCATGATAAGGAGTGTTTCAATGTATGGGCAAATGAATTCTTAGATTATTTGATCGGTTTTATCAATCTCATATCAAGGGTAGTTTTGCCAGTGAAATGAAAGTGTACTTTTGTAGGTGATACGAATGTTCATCTCTTTGGGTCTTTGTGGCTAATTAATACTTCTTTATTTGTCAGTTTTCTTCTGTTTAGTTTCTTTTTAATAGATATTTTTAAAGTTTTAAATGAAATTCCAGTTAGTTAACATACAGTGTAATATTAGTTTCAGGTAAACAATATAGTAATTCAACACTTAAATACAATTCCTGGTGCCCTCACACCAAATACATATGTTTTTATAATGTTAAACAAGTACCATCCAGTGTCTAATTTATAAGATTTTATTATTTTGAAATCATGAATGCTTGTTGAATTGTATCACATGCCCTGTCAACTTGTATCAGGCTGATAATAAGTTAACAGATATCTAAAAGTTGAATGAATTTTCCTTTTTGAGAGTAAACCAAATTTGACCATAATGAATTACTTTTTTTAACATGAAATTTATTGTCAAATTGGTTTCCAAACAACACCCAGTGCTCATCCCAACAGGTGTCCTCCTCAATGCCCATCACCCACTTTCCCCTCCCTCCCACCCCATCAACCTTCAATTTATTCTCAGTTTTTAAGAGTCTCTTATGGTTTGCCTTCTTCCCTCTCTGTAACTTTTTTCCCCTTCCACGACTCCATGGTCTTCTGTTAAGTTTCTCAGGACCCATATAAAAGTGAAAACATATGGTATCTGTCCTTCTCTGTATGACTTATTTCACTTAACACTCTCCAGTTCCACCCACTTTGCTACAAACGGCCATATTTCATTCTTTCTCATTGCAAGTAGTACTCCATTGTATATATAAACCACAAATTCTTTAACCATTCATCAATTGATGGACATTGAGGCTCTTTCCATAATTTGGTTATTGTTGAAAGTGCTGCTATAAACATTGGGGTACAGGTGCCCCTATGCATCAGCACTCCTGTATCCCTTGGGGAAATTCCTAGAAGTGCTATTACTGGGTCATATTATAGACCTATTTTTAATATTTGAGGAACCTCCACACTGTTTTCCAGAGTGGATGCACCACTTTGCAATTCCACCAACAGTGCAAGAGGGTTCCCTTTTCTCCACATCCTCTCCAGCATCTATAGTCTCCTGATTTGTTCGTTTTAGCCACTCTGACCAGCATGAGGTGATATCTCAGTGTCGTTCTGATTTGTATTTCCCTGGTGAGGAGTGTCATTGAGCATCTTTTCATATGCCTGTTGGCCATCTGGGTGTCTTCTTTAGAGAAGTGTCTATTCATGTTTTCTGCCCGTTTCTTCTCTGGATTACTTGTTTTTCGGGTGTGGAGTTTGGTGACTTCTTTATAGATTTTGGATATTAGCCCTTTGTCCGATATGTCATTTGTAAATATCTTTTCCCATTCCCTTGGTTGCCTTTTAGTTTTGTGATTGTTTCCTTTGCAGTGCAGAAGCTTTTTATCTTCATGAGGTCCCAATAGTTCATTTCTTCTTTTAAATCTCTTGCCTTTGGAGGTGTGTCAAGTAAGAAATTGGTGCGACTTAGGTCAGAGAGGTATTTTTCCTGCTTTCCCCTCTAGGGCTTTGATGGTTGCCTGTCTCACATTCAGGTCCTTCATCCATTTTCAGATTATCTTTGTGAATGGTGTAATAAAGTGATGTGGTTTCATTTTTCTGCATGGAGACGTCCAGTTCTCCAAGCACCATTTGTTAAAGAGACTGTCTTTTTTCCATTGGATATTCTTTCTGGCTTTGCCAAAGATTAGTTGGCCATACTTTTGTGGGTCTAGTTCTGGGATTTCTATTCTATTCCATTGGTCTATATGTCTGTTTTTGTGCCAATACCATGTTGTCTTGATGATTACAGCTTTGTAGTAGAGGCTAAAGTCTGGGATTGTGATGCCTCCCATTTTGGTCTTCTTCAAAATTACTTTGGCTATTAAGCGTCTTTTGTGGTTCCATACAAATTTTAGGATTGCTTGTTCTAGCTTCCAGAAGAATGCTGGTGCAATTTTGATTGGGATTGCACTGAATGTGTAGATAGCTTTGGGTAGTATTGACATTATAACAATATTTATTCTTCCAATCCATGAGCATGGAATGTTTTTCCATTTCTTTGTATTTTCTTCAATTTCCTTCATAAGCTTTCTATAGTTTTCAGCATACAGATCTTTTATGTCTTTGGCTAGGTTTATTCCTTGGTATTTTATGATTCTTGGTGCAATTGTGAATGGGATCAGTTTCTTTATTTCTCTTTCTGTTTCTTCACTATTAGTGTATAAGAATGCAACTGATTTTGTACATTGATTTTGTATCCTGCGACTTTCCTGAATTCATGTATCAATTCTAGCAGACTTTTGGTGGAGTCTACCAGGTTTCCATGCATAGTATCATGTCATCTACAAAAAGTGAAAGCTTGACTTCATCTTTGCCAATTTTGATGCCTTCTATTTCCTTTTGTTGTCTGATTGCTGATGCTAGCACTTCCAACCTATGTTAAACAACAGCGGTGAGAGTGGACATCCCTGCAGTGTTCCTGATCTCAGGGGAAAAGCTCTCAGTTTTCCCCCATCGAGGATGATATTAGCTGTGGGTTTTTCATAAATGGCTTTTATGATGTTTAATTATGTCCCTTCTATCCCGACTTTCTCGAGGGTTTTTATTGAGAAAGGATGCTGAATTTTGTCAAATGCTTTTTCTGCATCGATTGACAGGATCATATGGTTCTTATCTTTTCTGTTATTAATATGATTTATTACATTGATTGATTTGCGAATCTTGAACCAGCCCTGCATCGCAGGAATGAATCCCACTTGATCATGGTGAATAATTCTTTTTATATGCTGTTGAATTCGATTTGCTAGTATCTTATTGAGAATTTTTGCATCCATATTCATCAGGGATATTGGCCTGTAGTTCTCTTTTTTAGCTGGGTCTTTGTCGGGTTTAGTAATCAAAGTAATGCTGGCTTCATAGAATAAGTCTGGAAGTTTCCTTCCCTTTCTAATTTTTGGAATAGCTTGAGAAGGATAGGTATTATCTCTGCTTTAAATGTCTGGTAGAATTCCCCTGGGAAGCCATCTGGTCCTGGACTCTTATTTGTTGGGAGACTTTTGATAACTGATTCAATTTCCTCACTGGTTATGGGTCTGTTCAAATTTTCTGTTTCTTCCTGTTTGAGTTTTGGAAGTGTGTGGGTGCTTAGGAATTTCTCCATTTCTTCCAGGTTGTCCAGTTTGTTGGCATATAATTTTTCATAGTATTCCCTGATAATTGCTTGTATTTCTGAGGGATTGGTTGTAATAATTCCATTTTCATTCATGTTTTTATATATTTGGGTCTTCTCCCCCCGCTTTTTTTTTGAGAAGCCTGGCTAGAAGTGAATCAATTTTGGTTATTATTTCAAAAAAACAACCCTTCCTTTCATTTATCTGCTTTACTGTTTTTTAGATTCTATATTGTTTATTTCTGCTCTGATCTTTATTATTTATCTTCTTCTTCTGGGTTTGGGGTGTCCTTGCTGTTCTGCTTCTAGTTCCTTTAGGTGTGCTGTTAGATTTTGTACATGGATTTTTCTTGTTTCTTGAGATAGGACTGGATTGCAATGTAGTTTCCTCGCAGGACTGCCTTAGCTGTATCCGAAAGCATTTGGATTGTTGTATTTTCATTTTCTTTTGCTTCCATATATTTTTAAATTTTTTGTCTAATTGCCTGGTTGACCCATTCATTCTTTAGTAAGGTGTTCTTTAACCTCCATGCTTTTGTAGGTTTCCAGACATTTTCTTGTGGTTGATTTCAAGTTTCATAGCATTGTGGTCTGAAAGTGTGCATGGTATGATCTCAATCCTTTTATACTTATGACGGGCTGTTTTGTGACCCAGTATGTGATCAGTCTTGGAGGATGTTCCATGTTCATTCGAGAAGAAAGTATATTCTGTTGCTTTGGGATGCAGAGTTCTAAATATATCTGTCAAGTCCATCTGATCCAATATATCATTCAGGGCCCTTGTGTCTTTATTCATTCTCTGTATGGATGTTCTATCCATTGTTGTAAGTGGAGTATTAAAGTTTCCTGCAATTACACATTCTTATCAAGTTTATTTATGTTTGTGATTGTTTTATATATTTGGGGACTCCATATTCGGTGCATAGACACTTATAATTGTTAGCTCTTCCTGATGAATAGACCCTGTAATTATTATATAATGCCCTTCTTCATCTCTTGTTACAGCCTTTAATTTAAAGTCTAGTTTGTGTGATATAAGTATGGCTACTCCAGCTTTCTTTTGACTTCCAGTAGCATAATAGATAGTTCTCCATCACTTCATTTTCAATCTGAAGGTGTCCTCAGGTCTAAAATGAGTCTCTTGTAGACAGCAAATTGATGGGTCTTGGGTTTTTTTTTGTTTTGTTTTGTTTTGTTGTTGTTGTTGTTGTTTTTTTTTTTTTTTTTTTAAAGAAAGGCAGACTGCCACGTGCAGCGCCTCATTTGGATGTGTCTGGAGTCTTGGAAGCTTGACTACCCTACGTTCTCCTACAAATGGACCTTGAGAGCTTGTTTGGAGGTTCTAGCAGGGGAGCGCAGCTACTCGTATACCCTTGACCGAAGAACGGTCCTCCTCTATCGGGGAAGGTCGTCCTCTTCGACCGAGCGCGCAGCTTCGGGAGGGACGCACATGGAGCGGTGAGGGAGGAAGGGGACACCCGCCTAGCCAGCCAGATCAGCCGAATCAACCCTGGCGATCAATGGGGTGACAGATGTCGCAGCCAGATCGCCCTCACATCCGGGTCTTGGGTTTTTTATCCATTCTGATACCCCATGTGTTTTGGTTGGAGCATTTAGTCTATTTACATTCAGTGTTATTATTGAAAGATATGGGTTAGAGTCATTGTGTTATCTGTAGGTTTCTTGTTTGTAGTGATGTTTCTGGTCCTTTGTTGTCCTTGCAACATTTCATTCACAGAGTCCCCCTTAGGATCTCTTGTAGGACTGGTTTAGTGGTGATGAATTTCTTCAGATTTTTTTTGTTTAGGAACACCTTTATCCCTCCTTCTATTCTGAATGACAGGCTTGCTGGATAAAGTATTATTGGCTGCATATTTTTTCTGTTCATCACAGATTTCTTGCCATTCCTTTCTGGCCTGCCAAGTTTCAGTAGATAAGTCTGCTACTACCCTTATGTATCCACCTTTGTATATTAGTGCCCATTTATCCCTAGCAGCTTTCAGAATTCTCTCTTTATCCTTGTATTTTGCCAGATTCACTATGATATGTAGTGAAGAATATAGATTCAAGTTACCTCTGAAGGGAGTTCTCTGTGCCTCTTGGATTTCAATGCCTGTTTCCTTCCCCAGATCAGGGAAGTAGTCAGGTATGATTTGTTCAAGTACATCTTCAGCCCCTTTCTCTCTCTTCTTCTGGAATTCCTATGATACGGATATTGTTCTGTTTGATTGCATCACTTAGTTCTCTAATTCTCCCCTCAGACTCCTGGATTTTTTTTTATCTCCCTTTTTCTCAGCTTCCTCTTTTTCCATAATTTTATCACCTAATTCGCATATTCTCTCCTCTGCCTCTTCAATCCGTGCTATGGCCACCTCCATTTTGTTTTGCACCTCCTTTATAGCATTTTTTAGCTCCTCATGACTATTTCTTAGTTCCTTGGTCTCTATAGTAATAGATTCTATGCTGTCCTGTATGCTTTTTTCAAGCCCAGCAATTAATTTTGTGACTACTATTCTAAATTCTTCTTCCATTGTATTGCTTAAATCAGTATTGATCAATTCGTTAGCTGTCGCTACTTCCTGGAGTTTCTTTTGAGGATAATTCTTCCATTTTGTTATTTTGACCAGTCCCTGTGGTAGCTTGAAACTGCAGGGCACTTCCCCTGTGCTGTCAGGAGAAACTTGTTTTGGTGGATGCGGCAGCAATCAGACCCATTGACTGCCCCCACTCTACTGCTGGGGCCACAGTCAGACTGCTATGTACCTTATCTTCCCCTCTCCCAGGGGCAGGACTCACTGTGGAGTGGTGTAGCCCCCATCTTGGCTATTTTCACACCGCCAGGCTTGTGGTGCTGCTTTAATGGGATCTGGCATATTAGCTGGGGTGGATATGCAAGGTGCACAGGGGCGGGAGGGTCAGGCTTAGCTAGATTTGCCATTGGGGGTCCCCTGCAGGAGGGGCCCTGCAGCAATGGGAGGGAGGCAGGCCCATCAGAGGGATGGATCCACAGAAGCACAACATTGGGTGTTTGCACAGTGCAAGCAAGTTCAATGACGGGAACTCGTTCCCTTTGGAATTTTGGCTGGGGGATGGGAGAGGGAGATGGCGCTTGCCAGTGCCTTCATTCCCTGCCAAGCTCTGTCCTTCCGGGACTCAAAGACTCTCCCTCCTGGCATCCTCTCACCCTCCCTGCTCTCCAAGAGAAGAGCTGTTCACTTTTAAAATTCCATATGTTAAGTCCTGCTGTCAAAACTCATGCAGTCTGGCCCCTCTGCTTTTGCAAACCAGACTTTGGGAGCTTTGTCTTGACTGGCGGGCTGTGCCTCCACTGCCTGGCTCCTTCCTGCAAGTCCATGTAGCATCCACGGCCTCTCTGTCCTTCCTCCCCTCTTCCATGCGCTTCTTGTCTATGCTTGGCTCCAGAGAGTCCATTCTGCTAGTCTTCTGGCAGTTTTCTGGGTTATTTAGGCCCATGTGGGTGGAATCTTAAGCAATCAGCACAATGAGGTGAGGCCAGCGTCCTCCTATGCCACCATCTTCCCTCACTCCTTTCTGGTGAATTACTTTAAAACCCTCTGATGGACTTACTATATAGACTACTATATGCAGAAGATGTATACAAACTAATGGTAGCTACCATTCAAAAACAATATATATGCAAAGAATAAAGAGAAGGGAATCCAAGAATATCGCTAAAGAAAGCCAATAAACCATGGAAGAGAGCAGGAGAATAAAGGATCAAAAAAAAAACTACAAAAACAACCACAAAAAGTAGTAAAATGACAACAAACACATATCTATCAATAATTACTTTGAATGTAAGTGGAATAAATGCTCTAATCAAAAGACAAAGGGTAGCAGAGTGGAAAAAATAGTACTCATCTATATTCTGCCTACAAGAGATTAGTTTCAGACTTAACAACACCTGAAGTTTGAAAGTGAGGGGATGGAGAAACATTTATCATGCAAATGAATGTCAAAAGTAAGCCAAGGTAGCAATACTTATATTGGATAAAGTAGACTTTAAAACAAAGACTGTAACAACAGACAAAGAAGGATACTATATAATCACAAAGGGGACAATCCACAAAGAAGATATTTCAATTGTAAATATATACTCACCCAACATGAAAGCACCAAAATGCATAAAACAGTTAATAACAAACATAAAGGAACTAACTGATAGTAATATAATAATAGTACAGGACTTATTATCACCTTCAATAGATAATCTAAATAGAAAATCCAAAAGGAAACAATGTTTTTCAGTGACACAATAGACCAGATGGATTTAAGAAATATATTCAGAACAGTTCATCTGAAAACAGCAGAATATACATTCTTTTCAAACGTGCATAGAAGATTGATAAGATTAGATCACATATTAGGACACAAAACAAGTTTCAATGAAATAAAAAAAATTGAACTCATATCAGGCAACTTTTCTGGCCACAGCACTATGAAAACAGAAATAAACAACAAGAAAAAATCTGGAAAGAGCAAAAATACATGGAGGTTAAATCACATGCTATTGAACAATGAATGGGTGAAGAAAAAAATCAAAGAAAAAATCCAAAAATACATGGAAACAAATGAAAATGAAAACACAATGGTCCAAAATCTTTGAGGGACAGCAAAAGTGGTTCTACGAAGGAAGTTTATAGAAATACAGATCTACTTCAATAAGCAAGAAAAATCTCAAATAAACAATCTAGATTTGAACTTACAGGAGCTAAAAAAAAATAAAAACAAACAAAACCTAAAACCAGAAGGAAGGAACTAATAAATATCACACCAGAAATAAATGGTATACAAACAAAAACAAAAAGAGAACAAAACAAATTTAAAAAAACATAGAAGAGATCGATGGGACCAGGTGCTGGTTCTATGAAAAAAATCAACAAACATAAACCTCTATGCAGGCTCATCAAAGAGGGAAAGAAGGAGAAAGGACACAAACAAAATTAGAAATTAAAGAGGAGAAATAACAACCAACATCACATAAATACACACAATTATATGGTAATATTATGAAAAACACTATGCAAAAAATTGGACAATCTAGAAAAAATGTATACATTCCTGTAAATATATAAACTACCAAAACTGAAATAGAAAAAAAAAAATAGAAAATTTGAGCAGACCAATAATCAGAAAATAAATTGAGTCAGTAATCAAAAAACTCTCAGCAAATAAAAGTCTAGCACAAAATGGCTTTACAAGCAAATTTTACCAAACATTTAAAAAAAGAATTAATATCTATTTTTGAACTATCCCAAAAGCTAGAAAAGTAAGGAAAACTTCCAAACTCATTCTATAAGGTCAGCATAATCCTGACACCAAAACCAGATAAAAACACCACCAAATAAAAACACCACTAAATGGTGTGGCCACTCTGGAAAACAGTATGGAGGTTCCTCAAAAAATTAAAAATAGAACTACCTTATGACCCAGCAATTGCACTATTAGGTATTTATCCAAGGGATGCAGGTATGCTGTTTTGAAGAGGCACATGCACCCCAATGTTTATAGCAGCACTATCAACAGTAGCCAAAGTATGGAAAGAGCCCAAATGTCCATCAATGGATGAATGCATAAAGATGTGGTGTATATATATATATATATATATATATATATACACACACGCACACACACACACACAATGGAGTATTACTTGGCAATCAAAAAGCATGTTTTATATATATTTTTTTCAGCCATAAAATATAATGAAACCTTGGGAGCACCTAAGTGGCTCAGTTGGTTAAGCTTCCAACTCTTGGTTTTGGCTCAGGTCATGATCTCATGGTTTGTGGGTTTGAGCCCCATGACAGGCTTTGTGCTGGTTGTGTGGAGCCTGCTTAGAATTCTTTCCCTCTGTCTGTCCTTCCCCTGCTCATCGTGCATATGTTTACTCTGTCTCTCAAACTAAATAAATAAACTTAAAAAAAGTAATAATGAGTTCTTGCCATTTGCAACAATGTGGATGGAGCTGGAAAGTATACTATGTGAAATAAATCAGAAAAATACAAATGATTTTACTCATATGGAATCAGTCACATGATTTTACTCAAGTGGGATTTAAGAAAAAGATGGGTGAATATAGGGGAAAGAAAGAGAGAGGTGAACCAGAAAACAGACTCTTAACTATAGAGAACAAACCAAAGGTCAGTGGAGGGGAAGTGGGCAGTGGATGGATTAAATGGATGATGGGTTTTAAGGAGGGGATTTTTTGTCTTATTTATTTATTTATTTATTTGTAGTTAGTTGGTTAGTTAATATACGGTGCAGTATTCTTTTCAGGAGTATACTTCAGTAATTCATCACTTACATACAACACCCAGGGAAGGAGGGCTCTTGTTGGGACGATCACTGGGTTTTGCATATAAGTGATAAATCATGAAATTCTACACCTGAAATGAGTCTTAAACTTTATGTTAACCAACTGGAACTTAAATAAAAACTTGAAGAAATCGAAGAATAAACAGATGACTGTCTTATGAATAAAACAAATCAGATTAAAGAAACAAAATACAAAATTTCTAAACCTTGGAACAGTATTGCATTTTATTTATTTATTTATTTTTTCAATATATGAAATTTATTGTCAAAATGGTTTCCATACAACACCCAGTGCTCATCCCAAAAGGTGCCCTCCTCAATACCCATCACCCACCCTCCCCTCCCTCCCACCACCATCAACCCTTAGTTTGTTCTCAGTTTTTAACAGTCCCTTATGCTTTGGCTCTCTCCCACTCTAACCTCTTTTTTTTTCCTTCCCTTCCCCCATGGATATCTGTTAAGTTTCTCAGGATCCACATAAGAGTGAAACCATATGGTATCTGTCTTTCTCTGTATGGCTTATTTCACTTAGCATCACACTCTCCAGTTCCATACACGTTGCTACAAAGGGCCATATTTCGTTCTTCCTCATTACCCTGTAGTACTCCATTGCGTATATAAACCACACTTTCTTTATCCATTCATCAGTTGATGGACATTTAGGCTCTTTCCATAATTTGGCTATTGTTGAGAGTGCTGCTATAAACATTGGGGTAAAAGTGCCCCTATGCATCAGTACTCCTGTATCCTTTGGGTAAATTCCTAGCAGTGCTACTGCTGGGTCATAGGGTAGGTCTATTTTTAACTTTCTGAGGAACCTCCACACTGGATTCCAGAGTGGCTGCACCAATTTGCATTCCCACCAACAGTGCAAGAGGGTTTCCGTTTCTCCACATCCTCTCCAGCATCTATAGTCTCCTGATTTGTTTTTTTTGGCCACTCTGACTGGCATGAGGTGATATCTGAGTGTGGTTTTGATTTGAATTTCCCTGATAAGGAGCGACGTTGAGCATCTTTTCATGTGCCTGTTGGCCATTCGGATGTCTTCTTTAGAGAAGTGTCTATTCATGTTTTCTGCCCATTTCTTCACTGGGTTATTTGTTTTTCAGGTGTGGAGTTTGGTGAGCTCTTTATAGATTTTGGATACTAGCCCTTTGTCCGATATGTCATTTGCAAATATCTTTTCCCATTCTGTTGGTTGCTTTTTAGTTTTGTTGGTTGTTTCCTTTGCTGTGCAGAAGCTTTTTATCTTCATAGGTCCCAGTAATTCATTTTTGCTTTTAATTCCCTTGCCTTTGGGGATGTGCCAAGTAAGAACTTGCTGTGGCTGAGGTCAGAGAGGTCTTTTCCTGCTTTCTCCTCTAGGGTTTTGATGGTTTCCTGTCTCACATTCAGGTCCTTTATCCATTTTGAGTTTATTTTTGTGAATGGTGTGAGAAAGTGGTCTAGTTTCAACCTTCTGCATGTTGCTGTCCAGTTCTCCCAGCACCATTTATTAAACAGACTGTCTTCTTTTCCATTGGATGTTCTTTCCTGCTTTGTCAAAGATTAGTTGGCCATACGTTTGTGGGTCTAGTTCTGGGGCTTCTATTCTACTCCATTGGTCTATGTGTCTGTTTTTGTGCCAATACCATGCTGTCTTGATTATGACAGCTTTGTAGTAGAGGCTAAAGTCTGGGATTGTGATGCCTCCTGCTTTGGTCTTCTTCTTCAAAATTGCTATGGCTATTTGGGGCCTTTTGTGGTTCCATATGAATTTTAGGATTTCTTGTTCTAGTTTCGAGAAGAATGCTGGTGCAATTTTGATTGGGATTGCATTGAATGTGTAGATATCTTTGGGTAGTATTGACATTTTGACAATATTTATTCTTCCAACCCATGAGCAGGGAATGTCTTTCCATTTCTTTATATCTTCTTCAATTACCTTCATAAGCTTTCTATAGTTTTCAGCATACAGATCTTTGACATCTTTGGTAAGATTTATTCCTAGGTATTTTATGCTTCTTGGTGCAATTGTGAATGGGATCAGTTTCTTTATTTGTCTTTCTGTTGCTTCATTGTTCGTGTATAAGAATGCAACTGATTTCTGTACATTGATTTTGTATCCTGCAACTTTGCTGAATTCATGTATCAGTTCTAGCAGACTTTTGGTGGAGTCTATCGGATTTTCCATGTATAGTATCATGTCATCTGCAAAAAGTGAAAGCTTGACTTCATCTTTGCCAATTTTGATGCGTTTGATTTCTTTTTGTTGTCTGATTGCTGATGCTAGCACTTCCAACACTATGTTCAGCAACAACAGTAAGAGTGGGCATCCCTGTCGTGTTCCTGATCTCAGGGAAAAAGCTCTCGGTTTTTCCCCATTGAGGATGATGTTAGCTGTGGGCTTTTCATAAACGGCTTTTATGACGTTTAAGTGTGTTCCTTCTATCCCGACTTTCTCAAAGGTTTTTATTAAGAAAGGGTGCTGGATTTTGTCAAAGGCCTTTTCTGCATCGATTGACAGGATCATATGGTTCTTATCTTTTCTTTTATTAATGTGATGTATCACGTTGATTGGTTTGCAAATGTTGAACCAGCCCTGCAGCCCAGGACTGAATCCCACTTGATCATGGTGAATAATTCTTTTTATATGCTGTTGAATTCGATTTGCTAGTATCTTATTGAGAATTTTTGCATCCATTTTCATCAGGGATATTGGCCTGTAGTTCTCTTTTTTTACTGGGTCTCTGTCTGGTTTAGGAATCAAAGTAATACTGGCTTCATAGAATGAGTCTGGAAGTTTTGCTTCCCTTTCTATTTCTTGGAATAGCTTGAGAAGGATAGGTATTATCTCTGCTTTAAACGTCTGGTAGAACTCCCCTGGGAAGCCATCTGGTCCTGGACTCTTATTTGTTGGGAGATTTCTGATGAATGATCAATTTCTTCGCTGGTTATGGGTCTGTTCAAGCTTTCTATTTCCTCCTGATGGAGTTTTGGAGGTGTGTGGGTGTTTAGGAATTTGTCCATTTGTTCCAGGTTGTCCAGTTTGTTGGCATATAAGTTTTCATAGCATTCCCTGATAATTGCTTGTATTTCTGAGGGATTGGTTGTAATAATTCCATTTTCATTCGTGATTTTATCTATTTGGGTCATTTCCCTTTTCTTTTTGAGAAGCCTGGCTAGAGGTGTATCAATTTTGTTTATTTTTTCAAAAAACAACTCTTGGTTTCATTGATCTTCTCTACAGTTTTTTTGGATTCTATATTGTTTATTTCTGCTCTGATCTTTATTATCTCCCTTCTGCTGCTGGGTTTGGGGTGTCTTTGCTGCTCTGCATCTATTTCCTTTAGGTGTGCTGTTAGATTTCATATTTGGAATTTTTTCTTGTTTCTTGAGATAGGCCTGGATTGCAAAGTACCTTCCTCTCAGGACTGCCTTTGCTGCATCCCAAAGCGTTTGGATTGTTGTATTTTCATTTTCATTTGTTTCCATATCTTTTTAAATTTCTTCTCTAATTGCCTGGTTGACCCATTCATTCTTTAGTAGGGTGTTCCTTAACCTCCATGCTTTTGGAGGTTTTCCAGACTTTTTCCTGTGGTTGATTGCAAGCTTCATAGCATTGTGGTCCAAAAATATGCATGATATGATCTCAATTCTTGTAAACTTATGAAGGGCTGTTTTGTGACCCAATATGTGATCCTTCTTGGAGAATGTTCCGTGTGCACTCTAGAAGAAAGTATATTCTGTTGCTTTGGGATGCAGAGTTCTAAATAGATCTGTAATCCATCCTATCCAATGTACCATTCAGGGCCCTTGTTTCTTTATTGACCATGTGTCTAGATGATCTATCCATTGTTGTAAGTCGGATATTAAAGTCCCCTGCAGTTACCACATTCTTATCAATAAGTTTGCTTATGTTTGAATTGTTTTATATATTGGGGGCTCCCATATTTGGCGCATAGACATTTATAATTGTTAGTTACTCTTGATAGATAGACCCTTTAATTATTATATAATGCCCTTCTTCATCTCTTGTTACAGCCCTTAATCTAAAGTCTAGTTGTCTGATATAAGTATGGCTACCCCAGCTTTCTTTTGACTTCTAGTAGCATGACAGATAGTTCTCCATGCTCTCACTTTCAATCTGAAGGTGTTCTGAGTTCTAAAATGAGTCTCTTATAGACAGCAAATAGATGGGTCTTGTTTTTTTATCCATTCTGATACCCTATATCTTTTGGTTAGCGCATTTAGTCCATTTGCATTCAGTGTTATTACAGAAAGATATGGGTTTAGAGTCATTGTGATGTCTGTAGGTTTCTTTTTTTTTCTTTTTTAATTTTTTTTTATTTTTTAATATATGAAATTTACTGTCAAATTGGTTTCCATACAACACCCAGTGCTCATCCCAAAAGGTGCCCTCCTCAATACCCATCACCCACCCTACCCTCCCTCCCACCCCCCATCAACCCTCAGTTTGTTCTCAGTTTTTAACAGTCTCTTATGCTTTGGCTCTCTCCCACTCTAACCTCTTTTTTTTTTCCTTCCCCTCCCCCATGGGTTTCTGTTACGTTTCCCAGGATCCCATAAGAGTGAAACCATATGGTATCTGTCTTTCTCTGTATGGCATATTTCACTTAGCATCACACTCTCCAGTTCCATCCACGTTGTTACAAAAGGCCATATTTCATTTTTTCTCATTGCCACGTAGTATTCCATTGTGTATATAAACCACAATTTCTTTATCCATTCATCAGTTGATGGACATTTAGGCTCTTTCCATAATTTGGCTATTGTTGAGAGTGCTGCTATAAACATTGGGGTACAAGGGCCCCTGTGCATCAGTACTCCTGTATCCCTTGGGTAAATTCCTAGCAGTGCTATTGCTGGGTCATAGGGTAGGTCTATTTTTAATTTTTTGAGGAACCTCCACACTGCTTTCCAGAGCGGCTGCACCAATTTGCATTCCTACCAACAGTGCAAGAGGGTTCCTGTTTCTCCACATCCTCGCCAGCATCTATAGTCTCCTGATTTGTTCATTTTGGCCACTCTGACTGGCGTGAGGTGATATCTGAGTGTGGTTTTGATTTGTATTTCCCTGATAAGGAGCGACGTTGAACATCCTTTCATGCGCCTGTTGGCCATCTGGATGTCTTCTTTAGAGAAGGGTCTATTCATGTTTTCTGCCCATTACTTTACTGGGTTATTTGTTTTTCGGGTGTGGAGTTTCATGAGCTCTTTATAGATTTTGGATACTAGCCCTTTGTCCGATATGTCATTTGCAAATATCTTTTCCCATTCCGTTGGTTGCCTTTTAGTTTTGTTGGTTGTTTCCTTTGCTGTGCAGAAGCTTTTTATCTTCATAAGGTCCCAGTAATTCACTTTTGCTTTTAATTCCCTTGCCTTTGGGGATGTGCCGAGTAAGAGATTGCTACAGCTGAGGTCAGAGAGGTCTTTTCCTGCTTTCTCCTCTAAGGTTTTGATGGTTTCCTGTCTCACATTCAGGTCCTTTATCCATTTTGAGTTTATTTTTGTGAATGGTGTGAGAAAGTGGTCTAGTTTCATTCTTCTGCATGTTGCTGTCCAGTTCTCCCAGCACCATTTGTTAAAAGACTGTCTTTTTTCCATTGGATGTTCTTTCCTGCTTTGTCAAAGATGAGTTGGCCATACGTTTGTGGGTCTAGTTCTGGGGTTTCTATTCTATTCCATTGGTCTATGTGTCTGTTTTTATGCCAATACCATGCTGTCTTGATGATGACAGCTTTGTAGTAGAGGCTAAAGTCTGGGATTGTGATGCCTCCTGCTTTGGTCTTCTTCTTCAAAATTACTGTGGCTATTTGGGGCCTTTTGTGGTTCCATGTGAATTTTAGGATTCCTTGTTCTAGTTTCGAGAAGAATGCTGGTGCAATTTTGATTGGAATTGCATTGAATATGTAGATATCTTTGGGTAGTATTGACATTTTGACAATATTTATTCTTCCAATCCATGAGCAGGGAATGTCTTTCCATTTCTTTATATCTTCCTCAATTACCTTCATAAGCTTTCTATAGTTTTCAGCATACAGATCTTTTACATCTTTGGTTAGATTTATTCGTAGGTATTTTATCCTTCTTGGTGCAATTGTGAATGGGATCAGTTTCTTTATTTGTCTTTCTGTTGCTTCATTGTTCGTGTATAAGAATGCAACTGATTTCTGTACATTGATTTTGTATCCTGCAACTTTGCTGAATTCATGTATCAGTTCTAGCAGACTTTTGGTGGAGTCTATCGGATTTTCCATGTATAATATCATGTCATCTGCAAAAAGTGAAAGCTTGACTTCATCTTTGCCAATTTTGATGCCTTTGATTTCCTTTTGTTGTCTGATTGCTGATGCTAGAACTTCCAACACTATGTTAAACAACAGCGGTGAGAGTGGGCATCCCTGTCGTGTTCCTGATCTCAGGGAAAAAGCTCTCAGTTTTTCCCCGTTGAGGATGATGTTAGTTGTGGGCTTTTCATAAATGGCTTTTATGATCTTTAAGTATGTTCCTTCTATCCCGACTTTCTCAAGGGTTTTTATTAAGAAAGGGTGCTGGATTTTGTCAAAGGCCTTTTCCGCATCGATTGACAGGACCATATGGTTCTTCTCCTTTTTTTGTTAATGTGATGTATCACGTTGATTGATTTGCGAATATTGAACCAGCCCTGCATCCCAGGAATGAATCCCAATTGATCATGGTGAATAATTCTTTTTATATGCTGTTTAATTCGATTTGCTAGTATCTTATTGAGAATTTTTGCATCCATATGCATCAGAGATATTGGCCTGTAGTTCTCTTTTTACTGGGTCTCTGTCTGGTTTAGGAATCAAAGTAATACTGGCTTCATAGAATGATCTGGAAGTTTTCCTTCCCTTTCTATTTCTTGGAATAACTTGAGAAGGATAGGTATTATCTCTGCTTTAAACGTCTGGTAGAACTCCCCTGGGAAGCCATCTGGTCCTGGACTCTTATTTGTTGGGAGATTTTTGATAACCGATTCAATTTCTTCGCTGGTTATGGGTCTGTTCAAGCTTTCTATTTCCTCCTGATTGAGTTTTGGAAGAGTGTGGGTGTTTAGGAATTTGTCCATTTCTTCCAGGTTGTCCAATTTGTTGGCATATAGTTTTTCATAGTATTCCCTGATAATCGTTTGTATCTCTGAGGAATTGGTTGTAATGATTCCATTTTCATTCATGATTTTATCTATTTGGGTCATCTCCCTTTTCTTTTTGAGAAGCCTGGCTAGAGGTTTGTCAAGTTTGTTTATTTTTTCAAAAAACCAACTCTTGGTTTCGTTGATCTGCTCTACAGTTTTTTTTAGATTCTGTATTGTTTATTTTTGCTCTGATCTTTATTATTTCTCTTCTTCTGCTGGGTTTAGGCTGCCTTTGCTGTTCTGCTTCTATTTCCTTTAGGTGTCCTGTTAGATTTTGTATTTGGGATTTTTCTTGTTTCTTGAGATAGGCCTGGATTGCAATGTATTTTCCTCTCAGGACTGCCTTCGCTGCATCCCAAAGCGTTTGGATTGTTGTATTTTCATTTTCGTTTGTTTCCATATATTTTTTAATTTCTTCTCTAATTGCCTGGTTGACCCACTCATTCGTTAGTAGGGTGTTCTTTAACCTCCATGCTTTTGGAGGTTTTCCAGACTTTTTCCTGTGGTTGATTTCAAGCTTCATAGCATTGTGGTCTGAAAGTATGCATGGTATAATTTCAATTCTTGTAAACTTATGAAGGGCTGTTTTGTGACCCAGTATATGATCTATCTTGGAGAATGTTCCATGTGCACTCGAGAACAAAGTATATTCTGTTGTTTTGGGATGCAGAGTTCTAAATAGATCTGTCAAGTCCATCTGATCCAATGTATCATTCAGGGCCCTTGTTTCTTTATTGATCGTGTGTCTAGATGATCCATCCATTTCTGTAAGTGGGGTGTTAAAGTCTCCTGTAATGACCACATTCTTATCAATAAGGTTGCTTATGTTTATGAGTAATTGTTTTATATATCTGGGGGCTCTGGTATTCGGCGCATAGACATTTATAATTGTTAGCTCTTCCTGATGGATAGACCCTGTAATTATTATATAATGCCCTTCTTCATCTCTTGTTACAGCCTTTAATTTAAAGTCTAGTTTGTCTGATATAAGTATGGCTACTCCAGCTTTCTTTTGGCTTCCAGTAGCATGATAAATAGTTCTCCATCCCCTCACTCTCAATCTAAAGGTGTCCTCAGATCTAAAATGAGTCTCTTGTAGACAGCAAATAGATGGGTCTTGTTTTTTTATCCATTCTGATACCCTATGTCTTTTGGTTGACACATTTAATCCATTTACATTCAGTGTTATTATAGAAAGATACGGGTTTAGAGTCATTGTGATGTCTGTATGTTTTATGCTTGTAGTGATGTCTCTGGCTTCTTGTGCTGGGGATCTGACGTATTAGCTGGGGTGGGTAGGCAAGGTGCCCGGGAGCAGGCGGGGCAGGCTTAGCTCGCTTCTCCTTAGGTGATCCACTTCAGGAGGGGCCCTTGGCAGCGGGAGGGAGTCAGATCCGCTGCCGGAGGTTTGGCTCTGCAGAAGCACAGAGTTGGGTGTTTGCGCGGAGTGAGCAAGTTCCCTGGCAGGAACTGGTTCCCTTTGGGATTTTGGCTGGGGGATGGGCGAGGGAGATGGCGCTGGCGAGCGCCTTTGTTCCCCGCCAAGCTGAGCTCTGTCATCCGGGGGCTCAGCAGCTCTCCCTCCTTTTGTCCTCCAGCCTTCCCGCTTTCTGAGCAGAGCTGTTAACTTATGGCCTCCCAGACGCTAAGTCGTGCTTGCTGTCAGAACACAGTCCGTCCGGCCCCACCGCTTTTGCCAGCCAGACTCGGGGGCTCTGCTTGGCCGGTGAGCTGCCCCTCGGCCCCGGCTCCCTCCTGCCAGTCCGTGGAGCGCGCACTGCCTCGCCGCCCTTCCTACCCTCTTCCGTGGGCCTCTCGTCTGCGCTTGGCTCTGGAGACTCCGTTCTGCTAATCCTCTGGCGGTTTTCTGGGTTCTTTAGGCAGGTGTAGGTGGAATCTAAGTGATCAGCAGGACGCACGGTGAGTCCAGCATCCTCCTACGCTGCCATCTTCCCTCCAGCTATCTGTAGGTTTCATGCTTGTAGCGATGTCTCTGGTACTTTGTCTCACACGATCCCCTTAGGATCTCTTTTAGGGCTGGTTTCCTGGTGATGAATTCCTTCAGTTTTTGTTTGTTTGGGAAGACCTTTATCTATCCTTTTATTCTAAATGACAGATTTGCTGGATAAAGGATTCTCGGCTGCATATTTTTTTTTTTTGTTCATCACATTGAAGATTTCCTGCCATCCCTTTCTGGACTGCCAAGGTTCAGTAGAGAGATCTGTCACGAGTCTTATCAGTCTCCATTTATATGCTAGAGCACTTTTATCCATAGCTGCTTTCAGAATTTTCTCTTTATCCCTGTATTTTGCCAGTTTAACTCTGATGTGTCGTGCTGAAGATTGATTCAAGTTACGTCTGAAGGGAGTTCTCTGTGCCTCTTGGATTGCAATGCCTTTTTCCTTCCCCAGATCAGGGAAGTTCTTAGCTATGATTTCTTCAAATACACCTTCAGCACATTTCCCTCTCTCTTCCTCCTCTGGAGTACCAGTTATGTGTAGATTATTTCTCCTTAGTGCATCACTTAGTTCTCTAATTTTCCCCTCATACTCCTGGATTTTTTAATCTTTTTCTCAGCTTCCTCTTTTTCCAGTTTTATCTTTCAGTTCACCTATTGTCTCCTCTGCCTCTTCAGTCCGAGCCGTAGTTGTCTCCATTTTATTTTGCAGCTCATTAATGGCATTTTTAAGCTCCTCCTGGCTGTTCCTTAGTCCCTTGATCTCTGTAGCAATAGATTCTCTGCTGTCCTTTATACTGTTTTCAAGCCCAGTGATTAATTTTATGACTCTTATTCTAAATACACTTTCTGTTATATTGTTTAAATCCTTTTTGATCAGTTCGTTAGCTGTCGTTATTTCCTGGAGGTTTTTTTGAGGGTAATTCTTCCTTTTTGTCATTTTGGATAGTCCCTGGAGTGGTGGGGAACTGCGGGACACTTCCCCTGTGCTGTCTTGAATAACTTGTATTGGTGGGCGTGGCCGAAGTCAGACCTGATATCTGCCCCAAGGCCACCAGTGGGGCGACAGTCAGACTGATGTGGACATTTTCTTCCCCTCTGCTAGGGGCGGGATTCACTGGGGTGTCATGGCCCGTCTGGGCTACTTGCACACTGCCAGGCTTGTGGTGCTGGGGATCTGGCGTATTAGCTGGGGTGGATAGGCAAGGTGCACAGGGGTGGGAGGGGCAGGCTCAGCTCGCTTTTCCTTCAGACATCCGCTTAGGCAGGGGCCCTGCAGCACCGGGAATGAGTCAGACCCACTGGAGTGATAGATCCGCAGAAGCACTGTTTTGGGTGTTTGTGCAGTGCAAGCAAGTTTCCTGGCAGGAACTGGTTCCCTTTGGGATTTTGGCTGGGGGATGGGCGAGGGAGATGGGGCTGGCAAGCGCCTTTCTTCCCTGCCAAGCTGCCCTCTGTTGTCCCGGGACTCAACAACTCTCCTTACCGTTGTCCTCCAGCCCTCCCGCTCTCTGAGCAGAGCTGTTAACTTATAACCTTCCAGATGTTAAGTCCCACTTGCTGTCAGAACACACTCCGTCCGGCCCCTCCACTTTTGCAAGCCATACTCAGGGGCTCTGCTTTGCTGGCGGGCTGCCCCTCCGCCCCAGCTCCCTCCCACCAGTCTGTGTAGCGCGCACCGCCTCTCTGCCCTTCCTACCCTCTTCCATGGGCCTCTCGTCTATGCATGGCTCTGGAGAATCCATTCTGCTAGTCTTCTGGTGGTTTTCTGGGTTATTTAGGCAGGTGTGGGTGAAATCTAAGTGATCTGCAGGACGTGGTGAGCCCAGCATCCTCCTATGCCGCCATCTTCCTAGGTGACCGAAAAAAAAAAATCGTTTTTATTTTCGATTTTTATTAAAATATATTTCTTTGATTTTTATTACTATATTTTTTACTTTTTTGTAATTTTTTTCAAATTCTACTTTACTTCCATCATTTCATTTTAGTGTACTTCACTGTATTCACCTTTTTAAATTTTAAAACAATTTCTTTTCTTTCCTTTTCTTTTTTTCTCTTTTTCATTTCTTTTCTTTTTCTTGAATGCATAAAGAGAAAAACTGCATTTTTATATTCAATATCTATTAAAAACGTTTTTATTTTATTTTTTACTATATGATTTGCTTTTATGTAAATTTTTTCAAATTCTATTTTACTTTCATCATTTTAGTTTAGTCTACTACAGAGTATTCACTTTTACAAATTTTCAAACAATTTCTTTGTTTTTCTTTTTTTATCTTTTTTCTCTTTTTCGGTTATTTTCTTTTTTCTTAAATACTGCAAATGAAAAAAATCAAATGTATTTTTAATTGTTATTAAAAATATTTTTCTTTAATTTTTATATACAATATTCTTCACTTTTGCATATGTTTTTTCAAATTTTATTTTACCCCCCATCATCTAATTTTAGACTACTTCTGTGTATTCATTTTTTCAAATTCTCTACAATTTCCTTTTTTTCTCCATTTTTTTCTCTAATCTGTCAAAACACTTTCAACACCTACAAAAAAGACATCTACGATCTAGCATCATCTATTCGATTTTTGTGTGTGCATGTGTTTTGAATATTTAATTTAAATGTTTTTTTAATTTTAATTTTTTTAATTTCAATTTTTCTACCTCATTAATTCCCTTTGTCCCTTCAAAATGGCAAAACGAAGGACTTCACCCCAAAAGAAAGAGCACGAAGAAACGACAGCCAGGGATTTAAACAACACTAATACTAACAAGAGTTCTGAACCAGAATTTAGAATCACGATAATAATAATAATACTAGCTGGAGTCTAAAATAGATTAGAATCCCTTTCTGCAGAAATAAAAGAGTATAAAATAGCCAGAATGAAATTAAAAATGCTATAACACAGCTGTAATCACGGATGGATGCAGCGACAGCAAGAATGGACAAGGCAGAACAGAGAATCAGCAATATAGAGGACAAACTTACTGAGAATAATGAAACAGAAAAAAACGGAGATTAAAGCAAAAGAGCACGTTTTAAGAATTAGAGAAATCAGTGACTCATTACAAGTGAACAACATCAGAATCATAGGGGTCCCAGAGGAGGAAGAGAGAGAGATTGGGGTAGAAGAATTATGTGAGGAAATCATAGCAGAAACTTTCCTAACCTAGGGAAAGACACAGACATCAAAATCCAGGAAGCACAGAGGACCCCCATTAGATTCAACAAAAACCGACCATCAGCAAGGCATATCATAATCAAATTCACAAAATATTCAGGCAAGGAGAGAATCATGAAAGCAGCAAGGGAAAAAAAGTCCCTAACCTACAAGAGAAGACAGATAGGGTTTGCAGCAGACCTACCTACAGAAACTTGGCAGTCCAGAAAGGAGTGGCAGGATATATTCAGTGTGCTGAATCAGAAAAATATGCAGCCAAGAATTCTTTATCCAGCATGGCTATCATTCAAAATAGGAGACCTAAAAAGTTTCCCAGAGAAACAAAAATTAAAGGAGTTTGTGACCACTAAACCAGCCCCACAAGAAATTTTAAAGGGAACTTTCTCAGGGGAGAAAAGATGAAAAAAAAAAAAAATATATATATATATATATATATATATATATATATATGCAACAAAAGTTAGAAAGGACCAGAGAACACCACCAGAAGCTCCAGCTCTACAAGCATCACAATGGCAATAAATTCATATCTTTCGGTACTCACTCTACACATCAATGGATGCAATGCTCCAATCAAAACACATAGGGTAACAAAATGGATAAGAAAACAAGATCCACCTATGTGATGTTTACAAGAGACCCACTTTAGACCTAAAGGCACCTTCAGATTGAAAATAAGGGGATGGAGAACCATCTATCATGCCAATGGTCAACAAAAGAAAGCCAGAGTAGCCATACTTATCAGACAATCTAGACTTTAAAATAAAGACTGTACCAAGACATGCAGAAGGAAATTATATCATAATCAAGGGGTGTATAGACCAAGAATATCTAACAATTGTAAACATTTATGTGCCAAATGTGAGAGCACCCAAATATATAAATCAATTAATCACATATAGAAACTCATCAATAGTAATACCATAATAGTAGGAGACTTCAACACCCCACTCACAACAATGGACAGATCATCTAATAAAAAAATCAAGAAGGAAACAATGGCTTTGAATGACACACTGGACAAGACGGACTTCACAGATATATTCAGAACATTTCATCCTAAAAGAGCAGAATATACATTCTTCTCCAGTGCACATGGAAAGTTATCCAGAATAGACCATATACTAGGACACAAATTAGCCCTCACTAAGTACAAAGAGATCGAGATCATACCATGCATATTTTCAGACCACTACACTATAAAACTCGAAATCAACTACAGAAAAAATTTGGAAAGGTAACAAATACTTGGATACTGGAGAACATCCTCTAAAGAATGAATGGTCCAACCAAGCATTTAAAGAGGAAATTAAAAAGTATATGGAAGTCAATGAAAATGATAACACCACAATCCAAAACCTCTGGGATGCAGCAAAGTCGGTCATAAGAGGAAAGTATATAGCAATCCAGGCCTTACTAAACAAGGAAGAATTATCTTAGATACACAACCTAACATTACACCTTAGGGAGCTGGAAAAAGAACAGAAAATAAAACCCAAAACCAGCAGAAGCCAGGAAATAATAAAGATTGCTAGAAATTAATGCTACCAAAACAACAACAACAACAACAACATCAACAAAGAGTAAATCAGATCAATGAAACCAGAAGCCGGTTCTTTGAAACAATTTACAAAATTGATAAACCTGGTTGATCAAGAAGAAAAAGTCAAGGACCCAGATAACTAAAATCAAGAATGAAAAAGGAGAGATTACAACCAACACAACAGAAATAAAAATAATAAGAGAATATTATGAGCTATTATATGCCAACAAAATGGGTAATAGGGAAGAAATGGACAAATTACTAGAAACATATACACTACCAAAACTGAAACAGGAAGAAATAGAAAATTTGAACAGACCCATTAACCAGTAAGGAAATCAAATTCGTAATCAAATATCTGCCAAAAAACAAGAGTCCGGGACCAGATGGATTTTCAGAGGAATTCTACCAAACATTTAAAGAAGAGTTAACACCTATTCTCTTGAAACTGTTCCAAAAAATGGAAATGGAAGGAAAACTTCCAAACTCTTTCTATGAAGCCAGCATTACCTTGATTCCAAAACCAGAGACCCCAGTAAAAAGGAGAACTATAGACAAATTTCCCTGATGAACATGGATGCAAAAATCCTCAGCTAGATATTAGCCAACCGGATCCAACAATACATTAAAAAAATTATTCACCAAGACCAAGTGGGACTTATACCTGGGATGCAGGGCTGGTTCAATATCCACAAAACAATTAACGTGATTCATCACATCAATAAAAGAAAGGACAAGAATCATATGATCCTCTCAATAGATGCAGAGAAATCATTTGACAAAATACAGCATCCTTTCTTGATAAAAACCCTCAAGAAATTAAGGATAGAAGGAGCATACCTCAAGATCATAAAAGCCATATATGTACGACCCAAGGCTAATATCATCCTCAATGGTGAAAAACTGAGAACCTTCCCCCTAAGGTCAGGAACAAGACAGGGATGTCCACTCTCACCACTGTTATTCAACATAGTATTGGAAGTCTTAACCTCTGCAATCAGACAACACAACGAAATAAAAGGCATCCAAATTGGCCAGGAGGAAGTGAAACTTTCACTCTTCGCAGATGACATGATACTCTATATGGAAAACCCAAAAGATTTCACAAAAAAACTTCTAGAGTTGATTCATGAATTCAGCAAAGTGTCAGGATATAAAATCAATGCACAGAAATCGGTTTCATTCCTATACACCAAATATGAAGTGACTGAAAGAGAAATCAAGAAATTGATCCCATTTACAGTTGCACAAAAAACCATAAAATACCTAGGGATAAGTCTATCCAAAGAGGTGAAAAATATATACACTGAAAACTATAGAAAGCTTATGAAAGAAATTAAAGAAGACACCAAAAGATGGAAAAAGATTCCATGCTCCTGGATAGGAAAAAAAAATTATTAAAATCTCGATACTACCCAAAGCAATCTACATATTCAATGCAATCCCTATAAAAGGAACACCAGAATTCTTCACAGGGCTAGAACAAATAATCCTAAAATTTGTATGTAACCAGAAAAGACCCCAAATAGTCAAAGCAATCTTGAAAAGGAAAACCAAAGCAGGAGGCATCACAATCCCAGAATTCAAGCTATACTACAAAGCTGTAATCATCAAGACAGTATGGTACTAGCACAAGAACAGACACTCAGATCAGTGGAACAGAATAGAGAACCCAGAAATGGACCCAAAAAATTATGGCCAACTAATCTTTGTCAAAGCAGGAAAGAATATCCAATGGAATAAAGACAGTATCTTCAGCAAGTGGTGCTAGGAAAACTGGACAGCGACATGCAGAAGAATGAAACTGGGCCACTTCCTTACACCATACCCAAAAATAAACTCAAAATGGATTAAAGACCTCAATGTAAGACAGGAAGCCATTAAAATCCTTGAAGAGAAAATAGGCAAAAACCTCTTTGATCTTAGCCGCAGCAACTTCTTACTCAACATGATGCCAGAGACAAGGGAATCAAAAGCAAAAATTAACTACTGGGACCTCATCAAAATAAAAAGCTTCTGCACAGCGAATGAAACAATCAGCAAAAGTAAAAGTCAACTGACAGAATGGGAGAAGATATTTGCAAATGACATATCAGATAAAGGGTTAGTATCCAAAATCTACAAAGAACTTACCAAACTCAACACCCAAAAAACAAAGTGAAGAAATGGGCAAAAGAAATGAATAGACACTTCTCCAAAGAAGACATCCAGGTGGCCAACCGACACATGAAAAAATGCTCGACATCATTCCTCATCAGGGAAATACAAATCAAAACCACAATGAGATACCACCTTACACCTGTCAAAATGGCTAACATTAACAACTCAGGCAACAACAGATGTTGGTGAGGATGTGGAGAAAGGGGATCACTTTTGCATTGCTGGTGGGAATGCAAGCTGGTGCAGCCACTGTGGAAAACACTATGGAGGTTCCTCAAAAAAACGAAAAATAAAACTACCCTATGACTCAGAAATTGCACTGCTAGGCATTTATCCAAGGGATACAGGTGTGCTGTTTCGAAGGGACACATGCACCCCTATGTTTATAGCAGCACTATCAACAATAGCCAAAGTATGGAAAGAGCCCAAATGTCCATTGATGGATGAATGGATAAAGGAAATGTGGTATATATATACAATGGAGTATATACTCGGCAATCAAAAAGAATGAAATCTTGCCATTTGCAACTATGTGGATGGAACTGGAGGGTATTATGCTAAGTGAAATTAGTCAGAGAAAGACAAAAATCATATGACTTCACTCATATGAGGACTTTAAGAGAAAACAGATGAACATAAGGGAAGGGAAACAAAAATAATATAAAAACAGGGAGGGGGACAAAACAGAAGAGACTCATAAATATGGAGAACAAACTGAGGGTTACGGGAGGGGTTGTGGGAGGGGGGATGGGTTAATGGGAAAGGGGTATTAAGGAATCTACTCCTGAAATCATTGTTTCACTATATGCTAACTAATTTGGATGTAAATTTTAAAAAATAAAAAATAAAATTAAAAAAATTGAAAACTAATAAAATGAGTAACTTCAAAAGACATAGACACACAAAGAAGAAAGAAGGAGCAAAGATTGCAACGATATAGCCAAGAAGCACCTGGATCCTCCAGCAGCTTCAAGAGGGCAGAAAGGCTTCTCTGTAACCTCTCACCTTGATTTTGGACTTCTAGCCTCCAGAACTGTAAGAGAAAAAAATTCTGTTGTTCTAAGCCAAATAAATAAATAAATAAATAAAATGAGTTTCTTGTAGGCAGCATATAGATGGATCATTTTGTTGTTGTTGTTATCCATTCTGACATTCTATGCATTTCGATTGGACCATTATTCCCTTTATATTCAGAGTGATTATTGAAAGATATGAATTTAATGGCATTGTGTTATGTGTAGAGTTGGTGTTTCTGGTAATGTTCTCTGGTCATTTCTAGTTTTTTTTTTTTTTTTTGGTGTTTTCTTTTTCTTTTTCTCCACACAGAGTCCCTATTAAAATTTCTTGCATGGCTAGTTTAGTGGTCACAAACTCCTTTGATTTTTGTTTGTCTGGGAAATTCTTTATCTCTCTTTCTATTCTGAATAACAACCTTGCTGGATAAAGAATTCTTGGCTGCACATTTTTCCAGTTCAGCACACTGAAAATATCCTCCCACCCCTTTCTGACCTGCCACACTTCCATGGACAGATCTGCTGGGAACTTGATCTTTCTGCCCTTGTAGGTTATGGATTTGTTTTCCCTTGCTGCTTTCAGGATTATTTCTTTGACTATTTTCCTGAACTGGACTATGATATGCCTTGGTGATGACTGGCTCTTGATTAATTTAATGGGAGTTTTCTGTGCTTCTTGGATTTTGATGTCTGTGTCCTTCCCCAAATTATGGAAGTTTTTAGTTATAATTTGCTCATATAAACTTTCACTTTTTTTCTCTCTTCATCTTCTGGGACTCCTATGATACAAATGTTATTCCTTTTTAATAAGATGTTGAGTTCTGTAAGTCTTGTATTGTGATCTTTGGCCTTTGTATCCATCTTCTTTTCAGCTTCATTACTTTCCATAATTTTGTCTTCTATATCACTGATTCACTGCTGTGCTTCATCCTCCTTACTGTCATGGCATGTATTTGAGATTGCATCTCAGTTATAGCATTTTTAATTTTAGCCTATATTTTAATTCTTTTATCTCTGCGGAAAGGGATTCTCTGATGTCTTCTGTGCTTTTATTCAACCACAGCTAGTTTTCTTACATTCGTGGTTTTAAACTTAATTCTGACATCTTACTTATATCTGTGTTGATTAAATCTCTGGCTGTGAGTTCTATTGCCTGTTCTTTTTTTTGGGGGGGAGGTGAGTTCCTCCATGTCATCATTTTTCCAGGAAAGAAATAGAAAAGAAAGAAAAGAATAGTAAAACACCATACAAATATAAAAAAACAAAACAAACAACCCTATATCCTGGGTGTGTTTTGGTCTGCTTGTTAAAAGAATCTAGATCCTAAAATAAAATAAAAGTAAAATAAAATAAAAATAAAAATAAAATAATATGTATATATGAAAAAATATACAAGTATAAAAACAATATTAGTAAAAAGTAAAAGGAAGGAATTAAAAAACTAAGAAAAAAGTGAAAAAAGTAAACAAAAGTAAAATGGAACTTAGATCCCATTTCCCCTATAGCTGAAGCTTTGCAGTACTATGATAGTAGACTTGGTGCAAAATAGTTGCTTATGCTGGTCTTCTGGCTGGAGGGGCATGCTACACTGTTTCTCTGGTGGACGTGTTTCTTTTCTTTTTTTTTTTTTTTAATATATGAAATTTACTGTCAAATTGGTTTCCATACAACACCCAGTGCTCATCCCAAAAGGTGCCCTCCTCAATACCCATCACCCACCCTGCCCTCCCTCCCACCCCCCATCAACCCTCAGTTTGTTCTCAGTTTTTAACAGTCTCTTATGCTTTGGCTCTCTCCCACTCTAACCTCTTTTTTTTTTTCTTTCCTTCCCCTCCCCCATGGGTTTCTGTTATGTTTCTCAGGATCCACATAAGAGTGAAACCATATGGTATCTGTCTTTCTCTGTATGGCTTATTTCACTTAGCATCACACTCTCCAGTTCCATCCATGTTGCTACAAAAGGCCATATTTCATTTTTTCTCATTGCCACGTAGTATTCCATTGTGTATATAAACCACAATTTCTTTATCCATTCATCAGTTGATGGACATTTAGGCTCTTTCCATAATTTGGCTATTGTTGAGAGTGCTGCTATAAACATTGGGGTACAGGTGCCCCTATGCATCAGTACTCCTGTATCCCTTGGATAAATTCCTAGCAGTGCTATTGCTGGGTCATAGGGTAGGTCTATTTTTAATTTTCTGAGGAACCTCCACACTGCTTTCCAGAGCGGCTGCACCAATTTGCATTCCTGGTGGACGTGTTTCAATAGAAATGCACCTCTGGGGTGAATAGGGGCAGAGTTTGGTGTACGTGTCTCCAGCCTCCACTAGATGGCGGTGTTTTGCTCTGTGAAGGCTTTCAGCTCTGAAAGGCATAATGAATATGGCTGCGCTTGGCTGGATAGCCTCATAGCCTAACTCTTCAGGGAAACCTCAGAGAAAAGCAATTAATCACCACTCTTGTGTCCCTAGTTTCCATTAGAACCCCGCCTGTGTTGTTCAGCTGGTGTCTAAGTTTTTTATTCCCAGTGTGCAAATGAGGTTCAAGACTCCAAATTTTAGGGATTCCTGTGGGGCAGACCTGCACTGCTCCCCTGGAGAAGGTCTTGCCAAGCTTTTGCCAGCCCATGAGAAAAAAAGAAGTGCCATGACTGTGCTGTTGTTTAGTGTTTATATCAAAACAGCAGAAAGCAGGCACCCATGCTTGTAGCCCTCTGCCATAGTGAGTCCCCTCTTACACCTGGAAACAGTATAGCACTTTGGTGTGACCCTTCTTTCTTGTGACCCAAGGGATCCACAGACCACACTATTATTCCTGGGATTCTACACCACTTCAGCACTTGAGCACCTTTAAACCTGGCACTTCCCCCATGGTAGGGAATGGCTAAATGTTCAGATTTTGCTCCTCTGCTTATAGTACTTTTTAGTAGACTCCTTCAGCTGGTTCCCTCCTAACCACCACACCCAGACCAATATCTCTCCTGGTAAATTTTACACTTCCTACCCCCCAGTGTTCCCTTTTCTACATGTAATCTTGCAGTTTTTGTTCATGCAGACCTCCGGTTGATTTCTTGGGTGTTCAGAATGATTTTATTACTATCTAGCTGTGTTCAAGGAATGAGACAAGCATAGGGTCTCCCTACTCCTCCACCATCTTAACTCCACTGAGCTGATCATATGGTTTTCACTCTTTCTCCTCTTGGTGTGGTATATCATGTTAATTGATTTGTGAATGGTGAACCACCCTTGTATCCCAGGAATAAATCTAACTTGATTACGGTAAATGATTTTTTAAAATATATTGCTGGATTTGTTTTGTAAATGTTTTGTTCAGGATTTTTGCATCTATGTTCATCAGAATTATTGGCCTATAGCTCTCTTTTATTGTTGTATCTCTGGTTTTGGTATCAGGGTAATGCTGGCCTCATAGAATGAATTTAGCAGTTTCCATTTCCCTTTTATTTTTGGAATATTTTGAGAAGAATTGATATTAACTCTTCTTTAAATGTTTGGTAGAATTCATCTCTAAAGACCACTAGTCCTGGACTTTTGTTTGTTGGGAGTTTTTTGATCACTGATTCAATTAATTGCTGGTAATCAGTCTGTTCAAATTTTCTTTCTTCCCACTTCAGTTTTGGGCGGTTATATATTTCTAGGAATTTATCCATTTCTTCTAGGTTGTCCAATATTTTGGCATGTAATTTTTCATAACATTCTCTCACAATCCTTTGTAATCCTTTGTATGTTTTTATTTTCTGCTTTCACTTTTGATTTGGTCCATTTCTCTCTCTCTCTCTCTCTCTCTCTCTCTCTCTCTGATGAGTTTGGATAAAAGTTTGATCCATTTTGTTGGGTTTTTTTTCAAAGAAATAGTTCCTGGTTTCACTAATCTGTTCTACTGAACTTTTTAGTTTCTATTTCATTTATTTCTGCTCTTTATTATGTCATTCCATCTAATGTTTTTGGGTTTTGTTTGTTATTCTTTTTCTAGGTTCTTTACGTGTAAGGTTTGGTTATTTATTTGAGATTTTCCTTGCTTCTTGAGATAGGCCTATATTATATAAACTTTCCTCTGAGAACAGCTTTTGCTGCATCCTGATTATTTTGGACCATTGTGTTTTCATTTCTCTCCATGTGGTTTTTAAAGTCCCTCTTTGATTTCTTGATTGAGCCATTCATTTATTCATAGCATGTCATTTAATCTCCACATATTTGTGGTCTTTTCAATTTTTTCATGTGTTTGATTTATACTTTCATAGTGTCGTGGTCAGAAAAGATGCATGGTATGACTTCAATTTTTTTTGAATTTGTTGAGATATTTTGTGGCCTAATATGTGATCTATTCTAGAGGATATTCTGTGTACCCTTGAAAAGAATATGTATTATACTGCTTTAGGATGGAATGTTCTGAATATATCTGTTAAATCCATCTGGTCCACTGTGTCATTCAAAGCCACATTTCCTTATTGATTTTCTGTTTGTATGATCTGTCCATTTGATGTAAGTGGGGTTTTAACATTCCCTACATTTATTGTATTACTAATAAGTTTGTCATTAACTGCTTTATGTATTTGGGTGCTTCCATGTTCAGTACATAAATATTTACAATTGTTATACCTTCTCATTGGATTTTTCTGTCTATGATTATATAGTGTTCTTTGTGTCTTTTTATTTTCTTTGTTTTAAAGTCTATTTTGTTTGGTGTAAGTATTACTACCCTGGCTTTCTTTCACATACATTTGCATGATAAATGCTTTAAGACTGAAATGATTCATTTGTCTTTAAATTTCTAAAATTTCTCTAAGACTGAAATGAGTCATTTGTTGGCAGCATATACATGGTTCACCTTTAAATCTATTTTGTCACCCTACGTCTTTTTTAAAAATTTACTTATTTAAATTCAAGTTAGTTAACATACAGTGTAGTATTGGTTTCAAAAGTACAACCCAGTGAATCATCACTTGCATATAACACCCAGTGCTCATCTCAACAAGTATGACGATACTTAATGACTTAATGAGGATCATCCATTTTGCCTATACCCCACCCAACACCCCACCAGCAACCCTGTTTTTTCTCTGTATTTAAGAGATTTTTATGGTTTCCTCCCTCTCCTTTTTTTATCTTATTTTTGTTTCCCTTCCCCTATGTTCATCTGTTGTGTTCCTTAAATTCCACATATGAGTGAAATCATATAATCTCTGTCGCTGACTGATTTATTTCACTTAGCATGATACAACTTAGATCCATCCACGTTGTTGCAAATGGAAATATTTCATTTTTTATCTCTGAGTAGTATTACATTATATATATAACACATCTTCTATATCCATTCATCCATTCATTAGTTGATGGACATTTGGGCTCTTTCCCTAATTTGTTATCATTGATAGTGCTCCTAAAAACATTGGGATACATGTGCCCCTTCAAATCAGCATTTTTGTATCTTTTTGATAAATACTTAGTAGTGTAATTAATGGGTCATAGTGTAGTTTTATTTTGAATTTTTTCAGGAATCTCCATACTATTTTCCAGAAGTGGCTCCACCAGTTTGCATTCCTATCAACAGTGCACAGGGTGCATCTGTTGTTTTCAGAGTTGTTAATTTTACACATTCTGAGAGCTGTGAGGTAGTATCTCATTGTGGTTTCATTTGTATTTCCCTGATGATGAGTTATATTGAGCATCTTTTCATGCGTCTGTTAGCCATCTGGATGTCTTCTTTGGAAAAATTGATGTCTTTTGTCCATTTATTACTGGATTTTTTTGGGGGGGTGTTGAGTTTGATAAGTTTTTATAGATTTTGGGTACTAAACAATCTAATATGGATACCATCCAATATGTCATTTGCAATTTAATACGTAGCATTTTAGATTTGTTGATTGTTTCCTTCACTGTGCAGAAGCTTTTTATCTTGATGAAGCCCCAATAATTCGTTTTTGCTTTGATTTCTCTTGCTTCTGGAGACATGTCTAGTAAGAAGCTGGTGCGGCCAAGGTCAGACAGGTTGCTTCCTGTTTCCTCTTGTAGGATTTTGATGGTTTCCTGTCTTACATTTAGGACTTTCATCCATTTTTAGTTTATTTTTGTGTATGGTGTAAGAAAGACGTTCAGTTTCATTCTTGTGCATGACACCATCTAATATTCCCAACACCATTTGCTGAAGAGATTGTGATTTTTCCACTGGATATTCTTTCCTGCTTTGTTGAAGATGAATTGACCCTACATTTGTGGGTCCATTTCTGTTCCATTGATCTACGTGTCTGTTCTTGTGCCAGTACTATACTGTCTTGATGAATACAGTTTTGTAAGACAGCTTGAGTTATAGCTCTGTGAGGAATGCTATTTTGATTTGTGTTATTTTGATAGGGTTTGCACTGAATGTGTAGATTGCTTTGAGTAGCATCGACATTTTATCAATATTTTTTCTTTCAATCCATGAGCATGGAATGTTTTTTCATTTCTTTGTGCCGTCTTCAATTTCTTTCATCAGTGTTCTATAGTTTTCCGAGTACAGATCTTTTACCTATTTGGTTAGGTTTATTCTTAGGTGTCATGATTTTTGGTAAAATTGTAAATAGGATAAATTCCTTGGTTTCTCTTTCCACTGCTTCATTATTGGTGTATAAAAATGCAACCAATTTCCATATGTTGATTTTATATCCTGTGACTTTGCTGAATTCACATATCAGTTCTAGTATTTTTTTTGCACCCTGTGTCTTTTTATTGGAAAGTATAACACATTTACATTCAAAGTAGTTATTCATAGGTATGTGTTTATTGCCATTTTTAACTTGTTTTATGGTTCTTTTTGTAGTTTTTGTCTGTTCCTTTCTTCCCTTGTTTTCTTCTTTCATGATTAGTTGGTTTTCTTTAGAGATATACATGGATTCCTTTCTCCTTTTTTTTTTTTAACGTTTATTTATTTTTGAGACAGAGAGAGGACAGAGTATGAACAGGGGAGGGTCAGAGAGAGGGAGACACAGAATCGGAAGCAGGCTCCAGGCTCTGAGCTGTCAGCACAGAGCCCGACGCGGGGCTCGAACTCACGGAACGCGAGATCATGACCTGAGCCAAAGGCGGCCGCTTAACCGACTGAGCCACCCAGGCGCCCCTCCTCTCTCTTTTTTTAGCATATATATTACTGGTTGTTTTATTTGTGGTTACATTTACATTTGTATATAAAATTTTCTGCATATAGCAGTCTATATTAAGTAGATGGCTGCTTAAGTGTGAACCCATTCTTTCCTCTTCTTGCTTTTAGTTATATTATGTTATATTTTACATCTTTTTTTATTTTGTAAGACCCTTGACTGGCTTTTGCAGAAAAAAATTATTTTTACTGCTTTTGTATTTCCTACTTTTCTTAGTCTTACTTATGGTCTTTACTTTCCACTCAGAGTAGTCTTTCACATTTCTTTCAAGGCTCATTTTAGTGGTCGTGAATTCTTCTAACTTTGTTTTGTCTGGAAACTCTTTATTTCTCCTTGCATTCTGAATGATAGCTTTTCTGGATAGAGTATTCTTGGCTGAAAACTTTTCCTTTCAGTCCTTTGAATATGCCATGTCACTCCCTTCTAGCCTGCAAAATTTCTACTGAAAAATCCACTGACAGCTTAATGGGGTTTCCTTTGTACATGTGTGGTTTGTTTCTCCTTTAAAAAGTGTCTATCACCTCTTTTTTTTAATTTAAATCAAATTAGATAACATAAAGTGTAATAATAATTTCAGGAGTAGAATTTAGCTGTTCATCACTTACATTATAACACCCAGTACTCATCCCAACAAGTGCCATCCTTAATGCCCATTGCCCATTTAGCCAATTTCCACACCCAACTCCCCACCAGCAACCCTAAGTTTGGTCTCTGTATTTAAGAGTCGTTTATGGTTTGTCTCCCTGTCTCTTTTTATTTTATTTTTGTATCCCTTCCCCTATGTTCATCTGTTGTGTTCTTTAAATTCAACATATGAGTGAAATCATATGATATTTGTCTTTCTCTGACTGACATTTCGATTAGCATGATACATTCTAGTTCCATCCACATTGATGCAATTTGAAAGATTTCATACTTTTTTTTATCACTGAGGAATATTTGATTATATATATATATATATATATATATGCGCCACATTTCTTTACCTATTCATCAGATTATGGACATTTGAGCTATTTTCATAATTTGCCTATTATCTCTAGTGCTGCTATAAAGATTTGAGTGCATGTGCCCCTTCAAATCAGCATTTCTGTATCCATGGATAAATACCAATAGTGCAATTTCTGGGTCATAAGATAGTTCTATTTTTAATTTTTTGAGCAATCTACATATTGTTTTCCAGTGACTGCATCAGTTTGCATTCCCACCAACAGTGCAAAAGTTTCCTCTTTTTGTCCCCGCCAACATCTCTTGAGGCCTGAATTGTTAATTTTAGCCATTCTGACAGGTGTGAGGTGGTATCTCACTGTCGTTTTGATTTGTATTTCCCAGATGATGAGTGATGTTGAGCATCTTTCACTATGTCTGTTAGCCATTTGGATGTCTTCTTTGGAAAAGTGTCTATTGATATCTTTTGCCCATTTCTTGACTGGATTGTTTGGTTTTTGGGTGTTGAGTTTCATAAGTTTTTATAGATTTTTGGATACTAACCCTTTATCTGATATGTCATTGGCAAATATCTTTTTCCATTCCAATGGTTTCCTTTTAGTTTTGTTTCAATCACTGTGCAGAAAGATTTTATCTCGATGAGATCAAAATAGTTCATTTTTGTCTTTGTTTCCTTGCCTAAGGAGACATGTCAAGTAAGAAGTTGCTGCAGCTGAGGTCAAACAGGTTGTTGACTACTTTATCCTCTAGGATTATGATATCTTCCTGTCTCAATTTTAGGTATTTCATCCATTTTGAGTTTATTTTTATGTATGGTGTAAGACAGTGGTCAAGATTCATTCTTTTTCATGTTGATTTCCAGTTTACCCAGCAAAATTTGCTAACGAGACTTTTTTTTTTTCCATTGGATATTCTTTCCTGCTTTGTCAAAGATTAGACCGCCATATATTTATGGGTCCATTTCTGGGTTCTTTATTCTGTTCCATTGATCTATGTGTCTATTTTGTGCCAGTGCCATAGTGTCTTGATGATTACAGCTTTGTAATACAGCTTGAAGTGCCAAATTGTGATGCATCCAGCTTTGGTTTTATTTTTCAACATGACTGGCTATTCAGGACCTTTTCTGGTACCAAACAATTGTTTGTTTTAGCTCTGTGAAAAATGCTGGTGCTATTTTGATAGGGATTGCATTGAATATGTAGATTACTTTGGATTACTATCAACATTTTAACAATAGTTGTTCTTCCAATTCTTGAGTTTGGAATATTGTTACTTTTTTTTTGTGTCTTCTATTTTTTCATAAGCTTTCTATAGTTTTCCATCTATAGATTATGGAACCTAATATAAACTTTCGTTAGGTTTGTTTGTAGGAATTTTATGGGTTTTGGTGCCATTGTAAATGGGATGGATTCCTTCTGTTTCTCTTTCGGCTACATCATTATTTGTGTATGGAAATGCAACTGATTCATGTAAATTGATTTTATATCCTGTGACATTGCTGAATTCATGGATCAGTTCTAGCAGGGGTTTTTTTGGTGGAATCTTTTGGATTTTCCACATACACATTTCCATGAGTATCATTTTCTTTGCAATGAGTGAAAGGTTGACTTCCTCCTTTCTTATTTGGAAACCTTTTATTTCTTTGTGTTTGATTACTTAGGTTAGGACGTCCAACAGTATGTTGAATAACAGTGATGAGAGTGGACATCCTTGTAGCATTCTGGGCTTTAGGGGGAAAGCTCTAAATTTTTCCCCATTGAGGATGATATTAGTGGTGGATCTTTCATGTATGGCTTTTATGATCTTGAGGTATGATTCTTCTTTTTTTTTTTTTTAAGTTTACATCCAAGTTACTTAGCTTATATTGCAACAATGATTTCAGGGGTAGATTCCTTAAAGTCTCTTACCTACTTAACCCATACCCTCTCAAACAATCCTTCCAGTAACCCTCTGTTTGTTCTCCATACTTAAGAGTCTCTTATGTTTTCCCCCCTCCATGTTTTTATATTATTTTTGGATCCCTTCCCTTGTGTTCATCTGTTCTGTGTCTTAAAGTCCTCATATTAGTGAAGTCTTATGATATTTATCTTTCTCTGACTAATTTTGCTTAGCATAATACCCTCTAGTTCCATCCATGTAGTTACAAATGGCAAGATTTCATTCTTTTTGATTGCTGAGTAATACTCCATTACACACACACACACACACACACACACACCCCTCATATTCTTTATGGAGTAATATATATATATATATATATGTATACATATACACATATATATGTGTATATATATATATGTATGTATATTTATATATATATATATATATATATATATATATATATATCCCGTCGTCTTTATCCACTCATCCAACAATGGACATTTGGGCTCTTTCCATACGTTGGCTATGGTTGATAGTGCTGCTGTAAACATGGGAGTGCATGTGTCCCTTTGAAACAGCATATCTGTATCCCTTGGATAAATACCTAGCAATGCAATTGCTGGGTCACAGGGTAGTTATTTTTTTTAATTTTTCGAGGAACCTTGATACTGTTTTCCAGAGTGGCTGGATTTAAATTCCCACCAACAATGCAAAAGAGATCCTCTTTCTCCACATCCTCGCCAACATCTGTTGTTGCCAGACTACCCTATGATCCAGCAATTACACAGCTAGGTATTTACCCAGAAAATACCAAAATACTAATTCAAAGGTATGCATGCACCCTGATGTTTATAGCAGCATTATTACAATGGCCAATTATGGAAACAGCCCAAATTTCCATCGACTGATGAATGGATAAAGAAGTGGTATATATACAATGGAACATTACTCAGCCATAAAAACAAATGAAATGTTGTCATTTGTGAGGACTTGAATGGAGCTATAGAGTATTATGCTAAGTGAAATAAGTCTGTCAGAGAAAGACAAATTCCATATTATTTCACTAATTTGTGGAATTTAAGAAACAAAACAAATGAGAGAGAAACAAAAGGAGAAAGAGAGAGAGAGTGAGAGAGAGAGGAAAACCAAGAAACAGACTTTCAAATATAGAGTATAAACTGATGTTTACCAGAGGGTTGTGTGGGTAGGGGCATGTGTTAAATAGGTGATGGGGATTAAGGAGTGCACCTGTGATGAGAACTGTGTATTGTATGGAAATGCATCACTGTATTGTGCACCTGAAACTAATATGTTAATACTGTATGTTATCTCACTGGAATTTAAATAAAAACTGAAAAAAGACACCTACTTGGGGATTCAAGACCCATCATCTTTCCATGATTTTTTCCACTAGAATTAATTACTTCTATAGAAGTAATTTAAGTCTTTTTCTCAGGATGTATCACATGCTCTGATTCCTCACGGGCTTGTACTTTTCCCCTGGTTAGACTGTGAACTTCTTGCTAGTACAGATGTCTTTTTAAATTTCATATCTCATAACCCAGCTCAGCTCCTGGAAAACCATCTCTGTTTTCTAAATGAATAATGTTTTTTTATATGAAATGTGTCAAGTAAGAAATTGCTGCGGCTGAGGTCACAGAAGTTTTTTTCCTGCTTTCTCCTCTAGGGTTTTGAGATTTCCTGTCTCACATTCAAGTCCTTTATCAATTTTGAATTTATATTTATGAATGGTGTAAGAAAGTGGTCTAGTTTCATTCTTCTGCATGTTGCTGTCCAGTTCTCCCAGCACCATTTGTTAAAGAGACTGTCTTTTTTTTCCATTGGCTATTCTTTTCTGCTTTGTCAAAGTTTAATTCACTATACTTTTGTGGGTCCAATTCTGGAGTCTCTATTCTATTCCATTAGTCTATGTGTCTGTTTTTGTGCCAATACCATTCTGCCTTGATGATTACAGCTTTTTAGTAGAGGCTAAAGTCCTGGATTGTGATACCTCCCACTTTGGTCTTCTTCAAAATTACTTTGGCTATTAAGCGTCTTTTGTGGTTCCATACAAATTTTAGGATTGCTTGTTCTAGCTTCGAGAAGAATGCTGGTGCAATTTTGATTGGGATTGCATTCAATGTGTAGATAGCTTTGGGTAGTATTGACATTTTGACAATATTTATTCTTCCAATCCATGAGCATGGAATGTTTTTCCATTTTTTTGTATCTTCAATTTCCTTCATAAGCTTTCTATAGTTTTCAGCATACAGATCTTTTACATCTTTGGTTAGGTTTATTCCTAGGTACTTTATGATTATTGGTGCAATTGTGAATGGGATCAGTTTCTTTATTTGTCTTTCTGTTGCTTCATTATTAGTGTATAAGAATGCAGCTGATTTCTGTACATTAATTTTGTATCCTGCGACTTTGTTGAATTCATGTATCAGTTCTAGCAGACTTTTGGTGGAGTCTATCGGGTTTCCCATGTATTATTATACATATATATATGTATATATGTGTATACATATACATATATCATGTCATCTGCAAAAAGTGAAAGCTTGACTTCATCTTTGCCTATTTTGATGCCTTTGATTTCCTTTTGTTATCTGCTTGCTGATGCTAGAACTTCCAACACTATGTTAAACAACAGCGGTGAGAATGGAAATCCCTGTTGTGTTCCTGATCTCAGGGGGAAAGCTCTCCGTTTTTCCCCATTGAGGATCATATTAGCTGTGGGGTTTTCATACATGGCTTTTATGATGTTTAAGTATGCTCTTTCGATCCCAACTTTCTTGAGGGTGTTTGTTAAGAAAGGATGCTGAATTTTGTCCAATGCTTTTTTTCTGCATCTATTGACAGGATAATATGGTTCTTTTCTTTCCTTTTATTAATGTGATGTATCACATTGATTGATTTGCGAATGTTGAACCAGCCCCTCAGCAAAGGAATGAATCCCACTTGATCATAGTGGATAGTTCTTTTTATATGCTGTTGAATTAGATTTGCCAGTATCTTATTGAGAATTTTTGCATGCATATTCATCAGGGATATTGGCCTGTAGTTGTCTTTTTGGCTGGGTCTCTGTCTAGATTAGGAATCAAAGTAATACTGGCTTCATGAATGAGTCTGGAGGTTTTCCTTGCCTTTCTATTTTTTGGAACAGCTTGAAAAGGATAGGTATTATATCTGCATTGAATGTCTGGTAGAATTCCCCAGGGAAGCCTTCTGGTCCTGGACTCTTATATGTTGGGAGATTTTTCATGACTGATTCAATTTCTTCACTGGTTATGGGCCTGTTCAAATTTTCTATTTCTTTCTGTTTGAGTTTTGGAAGTGTGTGGGTGTTTAGGAATTTGTCCATTTGTTCCAGGTTGTCCAGTTTGTTGGAATATAATTTTTCATAGTATTCCCTGATAATTGATTGTATTTCTGAGGGATTGCTTGTAATAATTCCATTTTCATTCACGATTTTATCTTTTGGGTCATCTCCCTTTTCTTTTTGAGAAGCCTGCTAGAGGCGTATCAATTTTGTTTATTTTTTCAAAAAAACAACTCTTGGTTTCATTGATCTGCTCTACAGATTTTTTAGATTCTATATTGTTTATTTCTGCTCTGATCTTTATTACCTCTCTTCTGCTGGGTTTGGGGTGTCTTTGCTGCTCTGCTTCTATTTCCATTAGGTGTGCTGTTAGATTTTGTATTTGGGATTTTTCTTGTTTCTTGAGATAGGCCTGGATTGCAATGTATTTTCCACTCAGGACTGCCTTCACTGAATCCCAAAGTATTTGGATTGTTGTATTTTCATTTTCATTTGTTTCCATATATTTGTTTTAATTTCTTCTCTGACTTCCTGGTTGACCCATTCATTTTTTAGTAGGGTTTTCTTTAATCTCCATGCTTTGGAGGTTTTCCAGACTTTTCCTGTGGTTTATTTCAAGTTTCATAGCATTGTGATCTGAACGTGTGCATGGTATGGTCTCAATTCTTTTGTACTTATGAAGAGCTGTTTTGTGACCCAGTATGTGATCTACCTTGGAGAATGTTCCATGTGCACCTGAGAAGAAAGTATATTCTGTTGCTTTGGGCTACAGAGTTCTAAATATACCTGTCAAGTCCATCTGATCCAATGTATCATTCAGGGCCCTTGTTTCTTCATTGATCCTGTGTCTAGATGATCTATATATTACTGTAAGTGGAGTATTAAATTCTCCAGCATTTACCACATTCTTATCAATAAGGTTGCTCATGTTTGTGATTAATTGTTTTATATATTTGGAGGCTCTCATATTCGGTGCATAAACATTTATAATTGTTAGCTCTTCCTGATGGATAGACCCTGTAATTATTATATAATGCCCTTCTTCATCTCTTATTACAGCCTTTAACTTAAAGTCCAGTTTGTCTGATATAAGTATGTCTACTCTAGCTTTCTTTTGACTTCCAGTAGCATGATAGATATTTCTCCATCCCCTCACTTTCAATCTGCACGTGTCCTCTGGTCTAAACTGAGTCTCTTGTACATAGCAAATAGACGGGTCTTTTTTTTTTTTTAATCCATTCTGATACCCTATGTCTTTTGGTTGGAGGATTTAGTCCATTTACATTCAGTGTTATTATTGAAAGATATGGGTTTAGAGTCCTTGTGATGTCTGTAGGTTTCATGTTTGTAGTGATGTCTCTGGTACTTTGTGGTCCTTGCAACATTTCACTCACAGAATTCCGCTTAGGATCTTTTGTAGGGATGGTTTAGTGGTGATGAATTCCTTAAGTTTTTGTTTGTTTGGGAAGACATTTATCTCTCTTTTTGTTCTGAAGGACGGGATTGGTGGATAAAGGATTGCCGGCTGCATATTTTTTCTGTTCATCACATATTAGATTTCTTGCCATTCTTTTCTGCCCTGCCAAGTTTCACTAGATAAGTCTGCTACTATCCTTATGTGTCCATAAGGACACATGAAGGAAATAGAATGGATCCTGAAACTCAAAGTTCACCCTCACTAACTTCTATAAAGAGAGCTCATCAACTGATAAAGAAATTTCCTTTGGAAAGTGTTTTCTCAGCCTACAAGGGAAAAGGAGACTGTCGATTTTTAATTTCTGGGAGAAAGTTAGGTTGGATTTTTGATAGATGAAACATGAGGGTTGCAGAAGCAAAAAGAAAGCACCGAGTAGGAGCCAACATCATTTTCCCCTTGGAGTTCTGGGGACCTAGGTATTTGTCTTGCCTCCAGTGCATCCCAACTAGAGCTTCTGAATTTGTTGCCATGGGGGCACCAACATAGCATGTTTTTCTGGATAATATCATCAGCTGGTGCTCAGTCTCCTAAGGTCAAGGCCAGCCAAGCTGGGTCCAAGAGAAGACAATAGATGGTAGGAGTTGTAGAGAGAGAATATGGATAGATCTATTTTCTTTAAGACCTACTGCAGATATCCTACAATCTTTCCCAAGTGGAAGTATGAAATGGGGATCAGGTCAACTCTTAAACTAAAGTAACCCTCAACTTCATAACACATCTCCCTGGCCAAGAGTTTCTAAGTGGTATTGGTCATTAAACAAGCCTGAACTGCTGTGACTACAAACCTATTTCTGAGTAGGAACATTAAAGTGGGAGGTTGGTAGTTGTAAAACTAAGATATTAGGCCAGACATCTCTGGGAGTTACATTCTCAGTTTTCATTGCTTACCAGGGTTTTGCCATAAAGCTGTACCCTTATACGTCCAAACATCCTTGCTCTCAGATAGACGGCCTCATGCAGACACACAGATGCACTGGAAGACAGACATTTGTACACTTCCTCAAGCAAAAAGATGTAAATGAATAGGTTCATAGGTTCAAACATATGCACACACAAAAAAAGCACCAGATGTCAAAACACCCAAAGATACACTCAGAAAAAGGATGTGTGCGTGTGTGTGTCTGTGTGCGTGTGTGTGTTTATACAAACACAGACACGCAGAAGCAGACAGTTAAGTTAAAAAACACACACACATTGTAGTCATGATGCTCAGGGACACTTGTAATGCATCAAAGAAATAGTTTAACAGTCATGTAGATGGGAAAACGCACATATAGGCATATATGTTCAAGAATGCACATGCTCAGAGATATATAGCAAGAAAGCTACACTTATAAAGGTTTACATAAATATTCAATAGCAAGGATATAAAGAGCTATAGGCAAAGAAGCCTGCTAACACTATGTAAATAAGCCTGTTAAAACTGTATTCTTAGACACCAGCTATTAAATCTGCATTTATGAAACACTTTCCCCAAGGAAACGGTCATAAATATGCCACCAGTCAGGAGAGAAGATGATAATTACCCAAGGAATGTAATAAAAGCAAACCAAAGTACTCAGGGTTTAAAATCGTACAACTTGAGTGCCTTGGTGGCTCAGTTAGTTATGTGTTTGATTCAGTTTGTTGAGCATCCGACTCTTGATTTCAGCTCAAGTCATGATCTCACAGTTCATGAGATCGAACACCTATCTGTCGCTGTGGAGTCTGCTTAGGATTTTCTCTCTCTCTCTCTCTCTCTCTCTCTCAAGATAAAAATAAAAAATATCTCACAGCTCCCCCCATCTGCCATGGGAAAGGCAGCCAAAGACAGTAGCAGCAGCAGGATGCATGGGAGCCACAAAAAATCCTTGATTTATCTCATAGAAAAATGAACCACAGGGAACAAATGTTAGTGCTCCCAACTTTTTTATGTAGCCATCAAATAACTCAGAAACACATTTTTAAAATTGCTGCCATTTCCACATGATGGAAGCTCCAATACTTGTAATATGCCTAGGAAAAGGAATGCTTAGAGGAAATAAATGGTCCCAAGAGGCCTGGAAATTTCCAAAGGAACTAAGAGATCTTACTTCATTAACTTGCTTGTTTCCTGGTCCCTGGGGCTTCCAGTATCCACCAATGTTCATGTAGGTTTCTAGTGTCTTGAAGCCCTGATCCAAGATCCTATGGTGAGAGAATACCCTTTAGGTTGATTCTAGACTCTAGCACCTTTTAGAAAGGCCTTACTGCTGGTCTTCCTGGTCAACCTTTCAGAACCACAAGTAGTGAAGTGGATCAAGAATGAGAAGGAAGGTTATATTCACATGAGACCAGTGATGGGTAAAAAAGGGGACTGAAATTAGTCAAGAAAAAATCCAAAGCCAGTATCTGAAATACCCTGAACTTTCTTACACTGCTCAGGGAATATCTTGAGAAAGGAGGAACCCGAGGCTCTTGTCTGGAATTACAAAGTAAGAATTACAGTTCTGTACAATTCTTTAGTACTTGAAGTCTTATGTGGTATGGAGAGCTTGGTTAATTAAAACATACAAATGTTGTCCAAACATTGTTTCCACCAGTATCTCTAAATTCTTGCCTCTCCCAACACTTCCCAAGAGTGACATAAACAGTTGTAAATTTTCATATATTTCTGTAACCCAACTGTTAAGAGGAAGTGTGAACTGTAGATGTGTTTAAGAGAGAGAGAGAGAGAGAGAGAGAGAGAGAGAGAGAGAGAGAGAGATACCTGGGTGGCTCAGTCAGTTAGGTGTCATACTTCGGCTCAGGTCACGATCTCGCTGAGTTCAGGCCCCCGTCAGGCTCTGTGCTGACAGCTTGGAGCCTGGAGCCTGCTTTGGATTCTGTGTCTCCCTTTCTCTATGCCCCTCCCCCACTCACATTCTGTCTCTCTCTCAAGAAGTGAATGAACATTAAAAAATTTTAAAAAAGAGAGAGAGAGAAAGAGTAAGAGGAGAAACCAAGTACATATATAATCAGACCCAATTAGTAGGTGAAATCTGTGACCAGAAAACTGTGAAAACTCAGAATAGCCATGAAACACTGTCTCCATTTCCAAGATGAGAATAATGAGGCTCACAGAAGGACAATGATTAAAATTGACTACACACATTTACATACAGAAAGTGAGCAACAGAACTCAGGTCTCTGACAACCTGGTTCAGTTATCAAACATGGCTAAATGATACCATCACTGCAGAGATATTCAAATAATGGATAAAGATATATCAGTGTCTTCTTACTTGCTCAGAAGCGAGTGTCTTGCCTAAGATTGCTTCCATCTACTCCAGGGCTATTCATTCAAGTGGTGTTAGGTTTGTCTAGATGTACCTTACAACCATTTAGATTAACACAAACCCAGAGCCACACTTACTGGGAGGGTCAGGGCCTCAGGGGTAAATGATCTGAATGTCACTACCAAAAAGAGGCCTTGGAGTCAGCCAAGCTTCAAGTGGTTTGAGCAGAGCTCAGCCAATATGTAGAGTGACATGCATGTGGGTATGCCTACACTGGGGCTGTTTATGGGATCCTTTCAAGTAGAAGAACCCCTCTACTTAGTTTGGAAAGTAAATCTTGAATTCTAATATTGGCACCAACAGATACTTATGGACTATCAACTACTTAAGGGGCTTGGATAGGTATAAGACATAACTCTTATCTCTAACAGGCTTATTGTTATTGTCATATCATTACCATCTAGTTGCACGGCAATGAAGAGCTGATAAAGCATTTTTACATTTTTAGTCTTTTTGAGCCCTAAAGCATTCCTGGCAAGGTTCAAATTATTATGCTTATATTGCAGATAAGAAATCTGAGTCTCTAAGTAGTAAAATGATTTATTCCAGGTCACACGGCTAGTAAACGACAGAGACAAGATTCAAATCCAGGTACGTTTGACTTCAAAACTTTTGCCCTTTACATCACATCAAGCTATCACAAGGCAAACTTCACTGCCTTTCTAATTCTTCTCAATAAATGTTTGGTGAGTGAGAAAGTGAGTGAGTGAATGAATGCATAATGATAGGCAGTAGTTCTTGTACTAGGTCATATTCAGTTTGAGCCCCATAGTAGTGTATATGTGTGTGGCAGGGTAAGTCCGTGGGAAAATGGAATTGGTAAAAATGCAGTGAGGAGAAGGAATTTGCCATCACTGAGTACCCCTGAATTCTAGGAACTGTAGCAGGGACATTCATGGACTCTATTTCACTTACTCCTCACAATGATCCTATTAGTCAAACTCTATCCAGCATCTCATTCTTCAGATGGGTAAATAGGCACAGAGAGGTTATTCACCTTGCCCAAGGTGGCAGAATAGGAATTTGAACTTGGGTTTATCGAAAGCCCAAAGCTGGTCCTCTTTCCATTACACTGGTTTGTCCTTGGAATCTTCAGATTACTAGCTGAGTGGGAGGATCTGGTAGAAGTGTATGTGGAGGAAGATGGAAGGACAGAGACTGAGTACTAGAAAACAACCTGAAGTCCTTCAGATTGAACAATATAGAGGTAAATAAGGTACTAAACATAATGGGAATGGGATCCTTGGATCCCACTGCCAGCAGAGTCAAGATATAAGAGAAGATAAATCACAACTGGCTTCTGAAATTGGATCCTGATGTCATCCTCCTTCCTAGGGATATCTTTAGCGCAAGTGTCAGTATGGAACCTTGAGAAGCAGATCCACAACGTGGGAGCCACTTATATCCCAGAGGTGAGAGTGGCTGTTGAGGTGATGGCAAGTCCTGTGCCAATCTCTGGGGTACATTTTCCCACCATGGCCTATAAGTAACCCCAGAGCAATCCACAAGGTAGGTATTAACCCCAGCTTTTCCAAGCCCTCCCCAGGGGTCTGTCATCTGCTCCTGACAATCAGAAGGCTAATGTGGGGATGCACTCTGATACACTGGCAGTGGAGTGATAACAGCTGCTTAAAAAGCCTTTGAATTTCCAGGAGTTGGGATCGCTTCCTAAGAGGGAGGAAGGAGACAGACATCTATGACCAGATAACCTGCATTAGACTCCCTGGACTGACCTCCCAGGGAATTGTGAGAAAGTACCTTATTCACAAGACTTACAAAAGATGGCAAGTATCTGCTACTGCTTTGATGACTTGATTTGTGCCCATCACGTAATCTCTCTTGGGGGAAGGAGGTGGTTGGCAATCCCAGTACAGATGAGCTTGAATGGAACCAAGGCTTGTCATTGCAACATTTAAGACAGAGGAAGCCTCTAGGTTTAAAGTGAGTTAAATGAAGCTGCATTTAACCTTGAGGGAATTTCTATGGTCAGTGATCAGTGAAGGAGAGGAAAGACCTGGGATCCATAGAGAGTAAGTCCAGGCAAGATGCAAGAGAGGCAAGGCTAGGATGACTCTATGGGGGATGGGAACTACATGACTCGTCCCTTTGAGGCCAGGAGGATGAATATAAGAGTACTGAGAAAAGGGTGGAAGGAATAACTGGAGCTTATGACACCTGGAAAGTATTAGGTACAGAGAGCCTGGGGGAAAAAAACTGATTTAGGAAGATGGTATATTTGAGTGTTTTGAGTTAAAGGGCTCCACAAATGAAAATGTTTGCATTTTAACAGAAGAAAATGGAGACAGAAAAGTCTATACCAAGATACTGATAATAGTGGATTTTCAGGTACCAATGAGGAAGAGACCTGGGGGATAAGGGGAGGCAATGAGGAAGAAAGAGGGTAAATATCAATACAGTCTGTCTATGCATAAACATTGCTTGTCTTGTCCTGCCACAGAAACCAGGACATAAAAGGCATACCTGTACAAAGTTTCCTGGGTCCCCTCCAGTTCACTTGATCCAGCTCCATGGGGATGCTGTGTGAGACAGGCAGAGAGTGGAATTTTTCCAGGAGGATTTTGAGGGGTAGAGTCCTTGGTGATGGTTCAGCTAGGGGAAAGAAAACCTGCAAAGAAAACCAATTAGATTATTTAATGGAGGTGGGAAGTGGGCCAACACTTGGCTTAAATAGCAGAGCTTCTGAATTTGAAATATCTGGTCCAGTCCCCAAATCCAGGCAGAGTTACCATGCACCATCAACAAATGCAAAGATCCAACTATCAAGAGCCTAAAAGACATCAAGCAGTGGAGAAAATAAAAATAAGGCAACTGATTTAAAGAAAGTCAGGGTAGCAATACTTATATTAGATAAACTAGACTTTTATGTTCTTGTATTGTTTTTATCCTGCTTTGGTATCAGGGTAGTACTGGCTTCATGGAATGATTTTTGAATGTGTTCCCTCTATTCCATGATTTGCAAGATTATGATAAAGATTGCTAATTTTTTTTCAATATATGAAATTTATTGTCAAATTGGTTTCCATACAACACCCAGTGCTCATCCCAAAAGGTGCCCTCCTCAATACCCATCACCCACCCTCCCCTCCCTCCCACCCCCCATCAACCCTCAGTTTGTTCTCACTTTTTAACAGTCTCTTATGCTTTGGCTCTCTCCCACTCTAACCTCTTTTTTTTTTTTCTTCCCCTCCTCCATGGGTTTCTGTTAAGTTTCTCAGGATCCACATAAGAGTGAAACCATATGGTATCTGTCTTTCTCTGTATGGCTTATTTCACTTAGCATCGCACTCTCCAGTTCCATCCACGTTGCTACAAAGGGCCATATTTCATTCTTTCTCATTGCCATGTAGTACTCCATTGTGTATATAAACCACAATTTCTTTATCCATTCATCAGTTGATGGACATTTAGGCTCTTTCCATAATTTGGCTATTGTTGAGAGTGCTGCTATAAACATTGGGGTACAAGTGCCCCTATAAGATTGCGAATTTTTTAATTACGTTTTTTTTAATGTTTGGTAGTGGGGCACCTGGGTGGCTCAGTTGGTTGAGTGTCCAACTCTTGATTTTGGCTCGGGTCATGATCCCAGGGTCATGGGATCCAGCCCTGTGTTGGGCTCTGCACTGAGCGTGAAGTCTGCTTAGGATTCTCTTTCCCTCTCCCACTGCCCCTCTCCCCTTTTTGCTCTCTCTCTGTAAAATAAAAAAAAATGGTTTCTTTAAAAAAAATGTTTGGTGAATTCACCAATGGAACCATGTGGTCTTGGGCTTTTCTGTGCTGGGAAATTTTCGATTCATAATTCAACTTTTATTCTTGTGTTTTGTTTAAGAAGATTTCTTATTTCTTGGATTCAAGATTCAGTATTCATTCTTGATAACTTGTGTGTTTTTAGGGATTATCTGTTTTTTTTCTAAGTTATCTGATTTGTTAGAATACAATTGTTTATAGTAGTCTGTTATCATAATATATTTCTGTGGTTATCTGTTGTATTGTTTTTTCTTCCATTTCTCATTTTGCTTTTGAGTCTTCTCTCTTTTTTTTTAGTTAATGTAGTTACAGTTTTGCCAATTTTATTCTTTTTGGAAAAACTGGTCATTACTTTCAATGTTATGCTATTGCTTGTTCTGGTCTCTGTTTTATTTATTTCTGATTTTTCTTTGCCATTTCCTTCCTCTACTAAATCTCAGCTTTCTTTTCATAGTTGCTTATGGTGTAATGTTAAGTTGTTTATTTGAACTTTTTTTCTCAATGTAAGGATTTATAATTTATAGCATAAATTTCACTCTAGCATCTGCTTTTGCTGAATCCCATAGGTTTTGAAACATGAGGTTTTTTTATTTTGTTTTGAGACATATTTTGATTTGCCATTTGATTTGTTATTTGGCCCATTGTGCAGTAGTGTGTTGCTTAATATTTACATATTAAATATTTAATATTTACATTGTAGATTTTCCAGCTTTGTTTTATTGTTTATCTTTAGTTTTATACCATTGTAGTTGGAAAATATGCTTTGTATGATTTCAGTCTTCTTAAATTTATAATAGTTGTTATGTATCTTTTTATGTGATTTAACCAGGGGATTCTTCTGTGCATACTTGAGGAAAATGTGTATTCTGTTTTTCTTGGATGGAATGTTTTATGTATATGTTTTACAACCATGTATTCTGAAATATGCTTCGTGTAAAAAATGTTCTTGTTAAAAAAGTAACTTTAACTGAAGTTAGTCATTTAAAATAAAGCATATCAGGGGCGAGGAAGGGAGAGGATGGGTAAAATAGGTGAAGGGGATTAAGAGCACACTTATCATTATGAGCAATGAGTAATGATGTATAGAATTGTTGAATCACTATATTGTACACCTGAAACTAATATAACACTGTATGTCAACTATACTGGAATTAAAAAATTAATAGAATAGTGCTCAAAATGACTTTTTTAAGTTTATTTATTTATTTTGACAGAGAGAGAGAGAAAGTGGGGGAGGGGCAGGGAGAAAGAGGGAGAGAGAGAATCCCAAGCACGTTGCACACTGCTCAATGTGGGGCCTGATGCGGGGCCTGAATCCATTAATCACGAGATCATGCCTTGAGCTGAAGTAGGACGCTTAACCAACTTAGCCCCCCAGGCACCCCAATATAATAGTGTTCTAAATGCAGTAAACACTGAATCAGTAATTCTTAAATAGCTTCATGCAAAATAAAATCTTTTTTTTATTTTTTCTTTCATTTTTTCTTTTTTTATGTATTTAAAGAGTGTTTTGAGAATAAACACATTAATGCTTAAAGTATTATTTGAAATTCACATTAGGTAGTATTAAAAATATTTCTATGGCATTTTCAGCTTCCAGGACAATAAAACACTACACTTACTCTAAGTATTTAGGAAGCTGTAGATAGAAAGTGGCTAGGCAAGCGGATCTAGAAAATTCTCATCAGAAGAAAAAAATAAAACAGTTTGTAAATATGTATGATGATAGATAGTAAATGGACTATTGATCACTTTTCAATATATACAAATATTAAAGTATTACACTGTATTCCTAAAATTAATATAATGTTATATCAATCATACCTCAATTAAAAAGTAAAATTAATTAAAAAATAAAGAAAATAGCACCTATTTGTTTCTCTTTTCTTGGGCATTTTTTCTTGTGTGTGTGTTAGGTTTGTATTGGGACAGGGTGAGTAAGTATTCTGCATTTTCTATAGACTTTAACCTTTATTCAATGTGAGGCCTGAGCAAATGACTTCATCTCTCTGAGTCTGTTCCCCTATTTTGCATAAAATGAACAGTAATAATACCTACCTTACAGAGTTGCTAGGATAAGAAAATGAGATAATTTACATAAAGCATTAATAAAGTACCTTAAAAAGTTTATGTGTATGTGAGAATGAGAGTACAGAGAGATTCACACACACACACACACACACACACACACACACACACAGATTCAGAGAGACAAAAAAATATACCTTTCTTGCCAGAAGCACATCTTAGCTAAGTTCAATTATTCTTCTTTGATATCAACATAGCCAGCTATTTTTATCCCAAATTCTTTCTTTTCCGAAATTCTGACCTCCAAATGGAGAAAGGGTAAAGAAACAAACATCTGCAAAATATCTATGGAGCAACTAGTATGTATCAGATACCTTTTATGCATCCTATATTATTCAGTCTTCGCAACTACTCCATAAGGTAGATAGTAGCACATTTCATGGTAAGGAAACCAAAGCTCAAAAAGGATAAGTGAGTTGCCCAAGGGACACATAACTAGTAAATGGTAGATCTGTCTGACCACAGACCTGCCACTCTGACTTTCTAGACAAGATAGAAGTAGTTCCGTGGCACCTACATCCTTCAAGTTTCTCCTCAACACTCCTAAGTCATTGTAAACACAGTGCAGATTTCTTTCACATGTATCATTCACCCCCAAGATGATTGGGTGTGGGGAGCCCCTAATAGTTTGGATGACTCAGGGAAGGTTATCTACCCAGTTCCTAACCCAATTTCTAAGGGCAGAGACCAGCTACCAAAGTTGGTTTATCCTTATGCACAGTGAAAGTCACTGGGCAGTACTAAAAATAGACCTGTGGAAACTACACGAGACTGTAGTGAATCTGTATAAATTCTAATACATGTTCTCAAGGCTGTTTGTTTTTTGTTTTGTTTTGTTTTGTTTACCACAAACTCAGTGGTTTATTATTTTCTTACAGTTCTAGTGGTCAGAAGTCTGAAATCAAGGTGTCAGCAGGGCCATACTCTTTCTGAAGTCTCTAGGGAAAGATACTGTCGTGCCTCTCAACTCCTGGTGGCTCCCAAAAATCTTTGGCATTCCTTGGTTTGTATCTGTATCACTCCAATTTCTGTCTGCACCATCACATAGCCTTCTTCCCTGTGTCTTTGTCTTTGTCTCTGTCCAAATTCTCCTCTTATAAAGACACCAGTCATTGGATTCAGTATGACCTCATCTTACCTTGATTATATCTGCAAAGACCCGTTTTTCCAAATAAGGTCACATTCACAGGTACTGAGGATTAGGACTTGAAGATATATTTGGAGGTGCACAATTGGGCCCCATACACAAGGACAAAGCCTTTTGAAAATTGCATCTGGGGGAGGGACCAGAACTAAGCAGTTTGAAGCTTACATGACAAGGGCAACAGCCTCCACAGATGGAAGAGGGTAAGAAAAGAAAGGTGGAAGGCAGCCATTTGTACTTTTACTAATGCTCATCCTGAATTAAGGTTACAATTTTTGTGGCCCCTAATGTCTTTAAAGAATATACCTGCCTGCACAAACTGTAGCATCGAATTCATAATTTTGTGTGTCCAGAAACATTTTGATATGATACCCATTTTGGACCTTCCTCTTCTTTGTCAAATGTCCCTGATGGTATGGACAGTAGGGAGGCAGCTCACCCAAGGAGTGCCCTGCCCAGCCCTCTCTGCTTCTCCACCAGGAAGGAGAAGCTGAACCCATAGCAAATGCAGGAGTTAATGGTAGAGCAGTAGCAGATGAGAGAAGCCAGAATAACTGGCAAATTGGTCAGCAAAGCCCAACTATAGTTTCTTTCACAGTCCATAGTTTGTGCCACCAGTTTTGAAATGTACAGTAACTAAGAGAATGGGGAAATAGGGCTCAATAATTCTCAAGATACCACAGAATGGAGTGAGAAAAAGTATAGATCCAGCACTCACATAAAGGCTAGGATCCCTATGTCTTGATCCCATATTACCACTTTGCATACTTAGATAAGGATCAGTCTCTTCAGCTGTGATAGCAACTGCCCTGGCTGCTTCTGAGTATGGTTATGAGTACCATTTGTAGGAAGACACATAATAAAATAGGAGACTGGTGATGAGCTCAAATGCGCCAGGCACACTGGGGGGATTAAATATGATAACAGAAGTAAAAGCCCATAGTAGGTGTTCAATATATCTATAAAGTCCAGTACATATTTAAAGAATGCTTACCATTCTTCCTCTTCCTCCCTTAACTTGTATTCTAATTCCCACTAAGGTATTAGCTAATAACAGGCTTGAGGTACAGTCCCTTTCCATGGCATTTGCCTTTGATAACCAATGCAAGTAGCTAACAATGACTCTTGGCCACACACTGCTACAAAAACTTATATGAAAAACATCCCTATAAGGTAAGCATTATTATCGTCTTCACTCTAAAGATAGTCCTTGACTCATTGGGTAGTTATATGGTGAAATAAGCTCATACATGTAAAATGCTGATAACAACGTGTGGGCCTATAATGAGCACTGCGTAAATGTTAGATATAATTATTAGTATTACTCTCATTTTCCTAATGCAAGGAGTGAAGCACAGAGAAGTTTCAGTCTCAACTGGCCCTTGAAAAACTCCCCAATTAAAGAGCTCTGATGAGACCCTACCCTGCCATCTGCTTTAAAATGCACCACAACCTGGGCTACAAGAGCAATCCTAGGCTTGACCAAGGAGCCACTTAGCTCTGGAGGGTTGGATAAACAGACCTCAAAAATAAAACACCTTGGAAGAAATTAGCTAAAGCCCAGGTTTTCTGGGAAATACAAAAGGATCTGAACCATTCTGCTACCCAGGTTTTTCACTTCTATTTTCTTATAATTATCCATTGCAATAATATAGACTTTGCTAGTTAACAGTGGCTTTGCTTTTATATCCATTATCTCAACTTAGCCTCATCATAGACCTGCAAGGTGCCTGAGGGAAGGATGAGGATTTACAGTTAGCAGAGAAGAATGCTAAAACCCAGAGAGAAAAGTGGGGGTTATCAGTAGGGTTTGTGACAGAGCCAAGACTACAACTCTCAGGTTCTCTTGCTTTCCAGTTTCTGTGTGTTGGGAAATCCTTTCCAACACAGTCTAAAATGAAGTGATTGGACCACATGGTCAATGGTACCCCTGATGTACATTATTGCCTCCTTACATTCAGCTTTTCAACTCCTTTTTGCTTTTCCCCTGGACCCCAGTCCTTGTCTATGCAGGTGTTTAGAACACTCCAAGGGAAGATAGCCAGCATATTTCAGCAACCAGCAGAGGGCACAGGAGACCTGCCAAGGAAAGCCATTCTGAAACAAGTCACTAGGCAGCAAGGAATCTCCCATTGGTTTCGGAGAACAATTAAAGGCTTAGCTGGGAGGAAATAACTACACACTCATGTAGGAAAATCCTTAGGAATTATCTGGTGCAAATTCTCTGAGGCCCAGTGAGGGAAAGGATCTGTCCCAAGGTCACAAAGCAAGTCAAGGGTATTGTTAGGGTCAGGCGTAAGGCAGGGTAAAGATAGGAGTCAGAGGCTAAAAAATTTTAGCAGTCAAAGGCTTTATTTGGGAACTAAGGTCTCGGGCGAGGTTCCGGGCGAGGTTCCGTGACTCAGGGAGAGAGAGAGAGAAGTCAGGGAAGTCGCACCCAGGTGTGGTGGGGTGGGGTTTTTAAACTGCAGCGGCTCCTGGTTTAAGTCCCGGTGGGCCTTTTTCGCATCAGGTCGTGCTCAGTGATTGGTTGACCTCCAATTCTTTCTGGCACGCTACTAGGGGCTTTTTGTTGGGTTGCGCTGGCAAGATGGCCGTCCCCTCTACTGTGGTTCCAAGGACATCCTAACAGGTATAAATGAGACTAGAAGCTAGTTTACTGAACTCAGACACTGCTCCTTCAACTGTATTAACTAGCTGCTGCTACAGTACGGTCTTGAATCATTTCTTTGGCTGCACATTAGTCACATAATTTACCAAATTTCAGTAATAATGACAACATCTATCACTTTGTGGATGCCTACAACATGTCACAAATGGTGCTAAGCTGGGCACCTTATATACTCTGGCTCCTTTGGATCCCCAAAACAGCCCTCTTAGGTATGGAGTGTTTTGTCCCATTTCACTGATTATAGGACAGGTCACATTCAAGCTTTTGTGACTCCAAAGCCTGTGCTTTTAAAGAACCAATGACTCATCTCTGTGCATAGTACACACAGCCCCCTAGTAAGATGTACTCATCTGTGACCCTCTTCCTAGCAACTGATAAACTTGACGTGCAGTACCAAATTGCTATTATCAGGTAATGGAGTCATTAGGTATGTTTGTTTGCTTGCTGTAGTGGTCTTTAAAACCACTGCAATTAAATTTACTTCCAATACTATTATTTCCATTTTTGTGTCCTTATAGCTTGCCAAAAACTATAAATATGGAAAGAGAATGCTTGTAAACATATTAATGTCCTTCTAAAAATGCAAGCTTGGGCTCCTGATGGGGCCCAAATTTTCTGAAAGTGGGATGTGAAAGATGATAATACAGGTTGAAAACTATCAAACTAGACCCCCCCACACACACCACGAGAAAGAATTGTAAAAAATACATTATCTCAAAATTATCTGTAGAAACTATAGCATATCCCCTTATGAAAACATTCTTAAGTCTCAAAACCAGAGAGTTTTTTCTATTGTTTATTCAACATTCTTCCTACTACAATTCTAGCACCTGCTTGTCACCACTCTATTAGAACCCCCTGAAGCTATAGTGATCTATACAAAAGCACCAGAGTTGGAGTCAAAAGTGAGATCTGAATCCAAATTTTGTAACAATCTCAATGATTTTGGACAAGTCACTCAACTTCTCTGAGCTTGTTTTCTCACTGGTAAAATGATGATAATCACTTCCACCTCACAAAGTTATTTTAAGAATTAAATGAAAACAATGCATGTGACAGCATCCTGGAAAATACTAGACATAAAGCTACCATTCAATGAATATTTGAAGAGAAATGTTATTGGGTTGTCCTCTGCCTACATTCTTCAGGTCAAATAACATAGAATGTTGTTACCAAAAAGTGCCTAGAGATCTCCGAGATACCAAGACAACATCCTCCCCTCTATAAGGAAACTGTGGTCCAGAAATATGTAAGGCTTTGTCTCAAAGTTATACAGACAACAGTACACAGAACTGGGGCATAAATCCAGGTCTCCTGACGCTCAGCTCAGAGACTCCTTTTCACCAGTCTCTGGATTCTGCTCCTGTTGGTGGATGAGGAGAAGGTTGCAAAGCCAGTGAAATACCCCACAGCTTAAGGAAAATAGCTGTCTTAGGCATCATTAAATAACCCTGGTCATTCAGCTGCCATTCTGAGTTTCAGTTTTTGTTCTAGGATGCATTTAGGTGTAACTGCAGGAATTCTGTCCAAGGAAGGAGTAGAAATTGCTCAGGGTTTTAGGATCAGTCAAGTCCCGGCCACCCGAACTGATAGGAGTGTTCCTCCTGGGATACTCCTGGTGAAAGGCAGGAATGTGGGGAAGGCACAGGAGTCTAGCTGGTTTCAGGGGTCCTGAATGTTTCAAATGGTGCTTTTGAAGAGCCACCACGCACCTCATTTGATCACTGGGGACTCCAGTGTAAGCCCTGTTGGCTTTACTCTCTGCATTTCCTGCACCCATACCTAAGTTGTATTTCTGGGGCTGCCCTGCCTGGCTGTACCCCTCGAGGCACCTGAAGGTCTCCTACTCCTCTGTCATGCTGGGCTTCCCCTCTAGTTTCTCCATAATAGCTTCAGTGGCTACCCTCCTGACACAGGTGTCCATCTCAGGGGACTCTCCAGTACTGTCACGTTCCTTGGGGAAGCTGATCAGAGTCCCAGTGTCTTCATCGAGCTTCTCAGAAGAAGAGTGCTACCTAATGAAAGCACAATGGTAGTGGCAGCTGTAACTATTCTATGACATTGGATCATCCTGGAACTCAAAGATGGCCAAGACCAAGACTGAGGCCAAAGCAGAAGTGGTGAGGGCCTTGCCTGGCATTTCCTCACCTTCAATGCTCATTTTGAAGGTGCCTGAGGCCTGCAAGGTCTTGTGTTGGCAGGGCAGGTACCTCCTAATGGCACTGCCCCACAGCATGACATAGGGGGACTGGTAGGGCAGGTCAAGTAGATAGGAGGCCCAAGAGGTGGCACCCTCTAGGATGAAGCCTTCATTGTCACAAAGTAAGCTTTGTGGTGGTGGCCCATCTGCGGCTCTTGCTAGGAGAATGACCTCCACTTGTAGAGCACCTGAGCCACATTGCTGAAGAACTTGACAACACCCCGAAAAGGTGTTGCCTTGTCTCAGCATAGGTGCTCAGGGCTCCCCTCATTTCTCCCTTTCATATTCCCTTCCAAAGTGGAGCGTTTGATGGAAGAATCCACTTCCTGGATTATGGAGTCTTCGGATGTGTGTGGGGCCTCATGGTCCCCAGGCAACATGCTTTTCAGGTAGCTCCTAGCCTGCCTGCTGCCACTGGACTGATCAGGGTCTTCTTCCTCCCAAGAGTCTTCCTCCACTTGGATTCCAAAGAAGTCAGAGGCTAGCACTTTCTGATTCACTTTCTTGGTTATGTACACCAGCTTCTGCACACCTGCAAGGATGCACTCCAAACCCTCAATGTGGCCTGCTTAGGAATGGTGGCAGGAATGTCCTTCTCTGCCCTCATCATCTGGTAGATACCTGGGGATTCATGGGGTCCCTGGGCCTTGCTGATTCTAAGGGGAGTATTCTTAGAGTCTCCAGTGTAAGGGTTTGACCTCTTAAATGACTTCATTTGATCCAGTGATGTGATTTTGTGTTTCAATTCTGATGGCCTGGAGGTGTCTCCCAGTAAAATCATGGACCAGGGTCACTTCCTCTGACTAGAAGGTCCTTTTCTGTGGCTCACAAAATTCCAGATCTTGTTGGCTTTAGTTTTATTCTTATTCTTTTTTTTAAATTTTTTTTTCAACGTTTTTTATTTATTTTTGGGACAGAGAGAGACAGAGCATGAACGGGGGAGGGGCAGAGAGAGAGAGGGAGACACAGAATCGGAAACAGGCTCCAGGCTCCGAGCCATCAGCCCAGAGCCTGACGCGGGGCTCGAACTCACGGACCGCGAGATCGTGACCTGGCTGAAGTCGGACGCTTAACCGACTGCGCCACCCAGGCGCCCCAGTTTTATTCTTATTCTGACCACTCTCTTCCCTGGGACTCAAGTACCCCTGGTCATACTGTTCAGTTTCCTCCAACACAACCTCCCCAGCCAGGCCTTCTATATCAGGGTGACCTGGGAAGACCTGAACCAGGTAACTATAGGATGCCACTTTAGAAAAAGGGACAGTCTGGCAGATGCTTATAGTCTCCATGGTCAGAGCAGGGGATGGGAGCACCAAGACACAGGGATGTCTGGCCAGTTATTTCCAGATGAAGAGGAGAAAGATAGGAGAGATATATTACACAAAGCCACAAACAGGGTTCTTTACAGAGTTGTCACAATCAGATGCATAGAATATATATTGTCATCACTGACCATCAAATATTTAAGACCCTTACAAAACAAAATTTCGTTCGTTTGGACCCTACTAGTTTGGCATTGAAGGAGATCACAGCTTATCCTTTGTGCCAAGGAAAGCATTGATTCCTACTTAAATGCAAATATTCTTGAGATCGGCATACCTTAAAGCTATTATTATCAGACCTTGATTATATATATATATATATATATATATATATATATATAGCAAAGCCAAAAAAAAAAGAAATGAAAAGCTGAAAGGTACCTCAGAAGTCCATTAATTTTATCCTCTGACTTTACAGGAAAGCACTAAAGATCCACAGAAGAAACCTGTCTTGCCTAAGCCACAAAGCCAAGAGAGCAGAAGGTAGGGTTCCAAGCTCCCATATCTCATTTGCTCCTCTGTTCACTCAGGAAACCAGCGAGTAGTGAGTTTGCCTGCCAGATCACCTGGTTAGCTCCAATCACTAAGTTAGGTGCTGGACACCACTAATATGAAACAGACACACACAGGTAGTCACCCAAGCTCACAGGCTACTTAGAGAGACTGGTGGACATAAATTGCAATACAGCCTGATAAAAGTGCTCTAATAGAGGTATGCATAAGGGCAGTAGAAGATTAGAGGAAAGGAGAAAGGGAACATTAGACTTAAAGGGGCTGGGGGCTGGGGATAGGTGGAGAGATAGAAGATTATTGGCCCACAAGAATGCTTTCCAATACAGCTGGGACTAGAACTAGGAACTCACTCATGGTGAAGTCTCTTTCCATAAAGTGATCTTTGTCCCTCTGTCCTGCACAGCTAAGAGGGAGAGAGAGAAAAACGCAGGTTGATATTAAGAAGCTGAAAGGAAAGGAAGAGAGGCGAAAGCAGGCAGAGCTCAGAGCCCTAAAGACAGTTTTTGCCTTCTTGGTGGTTTTACAAGGGGTCAACTCACTAGATCAGTGTTTATCCCTCCTTTTCCTGTCTGATCTTCAAGGTTAACTTCACCTGACCTGGATCATGCCTTTACTTTGTGTCCTTCCTGTACTTATAAGCACAACTGCATAGAATCTGTTTGATTCAGAAAATGTTCAAGTTGGAAGATACCTGAAACATTATCTAGTTTTGTAAAATGGGACCAAAAAGGGGGAGGGACTTGACCTAGATCACCATCAAGCCAGTAGCTGGCCAAGAATAGAAGCCTTGTCCTCCTGCCTCTCAGGCCAGGAAGGGCCCTTGCCTCTGCCACACACTGCTACTCTCATCCAAAAGCTCTATTTCTCCAAGTAGGCTGTCTGGCCAACTCAGGATTATAATAAAAACAGCTAACCTTTATTAGTGTGAGGCATTGTATAAGTTCTGTATTTTTTTTTCTCACAACAACCTTATGAAGCAGGTTCTATTGTCATCCCCATTTTAAAAATGGTTCAAGTGGAGTTCAGAAAAGTTAAGTTATTTGCCTAGGTTCTCCATAGCCACTAATGGATTTGAATCCAGACAGTGTGATGCCAGAGGCTATGCCCTTAACCATTATACTATACTCCCTTTCCAGAACAGGACTTTGCACACAGAGGATGGTCCATACACAAGTCTTCCTACTGTCCTGCTGTCTCTTGACTTTCTTTGGCAGTACCACAGCAGAATTATCTTCCTAAAGGGCACCTTGACACATTCTTGGTCACAGGTCCAAGAGCAGAGCATGGTTGGGACTGGAGAGTTGGTGAGAGATGACCACTTTACCTGGTGACTCTGCTACAGAAAGCCATCCCAAATAAGGCAGATGAACTAAGAACTTTCACTTTCCCTGATTTTCCATCTGGTCAGAGACCTTTCCCTTGGGATTTACTTCAAATATATCTCAAAAAAAAAAAAGAATGTGCTCTGAAAAGAGCCAGTCTTAGGCTCTAAGTATAACTTACAATCAAAGAGAACTTTGGGATCTTCATCCACCATTTCACAGGATGAATCTGAGGCACAGAAAATCCATAGGAAAAGAATGTCAGGTGCACATTGTGTATTTATACACCAATGACAACTGCAGAGCTAGAAAGGATGTTGGAAACCATTTAGCTGGGTCCCTCACGCTGCTTCATCAAGATGACAAGGGCCAAGGGAAATTTCCCCAGCACACAAATGAGTGAAAGAATAGGGTTAGGTTTCCCAATATGCAGGCCAGGCTACTGTGCCCCCCTAATTCTCTCATAGATGTTTAGAAGAGGTCCACCAAAAAATGGGGATACTATAAAGCAGAATTTCCCTGTGGGAAGACTTAAGAATGGACACAAATATGTATTTTTTTTTAAATTCCATTTGGTCTAAGCATTAGTTTCACAGTCTCAGGATATAACTAAGATTATCAAGGGATATATATGAGGTGAAACCTTTATCAATGAATTTTATGTTTCACTGGACCAAAAAGACTCTTCCTAGGACAGGAGTAGAGCCATCATCATAACACACAAAAACAGGGACCCCCTTTTTCGTGAACCAAACACATTCCTTTCATGCTGCTATAGAGCACTTATCATCCTGAATTTTGATTACCTGTTTGTGTGTCTAACTCCCCCATAAGACTGGGTGTCACAGACTCTAAGTCTAAAGTTCTCTTTTGGCCAGAAAAAGAGTGGAATTCAGGATGAAAAGTGAGAGATGGCTAATGTCTAAGAAAAGATAAGAGCCACGAATAAGGGTCCTTGCCCTGTTTATGTTAGGATCAGAAGGTTTAAAACATGATGATGGACGTGCACAAAGACACAATGAATCTGTGAACATTAACTTGTGGACATGAGGGAAAGGGGGTCTTGAAGACATTCAAGGTTAGGGGTTTGGGTTAATACAAAACAAAATCCTGGTGCCGGGCAGTCAAGCAGAAGGTTGTTTACAGCGGACATGAGACACCATCTCTGTATATCTTAGCTAGCCTAGGGGATGAGACAGGTAGGACAAATAGCCTCAGGGTTAACAAGGCACCTTTTATTTTGTTAATCATCTCTACTCTGGGCAACTTCACCTGCAGCACGGCGGTCTATAGCCCAATTTACCTGTTTACCTATCTTGTTCCTTTCTTTCTGTGAAAGCAGCTTTCTGTTATAGTACTAAATTGAGGAGGTGCTTACGCCCTGAATGCCTAATCTTGCTTACCTCATATACCTTTGTATTGGGTGCCTTTGCACTCCCTCTCTATTCTGGAGCCTTTACCCCTCCCTCTCTATTCTGGGGGCTCTGCACCCCCTCTCTATTCTGGGGTACCTTTGAACCTCCGCATTCTGGGGTCCTAATTGTGTTTACCTAACCTCGGCTGTGAGTATCCTTTGGCTTTGTACTTCTTTATGCCTTGTTAACCCATTGGTGTAAGCCCAGGGAATTTCTAAGCTTATTTCCCTCAAATTACAGCTTTTCCAGGATAAATACTGTATCTTATTTACCTTGCTAATCCTCAGTGCTTGTTAGGTACCTTGCATACAGTTGGTGCTTAATAATGAGGATCTGAATCAGGAGTCAGCAAACCAAGACCTGCCACCTGGCTTTGTAAAGTTTTATTAGAATACAGCCACGCTCATTAATTTACTTATTTTCTATGGCTCTTTTCTGCTACAAAAGCAGAATGAGTAGTTCCAATTGAAACAGCACAGCCCTCAAAAGTCTAAAATATTTATTATCTGATCCTTTACAAAGAATGTTTGCTGATCCATGCTGCAGGTAATATTTTATGTGTATAGTCTTCTATAGTTTACCATTCTTACATTCCTATAGAGTGGGTATTTATGGCTCCATTGTAGAGATATCCACAGTGGGACTCAGGAGAACAAACTGCTTTGAATCACTCAGAAGTATACCACAAACAGGTAAAAATTAGCAATAAAACATGTTTCATTTATCCAGTCAAAAGTTCCTGACCTTATAGACAATGAATGGCAGAGCTAGAACAAGAACACTGGGTATGTGGTGTCAAGTCCAATATCCACTGTCCTATGTCTGACTCTTTCCTTAGGAGCCTTAAAAATGATAATGAAAGAAGATTCATTGCTAATTCCTACCTATATAGCATTTATTGCATGACATAAGAATTGCTTAGGTCAACAGACACTTATTTCCAAATTCACTTGAAATATGAACACAGTTCTCCTAAATATCAAGCAATCTTGCAATTAGTTTTCTGTGCCATAAAGGTGCTATGAATGTTAAATGAAATAATGCCTAACACAATGAGGGTGATAATGAATGATATGTCTTGCACTTACTTTGAACCAAGCACTGGGTTAAACACTTTATTTATATGTATCATATCACTAATCTTTGTCACATGGCTAGGAAGTATTATGATCCCCATTTTAAATGCAGAAAAGAAGCCTCAGAGTAGAGAGATAGCTTTACCCAAAGTTACATTTAGAGTCAGAATTTGAACCAGGTGCATTTGATGCCAGAGCCTGTGTTCTTTAATCATCACCCACACCGCCCCTCCAAGTATAACAATGTCTGGCACATTCTACCACTCAATTATCAATTCCTGGATTATGTTTTAATTTCTGTTTTTATCAGCATCTACCATTTATTGAACGCTTGCTATGTATCAGGGATTGTGCAATGCACTGTTATAAATATTAACCAGTTGAACATTCAAAACTACATAATGAGGTTGGTACTATTACCTCCATTTTGCAATTGAGGAAGCTGAGAGACTAAGAAACTTGACAAAAATAACACATCTAGCAGATGGTTGGCACTAACAATGTGCTTGTTACTCTGGGGAGGAGAGGCATGATATTCATGCCTGGAAGAAACCTGGAAAACAACCTAGTAGATCATGACCCTCCCTCCCATTCCAGTAGGGTGGTATAAGGGAAAGAGAATGGGCTTAGGGGTCAATAAGACCTGGGGGAATAATGCCCAGTTTACCCCAAATGGTTCAAATAGAGTATGAGCTGCCTTCTAGATTTTCCATTTCTGTAGAAAGACAAATAGGACAATCCAGTTCATGAGGATGAGCCACAGGAAACCAGTGCTTTAAGACTCCTTAAGAAGAAGGCAATAATGGTAGGGATTGTTTCTTTTGGGCTCATCATTAATCATCCCATCTGACTCATACCACTTAACTTTGCTCTTCCTCAGAGAGGAACAATAGGTTACCTGACTACCCTTCCCCTTCTTTTTAGATTTAATTTCAAATCATAGAGTTATAGGCCCAAGACTTCTAACCCAGCCCTATCACATCCTCACTGTGACCTTGGTTATGTCACTTCCTCTCCAAGCCTCAGTATCTACATATGTAAAATAAGGAAAAAAGACATCCCCCTCATTGAATTGGTATGAGGATTCAATGTGAAAACATGCCAGAAGTCCTCAGCATAAGGCCCTTACATTCAACAGATATCAGGATGGAAGCTGCACCTTTAATAAAGTTGCCTAAGTGGATTGTGAACCTGAACCATTTTCATAAAACCAAATATCACTCTTCATAAATCCAAATATCACTCTGATACACATTCTCTGAGATGATTTTCTGATAAGTGACATCCTCAGCAGCTTGTCTGTATGGTCTTAAGGAGAACATCTGGAGTAAAAATACCTGGGAGCACAAAGAGCCTGAATTCAGCCTGAAGGACGAATGAAAACATTAACCAACTGGGGAAACCAGTAGAGATGTGGCAAACATCTCCATCAGACCCAACCCCAGAACAGAAGCAAGGCTGTTCTGTTGCAGGTGGCTGCCTTGTCCTTCTTGATTATTTGGTCTGTTTTGCAATCTTGCTAAATTCAGGGCCCTTTAAGTTTCCCTTTCCCATGGTCCCCCTGGCATGAAGGGCACAAGTAGCTGCATACTTAGTTCTTTATTACCTAAAATCCAATAGTTCTCTCAAAATCAATAATAGGTTGTAAGAATTACAGCACATCTAATCGAATCCCTCATTTAGTAGAAAATGAAACCAAAGCCCAGAGAGATTAAGTGGGTTAACCATATCTACCCACAAGAATGTTTATCCTTCCAATCCATGAGCATGGAATATTTTTCCATTTATTCGTGTCATCTTCAATTTCTTTCACTGGTATTATAGTTTTCATACTACAGGTCATTAACCTTTTGGTTAGGTTTATTTCCAAGTATCTTACTGTTTTTGGTGCAATTGTGAGTGGGATTGATTCCTTGATTTCTCCTTCTGCTGCTTCATTATTTGTGTATAGAAATGTTGATTTTGTATCCTATAATATTACTGAATTTGTTTATCAGTTCTCTCAGTGTTTTGGTGGAGTCTTTTAGGTTTTCTATATAGAGTATCATGCCATCTGCAGATAGTGGAGGTTTTAATTCTTCCTTGCCAATTTGGTTGTCTTTTATTTATTTTTGTTGTCTGATTGCTGAGGATGGGACTTCCAGTACTATGTTATATAACAGTGGTGAGAGTAGACATCCCTATCTTCTTCCAGACCACAGAAGAAAAGCTATCAGTTTCTCCACATTGAGGATGATATTAACTATACGGCCGATATTATGTTGAGTTATGTTCCCTCTATCCCTATTTTGTTTAGGGATTTTTTCATTACTAATGTTGTACTTTGTCAAATGCTTTTTTTTTTGCATCTATTGAAAGGATCATATGGTTCTTATATTTTCTTTTATTTTTTTATTTAAATTCGAGTTAGTTAAAGTACAGTGTAGTCTTGGTTTCAGAAGTAGAACTCAGTGATTCATCTCTTACATATGACACCCAGTGCCCATCCCAAAAGTGCCCTTCTTAATGTCCATCACTCCACCCATCCCCCCGCCCAAATCCTCTCCAGCAACCCAGTTTCAAAGTGGTTAGTTTGTTCTCTGAATTTTAGAGTCTCTTATGGTTTGCCTCCCTCCCTGTTTTTATCTTATTTTTACTTCTCTTCCCCTATGTTCACCCTGTTGTTTCTTAAATCCCACATAGGAGTGAAATCATCTGATATTTGTCTTTCTCTGACTGACTTAATTCGCTTAATGTAATACCATCTAGTTCCATCCACATTGTTGCAAATGGCAAGATTTCATTCTTTTTCATCAGCAAGTAGTATTACATTGTATATACCACATCTTCTTTTTGCATCCATCAGTTGATGGACATTTGAGCTCTTTCCATAATTTGGATATGGCTGATAATACTGCTATAAACATTGGGAAGCATGTGCCCCTTTGAATCAGCATTTTTGTATCCTTTGGATAAATACCTAGTAGTACAATTGGTGAGTTGTAGGGTAGTTCTCTTTTCAATTTTTTGATGAAAATTCATACTGTATTCCAAAGGGGCTACACCAGTTTGCATTCCAACCAACAATCAAAAGGGTTCCCTTTTACTGCATCCTTGCCAACATGTATTGTTTCTTGGGTTGTTCATTTTAGCCATTCTGACAGGGGTGAGGTGGTATCTCATTGCAGGTTTGATTTATATTTCCTTGATAATGTGTGATGCTGAGCATTTTGTGTGTGTGTGCATCTGTTACACACCTGCATGCCTATTTGGGAAAAGTATCTATTTATGTCTTCTTCCCATTTCTTCACTGGATTGTTTTTAGGGTGTTGAGTTTGGTAAGTTCTTTATAGATTTTGGATATTAAGCCTTTGTCTGATATGTCATTTGTGAATATCTTCTCCCATTCCATTGGTTCCATTTTAGTTTTGTTGATTGTTTCCTTCGCTGTGCAGAAGTGTTTTTTATCTTGAAAATGTCGTAATAGTTCATTTTTGCTTTTGTTTCCCTTGCCTCCTGAGACATGTCAAGAAAGAAGTTACTGTGATTAAGGTCAAAGAGGTTGCTGTCTGTTTTCTCCTAAGGGTTTGGATGGTTTCCTGTCTCAAATTTAGATCTTTGACTGATTTTGAGTTTATTTTTGTGGACAGTGTAAGAAAATTGTCCAGTTTTCTAAACTGCATATCACTGTACAATTTTCCCAGCACCATTGGCTGAAGAGATGGTGTTTTTTACATTGGATTCTCTCCTTCTTTGTTGACGACTAGTTGGCCATATATTTGTGGGTCCATTTCTGGGTTTTCTATTCTATTCCATTTATTTGCCTGTTTTTGTGCCAGTACCATATTGTCTTGAGTCTTAAAGTCCTACATTGTGGCTACTACACCGTGGTTTTCTTTTTAAACATTACTTTGGCTATTTGGGGTCTTTTCTGTTTGCGTACAAATTTCAGTATTATTTGTTCTAGTTCTGTGAAGAATGCTGGTGTTGTTTTGTTGTTTGCTTTTTTTTAATTTTTTAATGTTTATTTTTTTTCCAATATATGAAATTTATTGTCAAATTGGTTTCCATACAACACCCAGTGCTCATCCCAAAAGGTGCCCTCCTCAATACCCATCACCCACCCTCCCCTCCCCTCCCACCCCCCATCAACCCTCAGTTTGTTCTCAGTTTTTAACAGTCTCTTATGCTTTGGCTCTCTCCCACTCTAACCTCTTTTTTTTTCCTTCCCCTCCCCCATGGGTTTCTGTTACGTTTCTCAGGATCCACATAAGAGTGAAACCATATGGTATCTGTCTTTCTCTGTATGGCTTATTTCACTTAGCATCACACTCTCCAGTTCCATCCATCCTTTTGTTGCTACAAAAGGCCATATTTCATTTTTTCTCATTGCCACGTAGTATTCCATTGTGTATATAAACCACAATTTCTTTATCCATTCATCAGTTGATGGACATTTAGGCTCTTTCCATAATATGGCTATTGTTGAGAGTGCTGCTATAAACATTGGGGTACAAGGGCCCCTATGCATCAGTACTCCTGTATCCTTTGGGTAAATTCTTAGCAGTGCTATTGCTGGGTCATAGGGTAGGTCTATTTTTAATTTTCTGAGGAACCTCCACACTGCTTTCCAGAGAGGCTGCACCAATTTGCATTCCCACCAACAGTGCAAGAGGGTTCCTGTTTCTCCACATCCTCGCCAGCATCTATAGTCTCCTGATGTGTTCATTTTGGCCACTCTGACTGGCATGAGGTGATATCTGAGTGTGGTTTTGATTTGTATTTCCCTGATAAGGAGCGACGTTGAACATCTTTTCATGTGCCTGTTGGCCATCCGGATGTCTTCTTTAGAGAAGTGTCTATTCATGTTTTCTGCCCATTTCTTCACTGGGTTATTTGTTTTTTGGGTATGGAGTTTGGTGAGCTCTTTATAGATTTTGGATACTAGCCCTTTGTCCGACATGTCATTTGCAAAAATCTTTTCCCATTCCGTTGGTTGCCTTTTAGTTTTGTTGGTTGTTTCCTTTGCTGTGCAGAAGCTTTTTATCTTCATAAAGTCCCAGTAATTCATTTTTGCTTTTAATTCCCTTGCCTTTGGGGATGCGTCGAGTAAGAGATTGCTACGACTGAGGTCAGAGAGGTCCTTTCCTGCTTTCTCCTCTAGGGTTTTGATGGTTTCCTGTCTCACATTCAGGTCCTTTATCCATTTTGAGTTTATTTTTGTGAATGGTGTGAGAAAGTGGTCTAGTTTCAACCTTCTGCATGTTGCTGTCCAGTTTTCCCAGCACCATTTGTGAAATAGACTGTCTTTTTTCCATTGGATGTTCTTTCCTGCTTTGTCAAAGATGAGTTGGCCATACGTTTGTGGGTCTAGTTCTGGGGTTTCTATTCTATTCCATTGGTCTATGTGTCTGTTTTTGTGCCAATACCATGCTGTCTTGATGATTACCGCTTTGTAGTAGAGGCTAAAGTCTGGGATTGTGATGCCTCCTGCTTTGGTCTTCTTCTTCAGAATTGCTTTGGCTATTTGGGGCCTTTTGTGGTTCCATGTGAATTTTAGGATTCCTTGTTCTAGTTTCGAGAAGAATGCTGGTGCAATTTTGATTGGGATTGCATTGAATGTGTAGATATCTTTGTGTAGTATTGACATTTTGACAATATTTATTCTTCCAATCCATGAGCAGGGAATGTCTTTCCATTTCTTTATATCTTCTTCAATTACCTTCATAAGCTTTCTATAGTTTTCAGCATATAGATCTTGTACATCTTTGGTTAGACTTATTCCTAGGTATTTTTTGCTTCTTGGTGCAATTGTGAATGGGATCAGTTTCTTTAATTGTCTTTCTGTTGCTTCATTGTTAGTGTATAAGAATGCAACTGATTTCTGTACATTGATTTTGTATCCTGCAACTTTGCTGAATTCATGTATCAGTTCTAGCAGACTTTTGGTGGAGTCTATCGGATTTTCCATGTATAGTATCATGTCATCTGCAAAAAGTGAAAGCTTGACTTCATCTTTGCCAATTTTGATGCCTTTGATTTCCTTTTGTTGTCTGATTGCTGATGCTAGAACTTCCAACACTATGTGAAACAACAGCGGTGAGAGTGGACATCCATGTCGTGTTCCTGATCTCAGGGAAAAACCTCTCAGTTTTTCCCCATTGAGGATGATGTTAGCTGTGGGCTTTTCATAAATGGCTTTTATGATCTTTAAGTATGTTCCTTCTATCCACTTTCTCAAGCGTTTTTAATAAGAAAGGGTGCTGGATTTTGTCAAAGGCCTTTTCTGCATCGATTGACAGGATCATATGGTTCTTCTCTTTTTTTTTTATTAATGTGATGTATCACGTTGATTGATTTGTGAATGTTGAACCAGCCCTGCATCCCAGGAATGAATCCCACTTGATCATGGTGAATAATTCTTTTTATATGCCATTGAATTCGGTTTGCTAGTATCTTATTGAGAATTTTTGCATCCATATTCATCAGGGATATTGGCTTGTAGTTCTCTTTTTTTACTGGGTCTCTGTCTGCTTTAGGAATCAAAGTAATACTGGCTTCATAGAATGAGTCTGGAAGTTTTCCTTCCCTTTCTATTTCTTGGAATAACTTGAGAAGGATAGGTATTATCTCTGCTTTAAATGTCAGGTAGAACTCCCCTGGGAAGCCATCTGGTCCTGGACTCTTATTTGTTGGGAGATATTTGATAACCGATTCAATTTCTTCGCTGGTTATGGGTCTGTTCAAGCTTTCTATTTCCTCCTGATTGAGTTTTGGAAGAGTGTGGGTGTTTAGGAATTTGTCCATTTCTTCCAGGTTGTCCAATTTGTTGGCATATAATTTTTCATAGTATTCCCTGAGAATTGTTTGTATCTCTGAGGGATTGGTTGTAATCATTCCATTTTCATTCATGATTTTATCTATTTGGGTCATCTCCCTTTTCTTTTTGAGAAGCCTGGCTAGAGGTTTGTCAAGTTTGTTTATTTTTTCAAAAAACCAACTCTTGGTTTCGTTGATCTGCTCTACAGTTTTCTTAGATTCTATATTGTTTATTTCTGCTCTGATCTTTATTATTTCTCTTCTTCTGCTGGGTTTAGGCTGCCTTTGCTGTTCTGCTTCTATTTTCTTTAGGTGTGCTGTTAGATTTTGTACTTGGGATTTTTCTTGTTTCTTGAGATAGGCCTGGATTGCAATGTATTTTCCTCTCAGGACTGCCTTCGCTGCGTCCCAAAGCATTTGAATTGTTGTATTTTCATTTTTGTTTGTTTCCATATATTTTTTAATTTCTTCTCTAATTGCCTGGTTGACCCACTCATTCTTTAGTAAGGTGTTCTTTAACCTCCATGCTTTTGGAGGTTTTCCAGACTTTTTCCTGTGGTTGATTTCAAGCTTCATAGCATTGTGGTCTGAAAGTATGCATGGTATAATTTCAATTCTTGTAAACTTATGAAGGGCTGTTGTGTGACCCAGTATATGATCTATCTTGGAGAATGTTCCATGTGCACTCGAGAAGAAAGTATATTCTGTTGCTTTGGGATGCAGAGTTCTAAATAGATCTGTCAAGTCCATCTGATCCAATGTATCATTCAGGGCCCTTGTTTCTTTATTGACCATGTGTCTAGATGATCTATCCATTTCTGTAAGTGGGGTGTTAAAGTCCCCTGCAATGACCACATTCTTATCAATAAGGTTGCTCACGTTTATGAGTAATTGTTTTATATAGTTGGGGGCTCTGGTATTCGGTGCATAGACATTTATAAATGTTAGCTCTTCCTGATTGATAGACCCTGTAATTATTATATAATGCCCTTCTTCATCTCTTGTTACAGCCTTTAATTTAAAGTCTAGTTTGTCTGATATAAGTATGGCTACTCCAGCTTTCTTTTGGCTTCCAGTAGCATGATAAATAGTTCTCCATCCCCTCACTCTCAATCTGAAGATGTCCTCAGGTCTAAAATGAGTCTCTTGTAGACAGCAAATAGATGGGTCTTGTTGTTTTATCCATGCTGATACCCTATGTCTTTTGGTTGGCGCATTTAATCCATTTACATTCAGTGTTATTATAGAAAGATACGGGTTTAGAGTCATTGCGATGTCTGTATGTTTTATGCTTGTAGTGATGTCTCTGGTACTTTGTCTCACAGGATCCCCCTTAGGATCTCTTGTAGGGCTGGTTTAGTGGTGACAAATTCCTTCAGTTTTTGTTTGTTTGGGAAGACCTTTATCTCTCCTTCTATTCTAAATGACAGACTTGATGGATAAAGGATTCTCGGGTGCATATTTTTTCTGTTTAGCACACTGAAGATATCGTGCCAAGCCTTTCTGGCCTGCCAAGTTTCAAAAGAGAGATCAGTCACGAGTCTTATAGGTCTCCCTTTATATGTGAGGGCACGTTTATCCCTTGCTGCTTTCAGAATTTTCTCTTTATCCTTGTATTTTGCCAGTTTCACTATGATATGTCGTGCAGAAGATCGATTCAAGTTACGTCTGAAGGGAGTTCTCAAGTTCTCAGCTATAATTTCTTAAAGTATCCCTTCAGCACCTTTCCCTCTCTCTTCCTCCTCTGGGATACCAATTATGCGTATATTATTTCTTTTTAGTGTATCACTTAGTTCTCTAATTTTCCCCTCATACTCCTGGATTTTTTTATCTCTCTTTCTCTCAGCTTCCTCTTTTTCCGTAACTTTATCTTCTAGTTCACCTATTCTCTCCTCTGCCTCTTCAAGTCGAGCCTTCGTGGTTTCCATTCTGTTTTGCATTTCGTTTAAAGCGTTTTTCAGCTCCTCGTGACTGTTCCTTAGTCCTTTGATCTCTGTAGCAAGAGATTCTCTGCTGTCCTCTATACTGTTTTCAAGCCCAGCGATTAATTTTATGACTATTATTCTAAATTCACTTTCTGTTATATTATTTCAATCCTTTTTGATCAGTTCATTAGCTGTTGTTATTTCCTGGAGATTCCTCTGAGGGGAATTCTTCCGTTTGGTCATTTTGGATAGTCCCTGGAGTGATGAGGACCTGCAGGGCACTTCCCCTGTGCTGTGGTGTATAACTGGAGTTGGTGGGCGGGGCTGCAGTCAGACCTGATGTCTGCCCCCAGCCCACCACTGGGGCCACAGTCAGACTGGTGTGTGCCTTCTCTTCCCCTCTCCTAGGGGCGGGATTCACTATGGGGTGGCGTGGCCCGTCTGGGCTACTTGCACACTGCCAGGCTTGTGGGCCTGGGGATCTGGCGTATTAGCTGGGGTGGGTAGGCAAGGTGCCCGGGAGCAGGCGGGGCAGGCTTAGCTCGCTTCTCTTTAGGTGATCCACTTCAGGAGGGGCCCTGTGGCAGCGGGAGGGAGTCAGATCCGCTGCCGGAGGTTTGGCTCTGCAGAAGCACAGAGTTGGGTGTTTGCGCGGAGCGAGCAAGTTCCCTGGCAGGAACTGGTTCCTTTTGGGATTTTGTCTGGGTGATGGGCGAGGGAGATGGCGCTGGCGAGCGCCTTTGTTCCCCACCAAACTGAGCTCTGTCGTCCGGGGGCTCAGCAGCTCTCCCTCCCTTTGTCCTCCAGCTTTCCCCGCTTTCTGAGCAGAGCTGTTAACTTATGACCTCCCAGACGCTAAGTCGTGCTTGCTGTCGGAACACAGTCTGTCAGGCCCCTCCACTTTTGCCAGCCAGACTCGGGGGCTCTGCTTGGCTGGCAGGCTGCCTTTCCACCCCGGCTCCCTCCCGCCAGTCCGTGGAGCTCGCACTGCCTCGCAGCCCTTCCTACCCTCTTCCGTGGGCCTCTCGTCTGCGCTTGGCTCCGGAGACTCCGTTCTGCTAATCCTCTGGCGGTTTTCTGGGTTCTTCAGGCAGGTGTAGGTGGAATCTAAGTGATCAGCAGGACGCGCGGTGAGCCCAGCGTACTCCTACGCCACCATCTTCTGCATCCTTCTAAAACTTTTTGAAATATAGAACAGAGTGGGGATGCTGGTGTTGTTTTGATAGGTGTTGCAAGGAATGTGTAAATTGCTTCGGGTAGTATCAACATTTTAATATTTTAATATTTATTCTTCCAATCCTTGAACATTGAATAATTTTCCATTTCTTTGTGTCTTCTTCAGTTTCTTTCATAAGCTTTCTATACGTTTCAACTTACAGATCTTTTAACTCTTTGGTTAGGTTTATTCCTAGGTATCTTATCATTTTTGGTGCAATTGTAAATGTGATTGATTTCTTGATATCACTTTCTGCTGCTTCATTAGTGGTGTATAGAAATGCAACTGTTCCTGTACATTAATTTTACATCCTGGGACATTGCTGAATTCATGCATCAGCTGTAGCAGTTTTTTGGTGGTCTTCCAGGTTTTCCATGTAGAGTATCATGTCATCTGCAAAGAGTGAACATTTGACTTCTTCTTTGCCAATATGATTGCCTATTATTTATTTATTTTTATTTTCTCATTGCTGAGGCTTGAACTTACAGTATTATGTGGAACAGTCGTTAGATAGGACATCCCTGTCATGTTCCTGATTTTAGGGCGAAAGCTCTCAGGTTATGTCATTGAAGATGATATTAGCAGTGTGCCTTTCATATATGGCTTTTATGATTAAGGAATACTCCTTCAATCCTTACTATCTTGAAAGTTATTACCAAGAAAGTATGCTGTGTTTTATCAAATGCTTTTTCTGCATCTATTGAAAGGATCATATAGTTCTTATCCTTTTATTAATTTATTAATTCAATGTGCACTGTATCACATTGATTTACTTGTGAATGTTAAACCAGCCCTGCAGCACAAGAGTAAATCCAACTTGATCATGAAGAATAATTCTTTTAATGTGTTGTTGAATTTCATTTGCTAGTATCTTGTTGAGAAATATTGCACTCATGTTCATCAGGGATATTGGCCTCTAATTATCATTTTTAGTAGGGTCTTTGGTTTTGGAATGAAGGTAATGCTGGCTTCATAGAATGAATTTGGAAGATTTCTTCCATTTCTATTTTTTGGAAAAGTTTGAGGATATAGGTATTAACTCTTCTTTAAATATCTGGTATAATTATCCTGTGAAGCCATCTGGGCCAGAACTCTTGTTATTTGTTGGGAGATTTTTGATAACTGATTCAATTTCTTACCTGGTTATGGGTCTTTTGAAATTTTCTTTCTTCCTGTTTGAGTTTGGGTAGTGTGTGAGTGTCTAGGAATTTGTCCATTTCTTCCAAATTATAAAGTTTGTTGACATATAAGTGTTCACAGTACTCTCTTTCTCTTTTTAATATAATTTATTGTCAAATTGGTTTCCATACAACACTCAGCGCTCATCCCAACAAGTGCCCTCCTCCATGCCCACCACCCACTTTCCCCTCTCCCCCACCCCCATCAACCCTCAGTTTGTTCTCAGACCTTGAGAGTCTCTTATGGTTTTACTGCCTCCTTCTCTGTAACTTTTTCCCTTTTCCCCTCCCCAATGGCCTTCTGTTAACTTTCTCAAGATCCACATATGAGTGAAAATATATGGTATCCATCTTTCTCTGCCTGACTTATTTCACTTAACATAATACCCTCCATTTCCATCCACGTTGCTGCAAATGGCCAGATTTCATTCTTTCTCATTGCCACGTAGTATTCCATTGTATATATAAACCACATCTTCTTTATCCATTCATTAGTTGATGGACATTTAGGATTTTTCCATATTTTGGCTATTGTTAAAAATGATGCTATAAACATTGGGGTACACGTGCCCCTATGCATCAGCACTCCTGTGTCCCTTGGGTAAATTCCTAGCAGTGCTATTGCTGGGTCATAGGTCTATGTTTAATTTTTTGAGGAACCTCCATACTGTTTTCCAGAGCAGCTGCACTAGTTTGCATTTCCACCAGCAGTGTAAGAGGGTCCCCATTTCTCCACATCCTCTCCAGCATCTATAATCTGATTTTTTCATTTTAGCAACACTGACCAGCATGAGGTGGTATCTCAGCATGGTTTTGATTTGTATTTCCCTGATGAGGAGTGACGTTGAGCATTTTTCATGTGTCTGTTGGCCATCTGGATGACTTCTTTGGAAAAGTATTTATTCACGTCTTCTGCCCATTTCCTCACTGGATTATTTGCTTTTCAGGTGTGGAGTTTGGTGAGTTCTTTATAAATTTTGGATACTAGCCCTTTATCCAATATGTCATTTGCAAATATCTTTTCCGATTCCATCGGTTGCCTTTTAGTTTTGTTGATTGTTTCCTTTGAAGTTCAAAAGTTTTTTATCTTGATGAGGTCCCAATGCTTCATTTTCTGCTTTTAATTCCCTTCCCTTTGGAGACGTGTTGAGTAAGAAATTGTTGTGGATGAGGTCAAGGAGGTTTTATCCTTCCTTCCCCTCTAGGGTTTTGATGGTTTTCTGTGTCACATTCAGGTCGTTCATCCATTTTGAGTTTATTTTTGTGTATGTGTAAGAAAGTGGTCTAGTTTAATTCTTCTGCATGTTGCTGTCCAGTTCTCCCAGCAACATTTGTTAAAGAGACTGAATTTTTCCATTGGATACTCTTTCCTGCTGCCCCAAAGATTAGTTGGCCATAGGTTTGTGGGTCTAATTCTGGAGTCGCTATCCTATTCCATTGGTCTATGTGTCTGTTTTTGTGCCAGTACTATATTGTCTTGATGATTACAGCTTTGTAGTGGAGGCTAAAGTCTGGGATCATGATGCCTCCCACTTTGGTTTTCTTCTTCAATATTACATTGGCTATTTGGGGTCTTTTGTGGTTCCATACAAATTTTACGATTGTTTGCTCTAGCCTTGAGAAGAATTCTGGTGCAATTTTGATTGGGATTGCATTGAATATGCAGATTGCTTTGGGTAGTATTGACATTTTAACAATATTTATTCTTCCAATCTATGAGCATGGAATGTTTTTCCTTTTCTTTGTATCTTCTTCAATTTCCTTCATAAACTTTCTATAGTTTTCAGCACACAGAACTTTTACATCTTTGGTTAGTTTTATTCCTAGGTATTTTATGGTTCTTGGTGCAATTATGAATGGGATCAGTTTTTTTATTTCTCTTTCTGTTGCTTCATTATTGGTGTATAAAAATGCAACCATTTTCTCTACATTGATTTTGTATCCTGCGACTTTGCTAAATTCATGTATCAGTTGTAGCAGATTTTTGGTGGAGTCTGTTGGGTTTTCCATGTAGAGGATCATGTTGTCTGCAAAAAGTGAAAGTTTTATTTCATCTTTGACAATTTTGATTCCGTTGATTTAATTTTGTTGTCTGCTGATGCCAGGACTTCCAACACTATGTTAAACAACAGTAGTGAGAGTGCACATCCCTGTCGTGTTCCTGATCTCAGGGAAAAAGCTCTCAGTTTTTCCCCATTGAGGATGATATTACCTGTGGGCTTTGCATAAGTGGCTTCTATTATGTTTAAATATGTTCCTTCCATCCCGTATTTCTTCAGGGTGTTTATTACAAAAGGATGCTATACTTTGTCCTATGATGTTTCTGTATCTATTGAAAGAATCATATGGTTCTTATCTTTTCTTTTATTAATGATATGTATCACATTGATTAGTTTGTGAATGTTGAAACAGCCCTGCAGCCCAGGAATGAATCCCACTTGATCATGGTGAATAATTCTTTTTATATGCTGTTGAATTCAATTTGCTGGTATCTTCTTGAGAATTTTTGCATCTATATTCATCAGGGATATTGGCCTGTAGTTCTCTTTTTTTTGCTGGGTCTCTGTCTGGTTTAGGAATCAAAGTAACACAGGCTTCATAGAATGAGTCCGGAAGTTTTCCTTCTGTTTCTATTTTTTGGAACAGCTTGAGAATTATAGTATTAACTCTGCTTTGAATGTCTGGTAGAATTCCCCAGGGAAGCCATCTGGTCCTGGACTCTTACTTGTTGGGAGATTTTTCATAACTGATTCAATTTCTTAACTAGTTATGGGTCTGTTCAAATTTTCGGTTTCTTCCCGTTTGAGTTTTGGGAGTGTGTGGGTGTTTAGGAATTTGTCCATTTCTCTCAGGTTGTCCAGTTTGTACACATATAATTTTTCATAGTCTTCTCTTCTAATTGCTTGTATTTCTGAGGGACTGTTTGTAATAAATCCATTTTCACTTGTGATTTTATCTATTTGAGTTGTCTCTCTTTTCTTTTTGAGAAGCCTGACTAGAGGTTCATCAATTTTGGTTATTTTTTCAAAAAACCAATTCTTGTTTTCATTGGTCTGTTCTACTGTTTTTTTTAAATTCTATATTGTTTATTTCTGTTCTGATCTTTATTATTTCTCTTCTTCTGCTGGGTTTGGGGTATCTTTGCTGTTCTTTTTCTAGTTCCTTTAGGTGTGCTGTAGGATTTTGTATTTGTGATTTTTCTTGTTTCTTGAGATAAGCCCATATTGCAGTGTATTTTCCTCTTAGGACTGCCTTTGCTGCATCCCAAAATGTTTGGATTGTTGTATTTTCATTTTAACTTGTTTACATATATCTTTTAATTTCTGTTCTAATTGCCTGGTTGACCCATTCATTCTTTAGTAGGATGTTCCTTAACCTCCATGCTTTTGGAGGTTTTCCAGACTTTTTCTTGTGGTCGATTTTATTTTTCATAGCACTGTGATCTGAAAGTGTGCATGGTATGATCTCAATTTTTTATATTTATTGAGGGCTTTTCTGTGACCCAGTATGTGGTCTATCTTGGAGAATATTCTATGTGCACTCAAGAAGAAAGTATATTATGCTGCTTTGGGATGTAGAGTTCTAAATATATCTGTCAAGCCCATCTGATCCAATGTATCTTCAGGAGCATTGTTTCTTTACTTATTCTGTCTAGATGATCTGAACATTGTTGTAAGTGGAGCATTAAAGTTGTCTTCAATTTCCACCTTCTTATCAATAATGTTGCTTATGTTTGTGATTGTTTTAAATATTTGGGTACTACCAAATTCCATGCGTAGACATTTATAATTGTTAGCACTTCCTGATGGATAGCCCCTGTAATCGTTATATAATGCCCTTCTTCATCTCTTGTTACAGCCTTTAATTTAAAGTCTAGTTTGTCTGATATAAGTATGGCTATTCCAGCTTTTTTTTTTTTACTTCCAGTGGCATGATAAATAGTTCTCCGTCCTCTCACTCTCAATCTGAAGGTGTCCTCAGATCTAAAATGAGTCTCTTGTAGACAGCAAATAGATGGGTCTTGTTTTTTTATCCATTCTGATACCCTATGTCTTTTGGTTGGCCCATTTAGTCCATTTACATTCAGTGTTATTATAGAAAGATACGGGTTTAGAGTCATTGTGATGTCTGTAGGTTTCATGCTTGTAGTGATGTTTCTGGTACTTTTGGTCCTTGCAACATTTCAGTCACAGAGTCCCCCTTAGGATCTCTTGTAAGGCTGGTTTAGTGGTGATGAATAAAAAAAAAAACAAGACTCATCTCTCTGCTGTCTACAAGAGACTCATTTTAGACCTGAGGAAACCTTCAGATTGAAAGTGAGGAGATGAATTCCTCCAGTTTTTATTTGTTTGGGAAAAACTTTATCTCTCCTTCTATTTTGAATGACAGACTTGCTGGATAAAGGATTCTCGGCTGCATATTTTTTCTGTTCATCACATTGAAGATTTCCTGCCATTCCTTTCTGGCCTGCCAAGTTTCAAAAGAGAGATCAGTCACGAGTCTTATAGGTCTCCCTTTATATGTCCAGTTTTTCCAGAATCACTTTGTGAAGAGACTGTCTTTACTCCACTGAATATTATTTCCTGCTTTGTCAAAGTTTAGTTGGCTACACATTTGTGGGTCCATTTCTGGGTTCTCTATTCTGTTCCATTTGTTCAGTTATATTGCTTATATGTGTTTTCATCAATTCTTTAGCTGTCCCTTCTCCCTGGAATTTCTTTTGAGGGGAATTCTTCCATTTCATCATTTTGGCTAGTTTTCTGTCCCTTATGAGTTTTAAAAGCTTGTTATGTGCTCTGCACCTGTGAGCACTGCTATATTAAAGGGGGGTCAGACACTGTCCATGGCCTGGCCCTTCAGGAGGTGTTTTTTGGAGAGTGTTACTTGATCTCTGTTGTTATAACTTTGGTTATCTTATTTCTCTACTTGTAGTGATGTTTTGGACCCACCATGAGGTGTGCTTTTATTTGTTCCTTGAAGTATCCCTAGAAAGGAAAACAAACAAACAGGAAACAAAGACACACAAATACACAAATGAAACAAACAGACAAAACACACACACACACACACTCCAAAAGCAAAAAAAAAACAGAAACTCAAGCTGCAAGTAAAGAACAGGTTGGAGGCAGTGCTGATGGAAGAGCACATACAAAGAGAGAAATGACAGGGGTGGGCACAAAGAAAAAATAAGCATTGACCGGGCAGAGAGAGAAGACTAAATGGCTTAATCCAGAGAGAGAGAAAGGAAAATATATAATGAGGTGGAGGGAAAAAACGAAGATAAAGTTACCCAGACAGGGAAACTATATGGCTTGATTATTCTAGAGAGGGAGAAAAGAAAGTACAGAAGGATATGTAGAACATGTATCAAGAGAATGGATTAAATATATCTGCTTAAAAAAACCAACAACCAGAGTAACCAGCCTAGAGGAGAGAAGAGATAGGAATGGAGAATATATCTAAATAACAATAATTGTTCTGGAATTAATCCAGGTTATGCAGCATCACTGGTATGAATAATGGAGGCATCTGGTTGCACAGCATCTATCTGGCTCCAGCAGATATGCAGTTACCTGGCACAGAGGGGCGTGGTTTGGTGTAGGCTGGTCCCACCTGTGGGACTGATCCCTGAGGCCCCACCTTAGTGGTGGTGGGGTGGAAAAATTGAAATCCCCCAGTCCCTTCTCCATGGACCCAGTGGACTCTGTTCGAGTCGTCCTTACTATGCCATGGGCACAGACAGGGCTGTCCTTCTTGTTCCACTAACTCCCCTGACCCAGCACTTGGCTAGGATTCATAGTCCTAATCCATGAACTCTGCCACTGGGGAAGTGACACTCTATGTGGCCCGATATGTGTCCCAGCTTCCTTTTTCTGTGATGCAGCACTTCAGGGAGGATCACCTTTTCCTGCTGTGGACTGCACCCCTGACCTTGCCACCAAGCCCAGGGGTGGCAGATGCAGGCAGGCTTTGTCCTGTCCCATAGCACTCCAGGGAGGGGGCTGCTTTCTCCTACTGTGGACTGAGCCCTCAATCCAGACACTGAGCCCGGGGGTGGTGGATGCAGACAGGCTTTGTTCTATCGTGCAGCACTCCAGGGAGGGGACCACTTTCTCCTATTGTGGACTGTGCCCCTGACCTACCACAGAAGCCGGGGCTGGCTCCCCTACTCCCCAGTTTTGTGCAAATGGGGCAGCTGGCCCATTCTGAATAAAGCCCCACAGTTAGAGATGGGATCCTTCTCAGTCCCAGTCTGAGGTTTATCTCTTGTCCAGATACAGTCCTATGCTTCCCCAGCTGGTCTTCCTCTTCCCTTTGTCTCTCCACAAAAGCCAAAGTATTTTATAATCGTTTATATTTCTTTTTTCAAAACACTAATAGTAATTTTTAGTATTAGAATTACAGGTAATTTAGCTTTTATTCATTATATTTTTTCTTTATTTTTGACCTATTTAATTGTTTGTATTTCTGTGGTGTTGGTTGTGATCTCTCCTCTTTCATTCATGATTTTATCTATTTGTGTTCTCTCTTCTTTTTGAGAAGTCTGGCTAGGTGTTTATCAATTTTGTATATTCTTTTAAAAAACACCTCTTAGTTTTATTAATCTCTTCTACTGTTTTCTTTTTTGATTCCATATTGCTTATTTCTGTTCTAATCTTTATTATTTCTTTTCTGCTACCTTTGGGATTGATTTGCTGCTGCTTATCTAGCTCCTTTAGGTGTAAAGTTATGTTCTGTATTTGGAACTTTTCTTCCTTCTTGATACAGGTTTGAATTGCAATGTAATTTCCTAATAAGACTGCCTTTGCTACATCCCAAAGTGTTTGCACTGTCGTGTTTTCATTTTCATTGGTTTATATGTATTTTTAAATTTCTCCTTTAATTTTCTGGTTAACCCATTCATTCTTTAGTAGCATGTTCTTTAATCTTGTGCATTTGAGGGCTTTCCAATTTTTTCTTGTGGTTTATTTCAAGTTTCACAGCATTGTGGTCTGAAAATATCCATGGTATGATCTCAATCTTTTCATACCTGTTGAAGGCTGATTTGTGCCCCAATATGTGATCTACTCTACAGTATGTTCCATGTGCACATGAGAAGAATGAATATTCTGCTGCTTTAGGATGAAATGTTCTTAATATAAGTGTTAAGTCCATATGGTCCAGGGCGCCATTCAGAGCTGCTGTTTCCTTGTTGGTTTTCTGCTTATATGATCTGTCCATTGTTGTAAGTTGAGTATTAAAGTCTCCTACTATAATGGTATTATTATAAATGAGCTTCTCTAGGTTTGTGATTGTTTTATATAACTGAGTATCATCAAGTTGGGGACATAAATATTTACAATTGTTAGATCTTCTTCATGGTAAGACCCCTTAATTATGATATAATTCCCTTCTCTTTTTATAGTCTGTTTTAAAATCTCATTTCACGAGGTCGCCTGGGTGGCTCTGTCGGTTAAGCATCCAACTTCGGCTCAGGTCATGATCTGATGGTTCATGACTTTGAGCCCCACGTCTGGCTCTGTGCTGACAGCTAGGATCCTGGAGGCTGATTCAGATTCTGTGTCTCCACCTCTCTCTGCCCCTTCCCTGCTCACACTCTGTCTCTGTCTCTCTGCCTCTGTCTCTCTCTCCCTCAAAATAAACAAACATTTAAAAAAAGTTTAAAATCTCATTTGGCTGATAAAAGTATGGCTACCCCAGCTTTCTTTTGACCTGCATTAGCATGATAAATGGTTCTCCATCCCCTCACTTTCAATCTGCAGGTGTCCTCAGATCTAAAATGAGTCTCTTTTAGGCAGCATATAGATGGATCTTGTTTTTTTTTTTTTAATCCACTTGATATTCTATGCCTTTTGATTGCGCCATGCACTCCATTTACAATCAGAGTGATTATTGAAAGATATAAATTTAGTGCCATTGTGTTGTCTTTAGATTTCATGTTTCCGGTGACATTCTGTGGTCCTTTGTAGTATTTGCTGCTTTGGCCTTTTGATTTTTCTCCACTCAGAGAGTGCCCTTTAGAATTTCTTGCAGGGCTGGGTTAGTTGTCATGAACTTCTTTAGTTTTTGTTTGGGAGATTATCTCTCCTTCTATTCCCAATGGCAGCCTTGTTGGATAAAAGATTCTTGGCTGCATATTTTTTCCAATTCGTCACATTGAATATTTCCTGTCACTCCCTTCTGATCTGACAAGTCTCAGTGGACATGTCTGTTCATAACCTTATTTGTCTACCCTTGTATGTTAAGGAACTTTTGTCCCTAGATTCTTTCAGAATTGTCTCTTTATCTTTGTGTATAGCAAGTTTCACTATGATATGTCATGGTGTTGACCTATTGTGTTGATTTTGAAGGGAGTTTTCTGTGCCTCTTGGACTTGGATGCTTGTTTCCTTCCCAAAATTAGGTAACTTCTCAGTTATAATTTGTTCAAATACACCTTCTCCTCTGTTTTCCTGCTCTTCCTATTTTGGGACTCCTATAATATGGATATTGTTTCATTTCATGGAATCACATAGTTCTGTAATTCTCCCCCTCGTGATCTAATAATTTTCTCTGCCTCTTTTTTTCAGCTTTGTAATTTTCCATTATTTTATTTTCTGTTTCACCTATTTTCTCCTCTGCTTCTTCCATCTTTGCTGTAACTATATCTAATTTATTTTGTATCTCAGTTATAGCATTTTTTAATTCATCCTGACTAGTTCTTAGGTCTTTGATCTCTGCAGCTAGGGCTTATCAAGTGTCTTCTATGCTTTTTTCAAGCCCATCTAATAGCCTTATGACTGTGGTTCTTAATTCTTGTTCAGATATATTGTTCATATCTGTTTTGATCAAGTCTCTGGCTGTGATTTCTTCCTGAACTTTCTTTTGGGGATAATACCTCTATCTTGTCATTTTGCCTGTTTCTTTTATGTGGTTTAAAAGATTCTTATGTGTCCTGCAAGTGAGAGTACTACTATATTAAAAAAGGGTTATACACTGTCCAGGGCCTGGAATTCCATGAAGTGTTTCTGGTGTACGTTGTGTTCACTCTGCTGTTGCATTTTGCCTGCCCTTTCCCACTGGTCAGTCCCCTGCAGAGCTCCTCCTTTCTTGAAGTGGTGGTGTGTTTGGACCCTTAGCTAAGTGTGCTTTGATTTGTTTGTTGAGGTAACCCTGGAAAAAATGGGAGGGGAAGCCTGATCCCATAGAAAGAGAACAAGAAAAATGGACAGAAGAAAATGAAACAGAGAATTAACATAAGGCTGATTCCAAGGAAAGATAAAGGTAAAAGAAGAAGAAAGAAAGCAGAAGAAAGGAGAGAAGGGAAAACAAAAAAATTTAAAAAACTGATCAAAAAAAGATTTAAAAATATGACAAAAAATCAGAAACTATGTGTCTCACACCTGCCAAGCTTTCTCCCTCCAAGTGTGGAGATCTTTCTGCCACTCACAGATTAATTCCCTGGGTATTCCAAGAAATATGACCCCAAAACAGCTGTGTTGGAGGGACATGGGATTCCAGGGTCTCCTTACCTCTCACCCATTTTAATTAATCCTTATCCTTTCTTTAGTTAATGTGGTGTATCACAGAACCACCCTTGCAGCCCATAAATAAATCCCACTTGATGATGGTGAACAATTCTTTTAATTTACTGTTGGAATTTGTTTGGTAGTATTTTACTGAGAATTTTCGCACCTATGTTCATCAGGGATATTGATGAACATGATATTGTAGTTCTCTTTTTTAGTGGAATATATATCTGGTTTTTTGTCAGGGTAATGCTGAGTTCACTGAATGAATTTGGAAGTTTTCTTTCCTTTTATATATTTTTTGAAGAGTTTGAGAAGAAGAGATATTAACTCTTCTTTAACTGTTTAGTAGAACTCTCTTATGAAGCCATTTGTCTCTGGAATTTTGATTGTTGGGAAATTTTTGATTACTGATTCAATTTTTTTGCAGGTTATTGGTCTCTTCAATTTTTCTATTTATTCCATATCACTTTTGGCAGTTTATATGTTTGTAGAAATTTACCAATTTCTTGAAGATTGTCTGATTTGTTGGTGCACCTGCATGGCTCATTTGGTTGAGTGTCCAACTTTGGCTCAGGTCATGATCTCACAGCTCGTGATTTGAGCTCTGTGTCAGGCTCTGTGCTGAAAGCTCAAAGCCTGGAGCCTGCTTCAGATTTCATGTCTCTGTTTCCCTCTGCCCCTACCCTGCTTGTGCTCTGGCTCTCTCTCAAAAATAAATAAACATTTAATTTTTTAAAAAAATTGTCTGATTTTTTGGATTAGCTTTTCATAATATTCTCTTATAATTGTATTTCTGTGTTGTTGGTTGTTTTGAATAAAAAAAATCTTTCTCTTTTTCCTTTTTTTTCTTACAAGAGTTTATTTAAATTCAAATTAACATATAGGGTAGTATTGGTTTCAGGAGTAGAATTTGGTGATTCATAACTTACATAGAACACCCATTGCTCATCACAAGTGACCTCTTTAATACCCATCACCCATTTAGCCCATCCCCCCATTCACTTTCCCTCTAGAAACCATATATTTGTTCTCTATAGTTAAGAGTCTTATATGGTTTGCTTCCCTTTCTGTTTTTATCTTACTTTATTTTTCTTTCCCTTCTCCTATGTTCATCTGCTTTGTTTCTTAAATTCCATATATGAGTGAAATCATATGGTATTTTCTTTCCCTTAATGACATATTTTTCTTAGCATGATATGTTCTAGGACTATCCATGTCACTGAAAATGGCAATATTTCATTCTTTTTGAATATATATATATTTATTCATTTTAAATATATATATATATATATATATATATATATATGCGCCACATCTTCTTTATCCATTCTTCAGTTGAGGGACATTTGGGTTCTGTCCATAATTGGGCTATTGTTGATAGTGCTTCTATAAACATTAGAATGCATGTGTCCCTTTGAATCAGTATTTTTGTATCACTTGAATAAATATCTAGTAGTGCAATTGCTGGGTCGTAGGGTAGTTCTATCTTAAAATTTCTGAAGCTTCTTCACACTGTTTTCCAGAGTGACTGCACCGGTTTCCATTCCCACCAAGAGTGTAAGAGGGTTCCTTCCTTTTTCACCACATCCTCACCAACAACTGTTGTTTCCTCAGTTGCTAACTTTAGCCATTCTGACAGGTGTGAGGTGGTATCTCATTGTGAATTTGATTTGTATTTCCCTGATAATGAATGATATTAAGCATTTTTGTGTATGTGTCTGTTAGCCATTTGTATATCATCTTTGAAAAAGTGTCTGTTCATGTCTTCTGCCCATTTATTAACTAGACTATCTGTTTGGGTGTTGAGATTAATAACTTTTTTATAGATTTTTGATACTAGCCTTTATCCAATATGACATTTGCAAATACCTTCTTTCATTCTGTAGTTTGTCTTTTGGTTTTGTGGATTGTTTCCTTCACTCTGCAGCAGTTTGTTTATTGTGATGAAATACCAATAGTTTATTTTTGTTTTTGTTTCCCTTACCCCCAGAGATGTGTCTAGAAAGAAGCTTCTATGGCCGAGGTCAAAGAGATTGCTGCCTGTGTTCTCTAGGAACTAAATCCCAAATTTAGGTTTTTCATTCATTTTGAATTTATTTTCGTGTATAGTGTGAGAAAGTGGTCCACTTTCACTTTTCTACATGTCACTGTCCAGATTACCCAACACCATTTGTTGAAGAGACTGTCGTTTACATTGGATATTCTTTCTTTGTTGAAGATGAGTTGAACATATAGTTGTGGGTCCATTTCTGGGTTCTCTATTTTGTTTCATTAATCTATGTGTCTGTTTTTGTGCCAGTACCATACAGTCTTTATGATTACAGCTTTGTAAGACAACTTGAAGTCCATGATTGTGGTGCCTCCCACTTTGCTTTGCTTTTTGAACATTATTTTGGCTACTCAGAGTCTTTTCTCATTCCATACAATTGTAAAATTGTGCTAGCTCTGTGAAAAATGCTGATGTTATTTTGATAGGGATTGTACTGAATGTGTAGATTGCTATGTGTAGTATAGACATTTTAACCATATTTTTTATTCCAATCCATGAGTATGGAGTGCTTTTCCATTTCTGTGTGTCTTCTTCAATTTCTTTCATAAGTGTTCTGTAGTTTTAAGAATAAATACCTTTTGCATATTAGATTAGGTTTATTCCTAGGTATCTTATGGTTTGGGGTGCAATCTCTTTCTGCTGCTTCACTATTGATATATAGAAATGCAACAGATTTATGAACATTGATTTGATATCCTCAATCATTGCTTAATTGATGTATCAGCTCTAGCAAATTTTTGTGGAGTTTTTCAGGTTTCTTACATAGAGTATCAGTTCATCTGCAAATTGTGTAAGTTTAACTTCTTCCTTGATGTCTTTTATTTCTTTTTATTATATGATTGCTGAGGCTAGGACTTCCAGTACTGTGTTGAACCTTGGTGTTGAGAGTGACATTACTGTCATGTTACCAACCTTCAGGGAAAATCTGTTTTTTTCCCCATTGAAAATTATATTAGCTGCAGGTCTTTTGTATATGACCTTTATGATGTTGAGGTATGTTCCTTCTATCCATCTTTCTTGAATAGTTTTATCAAAAAAAGGATGTTATATTTTTTTCTACTGCTTTTTCTGCATCTATTGACAGCATCATATGATTCTTATCTTTACTTTTGTTAATTTGGTGTAGCAGATAGATTAACTTGTGGATATTAAACCACCTTGCAGCCCAGGAATAAATCCCACTTGATTGTGATGAATAATTCTTTTAATGAACTGTTGGATTCGATTTCCTAGTATCTTCTTGAGAATTTTTGCATTTGTGCTCATCACAGATGTTTGTCTCTAATTCTCCTTTTTAGTGGGTTATTTTTCAAGTTTTGGAATCAAGGTAATGCTGGCCTCATAGAATGAGTTTGGAAGTTTTCCATTTGTATTTTTTTGGAACTATTTCAAAAGAATAGGTATTAATTCTTCTTTAAATATTTGGTAGAATTCCCCTGGGAAGCATACAACCCTGGACTCTTGTTTGTTGGGTGACTTTTGATTACTGAATCAATTTACTTCTTTCTCTCTCTCTTTTGTTCATTTATTCTTTCATTCATTTTTCTTTAAAACTTCTTTAGTTAATATACAATGCAATATTGGTTTTAAGAATAGAATTCAGTGATTGATCATTTACATACAATACCCAGTGCTCATCACAAGTTTCTTCCTTAATAGCCATCACTCATCTAGCGCATCTCCCACCCACCTCCCTCCATCTACCCTCAGTTTGTTCTCTACATTAAGAGTCTCTGGTGATTTGTTTCCCTCTCTTCTCTTACCCCCACTTCCTATATGTTCATCTTCTTTTTTCTTAAATTCCACATATGAGCAAAATCATGTTTTTTGTATTTCTCTTATTGAATTATTTTGCTTAGCATAATACAGTCTAGTTCCATCTACATCATTGCAAATGACAAGATTTCACTCTGTTTGATGGCTGAGTAATATTCCATTGTATATATACCACTTCTTTATCCATCAATCAGTTGATAAACATTTGGGCTCTCTCCATAGATTGGCAATAATGCTGCTATAAACAGCATGTACCTCCATTGTCTGTATTTTTGTATCCTTTGGGTTAATACCTAGTAGGAAAAATTCTGGATCATAGGGTACTTCTAATTTTTTTTGAGAAACCTCCATACTGTTGTCCAGAGTTGCTGCACCAGTTTTTATTCCCACCAACAGTGCAAAAGGGTCCCATTCCTCCATATCCTCACCAATACCTGTTGTTTCTTGTGTTGTTATTTTTAGCCATTCTGACAAGTGAAGGTGGTATCTAATTATGGCTTTATTTTGTATTTCCCTGATGATGAATGATGTTGAGCATCTTTTCTCGTGTCTATTAGCCATCTGGATGTTTTCTATGGGACGGTGGCTAATCATGTCTTCTGCCCATTTCTTCACTACATTATTTGTTTTTTAGGTGTTGAGTTTGGCAAATTCTTTGTATATTTTTGATGCTAACCCTTTATCAGATATGTCATTTGTGAATATCTTCCCCCATTCCATAGGGTGCCTTTTAGCTTTGCTGATTGTTCCCTTCACTGTACAGAGGTTTTTATCTTGTTAAAGTCTTAATAGTTTATGCTTTCTTTTGTTTTCTTTGCCTTTGGCGACGTTTCTAGTAAGAAGTTGCTACCGCCAAGGTCAAAGAGGTTCCTACCTGTGTCCTGTTACTGGCTATGGTCTGTTCAAATCTTCCATTTCCTCCTGTTTCAGTTTTGGCAGTTTATATGTTTCTAGGAATTTGCCCATTTTTTATGGATTGCTCAAGTTGTTGACATATACCTTCTCATATATTCTCTTAATGTTTGTATTTCTGTGATGTTGGCTGTGATCTTTCTTTTTTCATTAATGATTTTATTCGGTTTCTTTCTCTTTCTTTGTGTTAAGTCTTATTGGGGGTTTAACAATTTTGTTAAATCCTTCAAAGAACCAGCACCTAGTTTCATTGATCTGTTCTACCAGTTTTTGTTTTTAATTTCTCTATCATTTATTTCTGCTGTAACCATTATAATTTCCCTTTTTATAATGGTTTTGGGCTTCATTGGCTGTTTTTTTCCAGGTCCTTTAGGTGTAAGGTTAAGTTGTGTATTTGAGTCTTTTCTTCCCTCTTGAGGAAAGTCTGTAATACTATATACTTCCCTCATGATCACCTAGCTGCATCCCAATGTTTTGGACAGTTGTGTTTTCATTTTCATTGGCTTCCATTTATTTTTTATTTCTTCTTTAATTTTATCACTAGCTTGTTCATTCTTCAGGATGATTTTTAATGTTTATATATTTTGAGAGATAGAGAAACAGAAACAGAGACAGAGAGAGAGGGAAAGAGAGAATCCCAAGCAGGCTCCACATTCAGCATGGAGCCCAATGCAGGCCCCAATCTCATGCTTGTGAGATAATGGCCTGAGCCAAAATCAGTAGTTGGATGCCCAACCAACTAAGCTACCCAGGCACCCATAGCAGGATATTTTTTAATCTCCACATTTTTGTGGTCTTTCAATTTTTTTCTTGTGGATGACTTCAAATTTCATAACATTAGGGTCTGAAAATATGCATGGTGTGATCTCAATTTTTTGTACTTGAGGTCCGATTGGTGACCCATTACATGATCTATTCTGGAGAAAGTTCCATGTACACTTGAAAAGAACATGTATCCTGTTGCTTTAGGGTGAAATGTTCTGAATATATCTGTTAAATCCATCTGGTCTAGTGTGTCATTCAAAGCCACTGTTTCTTTTTTAATCTTCTGCTTATATTATCTATCCATTGCTATAAGTGGGGTGCTAAATTCCCTACTATTATTGCATTATTATCAATGAGTTTCTTTTAGTTAGTTATTAATTGATTCATATATGTGGATATTTTCATATTGGGGCCATAAATATTTACAACTGTTAGATTTTCTTGTTGGTTAGACCCCTTTATTATGTTATAATTCTCTTCTTTGTCCTTTATTACAGTCTTTGGTTTAAAATCTAGTTTTTCTGATATAAATATGTCTACTTCAGCTTTGTTTTGATGTCCATTAGCATGAGAAATTATTCTCCACCTTCTCACTTTCAACATGGAGGTGTATTTGGGTCTAAAATGAGTCTCTTGTATGCATCATATTCACGGTTCTTGATTTTTTTTTATTTATTCTGATATGTATTTTGATTGGACCAATTAGTCCATTTATATTCTGAGTGATTATTGATAGATATAGATTTAGTGCCATTGTATTACCTGTGAAGTCCCTGTTCCTGTAGATTGTCTGTTTCTTTCTAGTCTTTATTGCTTTTGATCTCTCCCCCCCAATGGGTCCCCTTTAATAGTTCTTACAGAACTAGTATAGTGTTCACAGACTCCTTTAGTTTTTGCTTGTCTGTGAAACTCTTTATCACTCCTTCTATCCTGAATGACTGCCTTGCTGGATAAAGAATTGTTGGCTGCATATTTTTCCCGTTTACCACGTGAAATATATCATGCCACTCCTTTCTGGACTGCCAAGTTTCTGTACACAGGTCTGCTGCTAAACTTATGTGTCTACACTTATATAGAAGAGGCTTTTTCCCTAGCTTCTTTCAGAATTCTCTCTTTATGTTTGTATTTTGCAAGTTTCACTATGATATGTCATGGTGTTGACCCATTTTTGTTGATTTTGAAGGGAGTTCTCTGTGCCTCTTGGACTTGAATGCCTGTTTCCTTCCCCAGATTAGGGAAATTTTCAGCTATAATTCGTTCAAATAAACCTTCTACCCCCTATTTCTGCTCTTCTTCTGGGATTCCTATGATATGGATATTATTGCATTTTATCAAATTACTGAGTTCCTTAAGTTTATATTCATGATCTAATAGATTTCTTTCCTCTCTTTTTCAGCTTCATTATTTTCCACAACTTTTTCTTCTATATCACCTATTCCATACTCTTCTTCTTCCTTCCTTTTTGTGATTACATCTAGTTGGCTTTGTATCTCAGGTTTTGCATGTTTTATTTTGGTCTGACTTATTTTTAGGTCTTTTATCTCTGTAACAAAGGTTTATCTGGTGTCTTTTCTGCTTTTTTCAAGCCCAGATAGTATTCTTATGACTGTCTTTCCAATTTTTTGTTCAGATAAGGGCGCTTGAGTGGTTCAGTCAGTTGAGCATCTGACTCTTGATTTTGGCTCAGGTCGTGATCCCAGGGTCATGGCATTGAGCCTACATTAGGCTCTATGCACAGCGTGCATTAACATTCTTTCTCTCTCTCTCTCTCTCCTTCTTCCCCTCTCTCCAACTCTCACAGACACTCTCTCTAAGTATGAGTAAGTAAATAAATAAAATACGTAAATACATAGATTTTTGTTCAGATATATTATTTATATCTGTTTGCACCAAATCCCTGGCTGTGATTTCTTCTTTACCTTCCTTTGGGGGAGAATTCCTCTGTCTTTTTATTTTATCTATATTTCTTTTTCATGTTATGAAACCTTATGTTTCCTGCTCCTGAGAGTAATGCTATCTCAAGAAAGGGCATGTCCAGGGCCTGGCACTTCAGGAAGTGTTTCTGGTGTATGTTGTGTGTACTCTACTTTGTGATTTGGCTGTTCTTTTTCCAAGCTCAATCCTCTGTGGAGTTCCTCTTTGCCTGCTGTGGGGAGTGTTTGGACTTTTAGCTAGGTGTGTTTTGATTTGTTTGTTAAAATAAGCCTGATTTTTAAAAATACCTGATTCCACAGAAGAACAAAGGAAAAGGAACATCAACAAAAACAACCAAACAAAAAACTTATAAGCCTGATTCCAATGGAAAAAAAGTAAAAAAGAAGAAAATAAAAAGAAGACTCATCAAAAAAATGAAAAAAACAAACAAATAAACAAAAAAAAACCCCTACATGCTTAATTCAAAAACAAACACACCTGGTCTTATTTCCACCAGAACTGAAGGTTATACTTTGGAACACTTTATGATCAGTACACTTGGTGCATGTGGAGGGGCCTGTGTTGGTCTTCTGTGGAAAAGGCCTGCTGCACTGGTGCACAATCTGACCTGTTCTTGTAAAAATGTCCCTGTAGGGTTCAGGGGGCTGAGTTTGATGAAAGTGGCTCCAGCTTCACCTAGGGATGCTGTGTTGCTGGCTGAAGTCGGACCATGATGGTGAGCAGGGGAAGATGGCATCACCCTACTCTCTTGTCCCAGGGTAAGGGAGCTGGAGCCTGACAGTGTTCATGTAGCTCTCGCTGACAAGCAATCTCCCCTCCTGTGTTGCAGGTTTCTGTCAGATCACTGCCTTCAGCTGTTCTGTGCCTGGGCTGTTGACACACTTGGCACCACAGCTCTCCTGTATTTTGTCTCTGGTGCATGCTTGGGATTCAAAACTCCAAATCTTAAAGGACATGGCAGGTGTGGACCTCTTCCCCTCCTTTGGAGGAGACCCTTGTAGCTCTGTGCCTGGCACTACTGTGTTCCAGAAAAGTAGTAGCATGGCCGTGCAGACACCTGGAGCTTATGGTGAAGCACAAAGAAAAGCTGTGTGTGCCTCTGTTGCCTGCTGTTGAAGGTCTGCTCAAAGGTGCCAGCCAGGTCTTCTGTCCTGGGAGATGCAATATACCCTCTGCTAAATGCACTCTATGAAGGGGAACTTTCTCCTTCAGTGCAACCCAGGGGATCCCCACACCAAGCTGCCCACTCCTGGCTTCCACTTTTCCACAGGAGCGCTGCTAGCCACCCATATCTACTCCAGAAAATGGCATAGGCTTCCAAAACCTCAGAATTTCAGTTACACAAAAACTTGTAAGAGTCAGTTCCTCAGGATACCCGTGTCAACGGTTTGGAGGGGCTAGTTTTGTGAGCCCAATGTGCTGCTTTCTCTCCCCACTCTTTTTCTTCTCTCTGCAAAAAGGGCTTCCTCCCCTCTGTAGCACCGTGGTTTTTCTCTCTGTGCTCTGTACCTGCCACACTGTCTCCCTCAAATTATGCATATTGTTTTCTTAATACTCATATCAGTTTCCTAGGTGTTCAAAATGATTTCATGTTGATCTAGTTGTGTTCATGGGATGAGACTAGCCCATGGTCCCCCTCCTACTCTGCCATCTTAACTTCTCTCCACCTGGTGATGTTGGTTGCTATTTCTCCTCTCCCATTTGTGATTTTATTTATTGGGCTTCTTTCTCTTTTCTGTTTGATAACTCTGGCTAAGGGTTTATCAATGTATAACTTTTTTTCAAAGAAACAGCTCCTGGTTTCATTGATATGTTCTATTTTTTGTACTATCTATATGATTTATTTATGCTCTAATCTTTATTATTTCTCTCCTTCTGCTGGCTTTAGGCTTTATTTGTTGTTCATTTTATAGCTTCTTTAAGTATAAGGTTAGATGGTTTCTTTGAGATTTTTCTTGCTTCTTAAAGTAGGCCTATGGCTATATATTTCCCCTGACGATGGTTTTTGCTGCATTCCAAAGGTTATGAACCATTTTGTTTTCATTTTTACTTGTTTACATGTATTGTTTTTGGTCTTTCTTTGATTTCATGGTTGACCATTCATTGTTTCATTGTTTAAGCACAATGTATTTGCAGTCATTCCAAACTTTTTCTTGTGGTTGACTTCTAGTTTCCCAGTATTTGGTCAGAAATAGTGCATGGTATGATTTCAATCTTTTTGTATTTGTTGAAGCCTGTTTTATAACTTAATATGTGATGTATGCTGGAGAGTGTTCCAATGTCTATACTACACAAGGGAAGCTACATATTCAATGCAACCCCTATCAAAATACCAATAGCATTTTTCACAGAGCTAGAATAATCCTAAAATTTGTATGGAACCACAAAATATCCTGAATAGCCAAGCAACTTTGAACAGGAAAAGCAAAGTTGGAGGCATCACAGCTCTGGACTTCAAGTTATATTATAAAGCTGTAATGATCAAGAACGTATGGTAATGGCACAAAAACAGACACATAGAACAATGTAACAGAATAGAGAACCCAGAAATAACTATAAATGTGTGGTCAACGAATCTTTGACAAAAGGAAAGAATATACAATGGAAAAAAGTCTCTTCAAAAATGGTGTTAGGAAAACTGGACAACATGCAGAAGAGTGAAGGTGGACCACTTTCTTACACCATACATAAAAAAAATTCAAAATGAACTAAAGACCTAAATGTGAGACAGGAAACCATCACAATCTTAGAGAAAAACACAGGCAATAACTCTTTGACGTTGGTCATACCAACATCTTACCAGATAGGTCTCATGAGGTAAGGAAAACAAAAGCAAAAATGAACTTTTGGGCGTCATCAAAATAACAAACTTCTGCACAGGGAAGTAAACTATAAAAAAAACTAAAGGGAAACCATTGGAATGGGAGAAGATATTTGTAAATAAAATCTGATTAATGTTTACTTTCCAAAATACATAAAGGCCTTATAAATATCAACACACAAAACACAAATAATCCAGTTAATAGGTGGGAAGAAGACACAAATAGACATCTTTTCTTTATTTTTTTATTTTTTAATATGAAATTGATTGTCAAATTGGTTTCCATAAACACCTAGTGCTCACCCCAACAGGTGCCCTCCTCAATACCCATTACCCACCCTCTCCTCCCTCCCACCCCCATAAACCCTCAGTTTATTCTCAGTTTTTAAGAGTCTCATATAGTTTGCCTCCCTCCTTAACTTTTTTCCATCCCCTCCCCCATAGTCTTCTGTTAAGTTTCTCAGGATCCACATAAGAGTAAAAACATGGTACCTGTCTTTCTCTGTATGACTTATTTCATTTAGCAGAACACTCTCCAGTTCCATCCACGTTGCTACAAAAGGCCATATTTCATTCTTTCTCATTACCACCTAGTATTCCATTGTGTATATAAATCACAATTTATCCATTCATCAGTTGATGGACATTTAGGCTCTTTCCATAATTTGGCTGTTGTTGAGAGTGCTGCTAGAAACATTGGGGTAAAAGTGCCCCTATGCATCAGCACTCCTGTATCCCTTGGGTAAATTCCTAGCATTGCTATTGCTGGGTCATAGGATAGATCTATTTTTAATTTTGTGAGGAACCTCCACACTGTTTTCCAGTGCAGCTGCACCAGTTTGCATTCCCACCAACAGTGCAAGAGGGTTCCCGTTTCTTCACATCCTCAACAGCATCTATATTCTCCTGATTTGTTCATTTTAGCCACTCTGGCTGACATGAAGTGGTATCTGAGTGTGGTTTTGATTTGTATTTCCCTGATGAGGAGTGACGTTGAGCATCTTTTCATGTGCCTGTTGGCCATCGGGATGTCTTCTTTAGAGAAGTGTTTATTCATTTTTTCTTCCCATTTCTTCACTGGATTATTTGCTTTTTAGGTGTGGAGTTTGGTGAGTTCTTTATAGATTTTGGATACTAGCCCTTTGTCCGATGTGTCATTTGCAAATATCTTTTCTCATTCTGTTGGTTGCCTTTTATTTTTGTTGATTGTTTCCTTTGCTGTGCAGAAGCTTTTTATCTTCATGAGGTCCCAATAGTTCATTTTTGCTTTTAATTCCCTTGCCTTTGGAGATGTGTCAAGTAAGAAATTGCTGCGGCTGAGGTAGCAAATGTTTTTTCCTGGTTACTTCTCTATGGTTTTGATGGTTTCCTGTCTCACATTCAGGTCCTTTATACATTTTGAGTTTATTTTGTGAATGGTATAAGAAAGTGGTGTAGTTTCATTCTTCTGCATGTTGCTGTCCAGTTCTCCCAGCACCATTTGTTAAAAAGACTGTCTTTTCTCCATTGGATATTCTTTCCTGCTTTGTCAAAGATTAGTTGGCCATACTTTTGTGGGTCCAATTCTGGAGTCTCTATTCTATTCCATTGGTCTGTGTGTCTATTTTTGTGCCAATACCATGCTGCCTTGATGATTACACCTTTGTAGTAGAGGCTAAAGTCTGGGATTGTGATGCCTCCTGCTTTGGTTTTCCTCTTCAATATTACTTTGGCTATTCGGGGCCTTTTGTGGTTCCATACGAATTTTAGGATTGCTTGTTCTCGCTTCGAGAAGAATGCTGGTGCCATTTTCATTGGAATTGCATTGAATGTGTAGATAGCTTTGGGCAGTATTGACATTTTAACAATATTCTTCCAATTCATGAGTACAGAATGTTTTTCTATTTCTTTGTACCTTCTTCAATTTTTTTCATAAACTTTCTATATTTTTCAGCATACAGATCGTTTACATCTTTGGTTAGATGTATTCCAAGGTATTTTATGATTCTTGGAGTGATTGTGAATGGGATCAGCTTATTTATTTGTCTTTCTGTTGCTTCATTATTAGTGTATAAGAATAAAACTGATTCCTGTACATTAATTTTGCATCTTGTGACTTTCCTGAATGCATGTATCAGTTCTAGTAGACTTTTGGTGGAATCTATTGGGTTTTCCATGTTTAATATCATGTCATCTGCAAAAAGTGAAAGCTTGACTTCATCTTTGACAATTTTGATGCCCCTGATATCTTTTGTTGTCTGATTGCTGATGCTAGCATTTCCAACACTATGTTAAGCAACAGCGGTGAGAGTGGACTTCCCTGTCATGTTCCTGATCTCTGGGGGAAAGCTCTTAGTTTTTCCCCATTGAGGATGTTATTAGCTGTCGGCTTTTCATAAATGACTTTGATGATGTTTAAGTATGTTCTTTCCATCCCAACTTTCTTGAGGGTTTTTGTTAAGAAAGGATGCAGAATTTTGTCAAAAGCTTTTTCTGCATCCATTGACAGGATCATATGTTTCTTTTCTTTTCTTTTATTAATGTGATGTATCACATTGATTCATTTGCGAGTGTTGAACCAGCCCTGCAGCCCAGGAATGAATCCCACTTGATCATGGTGAATAATTCTTTTTATATGCTGTTGAATTCAGTTTGCTAGTATCTTATTGGCAATTTTTGCCTCCATATTCATCAGGGATATTGGCCTATAGTTCTTTTTTTTTTTTCTGGGTCTATGTCTGGCTTAGGATTCAAACTAATGCTGGCTTCATAGAATGAGTCTGGAAATTTTCCTTCACTTTCTATGTTTTGGAACAGCTTGAGAAAGATAGGTATTATTTCTGCTTTAAATGTCTGGTAGAATTCCCCAGGGAAGCCATCTGGTCCTGGACTCATTTGTTGGGATATTTTTCATGACTGATTCAATTTCTTCGCTGGTTATGGGTCTGTTCGAGCTTTCTATTTCTTCCTGTTTGAGTTTTGGGAGTGTGTTGGTGTTTAGGAATTTGTCTATTTCTTCCAGGTTGTCCAGTTTGTTGGCATATAATTTTTCATGGTATTCCCTGATAATTGCTTGTATTTCTGAGGGATTGGTGGTAATAATTCCATTTTCATTCATGATTTTATCTATTTGGCTCCTCTCCCTTTTCTTTTTGAGAAGCCTGGCTAGAGGTTTATCAATATTGTTTATTTTTTCAAAAAACCAACTCTTGTTTCCATTGATCTGCTCTACAGTTTTTTTGATTCTATATTGTTTATTTCTGCTCTGATCTTTATTATGTCTCTCCTTCTGCTGGGTTTGTGGTGTCTTTGCTGTTCTGCTTCCATTTCCTTTAGGTGTCCTGTTAGATTTTGTATTTGGGACTTTTCTTGTTTCTTGAGATAGGCCTGGATTGCAATGTATTTTCCTCTCAGGATTGCTGTCACTGCATCCCAAAGTGTTTGGATTGTTGTATTTTCATTTTAATTTATTACCAAATATTTTTTTAATTTCTTCTCTAATTCCCTGATTGACCCATTCATTCTTTAGTAGAGAGTTCTTTAACCTCCATGCTCTTAGAGGTTTTTCAGAATTTTTCCTGTGGTTGAAATCCAGTTTCATAGCATTGTGGTCTGAAGGTCTGCATGGCATGATCTCAATCCTTTATACTTATGAAGGGCTGTTTTGTGACCCAGTATGTGATCTATCTTGGAGAATGTTCCAGGTGCACCCGAGAGGAAAGTATATTCTGTTGCTTTGGGATGCAGAGTTCTAAATATATCTGTCAAGTCCGTATAATCCAATGTATCACTCAGGGCCCTTGTTTCTTTATTGATCCTGTGTCTAGATGATCTATCCATTACTGTAAGTGGAGTACTAAAGTCCCCTGCAATGACCACATTCTTATCAATAAGGTTACTTATGTTTGTGAGTAATTGTTTTATATATTTGGGGGCTCCCGTATTTGGCACACAGACATTTATAATAGTTCTTTCTGATGGATAGTCCTTGTAATTATATATTGCCCTTCTTCATCTCTTGTTACAGCCTTTAATTTAAACTCTAGTTTGATATAAGTATGGCCACTCCAGCTTTTTTTGACTTCCAGTAGCATGATAGATAGTTCACCATCCTTCTCTTTCAATCTGAAGGTGTCCTCAGGTCTCTTGTAGACAGCAAATAGATGGGTCTTGTTTTCTTTATCCATTCTGATACGCTATGTATTTTGGTTGGATCATTTAGTCCATTTACATTCAGTGTTATTGAAAGATATGGGTTTAGAGTCATTGTGATGTCTGCAGTTTTCATGCTTGTAGTGATGTCTCTGGTACTTTGTGGTCCTTGCAACATTTCACTCACAGAATCCCCCTTAGGATCTCTTCTAGGGCTGGTTTAGTGGTGATGAATTCCTTCAGTTTTTGTATGTTTGGGAAGACCTTTATCTCTCCTATTCTGAATGACAGACTTGCTGGATAAAGGATTCTCAGCTGCATATATTTTTCTGTTCATCACATTGAAGATTTCTTGCCATTCCTTTCTGTCCTGCCAAGTTTGAGTAGATAGGTCTGTCACTAGTCTTATGGGTCTCCCATTGTAGGTTAGAGCCTGTTTATCCCTAGCTGCTTTCAGAGTTTTCTTTTATCCTTGTATTTTGTCAGTTTCACTATGATATGTTGTGCAGAAGGTCGATAAGTGTTATGTCTGAAGGGAGTTCTCTGTGCCTCTTGGATTTGCATGCCTTTTTTCTTTTCCAGATCAGGGAAGTTTTCAACTATGATTTGTTCAAGTACACCTTCAGCCCCTTTCTCTTTCTCTTCCTCTTCTGGAATTCCTATGATATAGATATTGTTCTTTTTGCATCACTTAGTTCTCTAATTCTCCCCTCATACTCGTGGATTTTTTTGTACCTCTCTTTTCCTCAGCTTCTTCATTTTCCATAATTGTATCTTCAAATTCACGTATTCTCTCCTCTGCCTCTTCAATCCATGCTGTGGTTGCCTCCATTTTACCTTGCACCTCATTTATAGCATTTTTAGCTCCTCATGACTATTTCTTAGTCCCTTGATTTCTGTAGCAATAGATTATTTGCTGTCCTTTATACTTTTTTTCAACGCAAGTGATTAATTTTATGACTATTATTCTAAATTCTTGTTCCGTTATATTGCTTAAATCAGTTTTGATCACTTCGTTAGCTGTCGCTATTTCCTGGAGTTTCTTTTGAGGAAAAGTCTTCTGTTTCGTCATTTTGGGTAGTCCCTGGGGTCGCACCCAACTGCTGGTGACTTCCCCTGTATTGTCCAGAGTAACTTGTATTAGTGGGTGGGACCTTAGACACAATGTCTGCCCCTTGCCCACTGCTGGGGCCAAAGTCAGACTTTGCCCACTCCTGGGGCCAAAGTCAGATAAGGTGTGTACCTTATCTTCCCCTCTTCCAGGGGCAGGACTCACTGTGGCATGGTGTGGCCCCTGTCTGGGCTATTTACACACTGCCAGGTTTGTGGTGCTGCTTTGATGGGTTCTGGGCAAGGGCGTATTAGGGTGAATCTACAAGGTGCACAGGGGCAGGAGGGGCAGGCTTAGCTGTCTTTGCCTTAGGTGGTCCCCTGCAGGAGGGGCCCTGCAGCACCAGGAGGGAGGCAGACCCGTTGCAAGGATGCATCCACAGAAACACAAAGTTGGGTGTTTTCATGGTGCAAGTTCCGTGATGGGAACTGGTTCCTTTTGGGATTTCGGCTGGGGGATGGGAGAGGGAGATGGCACTTTGTAGGGCCTTTTTTCCCCGCTGAGCTGAGCTCTGCCTTCTGGGGCTCAACAACTCTCCCTCCCCGTGTCCTCTTGCCCTCCCTGCTCTCCGAGGGCAGAGCTGTTCACTTTTAACTTTCCAGATGTTAAGTCCAGGTGGCTGTCAGAACTCATGCAATCTGGCCCCTCCACTTTTGCAAGCCAGACTTGGGGGCTCTGCCTTGCTGGGAAGGTTGCCCCTTCAGTACCCTGGCTCCCTCCCACCAGTCCTTGTACCGCACACTGCCACTCTGCCCTTCCTACCCTCTTCCGTGGTCCTTTTATCTACGCTTGGCTCCAAAGAGTCCATTCTGCTAATCTCCTGGTGGTTTTACAGGTTATTTAAGCAGGTGTGGGTGGAATGTAAGTGATCAGCAGGATGCAGTGAGCCCAGTGTCTTCCTATGCTGCCATCGTCCAGTCTCTCCCAAATAGACATATTTTCCAAAGAAGATGTACAGATGACCAACAGATACATAAGATCCTCAGCATCACTCATTATTAGAGAAATACAAATAAAAATTACAATTAGATATCACCTCACAGCAGTTACAATAGCTAAAATTAACACAGGAATCAACAGGTATTGGCAAGGATTTGGAGAAAGAGAAACCCTCTTACAGTGTTGGTAGGAATCCAAACTGGTGCAGACACTCTGGAGAACAATATGGAGGTTCCTCAAAAAGTTAAAAATAGAACTACCCTATGATCTGTCAATTGCACTACTAGTATTTACTAATTCAAAGAGATACATGCTCCTGGATATTTATAGCAGCATTATCAACAATAGCGAAATTATAGTTCTAGTCCAAATGCCCTTCCCTGATGAATGTATAAAGAAGCTGTGGTATATATATATATATATATATACCCACAATGGAATATTACTCAGCCCTAAAAAATAATGAAATCTTGCCACTTAGAATTACGTGAATGGAGCTGGAGAGTATTATGCTAAGTGAAATAAGTCAGTCAGAGAAAGACAAATACAATATGATTTCACTCATATGTGGAAAATAATAAACAACAGAAATGAGCAAAGAGAAAAATGAGTGAGAGAGGCAAATCAATAAATAGATGCTTAACTGTAGAGAACACACTGATGGTTACCAGAGGCGAGGTGGGTGGGGGGTGGATTAAATAGGTGATGGGAATTAAGGAGTCCACTTGAGATGAGCACTAGTTGTTATATGGAAGTGTTGAATTGCTATATTGTACACCTGCAACTAATAATACACTGTATGTTAACCACCTTGAATTTAAATAAAAACTTAAAAATAAATAAATAAATAAATCTACCGAGGTTTAAAAAAATTTACTGAGGAAAGGTGAATTTAAGTCAAACACATTTTGTTTACGAAAGCAGAGAAATGCATAATACATATTTAAATAGGCTTTCATATAAATAAGATTTAAATGTTTTAAAAGCTTCAAGAGTTATTTCGGTTTATTTCAACTATCTGGACAACTCACCTCTATGGAATGACTCATTACACTAAATTGTTGAAGAAATTGTTAGGAACCAGGTTGAAATGCTGGCGGAATGCTGGTTGGAATGCTGGTGATCTTGGTGCATCGGAGATTTATTCACCACCTCAGAGGAGACCGTTTCTCCAAATATCTGAGCCCTGAATGAAGGGGGAAAGGGTAATGTATAGTTGTCAGCTTCCATATCTGTGGCGAGGGTGCACCAAACAGGACAAGAGGAACCCAGAAGACGGGCCTCTAAGCCAGAGACCAGAGGCTGTTTTAGTCCCATCAGCCATCTTATGGTGTAAAACTTTATGCATTTTCCCAACATTCCCCCCTTTGATGCCTTTTTAAAATCTTTTATTAAACATCACTTTTTAGCTCTAGGGGTGGGTACCCTCACAGGGCTAAGATATTAGCTGCAATTTGGCAAGCAACAGTGTTTTCAATAAAACGTACCAGGGTATTTAGTATAGAGGGGACAATGGTCACGAGTAAAATTCTGGAAAGGAGGGGCCCTGCCAGGGCAGGGAGCCAGGATACCCAGTCTGTGAGACCCCATCATCTCCATTCACTGATATTTTCCTGTTGTCTACTTTGAATTCTTTCTTTGAATTCCTTAATGTTGGTCCTAACTATTCCTGATTGGTTTACAAAATAGCAACATTCTTCCCCCAGAAAGATACAAGTCCCTCCTTTTTCTGAAGTGAGGCAGTTGAGGGCTCACCTATTTTGGGGAGAGACACTACTTCCAGGGAGTTTATTTGGTTTTGTATGGTTACCAAGGAGTCTGCCATCCGTTCCATGTCCAGCTTGTTGGTGCAGTCTCTATTAGCCCAACAGAAAGAAGCAAGATCAAGGCTATGACACCACTAAGGGGCAAGGGCTAGCAGAGCTGCATCTGAACCCCTGGGCTCAGTCTACATGTTCAATCCTCAAGTTTCTGCCATCTGCAGGCTAGTTAGCTTCTGGGGTGGCTGGAGCAGGGCTGGAGATCTCAGGGGTCAGTATCTTTTTGAGGGTCAATTTAAGCAGGTAAACTGGATCTGGATCACTTCGCTGGTGGAGGGTTCCTTTGAGTTGGCCTTCTTAGCTCTGGAGTGGTGGACCCATGGGATGATACCTGAAACTGAATCCTCTATTTGGTTATATGTCTGTAAAATCCACCTCCAAGTCTTCGAAAGGGGTGGGCTTCTGGTAACTGTCAGATGAGGTTTAGGGAAGATATGGTTTGCATATTTAGAGATCCATCCTGTATGGATGGATAGTATGATCATACTATCATATGGAAGAGGGTAGGAAGGAGGCTGTGAGGCGGTGCGCCCTACACAGACTGGCAGGAGGGACGCGGGGTGGAGGGGTGGCCCACTGGCCAAGCAGAGCCCCTGAGTCTGGCTTGCAAAAGCGGAGGGACTGGACAGAATGTGTTGTGACAGCAAGTAGGACTTGACATCTGGAAGGTAATAAGCTAAGAGTTCTGCTCGGAGAACGGGAGGGCTTGAGGACAACAGGAGGGAGAGTTGTTGAGCCTCAGACAACAGAGCTCAGCTTGGCGGGGAACAAAGGGGCTCACCAGCGCCATCTCCCTCACCTATCCCCCAGCCAAAATCCCAAAGGGAACCAGTTCCTGCCAGGGAACTTGCTTGTACCGTGCAAACACCCAAAGCTGTGCTTCTGCGGATCCATCCCTCTAGCAGGTCTGACTGCCTCCCAGGGCCACAGGGCCCTTCCGAAGCGGATCTCTGAAGAAAAAGAGAGCTGAGCCTGCCCCTCCCGCCCCTGTGCACCTTGCCGATCCACCCCAGCTAATACGCCAGATCCCCAGCACCACAAGCCTGGCAGTGTGCAAGTAGCCCAGACGGCCACGCCACCCCACAGTGAATCCCGCCCCTAGGAGAGGGGAAGAGAAGGCACACACCAGTCTGACTGTGGCACCAGCGGTGGGCTGGGGGCAGACATCAGGTCGGACTGCGGCCCCGTCCACCAATGCAAGATATTCAAGACAGCACAGGAGAAGCGTCCCGCAACTCTGCACCACTCCAGGGACTATCCAAAATGACAAAACGGAAGAATTCCCCGCAAAAAAATGTCCAGGAAATAACAACAGCTAACGAACTGATCAAAAACGATTTAAACAATATAACAGAAAGTGAATTTAGAATAATAGTCATAAAATTAATCCCTGGGCTTGAAAACAGTATAAAGGACAGCAGAGAATCTTGCTATAGAGATCAAGGGACTAAGGAAGAGCCAAGAGGAGCTAAAAAATGTTATCAATGAGCTGCAAAATAAAATGGAGACAACCACGGTTGGATTGAAGAGGCAGAGAGAGAATAGGTGAACTAGAAGATAAAATTATGGAAAAAGAAGAAGCTGAGAAAAAGAGAGATAAAAAAAATCCAGGAGTATGAGGGGAAAATGAGAGAACTAAGTGATGCACTAAAGAGAAATAACATACGCATAATTGGTATTCCAGAAGAGGAAGGGAGAGGGAAAGATGCTGAAGGTGTACTTGAAGAAATAATAGCTGAGACCTTCCCTGATCTGGGGAAGGAAAAAGGCATTGAAATCCAAGAGGCACAGAGAACTCCCTTCAGACGTAACTTGAATCAATCTTCTGAACGACATATCATAGTGAAACTGGCAAAATACAGGGATAAAGAGAAAATTCTGAAAGCAGCTAGAGATAAACGTGCTCTAACGTATAAAGGGAGACGTATAAGACTCGTGACGGATCTCTCTACTAAAACTTGGCAGGCCAGAAAGGAATGACAGGAGATCTTCAATGTGATGAACAGAAAAAAAAAATGCGGCCGAGAATCCTTTATCCAGCAAGTCTGTCATTTAGAATAGAAGGAGAGATAAAGGTCTTCCCAAACAAACAAAAACTGAAGGAATTCGTCACCACTAAACCAGCCCTACAAGAGATCCTAAGGGGGATCCTGTGAGACAAAGTACCAGAGACATCGCTACAAGCATGAAACCTATGGACATCACAATGACTCTAAACCCATATCTTTCTATAATAACACTGAATGTAAATGGACTAAATGCACCAACCAAAAGACATAGGGTATCAGAATGGATAAAAAAAAAAGAACCATCTATTTGCTGTCTACAGCAGATTGAGAGTGAGGGGATGGAGAACGATTTATCAGGCCACTGGAAGTCAAAAGAAAGCTGGAGTAGCCATACTTCTATCAGACAAACTAGACTTTAAATTAAAGGCTGTAACAAAGGATGAAGAAGGGCATTATATAATAATCACAGGGTCGATCCATCAGGAACTGCTAACAATTATAAATGTCTATGCGCCGAATACAGGAGCCCCCAAATATATAAAACAATTACTCACAAACATAAGCACCCTTATTAATAAGTATGTGGTAATTGCAGGGGACTTTAACACTCCACTTACAGAAATGGATAGATCATCTAGAAACACAGTCAATAAAGAAACAAGGGCCCTGAGTGATACATTGGATCTTATGGACTTGACAGATCTATTTAGAACTCTGCATCCCAAAGCAACAGAATATACTTTCTTCTCGAGTGCACATGGAACATTCTCCAAGATAGATCACATACTGGGTCACAAAACAGCCCTTCATAAGTTTACAAGAATTGAAATCATACCATGCATACTTTCAGACCACAATGCTATGAAGCTTGAAATCAACCACAGGAAAAAGTCTGGAAAACCTCCAAAAGCATGGAGGTTAAAGAAGACCCTACTAAAGAATGAGTGGGTCAATCAGGCAATTAGAGAAGAAATTAAAAAATATATGGAAACAAACGAAAATGAAAATACAACAATCCAAACCCTTTGGGATGCAGGGAAGGCATCCCTGAGAGGAAAATACAATTGCAATCCAGGCCTATCTCAAGAAACAAGAAAAATCCCAAATACAAAATCTAACAGCACACATAAAGGAAATGGAAGCAGAACAGCAAAGACACCCCAAAACCAGCAGAAGAAGAGAAATAATAAAGATCAGAGCAGAAATAAACAATAGAATCTAAAAAAACTGTAGAGCAGATAAATGAACCAAGAGTTGGTTTTTTGAAAAAAATACACAAAATTGATAAACCTCTAGCCAGGCTTATCAAAAAGAAAAGAGAGATGACCCAAATAGATAAAATCATGAATGAAAATGGAATGATTACAACCAATCCCTCAAAGATACAAGCAATTATCAGGGAATACTATGAAAAACTATATGCCAACAAACTGGACAACCTGGAAGAAACGGACAAATTCCTAAACACCCACACTCTTCCAAAACTCAATCAGGAGGAAATAGAAAGCTTGAACAGACCCACAACCAGCGAAGAAATTGAATCGGTCATCAAAAATCTCCCAACAAATAAGAGTCCAGGACCAGATGGCTACCCAGGGGAGTTCTACCAGACATTTAAAGCAGAGTTAATACCTATCCTTCTCAAGCTATTCCAAGAAATAGAAAGGGAAGGAAAACTTCCAGACTCATTCTATGAAGCCAGTATTCCTTTGGTTCCTAAACCAGACAGAGACCCAGTAAAAAAAGAGAACTACAGGCCAATATCCCTGATGAATATGGATGCAAAAATCCTCAATAAGATACTAGCAAATCGAATTCAACAGCATATAAAAAGAATTATTCACCATGATCAAGTGGGATTCATTCCTGGGATGCAGGGCTGGTTCAACATTCACAAATCAATCAACGTGATACATCACATTAATAAAAAAAAAGAGAAGAACCATATGATCCTGTCAATCGATGCAGAAAAGGCCTTTGACAACATTCAGCACCCTTTCTTCATAAAAACTCTCGAGAAAGGCGGGATAGAAGGAACATACTTAAATATCATCAGAGTCATTTATGAAAAGCCCACAGCTAACATCATCCTCAATGGGGAAAAACTGAGAGCTTTTTCCCTGAGATCAGGAACACGACAGGGATGCCCACTCTCACCGCTGTTGTTTCACATAGTGTTGGAAGTTCTAGCATCAGCAATCAGACAACAAAAGGAAATAAAAGGCATGAAAATTGGCAAAGATGAAGTCAAGCTTTCACTTTTTGCAGATGACATGATACTATACATGGAAAATCCGATAGACTCCACCAGAAGTCTGCTAGAACTGATACATGAATTCAGCAAAGTTGCAGGATACTAAATCAATGTACAGAAGTCAGTTGCATTCTTATACACTAATAATGCAGCAACAGAAAGACAAATAAAGAAACTGATCCCATTCACAATTGCACCAAGAAGCATAAAATACCTAGGAATAAATCTAACCAAAGATGTACAAGATCTGTATGCTGAAAACTATAGAAAGCTTATGAAGGAAATTGAAGAAGATATAAAGAAATGGAAAAACATTCCGTGCTCATGGGTTGGAAGAATAAACATTGTCAAAATGTCAATACTACCCAAAGCTATCTACACATTCAATGCAATCCCAGTCAAAATTGCACAAGCATTCTACTCGAAACTAGAACAAGCAATCCTAAAATTCATATGGAACCACAAAAGGCCCCAAATAGCCAAAATAATTTTGAAGAAGAAGACCAAAGCAGGAGGCATCACAATCCCAGACTTTACCCCCTACTACAAAGCGGTAATCATCAAGACAGCATGGTATTGGCACAAAAACAGTCACATATACCAATGGAATAGAATAGAAACCCCAGAACTAGGCACACAAACATATGGCCAACTAATGTTTGACAAAGCAGGAAAGAACATCCAATGGAAAAAAGACAGTCTCTTTAACACATGCTGCTGTGAGAACCGGACAGCAACATGCAGAACAATGAAACTACACCACTTTCTTACACCATTCACAAAAATAAACTCAAAATGGATAAAGGACCTGAATATTAGTCAGGAAACCATCAAAACCCTAGAGGAGAAAGCAGGAAAAGACCTCTCTGACCTCAGCCGCATCAATTTCTTACTTCACACATCTCCAAAGGCACGGGAATTGAAAGCAAAAATGAACTATTGGGGCCTCATGAAGATAAAAAGCTTCTGCACAGTAAAGGAAGCAATCCAAAACTAAAAGGCAACTGACAGAATGGGAAAAGATTTTTGCAAATGACATGTTGTACAAAGGGGTAGTATCCAAAATCTGTAAAGAACTCATCAAACTCCACACCTGAAAATAATTCAATGAAGAAATGGGCAGAAAACATGAATAAACACTTCTTTAAAGAAGACATCCTGATGGCCAACAGGCACATGAAAGATGCTCAACGTTGCTCCTCATCAGGGAAATACAAATCAAAACCACATTGAGATACCACCTCACGGTGGTCTGAGTGGCTAAAATGAACAAATCAGGAGACTGTAGATGCTGGCAAGGATGTGGAGAAACAGGAACCCTCTTGCACTGTTGGTGGGAATGCAAACTGATGCAGCCGCTCTGGCAAACAGTGTGGAGGTTCCTCACAAAATTAAGAATAGATCTACCCTATGACTCAGCAATAGCACTGCTAGGAATTTACCCAAGGGATACAGGAGTGCTGATGCATTGGGGCACTTGTACCCCAATGTTTATAGCAGCACTTTCAGCAATAGCCAAATTATGGATATAATCTAAATGTCCATCAGTTGATGAATTGATAAAGAATTTGTGGTTTATATACAGAATGGAATACTACTTGGCAATGAGAAAGAATGAAATCTGGCTTTTTGTAACAACATGGATGGAACTGGAGAGTGTCATGCTAAGTGAAATAAGTCATAGAGAGAAAGAAAGATACCGTATGTTTTCATACGGTGGATCCTGAGAAACTTAACAGAAGACCAGAGAGGAGGGGAAGGGGAAAATTTTACAGAGAGGGAATGAGGGAAACCATAAGAGTCTCTTAAAAACTGAGAATAAATTGAGGGTTGATGGGGTGGGATGGAGGGGAAAGTGGGTGATGGCCATTGAGGAGGGCACCTGTTGGGATGAGCACTGGGTGTTGTATGGAAAACAATTTGACAATAAATCTCATATTAAAAAATAAAATCAAACAATAACATTAGGAAATAAATAAATAAATTCTTTTTAAAATTTAATTTCAAAATTCAAGTATAATTAACACAGTGTTATATTAATTTCAAATGTACAATAGAGTGATTAAACTATTCCATATGTCACCTGGTGGTCACAAGGTCAGGTACTTTCCTTAATGCCCATCACCCATTTTGTCCATCTCCCTCACCTACCTCCCCTTTGGGAATCTCCAGTTTGTTCTGAATAGTTATGATTTTGGGTTTTTTGCTTAACTTTTTAATTTGTCAGTTTATTTTGCATTTTAAATTCTACCTATGAGTGAAATTATGTGGTATTTGTCTGTCTCTGACTGAACATTTCACTTAACGTTATACCCTCAAAATCCACAAAACAAAAAGTTAACCCATAAAATGGGAGAAGATATTTGTAAATTATATATCTGATAAGGGGTTAATATTCAAATTATATTAAGAATTTATACAACTCAATACCCAAAAAGCAAATAAACCATTTAAAAATGGGCAGAAGACATAAACAGACATTTCCCCAAATAAGACATACAGGTGGCAAACACACACATTAAAAGATGCTTAACATCACTTAACATCAGGGAAATGTAAATTACTTACTCCTGTCAGAATGGCTAAAATCAAAAACAGAAGTAAAAAGTGTTGGTGAGGATGTGTATAAAAAGGAACCTTGCGCACTGTGGGTAGGAATACAAACTGGTTGCACTGTGTTACTGTGATACTGTGTTGCACTGTTGTTACTGTGGAAAATAGTATGGAGGTTCCTCAAAATGTAAAAATAGAACGACTCTATGATCCAGGGTAATAACCTAAGTTACCAAAACGCTAATTCAAAGTGATACATACACCCCTATATTTATGGAAGCATTGTATACAATAGCCCAACTATGTAAGAAGCTCCAAGTGTCTATTGATAGATGAAGGGATAAAGAAGATGTGATATATCTTGCAATGACAATGCAATGACATGAATGTAGCTACAAAGTACAATGCTAAGTGAAATACGACAGTCAGAGAAAGAAATACCATATGACTTCACTCAGATGTGGAATTTAAGAAACAAAATGAAGGAACAAAGGGGAAAAAAGAGTGAGAGAGAGAGAGTCACAAACCAAGAAGCAGACTCTTAACTATAGACAGCAAATTGATGGTTACCAGAGGTGAGGTGGGTGAGGAGAAGGGTGAAATACGTAATAGGGATTAAAGAGGGCAATTGTCTTGATGAGCACCGGATGATGTGTGGAATTGTTGAATCACTATATTGTACACCTGAAATTAATATAGCACTGTATGTTAACTGTACTTTAATTAAAATAATTATTAAAATATGTGTTATATACACACAAACACAAGATGGAATGTCACTCAGTTGTGAAAAGAATGAAATCTTGCCATTTATGTTATTGATTTCTAATTTAATTCTACTGTACTGTGAGAATATATTTTATATAATTTCAATTCTATTAAATTTGTAATGGTGTGTTTTATAACCTATATTGTGATCTATCTTGGTGACTGTTCTGCCAGTTGATTGATGATGCTGTTAATTTCGAATATAATATGTCAGGGTATAAATTTTTTTGTTATTCATCCTTTATGGTGTTCTCTAAGCTACCTGGATTTTTGGCTTAATGTCTATCATTAATTTTGTGAAATTCTCAGTCATTATTTCTTTAAATATTCCTTCTGCTTCTTTTTATCTTCTTTTGGTATTCCCATTATGTTTATGTTACACCTTTTGCAAATGTCCTACAACTTTTAGTTACTATGTTTTGCCTTTTCTTTCTGTTTTCTCTTTGCACTTCCGTGTTATAAATTTCTATTGACACTTATTCAACTCACTGATACTTTCCCTGGTCATTTCCAATGAGTCAGTGAGCCTGTCAAAAGTATTCTTCCTTCCTGTTACATTATGTTTGATATCTCACATTTCCTTTCAATTGTTTTGGGGAGTTTTATTTTATTCTCACATTACCTACTTATATTTTCATATTTTCCACTTTTTTCCATTAGAGCCCTTAACATATTCGCTATGACTGTTTTAATTTTTTGGTCTGATAATTTCAACATTCTTGTCATATCTGAGTCTGGCTCTGATACTTGCTTGCTCTGTTTCTTCAAACTGTGTTTTTGATTTATTAGTATGGCTTGTAATATTTGCTGAAAACTTGACCTGATGCACTGACTAAAAGTAACTGAAGTAAACAGGTTTATAGTGTAAGGTTTGGGGTTTGTCTGACTAGGAGTTAGCCTGTGTTTAGTATTTGCTGTAGTAAGTCCTATGATTAGGTCTCTGTCTTTTAGTGAGCCTGTGCCCCTGGGCTGTAACCTTTATAAATGTTTATCAGTTTCTGTTTCCCTGTCAGGTGAAATAGACTAGACAAGAATGAAGCTGATTATTTCCCTTCTCCCTGGTAGGTTAGGCTCTCCTGAAACTCTAGTTGGTGAAAATCTGGTGAAATAGTTTCTCTTGAGGTCAGGCCATAATAAGAAAAAAGTGCTGAGCTTGTTTTAAAATGACTTTTACCCCCTTCCCCAGAAAGAAATGGAAAGGTATTTTTCTCAGATCATTTCTGTGATAACATAGTATGGCTCCTGGAGGTAAAACTGACAAAAGTGTGTGGGTTCTCCCTTGTACACAGTGAACCTCCAGCAGTTAATCTCTTAGATTTTCACTTTTCCTACCCCCATACTTGTTTTACTGGATGTTTTTGCTCCTGGGCTTCTCCTCTAGTACACTGTGATTCTATCTACCTGTCTATATCCAATTTTGGGGACAGTAGTTTGCCCTATGAATTTGTTTCTTGGGTGATTCTAAAAAGTTGTTGATTTTCAAATTTGTTCAGCTTTTTCCCCTCTTATTTTGAGGGAGAGAGCTCTTTACATGCTTTTAAACTTAATTCAACAACATTTATTGCACATCTACTGCATGCCAAGTATTACTCTAGGAACTAGAAATACAGTAGTAATACAAAAGCCTTGCCCCTAAAAAGCTAACTTTCTTGTTAATAGAGACAGACAATAAATAAACATTCTAAGTATTACCTATATGGTTATACTTAATATTGTTGTTTAAATCAATATATAAAATATATACATATTTAATATTTTATTAAAAATGAAGATATATATTGTAAAGGAAACATTATAGCACTATTATATGTGGAGAACCAGTAATATTCCAATATTAGAAGATAAGCATAAAAATAAATTAGTTACTGTTAAATAAATCATCATGGGAATTACATTTTTTTAAGTTGATTTATTTATTTTGCGAGAGAGATGGAGGGAGAACAAGCCAGGAAGGGGCAGAGGGAGAGAGAGAATCCCAAACAGGATCCATGCTGTAAGCACAGAGCCCAATGTTGGGCTTGATCTCACAGTGAGATAATGACCTGAAGTGAAATCAAGAGTCAGTTCCTCAATCAGCTGAGCCACTCAGGTGTTCTGAATTTGGTATGAACGTTAAATGAGATTATGGATGTCACTCAACAGTGTGCCTGACATCTGGCAATTACTCAATACACGTTGACTATCATTAGCATTATAGTTCCAACACCAAATATTTTCTAATGCTTCCAAAACTTCTAAATGTTTTTCAAATTATTGTTCTGTCCTTTATCAATCTTTATACATGCTGGTTCATAAGTCTCAACAGCTTTTGATACACCTAAATATAAGATACAATTTGAAAGAAAAAAAACTCAAAACCATTTATAACAAATAAGAAAAAATTCAAAAACCTTAAATTATGAACAATTCATAGGAATGAACAAGACCCCAGTGGTTACAGTTAAAATATGTGAGAGGAAAAATCACTAAAAAAGTACAAATTGATAATAAACACATTGAAAAAACCTCAACTTCACGTGTATTCAAAGAAATGCATATTAAAGTGCACCAGCAATTTATTATTATCAAATAAGAAAAGCCCTTTCGAAATTTTCACACCAATTTCTAGAGAGGGTGTGCTGTGCTGACACTGCTGGTGGAAATAAAAATTGGTGTAGCTATTCTGGAAAGAATTCCAGCTATATATATCATGAGACTTCAAACAACTAGTCCCTGAGTTGAGTCATCCCACTTTTGGGAATTGGTCCTAAGGAAGTTACTGGAAATAGTTTATATACAATGATGTTCACCAAAGCTTTATTTAAAATAGTAAAAATTTAGTAGCAACTTCAACTTACATTCCTGAAGAAATGGTAAATTATAAAGGATTCATAAATTAAGACAATGCAAATTTACAAAATATACAATATATTGGCAAAGAATTCTGAAATGACTTGGAGAAGGAAAATGTTTATGTGGTTATGTTCAATGAATAAAGCAAGAACCAAAATTACATATATAGCATGATGAAAGTATACACAAAATAGAAAAATAGGAATTGCATAAAATTCTGGAGGAAAATAAAATAGTCATAATGATAGATTTCTTATGTTCTTTGTTAATTTTTCAGTATTTTCCAGAATTTCTATAGTAAGTATTTATTTTGTTAGGCTCATAATCAGAAAATAAATGTGTTTGTCTTTATAAAACATCTTAAAGTTCTGAGGCTGATAAGTCTTCACTTTCTACTAGTAATAGCCTAGTATTACAGATCTGTGTGCCAGGACCATTCCATTAGCATTTCTAGTCAGGCTCCCAAGCATCCTGTCTTATTCTGCAAGTTATTTCCTGGTAATGCCATGTCTTGAACAACAGAAAGACTTAAATGCCCCATCTGCTTTTTGGTGTCTAAAAAGCAACTTCTCCAGCTTGTGGACTACATTTAGTTTACCAGTTACCCTCAAATACAGTACTTCAATTCTTATACTCCCAAGGAGCAGGTGTTATTAGATTTTTCCATTATACCAATAAGGAAATCAAAGCCCAGAGAAGCAAAAGAACTTGCTCAACCTGTTTAGAATGTAAAAAAGGTTTGACAGCCTCGAAAGCCTGAAAGCCTGACACTTTTCCCTTTCCTCATTGAAAGATTGAGCTGAGAAGGCAAATCTTCTAGGACAGTGAACTCAGACACCAGTATGTTCTAGCCAAAAAAGGATCAGGGTACTAGGCTATCCTGAGAGTAATTTTGGCTATGACAGCATTTCCTGGAATGTGACATCCCCCTAATGGAGCACTCTCTGTTCAAATAAGTTTAAGAAATATTATAACTTTATCTTCCTTTTTGGAGATTCCTAATGCACATTAGCAGAGTCTCTACATGATAATTTTCTTTACGATGAAATTTGATCACAGGATACCTCGCCCTCCCCCTCACCTTCCCCAGAAAAAAAAAAAGAACTATTAACATGCAGTGGTACATCCATTTGAAGGGGACATACAGATTAAAGGACAGAAAGAGAAGTTTGCAGGTAACTTTTGAAGAGAGTGTCAGAGAATAGGACAAACATTCCAGAAAAAGGATAAAGGGGCCCCAGAGTCCAGGTTCATGAAACATTAGCATTTTGCTGAAGCATTTCCCAAGCATATACTCTATACATGCTCTCTAACCAACCTTGTCAAAGTCAAGTTCCCATCCTGGGAACTCAAGATACCCTGACTGCTATGTAAACTCTCCTTACCTGCCTGAGACACCTTCTCCACCTGATAGCAGATGACCCATCCACCACAGCTTAAGTCTGATATGTAAGCCTTCTTCGTTTATCTTCTGGATACACTGGAAAGAAGACAAAGTCAGAGACAAAAGGAGGACAAAATAACAAACGTGAAGTAAAGTCGAGAATACAGATTTAGATGGCTAAAGCATACAAAGCCGCAGTGCATGCCCTAGAAAGGAATATTTTAACAAGTAATACAGAGCATTTACACTATGACAGGCATTATTCCAAATGCTTTAGCTCTATTAACTTATGTAATCCTCAAAACAATCCTGTTGTGTAGGTATTGTTATTATCACTACTATTATCCCCATTGTACAGGTAGGAAAACTGTGGCTCAGAGAAGTTAAATAACTTGTCCAAGACTACAAACTACAGCACCGAGTTTGAAGCTAGGCAGCCTGGCTCCAGAGTCCATCTCTTGACTACTAAGGTTACACTGCTTCCTTACCTAGTTTTTCTCATACCAGTAAATGACACACACATCAGTCTTGATGCACAAAAATCCCAAACCTAGGAGTCATACTTGATTCAGCTCTTTCACTCAGCTCTATCCCTACTTCTAAGTCATCAACAAATCCTAGCGATTATATCTCCAGAACACATCCCAAATCCAACCATGCATCTCTTCCTCCACTAACCCCACCCTAGTCTGAAGCACCAATCATATCTCACATGGATTAGTATGATAGCCTCATCACAGCACTTCCATTATGTTACAAGCATTCTCCACTCTATAACCAGAGAGATCATGTTTAAAACTTGCATCAGATTATGCCATGTCTTTACTTAAAACCCTCTAATGGTCCCTATCACATTCAGAATGAATCCAAACTCCTTTTTGTTGCTTATGAAGCCAAACGTTATCTAGCTCTTGTCTCCTCTTTGACTTAATTTTATACTCACATTTTACGTGCTTAACCTCATACCAGACCCACCATCTTTGTGTCTTTCAAACACGCAAAGGAGTTCCAATCTCTAGGACTTTGTATTTGCTGTTCTTTCCTTACTCTGAACCACTGGATTTTTTTTAGTTTATTTTGAGAAAAAGAGAGAGGTCAAGTGGGGAAGGACCAGAGAGAGGGATACAGAGAATCCCAAGCAGGTTACACCCTGTCAGTGTGGAGCCCAATGTGAGGCTCAAATTCACAAACCATGAGATCATGACCTGAGCCAAAGTCAGACACTTAATCGACTGAGCCACCCAGTCACTCCTGAACCATCGGATTTTTAATTCCTTCAGGTCTCAGCTGACATGTTGCCTCCTTATAGAAGTCCTCTACTACTGGTGCATCCTTTGCCTAGTCACACTGTAATCACGTCATCCTATTTTGCTTTCTTTATTGTTTTCATCATCATTTAAAACCATTTCTTTGTATTTGCACCAGAATATTAGCCCTGTGACTGCATAGATTTAGCTATCTTATTCACCAGTATACCTCTAAATCCTAGAATAGTGCATGACACATAGTATGTGCTCAGTAAACACTGAAAGAATGAATGTCCCCTCCTTTAGGTCACAAGTGATGAGACTGAGACCTGGAGAGTGAAGGATACATGCCCAGGTGAGTGACAGAGGTAAGACTATAGAGAATGCTCTCTGACCCTCAGGTAAATCTTCCATGACAGGCAAATTCTGGCACTCAGGCCTGGGGCAATCAGGAAGACCAGAACTGGACCAGGAAGGACCCCTCTGTACCAGATCCCAGCAAGACCTTGACTCTCAGACACTTTCTCATTTGATGCCCAGAGAGGGAAATCAAAGGAAGATGAGCTGAGGTTTTATGAGTTTCCCAACACTGGCCTCAGTCTACTTGTAAGGGCAGTGGATATACAGAAAGTTCCAAAATTGAATATAGTTTGGCTTACACAGTTACCTAACTGTTCTGTGCTCCAGCTCCTCATCTACAAAATGGAACCAATATCTTATTCTATACACCTCATAAAGCAGTTGTGGGATTAAATGGGATAACACAAAATATATATAAAGTACTTAGCACAAGTCCTGGCATGTAGCTATCTTTAAATAAATGCTAACTATTATTATTTTCACTATCTTATCCATTCATTCTTTTGCTTAGAACTTTTTGTCGCTTCAATTCACTCCAAACTGAATTTTAAAAAAATCTCTTGTGATTAACAAATCTTCATCCAAGGAATTTTGTAATTTGGCCCTTTTCTCCTTCAGCCCTATCTCTTTTCATCCCCTTTCCTATACTTTTATTTCATATTCTAGCCACTCTGCATACTCTAGTCTCCAAATATGCTATGTGTCTTCATGTCTCTAGGGCTTGGCTCATGCTATCTTTCCAGCAATACCCTCCTTGTTTGCTCCCATTGCCACTTTTTTATTCCTGTCAAAATACTACTTATGTTTTAGGATTTCCCTGAAATGCTCCCTCTTCTAAGAAGCCCTATATTTCCACAAGACTTTCAGAATTAATCTTTATTTCTTCTGGGCTACAAGAGCACTTTGCTCTCCTTTTGTTAAACTACTAATCACAGTGTTTAGCTATTTTTCTGTTGGGATGTAAACTGACTTCTGAAGGAAATAAATGTGACATCTACATCCCTGATGTCCAAAGCTTATCACAGAGAAGATGTTCAGAAAACATCTTTTTTTTGTATCTAATAGAATTAGACCTGTTTGTATTCTTCCAAAATTAATATGTTAAAATCCAATCCCTAATATAATGGTATTTTGAGGTGGGGTCTTTGAGAAGTGATTAAGTCTTGAGGGTAGAGTCATAAATGGTACTGGTGCCCTTATAAAAGAAACCTCAGAGAGTTATCTTGCCCCATCACCATGTAAGAATACAGAGAAAAAATGACCATCTATGAACCAAGAAGTGGGCTCTCATCAGACACCAAATCTGCTGGTGTCTCGACCTTAGACTTCCCGGGATCCAAGACTCTGAGAAATAAACGTGTATTGTTTATAAGCCATGCAGTTTATGGTACTCTGTTATAGTAGCCTGAACAGACTAAACAGGCCCCATCCATAGTGGTGAATACAGATATGTCCTACAGTAGCCTCAATATACACAGTTACTAGAAGTCCTCCAGCCTGGGACAGAGATAAGGTGGAAGGATTGCCAGCCTTAGACCCTGCAGCTTGCTTAAGATATTACTTGTGGCAGTACTTTCTCCAAGCACTTTCCTCTTCTGCTGGGTTTGATGCTACCATATAAAGTAAAGGAAGCAAAACTGAAGCTCAGCTCAGTATGTAGGCAATGGATCCTGGGGGAAGTGGCCATATGTTTTTTCAAGGATGTTCAAGTTATATTAAAAGCCATCATCCTTTTAAGGGAAAATGCCAGAACAATAGTAACTGCATTTACCTCTTTCCCTGGCCGTGTTTTCCCAGACCTCCATGATTGTAATTCCTAGCTTCTTTGTTCTAATGGAAGCCCATCAAGTACTGTGGTAGATGGGAGGAGCTACCTCCTGTCACACAAGTCCTTTTCTCCAAGTCCTTGTGGTTTATTGGAAATTTAAGGTAATGAAAGTTGACTGCTTTGGTCTTTGGCTATTGGGGCCTAAGGTAGAACAAAGTATACTATAAAAGAGAGAGAGAGAATGAAAAGAGACACAGTAAATAAGTTGGATGATAAATGGAAGAACAGTCTCTTCCTGGACCTTCCTTTTTTGGGCCTTCAGTACAATTATTAGGGTAGGATATCTTCCTCTCACTAGCTGTATTACCTTGATTAATTAACTTCTCTGTGCATTAGTTTTCATATGTTTAAAATGGTGATAATAATATCTACCTCATAGAATAGGATCTTAACCACTAACTTTACTAACACTAATTAAGAATTCAATGAATATATATATATATATATATAGTGCCTAGCACATATTAAGTACTCAAATAATGTTATTTATTTTTATTTATTTATTTATTTATTTATTTCACTGTTATTTTTTTCAGTGATGTACCTCTCTCCCAGGAAATACAAGGCACAGAATGTGAGACCAAGATTGTCTCTTAGACATCTTCTAGCCCCGTACTGTCAGATTTCAGATGGGAAAACTGAGGTCCACAGAGGAGAAGGGATTCACCTAAATGCACTCTCAGTTCCTGGGAGAATCAGGAACTATTCACAGGCCTTCTGCCTCCCACTGCTATTTTCCTCCCACAGAGACCCCTGTTACTTGTTCCATGGTGGGAATAGAAGGAAATGACAGTCTTCATGTTTTCTCACCCAGAGGGCTCAGCATTCTAGGTTCTGTGAATTTAGCATTCTAAATCCTTTCTGTGGAAAGAAGGTCCAGTTTCTTGCTGAAAATTTTGCAGGCCTCAGTAAACAAGGGAATTAACAAAAAGAGTTGATAGAAGTGGCATGAATCCAGCCTGGTGTTGGAGGATGGAGGCAGATGAGGGAGACTTACTTTTAAGAGCTGGAGCAGACAATGAGTCAAGAGTTCTGCCAGGTATGGGGAAAGGATATCTGAAGGGAGATTTGGGGTACTTAAATCTGGGGGGCACTGGGTACAAGGAAACCCCAGGGTAGCTCAGGGTATCTCAAGATTCTTTCTACTGAGAAGCCCAAGTGAGTGTCCCTGGGCATTTTAGTAACCCCCCCCCCCCAGAATGTCAGTTCTCCTTCCTTACCAGACTAGGAAAACATTCCTGGCAGGGCTTTTACCCACTTCCTCCAAAGAAGAATGTGTCTTCACAGAGTCCCAGACAACACCTCTTTCTCTCCATAACCCCACACCCTCCCAGGAGTTTCAAAAGATACAGGGACCTGGAAAAACTGGAAAGACTTCACAGTTGCCATTGACCTTTATTCTGCTCTTTCCAGACCACTCATCCCACCCCTGTATGCAAGGCCTAGGACCTGGCTCCTCAGGACCTTCCTCTTCACTCTTAGAAAGCATTGGCCTGTCTAAGCAGCATGGTACATTCATTTGAAAGCATAAACTATTTGTCGTCATGTGAGAGGAATTACTTTGAGTAAGGGACCTGGAGTGACTAAAAAGCCTCAAATTTCTGGCAACTTAACAAATAAGTAAGGGAGATGTTCTGAAACAAATTCATGCATGAGATTTGGATTCACATAACTGCGGATTTGATTCCTGTAGCAATATTCTGAGTTGTGTGATCTTTGGTGAATTACTTAAGCTTATTTATAAAATGGGAACAGTATTGCCTAGCTCATAGCAATTAAATGAGAGACTATGTAGAAAGCCCCTAACACACTCCAGGCAAATGGAGGTGATTAAACAAGAAACAATGTAATGGTGAAGTTAAGAGCATAGACTCTGGTGCCAAACCACCTGAATTAGAATCCTGGTTCTGCAATTCACTAGCTGTGTGTCCTTCAGCAAGCCACTGCCTATTTACCCACAAAAGAGTTTGGCTATTCTGTGCCTCAGTATTCTCCTATATAAAATGGGAATTAAAACAATAGACACACTTCACAGGGTTATTTTCAGATTTTAATGAGTTAGTCTTTGTATCATGTTTTAAAAAGTTCCTGATATGTGACAAATGGTTATTAAATGATAGCTGCTACTATTAGTATCATTGTTGTTGTTACTGTTATTCATGGTACCAAAGTGGGAAGAGTGGCAGGAAGGCCACGGCAGCTCTAGCCTCTTGCTACTCAAAGTGTGATTCATGAATCAACAGATGGGTATCACTTATAAGCTTGGTACATATGCAGAACCTCAGTTATCTCCACAGACAGGCTGAAACTAAATTTGCATTGTAACAAGATATCCAGGGCTTTCTATGCAAATAAGAGTTTGAGAAGCACAAAACTCTGGGTTACAAACTAGAAGCTTCACTTGGGAACGATGAGCAATGGGAAGTTTGAGGTAGAAGACAAACAACAAAGCTTATAGCCTGAGGTAAGAGCTGGGGGATGAAATTAGTATGTGGTCAAGCCATACAGGTCAAAGCAAGGTCTTCGATAGAATGAGGCAGCCAAATCCAAGTGATATTTGTCTCAAATATCCCAGGTGGTAGCCTAATGAAAATTAAAAGAAGGCACACATCCTTTGGGATGATGTAATCCTACAAGTACAAAACTTGGTAAATAGAGCTCAGGATCTATCTAGGCAGCTTCTTTCTCACTTGGCCAGGAAGCCAGCTCAGTTCCCAACTGCACAATTATATATAATGACTCTGGATGAAAGAGCAGAAGGATAGATACAAATATTCATGAAACCAACATGGTATATGTGGTAGCCAGCATCCAACAAAGCCTCAAATAATTCTTATCTCCTGGTATTTGTACCTTTTTATAGTCTCAATCTTGTACAATGCTGACCTATTTAGCAAATAAGATAATATGGAAATGTGACTTCTGAGGCTAGGTCATAAAAGACATTGTAGTTTCTGTCATGGCTATCTCTTGTTTCATTTTTCTTAAAGGCCAGGTGCTGTGTCATGAAAACACTCAAGTAGACCATAGAGAGGCCCACATGGTGAAAAATTGAGACCTCCAAACAGCAACTAACATTAGTTTGCTAGTCACATGAGAAAACCATCTTGGAAGCATATCCTCCAGCTCTAGTCAAGCTTCAGATGACTTCAGCCCTAGCCAAAAGCTTGACTGCAACCTCATAACAGACCCTAAAACAGAACCACCCAGCTAAGTCACTACTGAATTCCTGAACGACACAAACAGTGTGAAATAATGAATGTTTACCTCATTTTTAAGCACGTTTAGTGTATTTTATAACACAGAAATAGATAAAGCATACTACAGGTTTGCAAAAGCCCTAAGTCACCAAGGAAAACTCATGAGCTAAAAAGACAAGGTAAATAACCACAACAATGATATTAGCTACTTCCATTCACAAGCCAAGTTCTTTACCTTAATGAGTCTTCAAAGGACATGCACTTTTGGGGTATAAGCTTTTTGAAGTACAATTAGGGAAATATGCCCAAGAGCATACATCCATGTGTGGGCCAAGTGTGCCTATCTCTTCGTGTTTTTTTGCTGTCCTACATTACAATGGACGCCCCTATATATCATAGATTGCAAAGTTGGCAATAAGAGATACTCAAGACAGAAGTTCCTTGAAGCATTCTGCTATAGTGTCTGGTGGAAAGGCAAACAATAGATTAGGACTGTATGTCCTTTATTTCCTCTCTCTCTCTCTCTCTCCCCTCTCTCTCTCTGTCTCTCCCTCTCTCTATCTCTCTTTCTCACATCTTGCCTCTAATCCCTCAAGTCACCACATGAGATACTGATTCTCCCAGTATCCATTAGGCCCTCATATGAAGCTATAAACAACTAGACACCAACAAACTGGAAAACCTAGAAAAAATGGAAAAATTCATAGAAACATACAAACTGAATCAGGAAAAAATATAAATTCTGAATAAACCAATTACTAGTAAGGAGATTGAATCAGTAATCAAAATGTCCCAAGAAAGAACAGCCCGGGACCAGATGGCTTCACTGGTAAATTTTACCAAACATTTTTTTTTAATTTAATACCAAAAAAATAAAAGAGGAGGTTTTATGAGGACAATGTCTGCCTGATACCAAAACTACACAAGGGCACTACCAGAACATAAAACTACTGAACAATATCCTTGATAAGTATAGAGGCAAAAAGTCTCTTTTTTAAGTTTATGTATGTATGTATGTATGTATGTATTGAGAGAGAGAGAAAGAGATGGGGGGAGGGGAAAAGAGAGGGAGAGAATCCCAAGCAGACTTGTGCTGTCAGCACAGAGCCTGATTCAGGGCTTAAACTCACAAACCATGAGATCATGACATGAGCCAAATCAAGAGTTGGATGCCTAACTGACTGAGCCACCCAGGTACCCCAAGAGGCAAAAAATCTCAATAAAACACTAGCTTGGAGAATTCAGTGCCCCATGAAATGTATAATCTACCATGATCAAGTAGGATTTATATAGCTGATGCAAAGATGCTTCAAAGTATGCAAGTCAATCAATTTGATACATCATATTAATAGAATGGAATAAAAAACTCGTGATCATCACAATAGACACAGAAAAAGCATTTGACAAAATTCAAATTTGTTCATGATAAAAACTCTTAACATATTAGGTGTGGAGAGAACATACCTTAACATAATAAAGACCATATACAATAAGCCCACAGCTAATATCATACTCAATGGTGAAAGGTTGAAAGCTTTTCCCCTTAGATCAGAAAGAAGACAAGGGTGCCCACTCTCATCACTCCTATTCAACATAATACTGGAAATCCTTGTCAGAGTAATAAGTCAAGAAAAAGAAATAAAAGGCACCAGAATTTGAAAGGAAGAAGTAAATTGCCTATTTTCAGATGACATGATTTTATACATGGAAAATTCTAAAGACTCCACACAAAAAAATTGTTAGATCTGACCAACAAATTCAGGAAAGTGGCAAGATACAAAATTAACATGCAAGAAATCAGTAGTGTTTCTATACACTAACAACAAATCATCTAAAAACAAAATTTAAAAAATTCATTTATAATAGTATAAAAATTATTAAAATACTTAGGAATAAACTTAACCAAGGAGGTGAAAAATCTCTACTTTGAAAACTACAAGATGTTGATGAAAGAAATTGAAGAAGACACAGATAAATGGAAAGGTACCCCATGTTCATGGATTGGATGAATTAATATTGTTAAAATATCTATACTACAAAAATGATCTATAGGTTCAATGCAATTCGTATAAAGATTCCAATGGCTTTTTTTTACATAAGTAGAAGAAAATAAATCTAAAATTTGCATGGACCCACAAAACAACCTTGAATAGCCAAAGTTATCCTGACAAAGAAGAACAAAGTGGGAGGCATCACACTTCCTGCTTTCAAGCTACTATGAAGCTATAGTAATTAAAACATTATGGTACAGGCAGAAAAAATGACAAGAAAAAAGAGGGTTTCAGTACTGCCAGTTTTCTACAAACAGTGGAGCACAGAATCTGAAGTTTCAGAGCACAGTGCCAAGCAGTACTTCTGGGAGGAAACAGGGTGAATCCCTGGGAACAGGCAGCACAGTCTGAGGGGCCCATGTGCCATATGGGGACAATCAGTCCCCTGGCTGGAGTGCATTTGGTCGAGACAATTACAGCTTTTCTGTGGGCAAAAGTCACAGCAGACCCCAGAAAGCTGCCACATTTATTGATATTGGGACAAAGACACCAGCTCAATGAAGCAAAATGTGGCACCAGCTGCATGTTGTGATTTACCATAAACTCTGAACCTCTGCCACTGTGTGATCATGCAAACATTTTCTTGGACAAATAGGTACCCTGCCATTGCTTGGAAAGACCCCACCCTAGAGTATCAGCCTAGGTCCAAGCCACTGGGTCTCTGAAGTGTTGCATTTTGAAACACAGCCCCATCTGATATAAAACTCTGGAGGGAGGTGCTGCCTGGCAGGCAGACAACGTGGACACAGGGTAAATGTAGGGAGTGAACTGAAGTGTGAGACAAAGGAGGGGTGATTTATCACACCTCTGTGATGGCACAAAATTCCTGAAACAGAGACTAGAGAGCAGGGTGAAGATATTTTCACCTCTAGCACACCCACATTAATCCACCCCAGTGAGCTAATCAGCGCCACCAAGTGGACAAATGAGCCATTACACCAAGTCCTACCAACTTGTGCCCTGCAGGAACATCCCCCAGAAGACCAGCACAAATCCCTTCCACCTGCTTAGTCTATGGAGCATAGTGTACTGCAAAGATTCAGTTATAAGAGAAACTGGATGTAGTTTCATTCGAGTTTCATTTTGTTTGTTTGGTGGTTTGTTTTCTTTGCTTCTATTTTTGTTTTTAATGTTTTCGCTTCTTTTTTTTTCTTGGATACATAAAGGGCAAAACTTTTTATCTATTTACTTTATTTTACTATATATTATTATTTTATTTTTTTTAATTTTAAACTTTTTAAACTTTTTTTCTTTTCTCTTTTTTCTCTTTTCTATCAAGCTTCTCTCAACAAGCAGACCAAAACACAACTAGACTCTTGATTCCTTTGATTTATTTTTTTTAATTTTTAAATTTTTACTTCTTTTCTTTTCTTTTTTTCTTCCTCCAAAATGACAAGATGGAAGAATTCATCCTAAAAGAAAGAACATGGGGAAATGATGGTCAGGGATTTATTCTAAGTAAGAATTTAAAACCACAGTTATAAGAATACTAGCTGGGGTTGAAAAAAGCATGGAAGACACAAGAGATTAAAAAAAATGCAGAGATAAAAGAACTAAAATCTACTCTGGCTGAAATTAAAAATTCTATAACCAAGGGATGCTTGAGTGGTTCAGTCAGTTGTGCGCCCAACTTTGGCTCGGATCATGATCTCAAGGCTTATGAGTTCAAGCCCCACATCAGTCTCACTCCTGCTGTCAGTACTGAAGCTGTCATCTCAGAGCCCACTTCAGATCCTCTGTCCCCACTCTCACTCTGCCCTTATCCTCCTCAAAAATAAACATTTAAAAAATAAATAAAATAAAAATGCTAAAACCAAAATACAATTTAAAATGGATGCTATGATTGCGAAGATGGATGAAGTATGGTAGCAAATCAGTGATACAGAAGACAAAATTATGGAAATAATGAATCAGAAAAAAAGAGAAAAACAAAGGCAAAAGATCACAATACAAGACTTTAGAGAACTCAGCGACTTATTAAAGAGGAATAATATTTATATTGTAGGAGTACCTGAAGATGAAGAGAGAGAAAAATGAGAAGAAGGTTTATGTGAGCAAATTATAGCTGAAAACTTTACTAATCTTGGGAAGAACACAGATGTCAAAATACAAGAAGCACAGAGAACTCCCATTAGATTCAACAAAAATTGACCATCAAGGCATATCATAGTCAAATTCACAAAATACACAGACAAGGAAAGAATTATGGAAGCAGCAAGGGAAAAAACTCCTTAACCTACAATGGAAGACAGACAACAGAATTGTCCACAGAAAATTGGCAGGCTAGAAAGGAGTGGCAGGATATATTCAATGTGCTTAATGGGAAAAACATACTGCCAAAAAGTCTTTTTCCATAAAAGCTGTCATTCAGAATAGAAGGGGAGATAAAGAGATTATCATACAAACAAAAACTAAAGGAGATTGTGATCACTAAAGCAGCCCTGAAAGAAATAGTATTAAGGAGGGACTTTTTCAGTGGAGAAAACAAAATAAAACAAAAAGACCAAAATCAGAAAAGACTAGAAAATACCAATGAACATCACCAGATAAACCAACTGTACAGGCAACACAATGGCACTAAATTCATATTTTTCAATAATCACTCTGAATGTAAATAGATTAAATGTTCCAATTCCAACGGATAAAACAAGATCCATCTACATGCTGCCTATAATAGAAAACTGCAGATTGATAGTGAGGGGATGGAGAACTATCTATCATGCTAATGGATGTCAAAAGAAAGCAAGATTAGACATACTTATATGAGACAAAATAGATTTAAAAATAAAGACTGTAACAAAAGATGAAGAATTGTTTCATAATTAAGGGGTCTATCCATCAGGAATAACAGTTGTAAATATTTATGCCCCCAATTTGAAGATCCCAAATTTATAAATCAATTAATTACAAATATAAAGAAACTCATTGGTAATAATACAATAATAGTAGGGGACTTTACCACCCACTTACAGCAATGGACAGTAAATCTAAGCAGAAAATCAACAAGGACACAATGGCTTTTTGAATGACACACTGGACCAGATGAACATAACAAATATATTCAGAACATTTCATCCTAAATTAGAATACACATTCTTCTCAGGTGCATACGGAACATTCCCCAGAATAAATTACATTCTTGGTCACAAATCAGCCCTCAACAAGTACAACACAATGGAGATCATACCATGCATATTTTCAAACCACAATGCTATGAAACTTAAAACCAACCAGAAAAAAAAATTTGGAAAGACTACAAATACTTGGAGGTTAAAGAACATCCTACTAAAGAATAAATGGGTTAAATAAGAAATTAAAGGGGAAATTAAAAAGTACATGGAAGCCAATGAAAATGAAAACACAACAGTCCAAAACCTCTGGGATACAGCAAAGGCCCTCATAACAGGGAAGTATACAGCAATCCAGGCCTTCCTAGAGAAGGAAGAAATGTCTCAACTACACAACCTAACAAATATTACACGTAAAGGAGCAAGAAACAGAATGGGTAAATAAAGCCCAAAAACAATAGAATAAGGGAAATAAGACAGATTAGAGTGGAAATGAATAATATTGAAACCAACAAAAACAGTAGAACACATCAACAAAACTAGGAGCTTGTTCTTTTAAAGAACTCACAAAACTGATAAAACCCCTAGCCATATCAAAAATAAAAAGGAAATGACCTAAATAAATAAAATCATGAATGATATAAAAGGTATCACAAACAACATCACAGAAATACAATTATAAGAGAATAGTATGAAAAACGATATTCCAACAAATGAGACAATCTGGAAGAAATGGACAAATTCCTAGAAACATACACTACCATAACTGAAACAGGAAGAAATAGAAAATTTGAACAGACCCATAACCAGTATATAAATTGACTTAGTAATCAAAAATCTCCTAACAAACAAGAATCCAGGACCAGATGACTTCTCAGGGAAATTCTCCCAAACATTTAAAGATGAGTTAATAGTTGTTCTTTTGAAGCTGTTCAAAAAAATAGAAATGGAAGGAAAACTTGAAAACTCATTCTATGAGGCCAGCATTACATTGATTCCAAAAAGAGACAAAGACCCCACCAAAAAGGAGAATTACAGACCAATTTCCCTGATGAACATGGATGCAGAAATTCTCAACAAGATCTAGTAAATCGAATCCAACAATACATCAAAAGAATTATTAAACATGATAAAGTGTAATTTCTTCCTGGGCTACAGGTGTGGTTCAGTATCCACAAATCAATCAACGTGATACATCACATTAATAAAAGAAATGATGAGAACTATATGATCCTGTCAGATGCAAAAAAAAAAAAATCATGTGACAAAATACAGCATCCTTTCTAATAAAAACCTCAATAAAGTAAGGATAGAAAGAACATACTTCAACATGATAAAGGCCATATATGAAATATCCACAGATAATATCCTCAATTGGGAAAACTAAGAGTGTTCCCCCTAAGGTAAAGAACAGGACAGGGATGTCCATTCTCACCACTGTGGTTCAACACATGGAAGTCTGAGATGCATCAATCAAACAACAAAAAGAAAAGGCATACAAATTGGCAAGAAAGAATTCAAACTTTCGCTCTTCACAGACTTGCAAACTCATTCTATGAGGCCAGCATTACATTGATTCCAACGTATTCCACATGATAATCTATGTGGAAAACCCAAAAGACTCCACCAAAAAACTGCTAGAACTTATATATGAATTCAACAAAGTCACAGGATATAAAATCAACGTACGATTGGTTGCATTCTATATAACAATAGTGAAGCAGCAAAAAGAGAAATCAAGGAATCAACTCCATTTACAATTGCACCAAAAACCCTAAGATTTCTAGGAATACACCTAACCAACAAGTTGAAAGATCTGTACACTGAAAACCATAGAAAACTTATTAATGGAATTGAAGAATACACAAAGAAATGGAAAAACATTCCATGCTCATGGATTGGAAGAATAAATATTGTTAAAATATCTATACTACCCAAAGCAATCTACACATTCAAAGCAATTCCTATCAAAATACCACCAGCATTCTTCACAGAGCTAGAACAATCAATTCTAAAATGAGTATGGAAATATAAAAGACCCCAAATAGCCCATTTTTCACAGAGCCAGAACAAACAATCCCGAAATTTGCATGGAACCACAAAAGACCTGAATAGCCGAAGCAATCCTGAAAAAGCAAAACAAAACAGGAGAGTTAAGATGGCAGAGGAGTAAGGAGACATTAAGCTTGTCCCTTGAACACAGACTGATAGTTATTATATCATTCTAAACACCCAAGAAATCAATCCAAACTCTGAGACAACAAAACCCGTAAGTCTACATGTAGAAACACCACCACCTTCTGAAAGGTAGGAGGTGTGAATAGTTGACTTGGGAGAGACATAGCTGTGAGTACGGTGGAAGGTAGGGAACCTACTCATGGAGTCTACTGAAAAATATACACAGAAGAGCAAAAAATCTGAACTTGTAGAAGTCCACTACAGTGGCGGATGTGTCTGGATTAAAAGTGCTCAGGTGGCAAAGCGGGGCACAATCCCAGGAGTGACAGCATACTCTAAGGATCACCTGGATCACAAGAAGGATGGGTGGTGCCAATGTACTGTGCTGTTTCTAGGCATAGGAGAGGGGAATTTGCCTGAGGGCAGCAAGCATGGGTGCCAGATTTCTGCTCTGTTTTTTTTTTTCTTAATTTCTTTATTTAAATTCAAGTCAGTTAACATACAGTGTAGTATTGGTTTCAGGAGTAAAGCCCAGTGATTCATTACTTTCATATAACACTCATCTCAACAACTTCCCTTCTTAATGCTTATCACCCATTTAGACCATCCACTCCACCCACCTCCTTTCCAGAACCCCTCAGTTTGCTCTCTGTCTTTAAGATTCTCTTATTGTTAGCCTCTCTCTCTGTTTTTATCTTGTTTTTCCTTCCCTTTATACGTTTATGTGTTGTGTTTCTTAAATTCCACACAAGTGAAATCATATGATATTACTGTTCTCTGTCTTATTTCACTTGGCATGATACACTCTAGTACCATCCACATTGCTGCAAATGGCAAGATTTCATTATTTTTGATCACTGAGTAGTACTCTATTGTATGTATATACCACTTCTTCATTCATCAGTCAATGGACATTTGGGCTCTTTCCATAATTTGACTATTGTTGATAGCACTGCAAAAACACGTTGGGGTGCATATACCACCTCGAATCAGCATTTTTGTAACTGGATAAATACCTAGTAGTGCAACTGGGTCGTAGGGTAGCTCTATTTTTAATATTTTGAGGAACCTTCATACTGTTTTCCAGAGTGGCTGCACAAGTTTGCATTCCCACCAACAGTATTTCCCTTTCTCCACATCCTGGATTGATGTTTTGTTTCCTGAGTTTATTTTAGCCATTGTGACAGGTGTAAGGTGGTATCTCATTGTGGTTTTGATTTATATATTTCTGATGTTGGGTGATGTTGAGAATCTTTTCATGTGTATGTTAGCCATCTGATCGTCTTCTTTGGAAAAATATCCATTCGTGTCTTCTGCCCATTTCTTCACTGAATTTTTTTGTTTTTTGGGTGTTGAGTTTGATAAGTTCTTTATAGATTTTAGATGCTAAACCCTTTCTCAGATATTCCATTTACAAATATCTTATCCCAATACATCAGTTGCCTTTTAGGTTTGTTGACTGTCTCCTTCACTGTGCATAAGCTTTTTATGTTGGTTAAATCCCAATAGTTCATTTTTGCTTTTATTTTCTCGCCTCTGGAGACATGTCTAGTAAGAAGTTCCTGCAGCCAAGATCAAAGGTGTTGCTTCCTGTTTTCTCCTGTAGCATTTTGATGGTTTCCAGTCTCACATTTAGGTCATTCATCCATTTTGAATTTATTTTTGTGTGTGGTGTAAAAAAAAGTAGTCCAATTTCATTCTTCTGCAGTCACTGTCCAGTTTTCCCAGCACCGCTTGCTGAAAAGACTGTCTTTTTTTCCATTAGGTAACCTTTCCTGCTTTGTTGAAGATTAGTAGGCCATACATTTGTGTGTCAATTTCTGGTTTCTCTATTCTGTTCCATTGATCTATGTGTCTATTTTTTGTACCAGTACCATACTGTCTTGATGATTACAGCTTTGTAATACAGCTTGAAATCCAGAATTTTGAAGCCTCCAGCTTTTGTTTTATTTTTCAGCATTACTTTGGCTATTTGGAGTCTTCTGTGGCTCTGTAAAAATTTTAAGATTGTTCTGTGTGAAGAATGCTGGTGTTATTTTGATAGGAATTACATTTAATATGTAGATTGGGGAAGTATAGACATTTTAATAATATTTATTCTTCCACTTCATGAGCATGGAATGTTTTCCCACTTCTTTGTGTCTGCTTCAATTTCTTTCATAAGCTTTCTATAGTTTTCAGTGTACAGATCTTTTACCTCTTTGTTTAGGGTCATTCCTATGTATCTTAGGGCTTTGGTATAACTGTAAAGCGTATTGATTCCTTGATTCCTCTCTCTGCTGCTTCATTGTTGGTGTATAGAAATGAAACTAATTTCTGTACATTGAGTTTTATATCCTGCAACTTTTCTCAATTCGTGTATTATTTCTGAAAGTTTTTTTGGTGGAGTATCAAGTTTTCCACATAGATTATCATGTCATCTGTGAAGAGTGAAATTTTGACTTCTTTGCCAATTTGTATGCCTTTTATTTCTTTTTTTTTTGTCTCATTGCTTAGGCTAGGAATTCCAGTACTATGTTGAACAACAGTGGTAAGAGTGGATATCCCTGTTGTGTTCCTGAATTTAGGGGAAAACCTCTCAGTTTTTCCCCATTGAGGATGATATTAGCTGTGGGCCTTTCACATATGGCTTTTATGATGTTGAGGTATGTTCCCTCTATCCCTACTTTCTAGAGGGTTTTTATCAAGTAAGGATGCTATATTTTGACAAAAGTTTTTTCTGCATCTATTGAAAAGATCATATGGTTCTTACCCTTTTTTAAATTAATGTGGTATATTGTGAATATTGATCCAGCCCTGCAGCCTAGGAATAAATCCCACTTGATCATGTTGAATAATTCTTTTAATATACTATGAATTCTATTTACTAGTATCTTGTTGAGAATTTTTGCATCCAGATTCATCAGAAAAATGGGCCTGTAATTGTCCTTTGTAGTGGGTTGTCTGGTTTTGGAATCAAGTTAATTCTGGCTTCATAGAATGAGTTTTAAAGTTTTCCTTCTATTTTTTGGAATAGTTTGAAAATAACAGTATTAACTCTTTTTTGAATGTCTGGTAGAATTCCTCTGGGAAGCCATGTGGCCCAGGACTTTTATGTTTTGGAATATTTTTGTAACTGATTCAATTTCTTTGCTCGTTATGGGTCTGTTAAAATTTTCCTATATCTTCCTGTTTGAGTTTTAGTAGTGAATGTCTAGGATTTTATCCATTTCTTTCAGATTGTCTAGTGTGTTGCATATAATTTTTAATAGTATTTACTTATAATTGTTTGTATTTCTATGGTTGGTTGTGATCATTCCCCTTTCATTTGTGATTTTACCTATTTGTGTCTTCTCTCTTTTCTTTTTAAGAAGTCTGGTTAGGGATTTATCATTTGTTTAATTCTTTCCAAAAAACAGCTCTTAGTTTCATTGATCTGTTCTAGTATTATTTGTTTTTTTGTTTTTGTTTTTGTTGTTGTTACTATATCATTTATTTCTGCTCTAATCCTTATTATTTCCCTTATTCTGTTGGATTTGGGCTTTATCCGCTACTCTTTTTCTGGCTGCTATAGGTGTAAGGTTGGGTTGTGTATTTGGGATCTTTCTTGCTTCTTGAGATAGTCCTAAATTGTAGTGTATTTTTCCTCTTAGGACTGTCTTTGCTGCATACCAATGTTTGGACAGTCATGTTTTCATTTTCTTTGGCTTTCATGTGTTTTATTTTATTACTTCTTTAATTTCCTGGTTAACCCCATTCATTCTTTAGTAGGATGCTCGTTAGTCCCATGTATTTGATGGCTTTCCCAATGTTTTCTTGTGGTTGATTTCAGCTTTGTGAGGTGAAACTATGCATGGTATGATCTCAATCTTTTTGTACCACTTGAGGGTTGATTTGTGACCTTGTATGTGATCTATTCTGTAGAATGTTCCATGTGCACTCAAGAAGAATGTGTATTCTGCAACTTTAGGATAAAATGTTCTGAATATATCTGTTAAGCCATTTGGTCGAGTGTGTCATTCAAAGCCATTATTTCTTTGTTGATTTTCAGCCTATACTATGTGCCAATTACTGTAAGTGGGGTATTAAATTCTCCTACTGTTTTGGTATAATTATCAGTGAGTTGCTTTATATTTATTATTAATTGATTTATATATTTGGGTGTTTCAAGTTGGGGGCATAAATATTTGCAATTGTTAGATCTTCTTGATGGATAGGACCCATTAATTGTGATATAATTCCCTTCTTCATCTTTTGTTAAAGTTTTTGTTTTAAAATTTAGTTTGTTTGATATAAGTATGGCTACTACAGCTTTCTTTTGACCTACATTAGCATGATAGATGGTTCTTCATCCCCTTGCTTTCAGTCTGCAGGTGTCTTTAGGTGTAAAATCAGTGTCATGTAGGCAGCATACAGATGGATCTTGTTTTTATAATCCATTTTTATACCCTGTTTCTTTGATTCCAACATTTAGTCCATTTACATTCAGAGTGATTATTGAAAGATATGACTTTAGTGCCTTTATGTTATCTGTAGATTTGCTGTTTCTAATGATGTTATCTAGTCCTTTGTAGTCTTTGCTGCTTTGGTCTTATTTTTATTCTCCACTCAGAGAGTCCCTCTTAAACATTCTTGTAGGACTGGTTTAGTGGTCATGAATTCCTTTAGTTTTTGTTTGTCTGGAAAGTCTTTATCTCTCCTTCTATTATGAGTGACAGACTTGTTGGATAAAGGTTTATTGACTACAAAAATTTCTTATTCATCACATTGAATATTTCTTGCCACTCCTTTCTAGCCAGCCAAGTTTCAGTGGACAGGACTGCTACTACCTTATGTGTCTACCCTTGTATGTTAAGGACATTTTGTACCTAGCTGCTTTCGGAATTCTCTTTTTATCCTTGTATTTTGCAAGTTTTGTTATGATAGTTCATACTGTTAACCTGTATTTGTTGATTTTGAAGGGAGTTCTCTGTGCCTTTTGAACTTGGATGCCTGTTTTCCTCCCCAGATTAGGGAAGTTCTCAGCTATAATTCATTCAAATAAAATTCCTTCCCCTTTTTCTCACTCTTCTGGGACACCTATGATATGGATATTGTTGTTTCATGGAATCAGTTAGTTCTCTAAGTCTTTCTTTGTGATCTAGTAATATCCTTTCCATCTTTTTTTCAGCTTCATAATTTTCCATAATTTTATCTACTATTTCACCTGTCCTCTTCTTGGCTTCTTCCATCTGAACTGTCACTTTTTCTAGTTTATTTTGGATTTCAGTTATAGCATTTTAAAGTTCATCCTGATGAGTTCTTAGGTCTTTGATCTCTAGTGTCTTCTAAGGGCTTCTCAAGTTTCTTCTAGGTTTTTGTCAAGCCCACCTACTAGTCTTATGACTGTTATTCTAAATTTTTGTTCAGATATATTCATCATATTTGTTTTGAGCAAGTCCCTGGCCATGATTTATTCTTGGCCTTTCTTTGGGGAGAATCCTCTATCTGGTAATTTTGGATAAGTTTCTGTCTTTTGCTTATGTTTCCTGCACCTGAGAGTACTACTATATTAAAAAGGTTCATACTCTCTCCAGGGCCTGGCACTCCAGGAAGTGTTTCTGGTATATGTTGTGTGCCCTCTGCTGTTGCGTTTTGGCTGGTCTTTCCCACTGACCAGTCCTCTGCAGAAGTCCTCTTTGCTTGTTGGCAGTGGAGTGTTTGGACCTTTAACTAAGGGTGGTTTGGTTTATTTGCTGAAGTAACCCTGGAAAAAAGGGGGGAGTCTTATCTCCCCCCAAAAGAGAAAAGGATAGGGAAGAACAACAACAAAAAACACAGAGAATCAAAAACTTCTAAGGTTGCTTCCAAATAAATAGAAAAGAAAATAGAGAACAGCAGAAGAAAATAAGAGAGAAAAAGAATAAAAAAGCCAATCCAAAAACAAAATATAAAAGGAAATTAAAAAAATAACTATGAACCTGATTTAAAAAGAAAAAATGAAGAGGAAAAAAACAAAAAAAAGATTCCTTTGGTGCCTGGGGTGTGGTTGCTGGTCTGGTCTGGAGGAAAGGCTGGTTGCATTGGCTCATGGTCAGTCTTGTCCCACTTGATAAGTAGTGCCAGGCATGGAGGGGCAGAGTTTGGTGTAAACAGGTCTCACCTCTAAGGTTGAGGTGAGGTCTCACCTCACCACTTTGTTCCTCCCCGAAATTCCATCATGTTGGTCTTGCGGGAAAATTGTGCCATCCCAATCTTTCATCCCTGAACTGGGGATCTCAACACCCGCTGTTCAGGTGGCCCTCACAGAATAGCAAGGGAAGAAGCTCACCTTGTGCCAAAACGCTCTTGCATTTTTTTCTTTGGTGCATGGCTAGGATTCGAAACCCAAAGGTGTAAATGACCTGGCACCATGTGGATCCACTCTTCTCCTCCAGAGTAAAGCTTCTTCACCCTACTGATGAAAGGCCTTTGGCTGATACCTTCAGGGCCTTTTGTCCTTGAATAGGCAATAAACCCTCTTTCAAATGATCTCCAGGAAAGGCACTGTTCTCTCCCAGTGAACCCCAGAGATCATTACAGCACATTATGCACTCCAGGGCCAGTGCCCTTCTACTTATTAGCATGTGCCACATCTCTGCTCTAGAGAATGTTGTACACTTTCAAAACCTCAGAGTTTGATATCCAAAAGCTGTTTACGAAAAAGAACCATGACACCCAGTTCTTCTCATTCCCCAGTCCATGGTCTAGAGAAGTTTTCCTCTTGTGCGAACTTGATACTGCACTATCTCATCCCCTTTCTCTTTCTCTCCCTTTTGCCTCTCCATGTTAATGGCTCCCTCCCTCTGCGTCTCTGACACTTTTCTCTCCCCTAATTCACATTCACACACATCACACCTGCCAAGCTGTCTCCCTCCACCTGTGAGAATCCTTATGTCACTCTGCAGACCAATTTCCTGGGTGTTCCAAATAATCTGACCTCAATCCAGCTGTTTTTGTGGGAAGAGGAAAGCCCAGGGTCCCTCTACTTCACCATCTTTACTCCTCCCCTCTCTGCTCTGTTTTTGACATAAAGTCTAAACTGCTGCATGGTTGTGTAACCATGACCGTTGAATGGGCTGAAAAAGAACAGCAAGACCCTTGCCCAGAGGAACAGCAAGTGTCCATGCCACAGGATTCCCTAAATTTTGGAGTTTTAAAATTAGTCACATGCCTGAGATAAAAAAAAAAAAAAACTGAGACACTGGCAGTGTGAATGCAAGGTTCTGACAGAAAGCAGGGACACAATAGGAATAATTGATTGCTCTTCTGTGAAGGTTACCTGAATACTACGGGACATGATCTTTCAGCTCTGGGGTTAGAGAGTGGGGTTCCATAATATTTATCCCACCCAACAGCACTGAAAGTCATCAGAGAGCAAAACATCATCACCTCATGGATGCCAGGGCCACCTATACCAAGCTCCCTGGGCCCTGGAGGTGCATTTCCATTGAAATAAGTCAGCTTGAGAATCAACACATCAGGCCCCTCCTCCAGAAGACAAGTATAAACAACTCACTTGCATCAAGTCTACTGATCATAGAATGCTACAAAGCTTCACCTAGAGGGGAAATAGGATCTAGCTTCCTGTTTATTTTATTCTTTATTTATTATTAATGTTTTTCATTCATTTTCTGATTTTTAATTCGCTTTTTAAATTATTATTATTGTTTTTATATATTATGTTTTTACTTTTTGATTATTTTTACTTTATTATATTTTTATTTGGAGATTTATATTCTTTTTATGTAATACATATTTTAATGTTAATTTATTTTGAGAGAGAGTGCTAGTGGGGGCGGGTCAGAGAGAGAAGGAGAGAATCCCAATCAGGTTCCATGCTGTCAGCATCAAGCCCAATATGGGGCTCAAATTCATGAACTCTGAGATCATGACTTGCACTGAAATCAAGAGTCAGATGCTTAACCAACTGATTCACCCAGGAACCCCAAGTATGTAGATTCTTTTAACAAGCAGAACAAAATACACCCAGGATCTAGATTTTTTGCTTTTACTTCTTTTCTTTTGCATTTTTTAAATTGTTTTTCTTCTTTCTTGTTTTCTATTCTGTACAAAATTACAAGACAGAAATTCACTACAAAAGAAAGAACATGAAGTGAAACTCATGGCCAGGGATTTAATCAATACAGATACAAGTAAGATGTCTAAACTAGAATTTAAAACAATGATTATAACGATACTAGCTGGGCTTGAAAAAAGCATAGAAGACAATACAGAATCCCTTTCTGTTGAGATAAAAGAATTAAAATCTAGTCAAGGCAAAATTAAAAATCTAATAATTGAGATGCCAACCCAAATTAAGACCATAAAAATCAGGATGGATGAGGCAGAGGAGCAAATTAGCAATATAGAAGATAAAATTATGGAAAATAATGAAGCTTTAAAAAAAGAAGGGTGAGGAGCAAAGATGGCAGAAGAGCATGGAAGTTTTTTTGTGTCTCATGTCCATGATATGTAGCCAGGCCAACACTAAACCATCCTGCACACCTTCAAAACTGATTTGAGGATTAACACAACAATCTGTACAACCTGAACCACAGAACTCAGGAGATACATGGTGCAGAGAGGTGAACTGGGGGAGAGAGAAGCGTGGAGGGCAGGGAGCTGTTTTTGCCTGAAGAGAGAGGATGGAGATGGGGGGGTGGATATGGGAAAAAGCAGCTGAAGAGAAAGTGGAAAAGTGGAAACAGCCACAGGGACTGAGCTAAAAAGGGTGAAAGGATAAATGAAGGGTTTAAATTCCATTAGGACTCTATAAACAGGGGGAGAGCAGAGTCTGCAACTCCACAGCTCGATACCTGGTGGTGCTCTGGTGACAAGGGCAAATCCTGAGGAGCAGAGTGAAGTCCATGGGTGTTCAGGCCACACAGGGATAGGCAGTTCCCCTGTTTCGAGAACATCTGGTGGAGGCTGTGTGGCTCCCCCAAAGGCAAAAGCCCCAGTGGACCGGGGAGAAAAACCACATTCACTGGTGCTGGAACAAGGTCATTGGGGGTGAAGCCTGATGCCATATGTGTGTTGTGGTTTGCCATGATCCCAGAGACGGCTGCTGCTGCACAATTGCGTGAACTTTTTCTGGGGTGGTCTGGCACCCACTTGCCATCTCTGAGCATCGGCAGCAGCACAGTCCCACAAACATTACTGGGTGCAGCCAGCACCTGGCCATTGCTTACTGGGATCCTCCCACAGAGGGGTAGAGCAAGTCACAGCCACAATCCCTCAAAAGTATGGGGTCAGGAAACAGTCACATCTGAGATAAAACTCAGGAGGGAGGTGCTGCCTGGGGCTTGGTCATACACAGTGGAAAAGCAGGGAGTGAATGGAAGCTGAAGACAAAGTACGGGTGCGTGATTGCTGATCAGGGAGAACAGAGTTCCAATACTAGAGACTGGGTAGCTGGGTGATATTTTCACCACTCCCACACATGCACATACACACCTACAAACAGCAGAACAATCCACCCAAGGAAGCTGAGCAATACCATCGAGTGGAGAATGGAGACACTACACTAAACCCCACCGAACTGGGTCAACATCACCCTTCAGGAACACAAGTCTCTCCGCCTGCTTAATTTACTAACTACAAAGAGCTTCCTAGTTTGACTTCTAGGGGAAAACAAAGTAATTTCAATCGTATTTCAGTCAGTTCATTGAACCATGTATTCAATTTTCCTTTTTTTTCATTTTATTTATTTTTCTTGAAGACAGAAAGAGAAAAATTATTTTTATACTCAATTTTTATTAAATTTTTTTCTTTAATTTTTTCTACTATATTTTTTATTTTTGTGTAATTTTTTCCAAATTCGATTTTACTTCCATCATTTCATTTTATTTTATTCCAATGTATTCATTGTTTCAAATTTTCAAACAATTCCCTTTTTCTTTGTCCTTTTTTTCCTTTAATCTATCAAGCTCCTTTCAACACCCAGACCAACACACATATAGGATCTAGCATCATTTATTTAATTGTGTGTGTGTGGGTATGAGTGTTGTTTTTAAATTTTAAATTTTAATTTTTTATCTTAAATTTTTTTAATTTTCGTACCTCATTAATTCCTTATTCCCTTCAAAATGATGAAACAAAGTAATTCACCCCAAAAGAAAGAGAAAGAACAAATGACAGCCAAGGACTTAACAAAACACATACAATCAAGATGTCTGAACCAAATTTAGAATCACAATAATAAAAATACTAGCTGGAGTTGAAAATAGACTAGGTTCCCCTTCTGGGGAAATAAAAGAAGTAAAAGGATGAAATGAAAAATGCTATAACTGAGCTGCAATCTTGAATGGATGCCATGGCGGCAAGAATGGATGAAGCACAGTAGAGAATCAGCGATATAGAGGACAAACTTATGGAGAATATTGAAGAAGAAAAAATGAGGAAGGCTAAGGCAAAAGAGCACAATTTAAGAATTAGAGAAATCATATGGTATCTGTCTTTCTCTGTATGGCTTATTTCACTTAGCATCACACTCTCCAGTTCCATCCACATTGCTACAAAGGGCCATATTTCGTTCTTTCTCATTGCCATGTAGTACTCCACTGTGTATATAAACCACAATTTCTTTATCCAGATGGGTATTGAGGAGGGCACCTTTTGGGATGAGCACTGGGTGTTGTATGGAAACCAATTTGACAATAAATTTCATATATTGGAAAATAAAATAAATAAAATAAAATAAAGAATTAGAGAAATCAGTGACTCATAAAAAGGAAAAATATCAAAATCATAGGGGTCCCAGGGGATGAAGAGAGAGAAAAAGGGGTAGAAACGTTATGTCAGCAAATCATAGTGGAAAAGTTTTCTGAGGAAAGATACAGACATCAAAATCCAGGAAGGACACAGGACTCCAAACAGATTCAACAAAGCCCGACCATCAACAAGGCATATCATAGTCAAATTCACAAAATACTCATGCAAGGAAAGAATCATGAAAGGAGCAATGGGAAAATAAAAAACGTCCTTAACGTACAAGGGAAGACAGATCAGGTTTGTAGCAGACTTATCCACAGAAACTTGGCAGGCCAGAAAGGAGTGGCAGGATATATTCAATGTGCTAAATCAGAAAAATATGCAGCCAGGAATTCTTTATCCAGCAAAGCTGTCATTCAAAATAGAAGGAGAGATAAAAAGTTTCTCAGACAAACAAAAATTTAAAAAGTTTGTGACCACTGAAGCAGCCCTGCAAGAAATGATAAGGGGGACTCTCTGAGGGGAGAAAAGATGAAAAAAAAAACCAAATAAATAAATACCAAAAGCAACAAAGACTAGAAAGGACCAAAGAATACCACCAAAAATTCCAAATCTATAAGAAACATAATGGCAATAAATTCATATATCTCAGTACTCACTCTAAACGTCAATGGACTCAATGCTCCAATCAAAAGACATAGGGTAACAGAATGGATAAAAATGCAAGATCCATTGATATGCTGTTTACAAGACACCCACTTTAGATATAAAGACACCTTCAGATTGAAAGTAAGTAGATGGAGAACTATCTACATTCTAATGGTCAACAAAAGAAGGCTGGAGTAGCCATACTTATATCAGACAATCTAGACTTTAAAATAAAGACTATCAAGAGATGAAGAATGGCATTATATCATAATTAATGGACCTAAACACCAAGAAGACCTAACAATTGTAAACATTTATGCGCCAAATGTGAGAGCACCCAAATATATAAATCAATTAATCACAAACATAAAGAAACTCATTGATAGTAATACCATAACACTAGGGGCCTTCAACACCCCACTCACAGCAATGGAAAGATCATCCAATCAAAAAATCAACAAGGAAACAATGGTTTTGAATGACACACTGGACCAGATGGACATAACAGATATATTCAGAACATTTCATCCTAACGCAGTGGAATATACATTCTTCTCCAGTGCACATGGAATGTTATCCAGAACAGACCACATACTGGGACATGCATCAGCCCTCAAAAAGTACAAGAAGATCAAGATCATACCTTGCATATTTACAGACCACAACACTATGAATCTTGAAATCAACCATACGAAAAAATTTGGAAAGATAAATACTTGGAGACGAAAGAATATCCTACTGAAAAATGAATGGGCTAACTGAGAAGTTAAAGACGAAATTAAAAAGTACATGGAAGCCAATGAAATTGATAACACCACAACCCAAAACCTCTGGGACACAACAAAGGTGGTCATAAGAGGGAAGTATATAGCAATCCAGGCCATCCCAAAGAAGGACGAAATGTGTCAAACAAACAACCTAACCTTAAATCTTAAAGAGCTGTAAAAAGAACAGCAAATAAAACCCAAAACCAACAGAAGTCGGGAAATAATAAAGTTAGAGCAGAAATTAATGCTATCAAAACAAACAAAAAAAAACAACACAGTAGAACAGATCAATGAAACTAGAAGCTGGTTCTTTGAAAGAATTAACAAAATTCATAAACCACTAGCCAGTTTGATCAAAAATAAAAAGGAAAGGACCCAAGAATGAAATAGGAGAGATTTCAATCAACAAAGCAGATATGAAAACAGTAATGAGATAATATTATAGCAATTATATGCCAATAAAATGGGAAATCTAGAAGAAATGGACAAATTCCTAGAAACATAAACTACCAAAACTGAAACAGGAAGAAAAATAAAATTTGAACAGACCCATTATCAGTAAGGAAATCAAATTAATAAGAAAAAATCTCCCAAAAACCAAGAGTCCAAGGCCAGGTGGCTATGAGAGGAATTCTACCAAACATTTAACGAAGAGTTAACACCTGTTCTCTTGAAGCTGTTCGAAAAAATAGAAATGGAAGGAAAACTTCCAAATTCTTTCTATTTAGCCAACATTACCTTGATTCCAAAACCAGACAAGGACCCCACTAAAAAGGAGATCTATAGACCAATTTCCCTGATGAACATGGAGCAAAAATCCTGAACAACATATTAGCCGGCCAGATCCAGCAATATGCTAAAAAAAAAAATTATCCACCACGACCAAGTGGGATTTATACCTGGGATGCAGGGCTGGCTCAATATCTGCAAAACAATCAATGTGATTCATCACATCAATAAAAGAAATGAGAAGAACCATATGATACTCTCAATAGACGCAGAAAAGGCATTTGACAAAATACAAAATCCTTTCTTGATAAAAACCCTCAGGAAAGTACGGATAGAAGGATCATACATAAAGATCATAAAAGCCATAAATGAAAGACCCAAGGCTAATATCATCCTCAATGGCGAAAAACTGAGAGCTTTTCCCCTAAGGTTAGGAACAAGACAGGGATATCCACTGTCGCCACTGTTATTAAACATAGTATTTGAAGTCCTAGGCTCTGCAATCAGACAACAAAAGGAATAAAACTCATTCAAATAGGCCAGGAGGTGGTCAAATTTTCACTCTTCACAGACGACATGATACTCTATATGGAAAACCCAAAAGATTCCATGAAAAAGCTGCTGGACCTGATTCATGAATTCAGCAAAGTTATAGGATATAAAATAAATGCACAGAAATCTGTTGCATTCCTATACACAAACAATAAAGCAACAGAAAGAGAAATTAATGAATCAATCCCATTTACAATGACACAAAAAAACATAAAATACCTAGGAATAAATCTAACCAAAGAGGTGAAAAATCTATGCAATGAAAACTATAGAAAGCTTATGAAAGAAATTGAAGAAGGCACCAAAAAATGGAAAAAGATTCCATGCTCCTGGATAGGAAGAACAAATGTTGTTAAAATGTTGATACTACCCAAAGAAATCTACATATTCAATGCAATCCCTATCAAAATAACACCAGCATTCTTCACAGAGCTAGAACAAATAGTCCTAAAATTTGTATGGAACCAGAAAAGACCCCAAATAGCCAAAGCAATCTTGAAGAAGAAAACCAAAGCAGGAGGCATCACAATCCCAGACTTCAAGCTATACTACAAAGCTCTAATCATGAAGACAATATGGTACTGGCACAAGAACAGACACTCAAATCAATGGAACAGAATAGAGAACCCAGAAATGGACCCACAAATGTGTAGCCAACTAAACTTTGACAAAGCAGGAAATAATATTCAGTGGAGTAAAGACAGTCTCTTCACAAAGTGATTCTGGAAAAACTGGACAGCGACATGCAGAAGAATGAACCTGGACCACTTTCTTACACCATACAGAAAAATAAACTCAAAATGGATGAAAGACCTAAATGTAAGACAGGACGCCATCAAAATCCTCGAGGAGAAAGCAGGCAAAAACCTCTTTGATCTTGGCTGCAGCAACTTCTTACTCAACACGTCTCTGGAGGCAAGGGAAACAAAAGCAAAAATTAACTACTGGGACCTCATCAAAAAACAAAAAACAAACCAAAAAACCCACTTCTGCACAGCAAAAGAAACAATCAGCAAAACTCAAAGGTAACCGACGGAATAGGAAAAGATATTTGCAAATGACATATTAGATAAAGGGTTAGCAGTAAAATATCTATAAAGAACTTATCAAACTCAGCACCCAAAAAACAAATAATCCAGTGAAGAAATAGGCAGAAGCCATGAATAGACACCTCTCCAACGAAGACATCCAGATGGCCAACCGACACATTAAAAAATGCTCAACATCATTAATCATCAGGGACATACAAATTGAAATCACAATGAGATACCACCTCACACCTGTCATAAAGGCTAACACTAACAACTCAGGCAACAACACATGTTGACGAGGATGTGGAGAAAGAGGATCTCTTTTGCATTGTTGGTGGGAATGCAAGTTGGTGCAACCACTCGAAAATAGTATGTAGGTTCCTGAAAAAAAATTAAAAATAGACCTACCCTATGACCCATCAATTGCAATTATATGCCAATAAAATGGGAAATTTTGCAAAAATTGGATGCAAAAATCCTGAACAACATATTAGCCGACCAGTTCCAGCAATACACTAAAATACTATTAAGGACTTACCCAAGGGATACAAGCATGCTGTTTCGAAGGGGCACATGCACCCCAATGTTTATAGCAGCACTATCAATAGCCAAAGTATGGAAAGAACACAAATGTCCATCGATGGATGAATGGATAAAGAGGATGTGGTATATATATGTATATATACAATGGAGTATTACTTGGCAATGAAAAAGAATGAAATCTTGCCATTTGCAACTATGTGGATGGAGCTAGAGGATATTATGCTAAGTGAAATTAGTCAGAGTCCTTCACTCATATGAGGACTTTAAGACACAGAACATATGAACACAAGGGAATGGAAGCAAAAATAATATAAAAACAGGAAGGGGGACAAAACAAAGGAGACTCTTAAATATTGGGAACAAACAGAAGGTTACTGGAGGGATTTTGGGAGGGGGGGATGGGCTAAATGGGTAAGCGGCATTGAGGAACCTATCTCTGAAATCATTGTTGAACTATATGCTAACTAACTTGGATGTAAATTAAAAAAATAAAATAATAAAAAAAAGAAAAAAGAGGGAAACAAAGATTAGGGATTATGAAGGGAGACTTATGGAACTCAGTGAATTATTAAAACATAATAGCATTCATGTCATAGGAGTCTCAGAAGATGAAGAGAGAAAAAATGGGCAGAATGTTTATGTGAGCAAATCAAAGGCAAAAACTTCCCCATTCTGATGAAGGACACAGACGTCAAAATCCAAGACACACAAATAAACTGTCAATGAATTCAACAAAAGCTGGTCATCACCAAGACATATCATAGTCAAATTCAGAAAATACACAGACAAGGCAAGAATCATGAGCAAGGAAAAAAGTTTTTAACCTACAAGGGATGACAGATCAGGTTCTCAGATCTGTCCACAGAAACTTCGCAGGCTAGAAAGGAGAGGCAAGATATATTCAACACGCTGAATGGAAAAAAGTATGTAGCTGAGAACACTCTCCAGCAAGGCTGTAATTCAAAATAGGAGAGATAAAGTGTTTCCAAGACAAACAAAAAGTAAAGGAGTTCATGAACATTAAACCAGCCCAGCAAGGAATTTTAAGGACTCTTTGAGTGCAGAAAAAAAGACCAAAAGCAACAAGCTACAAAGGACCAGATAGCATCAATAAAAACACCAACTCTACAGGTAACACAATGGCACTAAATTGATATTTTTCAATAATAATTCTAAATGTAAATGGACTAAATGCTCCAATCAAAAGACATAGGGATCAGGGGAGGAGCCAAGATGGCTGAACAGCATGGAAGATTTTTGTGTGTCTCACGACCATGAAATACAGCCAGACCAACACTAAACCATCCTACACACCTAGAAAACTGATTAGAGGATTAACACAACAATCTGCACAACCAGAAACACAGAATTCAGCAGGTACGCAGTGTGGAGAGCTGAACTTGGGGGGCAAGAAGCTGCCAAAGGTAGGGAACCCCTTTTGCGGGTGGAGAGAGGACAGAGACTGGGGAGGGGGTAGCATATGGGAAAAGCACCCCTCCCCAAGAGCAACTTGAGAAAAAGTGGAAAATTGGAAACAGCCACAGGGACTAAGCTACAAATGGAGAAAGGAGAAAGGAGAAGGTTTAAATTCCATTAAGACTGTAAACAAGGGGAGCACAAAGGCTGCAACTCCACAGCTCGATACCTGGCGGTGCTCTGGTGGGAAAGGTGAATCCCCAGGAACAGAGTGAGGTCTGGGAGGTTCTCAGGCCACACGGGGAAAAGCGTTTCCACTGCTGGAAAGACATTTGGTAGAGAATGGTGAAGCCACCTGGTCCCAGCAGACCCCAGAAGGCAGCCACATTCACTGGTGCTGGGGCAAGGTCTTTGAGGGTGAAGCCTGGTGCCAGATGTGTGCTGTGGTTTTCCATAATCCCTGAAATGCTGCTGCTACACGGTCTTGCCAACTTTTTTTGGGATGGGCTGGCACCTGGCCGCTGTCTTGGGGCACCGGCAACAGCAGAGTCCAGTGGGTGTTCCTGGGTGCAGCCGACATTCAACCATTCCTCATTCAGCCATTGCTCGATGAGACCCTCCAACAGAAGGGTGGAACAAGTCAAAGCCACAGTCCTTCAGAAGTAAGGGGCTGGGGAAAACAGCCGCATCTGAGACAGAACTTGGGAGAGAGATACTGCCTAGGGCCTGGTCACTGAGAGTGAATAAGTGGGGAGTGAACGAGAGCTGAAGACAGGACTGGAGCTCAATTGTTGATCCGGGAGAACAGACTAGGTTGCTGGGTGGTGCCATTTTCATTGTTCCCGCGCATGCGCATAGGCACCTACAAGGACTGCAACAATCCACCCCAGTAGGATAGCAACACCATCTAGTGCAGAGCAGAACTGTTACACTGAGCCCTGCCCAACTGGGCCAATTTCGCTCTTCCAGAAAACAAACCTCACCGCCGGCTTAATTTATGGACTATAAAGAGCTACATAGACTGACCTCTAGAGGAAAACAAAGCAATTTCAGTCCTACTTCAATCTGTTAGCAGGTTCATCTATTCAATATTTTTTTCTTTTTTTGTTTTTTGTTTTTTTTCTTTTTCTATTTACACTTTTCTTTTTCTTGAATACAGAAAGAGAAAGAAATTCATTATTATTTTCAATTTTTATTAAAATATCTGTCTTTAATTTTTGTTACTATAGTTTTTACTTTCATATAATTTTTTTTTCAAATTCTACTTTACTTCCATTATTTTATTTTAGTCTACTTCAGTGTACTCACCTTTTCAAATTTTCAATTTATTTTTTTCTTTTTTCTTTTTTTCATTTCTTTTCTTTTTCTTGAATGAAGAAAGAGAAAAACTTCATTTGTACTTTCAATTTCTTTCAAAATATTTTATTTAATTTTTATTATTACATTTAAAAAAATTTTTTAATGTTTATTTATTTTTGAGACAGAGAGAGACAGAGCATGAATGGGGGAGAGTCAGAGAGAGAGAGGCACAGAATCTGAAACAGGCTCCAGGCTCCGAGCTGTCAGCACAGAGCCCGACATGGGACTCGAACTCACAGACTGCGAAATCATGACCTGAGCCGAAGTCGGCCGCTTAACCATCTGAGCCACCCAGGCGCCCCTACATTTTTGATTTTATGTAATTTGTTTTAATTCCATATTACTCCCATCATTTTCTTTTAGTCTACTATAGTGTATTCACTTTTACAAATTTTCAAACGATTTCATTTTTTTATTTTTTTATCTTTTTTAATCTTTTTTCTCTTTTTTGTTTCTTTTTTTTCTTAAATACAGAAAATGAAAAAAAATATATTAATTTTTAATTATTATTTAAAAATATTTTTAATTTTTTATACTATATTTACTTTTGTGTATATTTTTTCAAATTCAATTTTACCCAAATCATCTCATTTTAGTCTACTTCAGTATATTCATTTTTTCAAATTCTGAAACGATTTTGTTTTTATTTTCTCCCTACCCCCTTTTGTTTTTTTTTTCTTTTCTCTAATCTGTCAAACCACTTTCAACACCTAGACCAAAACACACCTAGGATCTAGCATCATCTATTCGATTTGTGTGTGTGTGTTTTTCATTTTTAATTTTAATATTTTTTTACTTCAATTTTTTTAATTTCAATTTTTCTACCTCATTAATTCCTTTACTCCCTTCAAAACGATAGAACAAAGGAATTCACCAAAAGAAAGAGCATGAAGAAACGACAGCCAGGGATTTAACCAACACAGACACAAGCAATATGTCTGAACCAGAATTCAGAATCATGATAATAAGAATACTAGATGGAGTTGAAAATAGATTAGAATCCATTTCTGCAGAGATAAAAGAAGTAAAAAATAGCCAGAATGAAATTAAAAATGCTATAACTGAGCTGGAATCATGGATGGATGCAGCGGCAGCAAGGACAGGCGAGGCAGAACAGAGAATCAGCGATATAGAGGAAAACCTTATAGAGAAAAATGAAGCAGAAAAAAGAGGGAGATTAAGACAAAAGATCACGATTTAAGAATTAGAGAAATCAGTGACTCATTACAAAGGAACAACATCAGAATCATAGGGGTCCCAGAGGAGGAAGAGAGAGAAATAAGGGTAGAAGGGCTATGTGAGCAAAAATCTTAGCAGAAAATTAACCTGGGGAAAGACAGACATCAAAATCCAGGAAGCACAGAGGACCCCTATTAGATTCAACAAAAACTGACCATCAACAAGGCATATCATAGTCAAATTCACAAAACACTCAGGCAAGGATAGAATCATGAAAGCAGCAAGGGAAAAAAAAGTCTTTAAACTACAAGGGAAGACAGATCAGGTTTGCAGCAGACCTAACGACAGAAACTTGGTAGGCCAGAAAGGAGTGGTGGGATATATTCAGTGTGCTGAATCAGAAAAATATGCAGCCAAGAATTCTTTACCCAGCAAGGCTGTCATTCAAAATAGAAGGAGAGATAAAAAGTTTCCCAGACAAACAAAAATTTAAGAAGTTTATGACCACTAAACCAGCCCTGCAAGATATTTTAAGGGGGACTTTCTGAGGGGAGAAATATGAATATATATATATATATATATATATATATATATATATATCAAAAGCAACAAGAGATTAGAAAGGACCAGAGAAAACCACCAGAAACTCCAACTCTACAAGCATCATAATGGCAATAAATTCATATCTTTCAGTACTCACTCTAAACATCAATGGACTCAATGCTCCAATCAAAAGACATAGGGTAACAGAATGGATAAGAACACAAGATCCATCTATATGCTGTTTACAAGAGACCCACGCTAGACCTAAAGACACCTTCAGATAGAAAATAAGGGGATGGAGAGCCATCTATCATGCTAATGGTCAACAAAAGAAAGCCAGAGTAGCCATACTTATATCAGACAATCTAGACTTTAAAATAAAGACTGTATCAAGAGATTCAGAAGGGAATTATATCATAATCAACGGGTCTATAGACCAAGAAGCCCTAACAATTATAAACATTTATGCGCCAAATGTGGGAACACCCAAATATATAAATCAATTAATCACAAACATATAGAAACTCATCGATAGTAATACCATAATAGTAGGAGACTTCAACACCCCACTCACAACAATGGACAGATCCTCTAATCAGAAAATCAAGAAGGAAACAATGGCTTTGAATGACACACTGGACCAGATGGACTTCACAGATATATTCAGAACATTTCATCCTAAAGCAGCAGAATATACATTCGTCTCCAGTGCACATGGAACGTTCTCCATAATAGACCGTATACTGGGACATAAATCAGCCCTAATTAAGTACAAAAAGATCAAGATCATACCGTGCATATTTTCAGATCACAATGCTATGAAACTCAAAATTAACCACAAGAAAAAAATTTGGAAAGGTAACAAATACTTGGAGACTGAAGAACATTCTACTAAAGAATGAATGGGCTAACCAAGCAGTTAAAGAGGAAATTAAAAAGTATATGGGAGTCAATGAAAATGATAACATCAGAAGCCAAAACCTCTGGGATACAGCAAAGGTCGTCATAAGAGGAAAGTATACAGCAATCCAGGCCTTCCTAAAGAAGGAAGGAAGATCTCAGATACACAACCTAACCTTACAACTTAAGGAGCTGTAAAAAGAACAGCAAATAAAACCCAAAACCAGCAGAGGACAGGAAATAAAAATTAGAGCAGAAATTAATGCTATTGAAACAAAAAAAACCCCAGTAGAACAGATCAATGAAACCAGAAGCTGGTTCTTTGAAAGAATTAACAAAATTGATAAACTACTAGCCAGTTTGGCCAACAAGAAAAAGGAAAGGACCCAAATAAATAAAATCAAGAATGAAAGAGGAGAGATCACAACCAACACAGCAGAAATAAAAACAATAATAAGAGGATATTATGAGCAATTATATGCCAATAAAATGGGCAATCTGGAAGAAATGGACAAATTCCTAGAAACATATCCACTACCAAAACTGAAACAGGAAGAAATAGAAAATTTGAACAGAACCATAAGCAGTAAGGAAATCAAATTAGTAATCGAAAATTTGTCAATAAACAAGAGTGCAGAGCCAGATGGCTTTCCAGGGGAATTCTACCAAATATTTAAGGAAGAGTTTCTCTTGAAACTGTTACAAAAAATAGAAATGGAAGGAAAACTTCCAAACTCGTTCTATGAAGCCAGCATTACCTTGACTCCAAAACCAGACAGAGACTCCACTAAAAAGGAGAAATATAGACCAATTTCCCTGATGAACATGGATGCAAAAATCCTGAGCAACATATTAGGCAACTGTATCCAACAATACATTAAAAAAAAATTATCCACCACGACCAAGTGGGATTTATACCTGGGATGCATGGCTGGTTCAATACCCACAAAACAATCAATGTGATTCATCACATCAATAACAGAAAGGACACGAACCATATGATCCTCTCAATAGATGCAGAGAAAGCATTTGACAAACTACAGCATCCTTTCTTGATAAAAACCCTCAAGAAGGTACGGATAGAAGGATCATACTTCAAGATCATAAAAACCATATATGGACAACCCAATGTTAATATCATCCTCAATGGCGAACTACTGAGAGCTTTTCCCCTAAGGTCAGGAACAAAACAGGGACGTCCACTCTCGCCACTGTTATTCAACATAGTATTGAAAGTCTTAGCCTCTGCAATCAGACAACACAAAGAAATAAAAGGGATCCAAATAGGCCAGGAGGAGGTCAAACTTTCACTATTCACAGATGACATGATACTCTATATGGAAAACCCAAAAGATTCCACCAAAAAACTGCTAGACCTGATTCATGAATTCAACAAAGTTGCAGGATATAAAATCAATGCACAAAAATCAGTTTCATTCCTATACACCGACAATGAAGCGACAGAAAGAGAAATCAAGGAATTGATCCCATTTACAGTCACACAAAAAAAAACATAAAATACCTAGGAATAAATCTAACCAAAGAGGTGAAAAATCTATGCAATGAAAACTATAGAAAGCTTATGAAAGAAATTAAATAAGACACCAAAAAATGGAAAAAGATTCCATGCTCCTGGATAGGAAGAACAAATGTTAAAATGTTGATACCACCCAAAGTAATCCACATAATCAATGCAATCCCTATCAAAATAACACCAGCATTCTTCACAGAGCTAGAACAAATAGTCCTAAAATTTGTATGGAACCAGAAAAGACCCAGAATAGCCAAAGCAATCTTGAAAAAGAAAACCAAAGCAGGAGGCATCACAATCCCAGATTTCAAGCTATACTATAAAGCTGTAATCATCAAGATAGTATGGTACTGGCACAAGAACAGACACTCAGATCAGTGGAACAGAATACAGAACCCAGAAATGGACCCACAAACGTATGTCCAACTAATCTTTGTCAAAGCAGGAAAGAATATCCAATGGAATAAAGACAGTCTCTTCAGCAAATGGTGCTGGGAAAACTGGACAGCGACATGCAGAAGAATGAAACTGGACCACTTTCTTACACCATACCCAAAAATAAACTCAAAATGGATGAAAGACCTCAATGTAAGACAGGAATCCATTAAAATCCTTGAGGAGAAAATAGGCAAAAACATCTTGCATCTTGGACACAGCGACTTCTTACTCAACACGATGCCACAGGCAAAGGAATCAAAAGCAAAATTGAACTACTGGGACCTCATCAAAATAAAAATCTTCTGCACAGCAAAGGAAACAATCAGCAAAACTAAAAGTCAACCAACAGAATGGGAGAAGATATTTACAAATGACATATCAGATAAAGTGTTAGTATCCAAAATCTACAAAGAACTTATCAAACTCAACACCCAAAAAACAAATAATCCAGTGAAGAAATGGGCAAAAGATATCAATAAACATTTCTCCAAGGAAGACATCCAGATGGCCAACCGACACAAGAAAAAATGCCCAACATCACTCTTCATCAGGGAAATACAAATCAAAACCACAATGAGATACCACCTCCCACCTTTCAGAATGGCTAACATTAACAACTCAGGCAACAACAGATGTTGGCGAGGATGAGGAGAAAGAGGATCTCTTTCGTTTTGTTGGTGGCAATGCAGGCTGGTGCAGCCACTCTGGAAAACAGTATGGAGGTTTCTCAAAAAACTAAATAGAACTACCATATGACACAGCAGCTGCACTACTAGGCATTTATCCACGGGATACAGGTGTGCTGTTTCAAAGGGACACATGCACCCCCATGTTTATAGCAGCAATATCAACAATAGGCAAGTATGGAAAGAGCCCAAATGTCCCTCGATGGATGAATGGATAAAGAAAATGTGAGATATATATATATATATATATATATATATATACACACACACACACACACACACACACACACACACACAATGGAGTATTACTCAGCAATCAAAAAGAATGAAATCTTGCCATTTGCAACTACATGGATGGAACTGGAGGGTATTATGCTAAGTGAAATTAGTCAGTCAGAGAAAGACAAAAATCATATGACTTCACTCATATGAGGACTTTAAGAGACAAAACAGATGAACATAAGGGAAGGGAAACAAAAATAATATAAAAACAGGGAGGGGGACAAAACAGAAGAGACTCATAAATATTGAGAACAAACTGAAGGTTATGGGAGGGGTTGTGGGAAGGGGGATGGGCTAAATGGGTAAGGGGCATTAAGGAATCTACTCCTGAAATCATTGTTTCACTATATACTGACTAATTTGGATGTAAATTTTAAAAAATAAAAAATAAATTAAAAAAAGATGTAGGGATCAGAATGGATTATAAAAACAAGATCCATCTATATGATGCCTATAAGAGATTCATTTTAGACATAATGACACATGCAGATTAAATGTGAGGAAACGGAGAACCATCTAGCATGGTAATGGACATCAAAAAAAGCAGGATATTTGTACTTATTTCATAAAATCTCTATTTTAAAGCAGACTATAACAAGACATGAATAATGACATTATACCATAATTAAGGTGTCTATCCATCAAGAAGATTTAACAATTGTAAATATTTATGCTCCCAACTTGAAGCATACAATATGTAAATTAATTAATAACAAATATATAGAAACTCATTTAATAGGGCACTTTAACACCCCACTCACAGCATATCATGAAAGCAGAAAATCAATTAGGAAACAAAAGCTTTGAAGGACACACTGACAGGATGCACTTAATAAATATATTCATATCCCAAAGCAGCTGAATACACATTCTTTTCGAGTGCACATGGAATATTATCCATAATAGGTCACACACTGAGTCATAAATCAGACCTCTACAGGTACAAAAAGATCAAGAGCACACCATGCATATTTTCAGGTAACACCTCTATGAAACTTGAAGCCAACCACAAGAACATAAAACTTGGAAATAACTCAAATACATGGAAGTTAAAGAAATTCTACTAAAGAATGGGTTAACCAGGACCTTAAAGAAGAAATTAAAAGATACATGAAGGCAAATAAAAATGCAAGTACAATAGTCCAAAACCTTTGGGATGCAGCAAAGGTAGTTCTAAGAGGGAATTATATTATCATTTAGGCCCATCTCAAGAAGCAAGAAAAAACCCAAATATACAACCTAACCTTACACCTAAAGGAACTAGACATGAAGCAGCAAAGAAAGCCTACAGTCAGCATAAAAAGGGAAGTAATTAATATTAAAGCAGAAATAAATGATACAGAAACAAACAAAAAATCAGTAGAACAAATCAATGAAACTAAGAGCTGTTTCTCTGTAAAAGGTAACAAAATTGATAACCCCCTAGCCAGACTTATCAAAAAGAATAAAGGACCCAAATAGGTAAAGCCACAAATGAAAGAGCAGAGATCACAACCAACACCACAGAAATACAAACAATTTACTGATAATTTTGGCAAATTACTCATGCCAGCAAACTGGACAATCTGAAAGAAATGGACAAACTCCTAGACACTCACACACTACTAAAACTCAAACAGAAAAGAATAGATTTGAACAGACCCATAACCAGCAAAGAAATTGAATCAGCTACAAAAATGTTCCAACACATAAGAGGTCTGGGCCACATGGCTTCCCAGCGGAATTTGCCAGACATTCAAAGAAGAGTTATTCTTCTCAAACTATTTAAAAAAACAGAAATGGAAGGAGAACTTCCAAACTTATTCTATGAAACCAGCATTATCTTGATTCCAAAACCAGACAAAGACCCCACGTAAAAGGAGAATTACAGGCCAATATCCCTGATAAATCTGGATGCAAAAATTCTCAAGAAGATACTAGCAAGTTGAATTCATAGTACAGTAAAAGAATTATTCACCATGATCAATTGGGATTTATTCCTGGGCTGCAGGGCTGGATTAATATTCACAAATCAATGAACGTGGTATACCCCATTAATAAAAGCAAGGAGAAGATCCATATGATCCTTTCAATAGACACAGAAAAAGCATTTGAGTAAATACAGCATCCATTTTTTTCCCTTTTTGTAAAGTGTATTGTATATAGATTGCAATTGTATTGATAGTTTCATGAAGTTCAAGGTATGTGCTTAAGGTCACCCCTAGAGTAGAGTCAGGGTTTGCACTGTTACCAGGTTCTGGACCCAATTAGAAAGCTCTTTCTGGTATTTAGTCTTTAATGGTTTCATACACACTGGTTCTTTCTCCTTGGGGAATTAGAGGATTCTTGACATCAAAAAACTAATCATGGTATTACCATATGATCCAGGAATTATATATATATATATATATATATATATATATATTAGATATAATATATATAATATTAGATATGGTATATAGTATATATAGTATATAGTATATATAGTATATAGTATATATAGTATATATATAGTACTATAGTATATATATATATATATATATATATATATATATAGTATATTTAAGTAGGCTTCATGCTCAACATGGAGCCAAAAATGGGGCTTGAACTCATGACCCTGGGATCAAGACCTGAGTTGAGATCAAGAGTCACACAGTTAACCAACTGAACTACCCACAGCCCTCAGAATTCATTCTTGATAAAAATCCTCAACAAAGTAGGGATAGATTGAACATACCTGAACATCACAAAGGCCATATATAAAAGATCCACAGGTAATATCATTCCTCAATGGGGAAAAACTGAGAGTCTTTCGCCTATAGTCAGGACCAAGACAAGCATGTCCATTCTCACCTTTACTATTTAACATAGTACTGGAAGTCTTAGCCTCAGTAATCAGACAACAAAAACATGTAAAGAACATACACATTGGCAAGGAAGAAGTCAAACTTTCACTATTTGCAGATGACATGATACTCTACATGGAAAACCCAACAGACTCTACCAAAAAATTGCTAGAACTAATACATTAATCCAGCAAAGTCACAGGATGCAAAATCAACATGCAGAAATCTGTTGCATTTCTATACACCAATAATGAAGCAGCAGAAAAAGAAATCAAGAAATCAATTCCATTTGTAATTGCACCAAAAACAATTAAGATACTTAAGAATAAACCTAACTAAAGAGGTAAAATATCTGTACTCAGAATACCATAGAATGCTTATGAAAAATATTGAAGAGAACACAAAGAAATGGAAAAGCATTCCATGATCATGGATCAGAAGACAAACATTGTTAAAATGTCTATATAACCCAAAGCGATCTATACATTTAATGCAATTCCTACCAAAATACCACCAACATTTTTTTTACAGAGTTAGAAAAAACAATCTTAAAATTTGTATGGAACCATAAAAGACCCAAATAGCCAAAGCAATCCTGAAAAAGAAAAACAAAATTGAGGTTATCATGATTCTGCATTTCAAGCTATATTACAAAGTTGTAGTCATCAAAAGAGTATGGTACTGGCACAAAAACAGACACATAGATTAATGGAACAGAGTAGAAAATCCAGAAACAGACCCACAGCTATATGGTTAATTAATTTTTCACAAAGCAGAAAGAATAACCAATGGAGAAAAGACAGTCTCTTTGACAAATAGTGTTGGTAAATCTGTATGGTGACATGCAGAATAATGAAACTGGACCACTTTCATACACCATATGCAAAAATAAATTCAAAATGAATGAAATACTTAATGTGACACAAGAAACCACTCAAAATTTTACAGGAAAAAAAAAACAGGCAGCAACCTCTTTGACCTCAGAGAGAGCAACTTCTTACTAGACACGTCACTGAAGGCAAGGGGAACAAAAGCAAACATGAACTATTGGGACTTCATCAAGATAAAAAGCCTCTGCACAGTGAAGGAAACAATCAACAAAACTAATAAGCAGCCTACAGAATTGGAGAAGATATTTACAAATTATATATCTGTTAAAGAATTAGCATTCAAAATCTATAAATAACTTATCAAACTCAACACCCAAAAACCAAATAACCCAGTTAAGAAATGTGAAGAGGACATGAATAGACACTTTTCCAAATAAGATATCTAGATGGCTAACAGACACATGAAAAGATGCTCAACATCACTCATCACCAAGGAAATACAAATCAAAGTAGCAATGAGATACCACCTCATACAGGTCAGAATGGCTAAAATTAACAACATAAGAAAAAAAGATGTTGGTGAGGATGTGGAGAAAGGGGAACATTTTTCACTGTTGGTGGGAATGCAAACTGTTGCAGCTACCCTGGAGAACACTATGGAGGTTCCTCAACTGTCTCTCTGACCATCCCCTGTGCGCGTGCTCTCTCTCTCAAAGTAAATAAACATTAAAAATACCCTAAGAATAGAACTATCCCATGATCCAGCAATTTCATTTACACTATTAGGTATTTACTCAAAGGATACAAAATTACACGTTCAAAGGGGTACATGCACTGTGATTGTTACAGCAGCATTATCAACAATAGATAAGCTACGGAGAGAGCCAGAATGTCCATCAACTGATGAATATATAAAGAAGAGGTGTTATATATTCGATAGAATATTACTCAGCCATCAAAAAGAGTGAAATCTTGCCATTTGCAACAACACGGATGGAGCTAGAATGTTTGTACCAAGCAAAATAAGTGAGTCAGAGAAAGACAAATACCATATGATTTCACTTATGTGTGGAATTTAGGAAACAAAACAGATGAACTTATGTGAAGGGGGAAGGAAAAGAGGGGAAAAAAAGAGACTCTTAATAGAGAACAAACTGAGGGTTGATGAAGGGAGGTAGGTGGGAGATATGATACATGGGTAATGAGTATTAAGGAGGTCACTAGTGATGAGCACTGGGTGTTGTATGTAATTTTACTGAATTCTACTCCTGAAACCAATATTGTACTGTGTGTTAACTAAAATTTAAATTAAAAAAATACAATGTCACAAATGTGTGTCAACTTGTTAATTTAAAAAAATCTCATATTTTTCACAATTCTTCATGTTTAAGGTATCAGTTGCTTTTTAAAATATGTAATTTTCAAGACCTTTATCCTTTAAATAAATATTTAATACTTAGTTTTGTAAAAAAAAAATAATAAGTCCTAGGAATGTATACATTCATACATAATAATACTAAAATATGCATTTTTCAAAGTTGTGAGGAGAGTAGATCTTAAAACTTCTCATCACAAAGAAGAAATGTAACTGTACTGTGATGGATTTAGGTTTACTAGACATATTGTAGTGATCATTTTGCAATGTATACAAATAGATCATTATCTTGTATGCTGGAAATTAATTTAATGTTATATGTCAATTATATCTCAATTTAAAAAAAGGATTTGATGAACTTACTGAATGATCAGATGTGGGATAAATGGTAGGGAAAAAGAGAAGAGATAAAAAAGAAGCTTGGGCTCAAGAATCATATTGCCTCAGTCTCATTTCTGACTCTGCTACTTATTATATATGGAAACATGGCAAGTCACTTTACCTCTTTGTGCCTCAGTTTCCTCATCTGTAAAATGGGGTGATAACAGTACTTACCTCAGATGATTGATATGAGATTACATTGGAAACTATAGGTAGAAAACAGTATCCAGAACATAGGAGACATATTTTTTATCTCTCCTTTTGCTGAGAAGAAACATTGTTTCCACTTTCTGTAATTCTCATTCTTCCCAGTTCTTAGACAACTGGCTGTAGTAAAAAGCACACCTGCCTAGGATTGGTGGGGCCTTATTCAGTAACTTCCTAGGCCTATATTTAAAATACGGAAAATTAGGTAATCTACAAGATCCTGTGAAGCTCCATTATTCTATGCTTTTGAGATTTTGTACCTACGACTTTGAGGCTAGAGAAGAGATTAGGTAAAATAATCTGGGGAAAGGCATGACAGCTTGGAAAAGCTATCAAGATCTTATAAATCCTTAGCCTGCCTGAAGTGTGGTCTCTACAGGGCGCTCAAAATACACAAAGTACACTATTAAAGGTTCTTAGAAAGAGCTATGAGAGTAATAATCAAAGCTGGCAGCTGTTGTCAAAGAGGTCTAATTGGGGATTGCTGGTCTGGATAGATTTGAGCTCTCCCAGAGTACAGTTGTGGGTGGAAAAAGTCCTCATTTATGAGCCTGTGTCCCACAGGTTAGCTGTGATCATATTCCCAATGTAGACATAAGCTGGTACTGAGTTTCCGACATCTCTTTTCCCCATAGCTTCCCTGTTGGGTCCCAGGGTCATGTGATAAGATTTCAGGAACTTTGGAAAGGGGCAATTTGAGGGGAGGTGCAGACAAAGGTGTTCACTTTCTAATGAGATTTGGAGGTGAGGGCAGGGAGGAGAATGGGAATGACCTAAGACGTAGGACATACAGATATTTAAAACATCACTGGACTATGCTAAATGACCATATAGCTCTCTGGAAAGAGATCCAAACTAATCATGCCAATGTGAAGCCCTGTGACAAAGAAATCTTAAACATTCTTCAATAAGCTGTGTAGTGAGAGTTTGCAAGTGTCTGGCTTTTAGATAGGAGTCCCCAGCTTCCTCCTCTACTCCAAGACACAGCAGGCCCCTTTCCTACTAAAGGCACCTCTGGCACTCAAATGACCCAATTACTGATTAAAAAAAAACAACCTTCTTATTTTCAATTTCTGTAAAACATAAAATATTATCACATTTGAGTTTAATTAGGTCATCATCTACACACTTTGGCTGGTACCCATCCGTCCCCTACTACCTTCCTACCCCTGCCAAATAAAGGCTCTAAAAGGCACACAGAAAAGAAGCTGTCCCCCAGGGATTGCTCTCAAGGCCTGGTGTACCGTTTTGCTTTGCTTTGTTTTGTTTTGTTTTGTTCTCAGACCTAATTGCAGCTGAACATAAATTTCCTCAAGAAAGGAGATGGCTACCTCTCTGGGCCTCTCTCCCCATATTGAAAAGGAGAGAGTTTCCATGGGTCTATGCCAGTGACAAACCTTTTCTGGAATGCTAAAGACTGTCAGATGAACTTTTCCTGAGAGCCTTTTGAAGTAAGGAAATGGATAAAGAAAACATGAGAATGGCATCAAACCTTTAGGGAGGCATTATCACAGAGGGTCTCAACATGCTGGAGGCTGCACTTGCTTCTTCAGATGGTCTTCTACTATCTGTAGATGGTTATTGCAGATGCCCCAGGGCAGAAAAGAAAGATCCCTTCTTAGATTTATCCTCCTACACTGTTCCTGGTCCTGACTAGAACCCTCCCCAAGCACAGCAGTATACCAGACTATAATATGCTAGATCCTACTGTGAAAATCTAGTCTTTTCTCTTTCTCTTTCTCTTTCTTTCTTTCTTTCTTTCTTTCTTTCTTCTTTCTTTCTCTTTCTTGCCAGGTTTATCACTGGCATAGACCCATGGAGACTCTCTCCTCTTTATCTTTTCTTTTCTTTCTTCTTTCTTTCTCTATCATCTTTCTTTCTTTCTTTCTTTCTTTCTTTCTTTCTTCTTTCTCTTTATTGCCAGGTTTATCACTGGCATAGACACATGGAGACTCCCTCCTCTTTCTCTTTTCTTTTCTTTCTTCTTTCTTTCTCTATCACCTTTCTTTCTTTCTTTCTTTCTTTCTTTCTTTCTTTCTTCATGATGACTTATGGGCCTGGTCATCAGACATTTCTCAATTGGAATCTAAGTTCAACCACTTCTGTGTGACCCCAAGCAATTAATCTAATTTCTCTAAATCCCATTTTCCTCACCTGTAATCTAAGTGTAGTCATATCCTGATTCATGGTGAATATTAGCTATAATATACCAAGTCAGAGTGTTCAGTTTAAATGTGTATTTAGAAAAGTGGGCTTTCTTTCCTCAGGAGCTCCTGCTCACAGAATGGCTCCTAAGAAAAATTCTGTAATTTTTCTGGGCAAACTTTTCTACATCTACAGAATCAGGCTGGGGTTAGGGAGATACTGTCACTCAGAGGACATGTGGGTCTAAGGGGATGAAGTCATGAAGTGCCAGGGAGGGGCATTTATTATATCTCAAGAGCAAATGAAGGAAAACCCTGTAGTTTGAAAAACCAAACATCTTATTATTTTATCAGCAGTTTGGAGGCCAAATTTGGTTTTATCCCAGTTGGCTCCCGAGTTTGGTTTGCTCCAGAAAGCAAGGTTTGAAAGAGCAGCAAAGCCCTGGGCCAAGCTCCAGGCCCTAAGAAGGACAGGAGTATAACCTGTTCACTCTGAGTGGCTTAACTATTCCAAGCCTAAATTACAGGTTGGACACACTGTGCAGAAGAGCCTTGCTACTTGCTACCTCTGCTGAGATAAAGTTTAGAACGGGACTTCAGTGCTAGCACTGAACTCAGGACCATTTAAGAGTGGGTAAACAGTGACACAGAAATGAAGTAGTAGAGAAGGGGGAGCAAACACAAAGTCTCATTGATGGAGTCCAAATTGGCCATCATAGTCTCATTTTGACCCTCTCTCAACTCATATACATGTGTGTATACACATACATACATAAATTCAGGTTGTGTTAACCAGAAGCAGGGAGCAAGAAGGGAAGAGATTTTTTTTTTTACCCAAGAAAGATTTGCTGATGCTACCTTATCAGAGATAATGGAATATGAAATCCAGAGATTTTCACACTGAAAATGCTTTCATTCCACTTGTTTGAAATCCCCAGGTCCTGGTCAGCTGAGGCTGCATCTTCCAATGGTCAGAAATATGGTCACGTAAGGGGCAGGTTCTCCTTGCTGGGATCAGAGAGCAAGAGAGTGGGGAACATTTATTTATCCAACTGCCTGAAAAGTTTAAAGTGCTGTATAAGTGTTAGGGACAGCAATTTTTACTGTACTGATTGGGTTCTGCTTATTGGACATAAGCTCAGTTCTGAATATAATTGTTACGAGTCAAATAAGTGTACTATTTAATCTTCATTGTTTTTTTTTCCTTCTGACTAGGAAGCTTTTGGAGAAAACAATTTTTTCTACAAGTTAACTGGAGTTATTTCTAACAATTTCCAGATTAAACTGGAAGGATTAGGTTTATGTCACTGAAAGAGTCCTGTGAAACCCCTTAGAAAAGAATACTCATGTTATGAATAGAGAAACTGAGACACAGAGAGAGGAAAATAAATCAAGTCTAAGGTCCGTGAGTAAGACACAGGTCTGATAATAAAGGGCTCCTTTTGATAAAATTCAGTCATTCCTTGGTAGTCCCCTTCCCAAGAATCAGGAAAGAAGAAAGTATGGTTGGAAGAACGAATACTCTCATTTACCCACCTAAACAATTCAGAAGTAAATCTTCCAGCTCAGAAGGAACACCCTAGCCTGATGTAAGAGGCCCTGAATCAGAAGTAGATAGTAGTAAGATAAAAATTGAAGCAATAATGACAAAAACTCAAGCTGTAACAGGTAATACTGACTTGGTAGCTTAAAGTCTTCACCCTGTACTAAATGCTTCACACATAATCTCTCATTTCATCCTCATATTCATTCTTCAGGGTAGGCTGGGATATCCCCACTTTATAGATGAAGGAAATGAGTTTTTAAAAGGTTGAGTAACTTGTCAAAGGGCACATAGCTGAAGTTTGGATATGGTTTGGAACATAGGTCTAACTGTACCCAAGGTCCAGGAGCTTAATTATCACTGTCTCCTTCATGAGGGCTCAAATGCCACCTCCATTTGAGAGCTACCTGATCCTTCCAATGAAGAACCTATTTCTTCCTCTACTGAATTTCCCTGCTTGTATTCACATTATTTGTTCTTATGTACTATTTCTCTCATATGCTGTAAGATTCTTGAGAATATGAACTGTGCCTCTGTGTATGTGATCAGCACCTAGCCCAGTGCCCAACACATAGGAAGTACTTTCACTTGGTAAATACTTGTTGATGACCAATTGACTAAAATATATTGCTGAAGATGTTCAGGTTTGCAGAACAGCTATAAGAAAGTTGAACTCATACCCCTCTCTACAATTTTGGAGCTCTACCTGAAGGCAGATACCTGACATCAACCCCCAATGGTGAGACAACCCCCCTTACCTCCTCTGTTTCCATGGAAATACCCACCATGTCCCCACCTTCTCCTGGCTGAAAAATGATGTAATAGAGTGGCTGTATGGCTGACAGAAGAACTTCCCTCCTCTGTCTCCATGGAAATATCCACCCTGTCCCCACCTTCTCCTGGGTGAAAAATGATGTCATAGAGTGGCTGTATGGCTTACAGAATCAGAAAGTCTGCCCTAATTCTAAACAGGAGGCTCTGAGTCACTAAACTCTCCTAGACCTCAATGGCAGGTGCTGGTGACAGAGGTTGATTATCCTCTGGTGACAGAGGTCCAAGTCATTGTGGACCAGAGCTTAAAATCTCCATATAAAAATGAAATATTGCCCCTTCACATTTTACAGACAGGGAAACTAAATCCCAGAGAAGGGAAAGGACTTCCCCAGTGTCTCAACTTCATTAAATGGCCAAGGCAAGGCTGTATTCATAGGCACTTTGGCACTCAACATGGGGCTGTTTCCACCACAAAACTCTGCCTCTTTAATCAAAGAGGCTTCCATTGATTTTTATCCTAGAGAGAAATTTTTATTATAGTGCTCCTTGAAGAAGATTTTTTAAATGGTACAATAATTCCATTTTCTAGAGTGGGAAAATTGAGACCTGAAGAGTGAGCTCCCTTATGTAAACTCATGTTTGGTTAAAAGGGAATTATTCTATAAGGGGGAGAAGGGAAGAAAGGATTCTAAATAAACCTACCACTTCTCCATGGTTTTTCTTGGTCCTCTCCAACATTAATTGAAGATGGTAGAGGGTCACAACCCCCTAAAATATCTAAAAAAACACACCTCCAGGTTGTACAAACCTCCCAAGATAACTGCTGCTACCACACCTTATGTTCTCTATCAATGCTTTTGGAATATAGGGCATACCTCCAGCTCTGTCGCCAAGGGACCATCATAAGGATATGGAAATAACATTCTTTTTTACTCACCAGAAAAACATTGAGAACCTATATTGATATTAAGATCTAGATACTGACTCCAGGGAGAATTCATATTAAACCATGTGCCATTGAACAATATATTTATCCTTTCTAATCCTCAGTTTCCTCAGCTATCTCTTGAGAGTCTTCTCAATCACCCATTTACCTGTCTTGTAATCCTTCAACTGTCTATCTATCCAGCCATATATCCATATGTCCATCTGTCTGCCCATCTACTGCTTACCCATTATAGGTTAAGATGTTAAGAAATATCTCTGGAGCCAAAATTCCTGGGTTTCGATACTAACTTCCTTATTTTCTGTATGTGTAGTGTTAGGCATGTTACTTAGACTCTCTGTGCCTCAGTTTTCTTATCTGGAAATTGGAGATGATAATAGTATCTAACTCATATGGCTGATATGAAAATTAAATGAATTGGTCTATGTAAAGAATTTTCAATGGTGTCTGGCCCATAATAAGCACTTGAAAATAAGCGTTGGCTTTTATAGTTGCATACCCACTAGCTTCTAGACACTTTGCCAGGCTTTGGGAATGCAAAGTGAATCAGACATGTCCCATGGACTTCCAGAATTCCATGTAAAGGGGAAGGAAGATATGGATATCAATAAATTGCAATTCAGTGTGAAAAGTATCCTAATATAAGGTTTTACAAGTTACAGTAGTAGCAGAATAATTGAGGGACCAAGATTGCTGGGGCTGAAATTGGGAAATGCCTAAGAGAGACTACACTGGATCTGGGTGTTAAAGGGCAAGGTAAAAGGGGTGGTGTGAGAACACAGTACCTGCAAAAGTAGACAGAGATACCAAAAGGTGTGGCACATTTAGAGAAGTATAGCTCAGTCATTATTGCTGGTGAGCTAGGCCTAAGCCAGCATGATATATCAGATAAGAAAAGGCCTCATAAGCTCCACTGAGGAGTTTGAGTTTTACTGACAGTAGTGGAGAAAGTATGCAAATATATTTCTATCAAGGTAGAACAAAGTCAGATGTTTTCTTGAGGACAGGTGTCCTAGGCATTGAATTTGGTAAATGGAATGGAGGCAGAGGAATAAGAGTTTGAAGAGATGGTGAGGGCCTGTGTGATTATGGAGATGGTACTTCAGGAAAGTACAGCCAGCATCAGAACACTACGTTCAGGTGTGCACTTGTGATGAACACTGGGTGTTATATGTAAGTGATGAATTGCTAAATGCTACTCTTTAATATTACACTATATGTTAACTATGTTAACTATACACCATATAGTTAACTATGTTAACTAACTGGAACTTAAATAAAGACTTGAAGTTACAAAAAAAACACAGAAACAAAAAAGAGCACTGTGTTTAAATAACACTCTGTACCAGAATATAAACACATTAAACAATTCCAAGCAAATCTGGCCTGGATGAAGTGGGCATTAAGATCCTAAGGGATCTCTGAATAAGCTCCACCAAACCCAAAAGTTCAAAATCCCTAAGCTTGAGCATAAGAGCTAATGAAAGGTGACCTTTCAGCCCAAGCTTCTATTCTTAGACTTGTGTATTAGGAGCAACACTTCACAGAAGACTATGCACGTGGCTTGCTTCTGCACTTCATTTAGATCTCTCTGTATACATCACCTCCTCAGAGAGAACTTTCTTGACCACACTGTCTAAAATACTAAGGTTCTGGGGCGCCTGGGTGGCGCAGTCGGTTAAGCGTCCGACTTCAGCCAGGTCACGACCTCGCGGTCCGTGAGTTTGAGCCCCGCTGTCAGGCTCTGGGCTGATGGCTCGGAGCCTGGAGCCTGTTTCCGATTCTGCGTCTCCCTCTCTCTCTGCCCCTCCCCCGTTCATGCTCTGTCTCTCTCTGTCCCAAAAATAAATAAAAAACGTTGAAAAAAATTTATAAAATACTAAGGTTCTATCTATGAGTTATCACTCACTGCTCAGATCATACTGGGCCACATTATGGGCAGAAGGAAATGACACAGCCCCTTGCCCTCAGTGTTCCTACAGTTTTGTCTTTCTCTGACTCTCTCTCTCTCACACACACACATACATCAAGCAAAATAAGACAGCAGCTTATTAGTACTAAATGATATGGTCCAGCCTAAAAGTGTTATAGGGGTTGACAGAATAAACAAAGAAAGGGTCTCAGAGGTGGAGCTAGTTAGATTTCTTCAAATAGAAAGTGGAATATGATAGATGCACTGAAAGATGAGCAGGAATTTAGGTTTAGGTGGAGGAGACTGTACTAGAATCTGAGCAAAGAGATTGGACCCTGGAGTTATTTAGTCTTGGGTTAAAAACTGGACTCTTATTTTTACTACCTATATGTACTTTGGGAACTTGCTTTGCCTCCCTAAGCCTTTATTTTCATACATAAAATGGAGAAACTAATAGTATCTACTTCATAATGTGGTTGTGAGTTTAAGGACATGGTAAAGCAGTCAGAAAATCTTACCTATTGTTGCTCTGATCTTCCACACTTTCTAACATTGTTTTCTGTGACGATTTCACTTATCATGACAGCCCCACTCCAGCCACCCTAGGGTTCCTAAAGACGCATTTCCACTGTGTAACCCCACACAGGTCTGTCTTCTTGGGAAAATACCTTGGGTTATCAGTGTTCTTTCTGTTCTCCCCTCTTCTTCAAATCTGGCCTGGCCTGTATCCCTTTTACACATGGCTCTATTGCCTAGTTCTTTGATCTGATGAATTAATTTCTAGTGAGAGATCAATATTTTTGAGATTCCCATCAAGTTTATTTATTTTTTAAATATAATTTATTGTTAAATTGGCTAACATACAGTGTTCACAGTGTGATCTTGGTTTTTGAGGTAGATTCTCATGATTCGTCGCTTACATACAACACCCAGTGCTCACCCAACAAGTGTCCTCCTCAATGCTTATCACCCACTTTCCCCTCTCCCTTGCCCCCTCATCCACCCTCAGTTCTCTGTATTTAAGAGTCTCTTATGGTTTGCCTACCTTCCTCTCTGTTTCTAACTATTTTGTCCCCTTCCCTCCCCCCATGGTCTTTTGTTAAGTTTCTCAAGATCCACATATGAGTGAAAACATATGATATCTGTCCTTCTCTGACTGACTTATTTCACTTAGCATAATACCCTATAGTTCCATCCACGTTGCTGCAAATGGCATGTCTTCATTATTTCTCATTGCCAAGTAGTATTGCATTTTATATATAAACCACATCTTCTTTATCCATTCATCAGTTGATGGACATTTGGGCTCTTTCCATAATTTGGCTATTGTTGAAAGTGCTGCTATAAACATTAGGGTACATGTGCCCCTATGAATCAGCACTCCTGTATCACTTGGATAAATTTCCAGTAGTGCTATTACTGGGTCATAGGGTAGTTCTATCTTTAATTTTTTGAGGAACCTCCACACTGTTTTCCAGAGCAGTTGCACCAGTTTGCACCAACAGTGCAAGAGGGCTCCTGTTTCTCCACATCCCTGCCAGCATCTGTAGTTTCCTGAGTTGTTCATTTTAGCCACTCTGATCGGTGTGAAGTGGTATCTCAGTGTGATTTTGACTTATATTTCACTGATGATGAATGATGTTGAGCATCTTTGCATGTGTCTGTTGGGCATCTGATGTCTTTAGAAAAGTGTCTATTCATGTCTTCTGCCCATTTCTTCACTGGATTATTCGTTTTTTTTGGCTATTGAGTTTGGTAAGTTCTTTATAGATTTTAGATACTAACCTTTTATACAATATGTCATTTACAAATATCTTTTGCTCATTCTGTTGGTCGCCTTTTAGCTTTGTTGATTGTTTCCTTTGCAGTTCAGAAGCTTTCATCTTGATGAGGTCCCAATAGTTCATTTTTGCTTTTAATTCTCTTGCCTTTAGAGATGTGTCGACCAAGAAATTGCTGTGGCTGAGGTCAAAGAGGTTGTTGCCTGATTTCTCCTCTAGGGTTTTGATGGTTTTCTGTCTCACATTTTAGGTTTTTCATCCATTTTGAGTTTATTTTTGTGTATGGTGTAAGAAAGTAGTCCAGTTTCATTCTTCTGCATGTTGCTGTCCAGTTCTTCCAACACCATTTGTTGAAGAGACTCTTTTTCCCATTGGATACTCTTTCTTGCTTAATCAAAATTAGTTGGCCCTACATTTTTTAGTCCAATTCTGGGGTCTCTATTATATTCCATTCATCTATGTGTCTGCTTTTGTGCCAATACCATATTCTTTGATGATTACAGCTTTGTAGTAGAGGCTAATGTCTGGGATTGTGATGCCTCCCACTTGAGTTTTCTTTTTCCATATTACTTTGACTATTCAGGGTCTTTTGTGGTTCCACATAAATTTTAGGATTGTTTGTTCTAGTTTTGAGAAAAATGCCAGTGCAATTTTGATTGGGATTTCATTGAATGTGTAGATTGCTTTGAGTAGTACTGAAATTTTAACAATATTTGTTCTTCCAATCCATGAGCAAGGAATGTTTTTCCATTTCTTTGTGTATTCTTCAATTTCCTTCATAAGTTTTCTATAGTTTTCAGGATACAGATCTTTTACATCTTTGGTTAGGTTTATTCCTAGGTATTTTATGGTTCTTGGTACAGTTTTAAATGAGGTCGGTTTCTTGATTTCTCTTTCTGTTGCTTCATTCTTGGTGTATAGAAATGCAACCAATTTCTCTACATTGATTTTGTACCCTGTGACTTTGCTGAATTCATGTATCAGTTCTAGCAGTCTTTTGGTGGAGTCTTTTGGGGTTTCCATGTACAGTATCATGTTGTCTGCAAAAAGTGAAAGTTTGACTTCTTCTTTGCCAATTTGGATGCCTTTTATTTCATTTTGTTTTCTTATTTTTGATGCTAGAGAGAAATAATTGATAACGACCTCTTCCCAAGTTTTTTTTTTTTAATATGACTCCTAGACACATAATACTGATCCCCAGAGGCATGTAGAGAAACCTGAGATTTTCCAGAGAGGCTACATATTTCAACATTGGGGGCATGCCCCTGCTCAGTTCCTAGGGACCTATAAGCGCATTCCATTCCAATAACTTCTCTGAAAGAAACCCCCTCCAGCTGCTCTTTTCAGGCTATAACCTACTTGCCTCTATTTTCTCCTTTTATCTGTTCTGATTTGGTAACCCAGCTTGGAATAGTTTACTTTAGCGCTTCTGATTGTAAACCCCATAAGCCACTGTTGTTCAGAAACCCTAAACTCCCTAGCCCAGCACCAATATCAGGCCTATATTCCTCCTCGGCCTAGACTGAGCAGAGGAGACACCATAACCTTCAGGCAGACCAGAGTTATGTCTTGTGATCTCCCACTCAGCTTTATTAATTATTCCTTTAAGTCAGATGCAGCAAGCAAACTGTACCATGCTACAGAACTCTCTGACGAAATTGTTCTTGCCCAACCCTGCACCTAAGTAGAGGGTAGCGACAACATTAGAAAGTACTAAAGATAAAAGGTAGCACAAGATATGGTACCTGAAAATGTATCTGGAGTAAATTTTATACGATTAGCGTGGCTTCACCCTATAGCCATTATGAACCAAAATCAGAGGGTATTGGGTTTCTGTTCATGCTAGGAGTTGGCATTTTCCAGGAATTTTTTTTTCCTTTTGGATGATAATCATGACCTACCTATTTGACCCTCAAACAGATGACACACTCATAACAGCCATATAAACAACAATAATAAAAATAAATAAAACTCACATGGAATTTATTCTGTATGGGGCACTGTACTAAGTACTTAATTATTCATTTGGTATTCACAATTACCCTAGGAAGTAGGCGCTCTTATCATCATTATTATCTCCCTTGTACAGTCGAGCAAACTGAGACACAATGAGGTTAAGTTACTTAATCAAGTTCACATACCTAGCAAGTTGTAGAGTTGGGACTAAAAATCAAACAGTGTAATTTGCTTAGCCATGGTCATAATCTCCTAACCTACATAGCCTCTCAACTCTGGCCTCACATGTCCATGAAAGACTCATTAACTAAGAGCCAACATAAATGGACTTACAGAATGAATTGACCAAAGGTTTGTGAGCAGGGGAACTCTCAAGGCTAAATTACAAGTAAACTAGTATTTCACTTAACATAAAACATTGTATGAGTTTTGGTAGTGAGTGTCTAAGAATTTGTCCATTTCTTCCAGGTTGTCCAGTTTGTTGACATATAATTTTTCATAGTATTCTCTTATAATTTTTTGTATTTCTGTGGTGTGGTTGTGATCTCTCCTCTTTCATTTGTGGTTTTATTTATTTGGGTCCTCTCTCTTTTCTTTTTCAGAAGCCTGGCTAGGCTTTAATCAACTTTGTTTATTCTTTCAAAAACAAATCTATTAGTTTCATTGATCTGTTCTAATGTGTTTTTTTTGGGGGGGTGGTTCTATATCATTTATTTCTGCTCTAATCTTTATTATTTCCTTTCTTCTGCTGGCTTTGGGCTTTATTTTCTGCTCCTTTTCTAGCTCCTTTAGGTGTAAGGTTAGGTTATGTATTTGGGATCACTCTTGCTTCTTGAGACAGGCCTGTTTTGCAATGTATTTTCCTCTTAGGACTGTCTTTGCTGCATCCCAAAGGGTGTGGACTGTCGTGTTTTTATTTTCATTGGCTTCCATGTATTTTTAATATCTTCTTTAATTTCCTGGTTAACCCATTCTTTCTTTAGTAGGATGTTCTTTTGCCCTCATGTATTTGAGGTCTTTTCAAATTTTTTCATTTAGTTAATTTCAAGTTTCATAGCATCATAATCAGAAAATATGCATGGTATGCTCTCAATCTTTTTCTACCTGTTCAAAGCTGATATGTGAAACAATTTGTGGTCTATTCTGAAGAATGTTCCATGTGCACCCGAGAAGAATGTGTATTCGGCTGCTTTCGGGTAAAGTGCTCTGAATATATGTGTTAGGTCCATTTTGTCCAGTGTGTCATTCATAGCCATTGTTTCCTTGTTGACTTTCTGCTTAGATGATCTGTCCATACCTGTAAGTGGAGTATTAGAGTCTCCTACTATTATTGTATTATTATCAATTAGTTGCTTTTTGCTTTATGTTTTTTTTTGTTAATTGATTTATATATTTGGTTTGTTTCAAGTTGGGGCTATAAATATTTACAATTTTAGCTCTTCTGGATAGACCCCTTAATTATGGTACAATTCCTTTCTTCATCTCTTGTTACAGTCTTTGTTTTAAAATCTAGTTTGGATGATATAAGTATGGGAACTCTGGCTTTTTTTTTCTTTTGATGTCCATTAGCATAATAGATGGGACTTCATCTCCTCACTTTTAATCTACAGGTGGCCTCAGGTCTGAAATGAATCTCTTGTAGGAAGCATAAATGGATCTCATTTTTTAAATCTCAAACAGGAATAAGCAGAAAGTTTGTACAGACCTATAACAAGCAAAGAAATTGAATTAGTTATAAAAAATCTCCCAAATAATGAGTCCTAGGCCAGATGGCTTCCCAAGGGAAATCTACCAGGTATTTAAAGAAGACATTAATACCTATTCTTCTCAAAATGTTCCAAAAAATATAAATGGAAAGAAAACTTCCAAACTCATTCTATGAAGCCAGCATTACCATGATTCCAAACCCAGACAAAGATTTCACTAAAAAGGACAATTACATATCAATATCCCTGATGAAACTGGATGCAAAAATTCTCAAGAAGATACTAGCAGCTCGAATTCAACAGTGCATTGAAGGAATTATTCACCATGATCAATTGGGATATATTCCTGGGTTGCAAACCAGGTTCAAAATTCTCAAATCAAACAATGTGATACACCACATTAATAAAAAAAGGATAAGACCTATACGATCCTCTCAATAGATGCAGAAATAACATTTGACAAAGTACAGGATCTTTTCTTGATAAAAACCTTGAAAAAAGTAGGGATAGATGAAACATTCCCTAACATCATAAAAGTCATATGTTAAAGGCCCACAGATAATATCCACAACTAGGGAAAACTGAGAGCTTTCCCCATAAGATCAGGAACATGACAGGGATGTCCACTCTCACCACTTTTGTTCAACATAGTATTGGAAGTCCTATCCACATCAACCAGAAAACAAATAGAAATAAAAGGCATCCAAATTGGCAAGGATGAAGTCAAACTTGCCTTCTTCACAGATGACATGATACTCTACATGGAAAACCATAAATATCCATCAGAAAAGTGTTGAGAGCTGATACATGAATTCAGCAAAGTTGCAGGATATATAAAATCGGGTGCATTTCTATACACCAATAATGAAGCAGCAGAAAGTGATATCGAGGAATCTGTCCCATTTACAATTGCACCAAAACCCATAAGATACCTAGGAATAAACCTAACCAAAGAGGTAAAAGATATGTATGCTGAAAACTATAGAAAGTTTATTAAAGAAATTTTTAAAAGACACAAATAAATGGAAAAATATTCCATGCTCATGGATTGTAAGAACAAATATTGTCAAAATGTCGATACTTCCCAAAGCAATCTACATATTTCATGTAATCCTTATCAAAATACCACCAGCATTTTTTACAGAGTGAGAACAAACAATCCTAAAATCTGTATGGAACCAGAAAAGACCCTGAATAGCCAAAGTAATGTTGAAAAAGAAAACCAAAGCTAGAGGCATCACAATTCTAGACTTTAAGCTGTATTACAAATCTGTAGTCATTAAGACAGTATGGTAGTGACACAAAAGCAGACACACAGATCAATGAAATAGAACAGAAAGCCCAGAAATGGACCCACAAATATATGGCCAACTAATCTTTCACGAAGCAGGAAAGAGTATCTAATGGAAAAAAGACAGTGTCTTTAGCAATGGTACTGGGGAAAATGGACAGCGACATGCAGAAGAATGAAACTGGACTACTTTCTTACACCATACACAAAAATAAATTCAAAAGGGATGAACGACCTAAATGTGACAAAGGAAACCATCAAAATCCCAGAGGAGAAAACTGGCAGCAACCTTGGTCACAGTAACATCTTACTTGACATGTCTACAGAAGAAAGGAAAGTAAAAGAAAAAATGAACTATTGGGACCTCATCAAGACAAAAAATTTATGAACAGCAAAGGAAACATTCAACAAAACTAAAAGGCAACTGACAGAATGGGAGAAGATGTTTGTGAATGGTATTTCTGATAAAGGGCTAAGGTACCCAAATATTTACCAAACTCAACCCCCAAAAATCAGTAAAAATGAGCAGAAGACATGAATAGACACTCTTCTAAAGAAGACATCCAGATGGCTAACAGAGATGAAGAAGATATTCCATATCACTCACCATCAGAGAAATACGAATAAAAACCACAATGAGATACTACCTAACACCTGTCAAAATGGCTAAAATTAACAACTCAGGAAACAACAGATGTTGACGAGGATGTGGAGAAAGTGAACACTTTTGCACTGTTGGTAGGAATGCAAACTGGAAAACAGTATGGAGGTTCCTCAAAAAATTAAAAATAGGGCTATCCTATGATCTAGCAATTGCACTACTAAATATTTATCCAAAAGATACAAAAATACTGATTCAAAGGGGCACATGCACCCTGAGGTATGTAGCAGCACTATCAACAAGAGCCACATTACAAAAAGAGCCTAAGTGTCCATAGACTGATGAATGGATAAAGATGTGGTGTATATATACAATGGAATACTATTGGGTGATGAAAAAGAATGAAATCTTGCCATTTGCAACAACATGGATGGAACTAGAGGGTATCGTACTAAGCAAAATAAGTCAGTCATAGAAAGACAAATATCATATTATTTCACTCATGTGTGGAATTGAGAAACACAACAGATTAATATAGGGAAAGCGAAGGAAAAATAAGATGAAAACAGAGGGAGGTCAACCATAAAATACTTTTTTAAAAAACATTTTTTAATGTGTATTCATTTTTTAAAGACAGAGAGACAGAGCATGAGTGAGGAAGGGGCAGAGAGAGGGGGAGACACAGAATCGGAAGCAGGCTCCAGGCTCTGAACTGTCAGCACAGAGCCTGATTCAGGGTTTGAACTCACAAACCACGAGATCATGACCTAAGCTGAAGTTGGATGCTTAACCGACAGCCATTCAGATGCCCCCATAAGAGATTCTTAAAGGCAGAGAACAAACTGAGGGTTGCTGGAGGGGAAATGGGTGGGGTATGGGTTAAATAGGTGATGGCCATTAAGGAGGACACTTCTTGGGATGAGCACTGGGTGTTATATGTAAGAGAAGAATCATTGGGCCCTAATCCTGAAGCCATGACAATACTGTATGTTAACTAATTTGAATTTCAATTAAAGATATTTAAAAACCTTCATTTAAAAGAAGGAGAGAGGGGCGCCTGGTTGGCTCAGTCAGTTGGGCATCCAACCTCGGCTCAGGTCATGATCTCCCGGTCCGTGGGTTCGAGCCCTGTGTCAGGCCCTGTGCTGACAGCTCGGAGCCTGGAGCCTGGAGCCTGCTTCTGCCCCTCCCCGCTTGTGCTGTCTCTCTCTGTCTCAAAAATAAATTTAAAAATTAAAAAAAAAAACATGTTTTTAAAAAAGAGAGAAAACACTGTATTGTCCCAGAATATTCATATCCACCAGATCTACACCCATTTGCACATACTTAATGTAAAGAGTCCTTATCCATTAAGTCAGGCCCGCACTATGCTAGTGGATTATTTATGCTGTCACACGTTCTTAAATCAAAGAGCATTTATTTCTCCCAAATTCCACAGTGCAGATTAGTTTCACTCCAAATTAACCTTAGTTTTCACAGTATGACATATCTTGGATTTTTAAGATCCTTTTACTCAATAAGTTTATTATACATGTACCATGAGCCAGACACTGCATGTAGTACTGGGCCAGAGATCAGTGAAATAGCCCCAACCCTAGGAGTTAATGGTGTGTCCACACCTCATGTTGAGCACCATGGGTCCTAGGAGAGGCAAAATTTGAAAACCCCAGGAAGGGACCCCTGGGTAGCTCAGTCATTTAAGTGCGCAACTCTTGGTTTCAGCTCAAGTGAACCTTAAGGTTTGTGAGTTTAAGTCCCACATCAGACTCTGTGCTGACAGTGTGGATCATTCTTAGGATTCTCTCTCTCTCTCTCTTTCTCTCTCTCTCTCTCTCTCTCCCAAAAGAAATAAACAAACTTGAAGAAAAAAGAATGTTGTTTAAAAAACAAAGGAAAGAAAGAAAGAAAGAAAGAAAGAAAGAAAGAAAAAGGAAACTCCAGGAAGGCAGACTTCTGTATCTGCAATGCCTAGAATATGTTGGGTGCCCAAGTATTTTCTTTCTTTCTTTCTTTCTTTCTTTCTTTCTTTCTCTCTCTCTTTCTTTCTTTCTCTTTCTTTCTTTCTTTCTTTCCATATTTATTTATAATTTAAATTCTAATTAGTTGACATACAGTGCAATATTGGTTTTAGGAGCAGAATTCAGTGATTCATCATTTAGGTTCTAGGAGTAGAATTCAGTGATTCATCATTTACATACAACACCCAGTGCTCATCACGAGTGCCCTCCTTAGTATCCATCACCCATCTATCCCATCTCCCTCCCACCTCTCTCTGTCAACCCATAGTTTATTCTCTATCATTAAGAGTCTCTTGTGGTTTGTTTCAAACAACTGTTTTTAATGAATGAGCAAGAGCACGATTCAAATGAAATTTTCAAAGTTGTGGTTTCTGTTTATAGAAAACTTACAGTATAACTAGTCAAATATCACATACAAAAAAGACAATATTTATCAAAGTTGATTAATTGACAACCACCGAACTAATGACAAACTGACAAATATAATTCAATTGATTCTAAGGACTTCTATAGCTACACTTTTTTGTTCTCAGAACAATTATGAGATAGGGAGAGACAGGAATTTTTCTCTCTAGGACATAAGTGGAGAAATTGAGACCTAGAGACATGTCGAGTCCAAGGGATTTCAGATGTCATTTATGCAACCACTAACACTGCTCCAATGTCCTTCCCCTATCTCACTCCACAACTATTTGCAAATCCTAAATACTGAGGACAAAATTCCTCATTCCACAATGAGGGATCCAAATTAACTCCATAGCATCTCTGACAAGTGATTATTCAGGCTCTGATAGATACATACAGGATTCTATTCACACCAACTGGACTGCTGATCTTTTACTCAATGCTTGTCTTAGTAGACAAATCCTCATTATATGAGGCTGAAGTTTTCCTCTCTATAAACTTCTCTGAGTTCTGGTTTCTACAAATGAGAGAGAAGTGTCTCTCTCTCTTCTATATGCTAGCCCTTGAAATAAATAAAGGGATGTGTCCAAGGTCACTAGAAGTCCTCCCATTCCCACCACCCACCTTATAACTTTGAGACAACAAATATCCTCCCATAGAAATCAGTGATGAGATTCATTCAATAAAATATTTTCTGAGCATTGTGTTAATGAGAGCTCTACCCTCTAAGAGTTGCCAATCTAGTAAGACAAAAAGAAATATAAACTGTTGTAATGTATAGGGTAATTAATGAAATACCTGAAATGTAATGCAGATGAAAGGGAGCTAAAGAGACTGTCTTTTTTCCGTTGGATATTCTTTCCTGCTTTGTCAAAGATTAGTTGGCCATACTTTTGTGGGTCAAATTCTGGAGTCTCTATTCTATTCCATTCTATTCCATTCTATTCAGACAGTCTATGTGTCTGTTTTTGTGCCAATACCATACTCTCTTGATGATTACAGCTTTGTAGTAGAGGCTAAAGTCTGGGATTGTGATGCCTCCCACTTTGGTCTTCTTCAAGATTACTTTGGCTATTTGGGGTCTTTTGTGGTTCCATACAAATTTGAGGATTGCTTGTTCTAGCCTCAAGAAGAATGCTGGTACAATTTTGATTGGGATTGTAATGAATGTGTAGATTGTGTTGAAGTATTAACATTTTAACAATATTTATTTTTCCAATCCATGAGCACGGAATGTTTTTCCATTTCTTTGTATCTTCCTCAATTTCCTTCATAAGCTTTCTATAGTTTTCAGCATACAGATCTTTTACATCTTTGGTTAGGTTTATTCCTAGGTATTTTATGATTCTTGGTGCAATTGTGAATGGGGTCAGTTTCTTTATTTGTCTTTCTGTTGCTTCATTATTAGGGGATAAGAATGCAACTGATTTCTGTACATTAATTTTGTATCCTGCGACTTTGCCGAATTCATGTATCAGTTCTAGTAGACTTTTGGTAGAGTCTATCGGGTTTTCCGTGTATAATATCATGTTATCTGCAAAAAGGGAAAGTTTAACTTCATCTTTGCTAATTTTGATGCCTTTGATTTCCTTTTGTTGTCTGATTGCTGATTGCACTTCCAACACCATGTTAAACAACGTGTGAGAGTGAACATCCCTATCATGTTCCTGATCTCAGGGGGAAAGCTCTCATTTTTTCCCCATTGAGGATGATGTTAGCTGTGGGCTTTTCATAAATGGCTTTGATGATGTTTAACTATGTTCCTTCTATCCCGACTTTCTTGAGGGTTTTTATTACGAAAGGATGCTGAATTTTGTCAGATGCTTTTTCTGCATCAATTGACAGGATCATATGGTTCTTATCTTTTCTTTTATTAATGTGGTGTATCACATTGATTCATTTGCGAATGTTGAACCAGCCTTGCAGCCCAGGAATGAATCCCACTTGATCATGGTGTATAATTCTTTTTATATGCTGTTTAATTCGATTTGCTCATATCTTATTGAGAACTTTTGCATCCATATTCATCAGGGGTAATGGCCTGTAGTTCTCTTTTTTGGCTGGGTCTCTGTCTGGTTCAGGAATCAAAGTAATGCTGGATTCATGAATGAGTCTGGAAGTTTTCCTTCCATTTCTATTTTTTGGAACAGCTTGAGAAGGATAGGTATTATCTCTTCTTTAAATGTCTGGTAGAATTCCACTGGGAAGCCATCTGGTCCTGGACTCTTAATTTTGGGAGATTTTTGATAACTGATTCAATTTCTTTGCTGGCTATGGATCTGTTCAAGTTTTCTATTTCTTCCTGTTTCAGTTTTGGAAGTGTGTGGGTGCTTAGGAATTTGTCCATTTTTTCCAGGTTGTCCAGTTTGTTGGCATATAATTTTTCATAATATTCCCTGATAATTGCTTGTATATCTGAGGGATTGGTTGTAATAATTACATTTTCATCATGATTTTATCCTTTCAGGCCATCTCCTTTTTCTTTTTAGAAGCCTGGCTAGAGGTTTATCAATTTTGTTTATTTTTTTAAAAAAGCAACTCTTGGTTTCATTGATCTGCTCTAGTGTTTTTTTAGATTTTATATTTTTTATTTCTGCTCTGATTTTTATTATTTCTCTTCTTCTGCTGTGTTTGGGGTGTCTTTTCTGTTCTGCTTCTCTTTCCTTTAGGTGTGCTGTTAGATTTTGTATTTGGGATTTTTCTTGTTTCTTGAGATAAGCCTGGATTGCAATGTAATTTCCTCTCACCTGTAACTTAAAGTCTAGTTTGTCTGATATAAGTATGGCTACTTCAGCTTTCTTTTGACTTCCAGTAGCATGATAGTTCTCCATCCCCTCACTTTCAATCCGGAGGTGTCCTCAGGTCTAAAATGAGTCTCTTGTAGACAGCAAATAGATGGGTCTTGTTTTTTTTTTTTTTTTTTTTATCCATTCTGATGCCCTATGTCTTTTGGTTGGAGCATTTAGTCCATTTACATTCAGTGTTACTATAGAAAGATATGGGTTTAGAGTCATTGTGATGTCTGTAGGTTTCATGCTTGTAGTGATGTTTCTGGTACTTTTGGTCCTTGCAACATTTCAGTCACAGAGTCCCCCTTAGGATCTCTTGTAAGGCTGGTTTAATAGTGATGAATTCCTTCATTTTTTGTTTGTTTGTGATAAAGGTTTCTTTATCTCTCCTTCTATTCTGAATGACAGACTTGCTGGATAAAGGATTCTTGGCTGCATATTTTTTTCCATTCATCATATTGAAGATTTCCTGTCATTCCTTCTAGCCTGCCAAGTTTCAGTAGATAGGTATGCTACTACTTTTTTGTGTCTACCTTTGTATGTTAAGGCTCGTTTATCCCTAGCTGCTTTCAGAATTCTCTCTTTATGCTTGTATTTTGCCAGTTTCACTATATGTCATGCAGAAGATTGATTCAAGTTACGTCTGAAGGGAGTTCTCTGTGACTCTTGCATTTCAATGCCTGTTTCCTTCCCCAGGTAGGGCAAGTTCTCAGCTATGATTTGTTCAAGTACACCTTCAGCCCATTTCACTCTCTTCATCTTCCTCTAGAATTCCTATGATACGGACATTGTTCCATTTGAGTGCATCATTTAATTCTCTAATTCTCCCCTCTTAGGATCCTGTGTTTTTTTTAATCTCTCTTTTTCTCAGCTTCCTCTTTTTCAATAATTTTATCTTCTAATTCACCTCTTCTCCCCTCTGCCTCTTCAATCCGCACTATGGCCATCTCCGTTTTATTTTGCACTTTATTTATATCATTTTTTAATTCCTCATGACAATTTTTTAGTCCCTTGATGTCTGTAGCAATAGATTCTCTGCGGTACTATGCTTTTTTTCAAGCCAAGCAATTAATTTTATGGCTATTATTCTAAATTCCTGTTCAGTTATATTGCTTAAATCGGGTTTGATCAATTCATTAGCTGTCGCTTCTTCCTGGAATTTCTTTTGAGGAGAATTCTTCCGTTTTGTCATTTTGGCTAGTTTTATGTCCCTTATGCATTTTAAAAGCTTGTTGTGTTCTCTGCACCTTCAAGAACTGCTATATTAAAGGAGAGTCATACACTGTCCAGGGCTTGACCCTTCAGGAGGTGTTTTGTTCAGAGATCGGTACTTGCTGTTGTTGTGACTTTGGTTATCCTACTCTTAGTGATATTTTGGACTCTCCACCAGGCGTGCTTTGATTTGTTCTTTGGAGTAGCCCTGTCTTTTTTCTAGCTTTCCCATTTTCTTCCTAGTAGATTCAGTCTCTTTTCCTCCCAGGGTCTGTTGTTCAAAGTCCTTTGGCTTCTGCATTTCTTTGTTTGAGAGTCGTGGGAAGTATGGATCCCCTTACTTCTCCACCATGTTGGCCACCCGCTGATATTGTTTTTTAGTTAAGGTTTTAATTTTAATTCCACTATTGTTAATATACACTAGTATATTAGTTTAGGTGTACAATATAATGATTCAACAACTCTATACATTAGTCAGTGTTCATCATGAGTGTATTCTTTAATCCCCATTAACTATTTACCCATCACCCTGCCCACCTCTGTTCTTGTAATTATCCGTTTGTTCTTTTTAAAAGTTATTTATTCATTTATTTATTTATTTATTTATTTATTTATTTAGGGAGAGACAGAGAGAGAGAGTGAGAGAGCGCATGTGCGAGTTGGGGAGCCAGAGAGAGAGGGAGAGAGATAGAGAGAGACTTCCAAGCAGGCTCTGCATTGTCAGTGAGACCGTGAGATTATGACCTGAGCTGAACTCGGACACTCAACCAACTGAGCCACTCAGGCTCCCCAGTTTGTGCTTTATAGTTAAGAGTCTGTTTCTTGGCTTGCCTCTCTCTCTTTTTCCCTTTTGCTTGTTGGTTTTTATTCTTAAATTCCACGTATGAATGAAATCATATATTTGTTTTTCTCTGATATTTCATTTAGCATTATACTCTCTGGCTCCATTTATGTTGTTGCAAATGGCAACATTCTCTTTTTATGGATGAGCAATATTCCATTGTATATATCTATACCACATCTTTATCTGTTCATCTATTGGTGCTGGGCTGCTTCCATAATTGAACTATTGTAAATAATACTGCAGTAAACTTAGGGGAGCATGTATGCCTTGGAATTAGTGTTTTTGTATTTTGGGGTAAATAGTTGTGTGATTATTAGACTGTAGGGTAGTTCTATTTTTTTAATATTATTTATTTACATTCAAGCTAGTTAACATACAATGCAGTATTTGTTTCAAGAGTAGAACCCAGGGATTCATCACTTACATATAACACCCAGTGCTCATCCCGACAAATGCCTTGCTTAATGCCGATCATCTATTTAGCCCATACATCCATCCACCTCCCTTTCATCAACCCTCAGTTTGTTCTCTGTATTTAATAGTCTCTCATGGTTTGCTTCCCTCTCTGTTTTTATCTTACTTTCCCTTACTTTCCTCTATGTTCATCTGTTGTGTTTCTTAAATTCCACATATGAGTGAAATCATATATTTTTGATATCATATGAATTATTTCACTTAACCTAATACACCCTAGCTGCATCTACTTCATTTCTAATGGCAAGATTTTATTTCTGATCACTGAGTAATAGTCTATTGCATATACATACAATATTTACATTTGTTGTATCTTCTTAATGGATAGACCCCTTATTTATGATATAATGTACTTCTTCATCTCTGTTAAAGTCTTTGTATTAAAATCTTGTATTTTTTATATAAGTATGGCTACTCTGGCTTTCTTTTGACCTCCATTAACATGATATATGGTTCTCCATCCCTTCACTTTCAATCTGTAGGTGTCTTCAGGTCTAAAATCTGTCTCATAGGCAGCAAGTAGATGGATCTTGTTTTTTTATCAATTCTGATACCCTATGTATTGATTGTAACAATTATTCCATTTACATTCAGACTGATTTTTGAAAGATATGAATTTAGTGTAATTGTTTTACTTATAAAGTTGGTGTTTCTGTTGATATCCCCTGGTCCTTTGTAGTCTTTGTTGCTTTGGTCTTCTTTTTTTCTCCAGTCAGGGAACCCCCCTTAAGATTTCTAACAAGGCTGGTTTAGTGGTCACAAATTCCTTTAGTTTTTGTTTGGGAAACTTTTTATCTCCTCCTTTATTCTAATTTCCAGCTTTGATGGGTAAAGAATTCTTGGCTGCATATTTTTCTCATTCAGTACATTGAATATTTCTTGCCATTACTTTCTGGCCTGCCAAGTTTCAGTGGACAAATGTGTTGTTAACCTTATGCTTCTATCCTGGTATGTTGAGGACATTTTGTCTCTAGTTGCTTTCAGAATTTTCTATTTTATCTTTGTATTTTGCAAGTTTCAGTATGATATGTCATGGTGTTGACCTGTTTTTGTTGATTTTAGAGGGAGTTCTCTGTGCCTCTTAGACTTGAATGCCTGTTTCCTTCCCTACATTATGAAAGTTCTCAGGTATAATTTGTTGAAATACACCTTCTGCCTTTTCCCACTCTTCTCCTTCTGGGACTCCAATGATACAGATGTTGTTTCATTTTATGGAATCACTAAGTTCTCTAAGTCTTTCCTTGTAATATAATAGTTTCCTTTCCCTCTTTCTTTCAGTTTCATTATTTTCCATAATTTATCTTCTATATCACCTATTCTCTCCTCTGCCTCTTCAATGCTCATTGTGACTGTATTCTGTCAGTTTTGCATCTCAGTAACAGTATATTCTATTTAAGCCTAACTATATCTTAGGTCATTGATCTCTGCAGCAAGGGTTTCTCTGGTGTCTATTCTTTTTTCAAATCTAACTAGTAATATTATGACTTGTTCTAAATTCTTATTAATATATATTTCTTATATCTGCTTTGAATAAATCCTTGGCTGTGATTTCTTCTTGGCCTTTCGAGAAGAATTCCTCCATCTTGTCATTTTGTCTATGTTTCTGTCTTTTGTGTGTTTTGAAAGCTTGTTATGTTTCCCGCACCTGAGAGTAATGCTATATTAAAAAGGGATCGTTCATATGTGAGGGTTATTTCAACAAACAAATCAAATCTCACCTAGTTAAAGGTCCAAACACTCCACACGGCAAGCAAGGAGGAGCTCAGCAGAGGACTGACTAGTGGGGAAAATCCACCAAACTGCAACAGGAGAATGTACACAGCATGCACCAGAAACACTTCCTGAAATTTCAGTCCCTGGACAAGGTAATTATATTTTTAGCTTTTTTTGAGGATCCTCCATACTGTTTTCCACAGTGGCTGCACCAGTTTGCATTCCCACCAAAAGTGCACAAGAGTTCTTTTTTCTCCATATCCTCACCAACACTCGTTGTGTCTTGTGGTTTGGATTTTAGCCTTTCTGAGACTTACGAGATAATGTCTCATTGTAGTTTTAATTTGCATTTCCTTGATGATGTTGAGTAATGTTCAGCATCTTTTAATGTACCTGTTAGCCATTGTTCTTAATTTTAGCAGGTAATCCACCTGAATAGGTTAAGACAAATAATTCTGACCTGCCTCTGTGGGCTGGTTCTAATGCCAATTTAAAGTGTTTGCAATATTATTAAGTTCTGCCCCATGTCTGTGCCACTCAGTGGTCATGATGGTATTTAGGTGGACATCAAACTTCTCAAAGCCTTTACTGTGTTTGCAATTTAGGATCATATCTATACACACAAAGCTCTGGGTTAAGACCATACAATTTATGGGATAAATTTCCTGAACTCCTCTCTATGATTTCTACAATACATTCTAGATCCTAAGAGCTCCGCTTCCTGGTTTTCAGAGAAGTAGCATGTGTAGAGGCAACTGGGTGGCTCCGTTGGTTAAGTATCTGACTTCAGCTCAGGTCATGATCTCATGGTTTGTGAATTTGAGCCCCATGTTGAGCTCTGTGCTGACAGCTCTGAGCCTCGAGCCTACTTTGGATACTGTGTATACCTCTCTCTCTCTGCTCCTCCCCCACTCAGGTTCTGTCTGTTTCTCTCTCTCTCAAAAATAAACATTAAAAGAGTAAGCAGTTTGTGTTAAAAAAAAACATAGGGAAATCACTGCTCAATAAATATCCTGGTTTCCTTTCCCAATATTCCTACTCCCATTTACTTTGTATTCTCAGAAACCTGCTGCTTCATTAAGTATCTATTGGGTTTTCAGTGGGAAAGACAAAAATCAGTGGAAAAGACAGAGTGGAGTATACTTAAACCATCTTAATTGGAACCATAAGTTGATAGATCTTTAACAGGTAAAAAATATAGGGTTTGGTGATGAATTAAGTGTAGGATATGAGGACTAATGAAAGGTTTCTTTGGTATACATCAATGTTTCTGTCATGAGTGACTTGATAGTGTTATCATTAACCAGGATAAGAAGTTTTAATTATAACAGCTTCAAGAAAACAAGCTGCACATTAGCAAAATGGTTCCAAGCTCTTGTTTCTTCATAGAAATATTGAAAAATTAATCAGAAACTGTCTGCATCAGGCTTTTCAGGGTTTAGGAAAAAAAATAAAAGGATTACAGCACCCAAGTGAATTCTGAATAAAAAACAGGCATCTTCAAAATGGCAGGGAAGTTTTGTGGCATTTTTAGTCACTCTTACTCCCATTCACTCTCCAATGTGGCTGTGATTTTGGTCTCAAAGGAGTAGAAGTCTGGTTCCCAGTTTCTTCTCATAAACCATAGGGAGCAGAGAAGATTATTTATAAACTATTGTGTAAGTTTATTCTAACCTACATGGGGGGATACCTGAAGGATAAATACAAGATGCTTACTTGATTTTACCTACTTCAGAACTCAAGTGGAAAAATTAACAGACATTGCATGTAAGAGCTGAAAAGAAGACTATAGACCCTCAGACATATGGAACAAGAGATTATGGCTGGTACATAAAATAGACTATGTAAGGCACAGAGGACAGCTTGAGGTGACACTTTTTGGGAAATTAGGACATTCAAAAGCATTCATATGTATGGATAAATTTAGAAAGTGATGCACATGTCCAGGAAAGATAAAGAAACAAAAAAGACCAGAGAAGACCCTAAGTAGGGTGATCCTTAGATTCAGAGCAAACCTAACTGATTTGTAGGAATGACACAGCACAGGACAAATTCACAATGACTGTGAGAGGTTTGTGTATGTGTGTGTTTAATTCTTTTTTGTTTGTTTGAGCTCTCGGCATTCAAGAAAATTTCTGTCAAAACATAGTGAAACAGAAGCTACAGGAACAAAGACTTCACTTATCACACATATTATAATCTGCAAAAAAAAGCTTGAAGAGTTTTTAAAAAGAAAACTACAGTCTTCACTAATTGAATATTTTTTAAAAAGAAAACCATGGGGATGGATGGTGATCTGATGTCCAGATCACCACATAATAGCCAAATGCCAAATTTTCAATGACATAAAAAACAAACAAAATACAACAACCCACAAAGCACAAGAAGACATAGGAAAACAGGCCCATTAAAAAACAACAACAACAACAACAACTGACAGAAACTGCCATTGTGGGAGACCCAGATATTAGACATACTAAACAAGACTTAAAATGACTATCTCATATATGCTTAAAGAACTACAAGAAAGCATGAAAAAATAACTAAAGAAAATCAGGAAAATTATACATATATATGTATATGTATATGTATATGTATATATATATATATATGTATATATATGGAAAAAGAGAGCGAGAGAGCGAGAGAGAGAGAGAATATCAACCAAGAGATAGACATTATTTTAAAAACTACAAATCTGGAGCTAAAAAGTAAATAATGAAATGAAAAATTTAATATAAGGGATTAACAAAATGAGGAGAGAGAAAAAAGAAACAATCAACTTGAAAAGAGGTCAAAAGGCACAGATAGCAGAAAAAAATGAGCAAAAAGAAAAAAAGGAAAATGAACAGAACCAAAGAGCCACATAGGACCCAACAAGTGGACAAACACATTAATTGTGGAAGTCTCAGAAGTAGAAGAGAGAGAAAAAAAGCAGAAAAATTATTTTAAAAAATAATGACTGAAAAATTTCTAAATTTGGGGAACTATAAATCCAAGAATCTCAATGTTGCAATTAAGATAAATTCAGAGACCCACACAAAGTCACACTTTAGATTCAAAGGGTTGAAACTCAAAGAAAAAAAAGAACACTGAAAGGATGATAGAAGTCACTTGCAAAGGGGCCTCTATAAGATTAATATTTTATTTCTCAGCATAAAACTTCAGGCCAGAGGACAGTACTTAAAGAAAAAAAAATAAATTATCAACTGAGAATTTTATATCCAGAAGAAATGTCTTTCAAATGTAAGGGAGGAATTAAGATATTCACAGTAAGCAAAAGCGGAGGGATTTATCACTAGACCTGCCATACAACAAATACTAAAGGAAGTCCTTTGGGTTGAAATGAAAAGACTCTAGGGGCACCTGGGTGGCTCATTCATTGAGTGTCCAGCTTTGGCTCAGGTCATGATCTGTCAGTTTGTGAGTTCGAGTACCACATCGAGCTTGCTGCTGTCAGCCTGTCAGAACAGAGCCTGTTTCTGATCCTCTGTCCCCCCTCTCTGCTACTCCCCCACTTGTGCTCTCTTAAAAATAAATAAATATTTTTTAAAAATAAATGAAAAGATGCTAGATAGTAAATCAAAGATCCATGAAGAAAGATACCCCAATAAATGTAAATAAATGGTGAAATATAAAAACCAGAAGTGGGCTAAGATGAAAGAAGAGAAAGGAAGTTTTTTTTTTCATCTCTCATCACTGAAATGCAGCCATATCAGCACTAAACCATCTTGCAACTAGAAAACTGATTTGAGGATTAACACAACAATCTGCCAATGTGAACCACAGAACTCAGAATGTATGTGGTGCAGAGAGGTGAACTGAGGGGTGGAGAGAGAAGCCAAGTAGGGCAGGGAGCTATTTTTGCTTGAAGAGTGAGGACAGAGATGGGGGCAGAGTATGGGAAAAGCACCCCCCACACACACACATAGAAAGCAGCTGGAGAGAAAGTGGAAGAGTGGAAATAGCCATAAAGGAATGAAAAAAAGGGAGAAAGGAAAAAGGAGAGGTTGTAAATTCCATTAAGACTCTATAAACAGGGGGAGTACAGTGTCTAAAAATCTGCAGCTCAATACCTTGTGATGCTCTGGTGGGAAGGACAAATCCTCAGGAGCAGAGAGCAAGGTCCAAGGGGTCCTTGGGAAACACAGAGAGAGGTGGTTCACCTACTGGCAGGATATTTGGTAGAGGCTGTGTGGCCTCCCCACAGGCAAAGGTCCCACCAGACCCCAGAGAATGACCACATTCTCTGGTGTTGAAGCGGGACATTGGGGGTGAAACCTTGTACTAGATGTGTGTTGAAATTTGCCCCAATCCCTGAAATGCTGCTGCTACATGATCCCATGAACTTTTTCTGGGACAGGCTGGCACCCGGCCAAAGTGTCTGGGCATTGGCAGTGGCAGGGTTTCATGAACACTCCTGGGGGTGGGCCAACACCTGGGCTTTGCTCAGCAAGACTCTCCACCAGAGGGTCAGAACAGATTAAAGCTGCAGTCCCTCAGAAGTGAGGGGTTGGGAAACGCAGCCCCCCCAAAATAAAAACTGAGAAGAAAGGAGCTGCCTGGCATACTGAAGCCTTGGTCACAGACAGTGTAGAAGTGGGGAGTAGGTGGAAGTCATAGAAAAAGGAGGGGTGCTTGATTGCTGGTCGGGGAGATCACAGAGTTCTGCTACTAGAGACTCAGTAGCTGGGTGATGCCATTTTCACTGCTCCCGTGCATGCACATACATGCCTACATGAGCCACAACAACCCACCCCAGTAAGCTAAGCAGCACGAACTGTGGAGAATAGCTGTTACACTAAGCCACACCAAGCTGGATCAACCACGCTCTTGAGGAACACAAGTCCCTCCACCTGCTTAGTTTATGGACTATAAAGTGCTTCATAGTTCGACCTCTAGGGGAAACTGGATGTAAATTCAATTATATTTCATTCTGTTTGCTGGTCCATCTATTCATTTTTTCTTTACATTTTCTTATTCTTGAATACATAAAGAAAGAAACATTTATTTTTATTTTCCACTTTTATTAGAAATATTTTTCTTTAATTATTCTACTATGTTTTTTACTTTTTTGTGAACTCATAAAATTCTATTTTACTTTCATAATTTTATTCTATTTTATTGTATTCATTTTTTAAATTTTCATATGTTTTCCTTTTTTCCCTTTTTTTTCTTTTCTTTTATTTCCCTTTTTTCTCTAATCTATCAAGCTTCTGTCAACAACCAGACCAAAACACACCTAGGCTCTAGCATCCTTTATTTGATTGTTTGTGTTGTTTATAATTTTTTTAATTTTTATTTTTTTAATTTTTATTTTATTAACTCTTTTTCTTCCTTCCAAATGATGAACCAAAGGAATTCACACCAAAAGAAAAAAAACAGGAGGAAATGACAACCAGGGACTTAATCAACACAGATACAAGCAAGATGTCTGAACCAGAATTTAGAATCATGATAATAAAAATACTAGCTGGGGTAGAAAATAGATTACCATCCCTTTCTGGGAAGATAAAAAAGTAAAGCAAGTCAGGATTAAATTAAAAAAATGCTATAACTGAGCTGCAATCTTGGATGGATGTCATGGTGGCAATGATGGATGAAGAAGAGCAGCAAATCAGCAATGTAGAGGATGCACTTTTGAAGAATGATGAAGCAAAAAATGGGGAGACTAAGGCAAAAGAGCACAATATAAGAATTAGAGAACTCAGTGACTTATTAAAAAGGAATAACATCAGAATCATAGGGATCCCAGAGGATTAAGACAGAGAAAAAGGAGTAGAAGTGTTATGTGAGCAAATCATAGCAGAAAACTTTCCTAACCTGGGGAAAGACAGACAACAAAATCCAGGAAGCACACAGAACTCCCTTTAGATTCAACAAAAACTGATCATCAACAAGGCATAACGTACTCAAATTCACAAAATACTCAGGCAAGGAAAGAGTCATAAAAGCAGCAAGTAAAAAAAAGGCCTTAACCTACAAGGGAAGACAAGTATGCAGGATAGGCAGGATATATTCAATGTGATGAATTAGAAAAATATGCAGCCATAAATTCAGTATCCAGCCAGGCTGTCATTCAAAATAGAAAAAGAGATAAAAAGTTTCCCAGACAGAAAAAATTAAAGGAGTTTGTGACCACTGAACCAGCCCTGGAAGAAATGATAAGGGGGACTCTCTGAGGGAAGAAAAGACAAAAAAATAAAACCAAAGAGACAAAAAGCAACAAAGACCAGGAAGGACCAGAGAACAACACCAGAAACTTCAACTTTACAAGTAATATAATGGCAATAAATTCATATGTTTCAGTACTCACTTTAAATGTCAATGGACTAAATGCCCCAATCAAAAGACACAGAGTAACAGAACGGACAATAAAACAAGATCCTTCTGTACGCTGTCTACCAGAGACCCATTTTAGATGTAAAGACACCTTCAGGTTGAAAGTAAGGGAATGGAAAATCATCTATCATGCTAATGGTCACCAAAAGAAAGCTGAAGTAACCATACTTATAACAGGCAATCTAGATTTTAAAATAGACTGTAGCAAGAGATGAAGAAGGGCATTATTTCATAATCAAGGGTCTATCCACCAATAAGATCTAACAATTGTAAACATTTATGTTTCAAATGTGGGGGCACCCAAATATATATATCAATAACAAACATAAAGAAACACATTGATAATAATACCTTAATAGTAGAGGACTACAACACCCCACTTACAACAATGGATAGATTATCTAAACAGAAAGTGAAAAAGGAAACAATGGCTTTTAATGATGCACTGGACTGGATGGACTTAACATATATATTCACAACATTTCATCTTAAGGAGTAGAATACATATTCTTCTCCAATGCACATGAAACATTCTCCAGAATAGATTGCATACTGGGACACAAATCAGCCCTCAACAAGTACAAAAAGATTGAGATCATACATGCATAATTTCAGCCACAATGCTATGAAACTCGAAATCAACCATAAGAAAACAAATTGGAAAGATAACAAATACACAGTGACTAAAGAACATCCTACTAAAGAGTGAATGGGCTAACCAATACGTTAAAGAGGAAATTAAAAAGCACATGGAAGACAATGAAAATGATAACACCACAGCCCAAAACCTCAGCAAAGATGGTCATAAGAGGGAAGTATATAGCAATCCAGGCCTTCCTAGAGAAGGAATAAAAGTCTCAGATACACAACCTAACCTAACACCTTAAAGAGCTGGAAAAAGAACAGCAAAAAAAAAAAAAAACCAGCAGAAGACAGGAAATAATAAAGATGACAGCAGAAATTCGTGCTATTAACACCAAAAAACAAAAGCAAGAACAAAAACCACAGCAGAACAGATCAATGAAACCAGAAGCTGGTTCTTTGAAAGAATTAAGAAAATTCAGGGGCACTTGGGTGGCTCAGTCAGTTGAGCGACCAACTTCAGCTCAGGTCATGATCTCACAGTTTGTGAATTCGAGCCCCACATCGGGCTCTGTGCTGACAGCTCATAGCCTGGAGCCTCCTTTGGATTCTGTGTCTCCCTCTCTCTGCTCCTCCCCCATTCATGCTCTGTCACTCTCTGTCTCAGAAGTAAATAAACATAAAAAATAATTAAAAAAGAGAAAGAATTAACAAAATTGATAAACCCCTAACCAGTCTGGTCAAAAATAAAAAGGAAAGCACCCAAATAAATTAATCAAGAATGAAAAAGGAGAGATCACAACAAACACAGCAGAAATAAAAATAATAAGAGAATGTTATGAGCAACTATATTCCAATAAAATGGACAATCTGGAGGAAATGGACAAATTCCTAGAAACATATACACTACCAAAACTCAAACAAGAAGAAAAACAAAATTTGAACAGACCCATAACCAGTAGATAAATTGAATTAATAATCAATAATCTCCCCAAAAAACAGAGTCCAGGGCCAGATGGCTTCTCAGGGGAATTCTACCAATCATTTAAAGAAGAGTTAACACCTATTCTTTTGAAGCTGTCCCAAACAATAGAAATTGAAGGAAAACTTACAAATTCATACTATGAAGACAGCATTACCTTGATTCCAAAACCAGACAAAGACGCCACTAAAAAAGAGAACTACAGACCAATTTCCCTGATGAACATGGATGCAAAAATCCTCAACATGATACTAGCCAACCTTAGCTATCATTAAATAATGCATTAAAACAATTATTACCACAACATGGGATGCAGGGATGGTTCAATATCTGCAAAACAGACAATGTGATACATCACAACAATAAAAGAAAGAACAAGAACCACACGATCCTCTCAAAAGATGCAGAGAAAGCATTTGACACAATACAGCATCTCTTCTTGATAGAAACCCTCAATAAAGTAGGAATAGAAGAATCTTACCTCAAGATCATAAAAGCCATATATGACATATCCACCGATCATATAATCCTCAATGGGGAAAAACTGAGAGCTTTCCTGCTAAGGTCAATAACACGACAGGGTGTCCACTCTCACCACTGTTACTCAAAATAGTATTGGAAGTCTTAGCCTCAGCAATCAGACAACACACAGGAATGAAACTCATTCAAATCGGCCAGGAGGAAGTCAAACTTTCACTCTTTGCAGATGACATGATACTCTATAATGGAAAACCCAAAAAAATTCTACCAAAACAACCTGCTAGAATTTATCCAGGAAATCAGCAAAGTTACAGGATATAAAATCAATGCACAGAAATCGGTTGCATTTCTATACACCAATAATTAAGTGACAGAAAGAGAAATCAAGGAATGGATCCCATTGACAATTGCACCAAAAACCATAAAATGCCTAGGAATAAATCTATCCAAAGAGGTGAAAAATCTATACACTGAAAACTATAGAAAGCTTGTGAAAGAAATTGAATAAGACACAAAAAAATGGAAAACAGATTCCATGCACCTGGATAGGAAGAACAAATATTGTTAAAATGTCAATACTACCCAAAGCAATCTACATATTCAATGCAATCCCTATCAATATAACACCAGCATTCTTCACAGTTCTAGACCAAACAATCCTAACATATGTATGGAACCAGAAAAGACCCTTAATAACCAAAGAAATCTTGAAAAAGAAAACCAAAGCTTGACGAATCACAATCCCAGACTTCAAGATGTATTACAAAGCTGTAATCACCTAAACATTATGGTACTGGCACATAATCAGACACTCAGATCAGTGGAACAGAATAGAGATCCCAGAAATGGAACCACAAACATATGGCCAACTAATATTTGACAAAGGAGGAAAGAATATCCAATGGAATAAAGACAGTGACTTTAGCAAATGTTTCTGGGAAAACTGGACAGCCACATGCAGAAAAATGAACCTCGACCATTTTCATACACAATACACAAAAAGAAACTCAAAATGGATGAAACACCTAAATCTAAGAGAGGAAGCCATCAAAATCCTAGAGTAGAAAGCAGGCAAAACCTCTTTGATCTTAGCCACAACGTCTTACTCAACATGTCTCCGGAGGCATGGGAAACAAAAGCAAAAATGAAGTATTGGGACCTCATCAAAATAAAAACCTTCTGAACAGCAAAGGAAACAATCGGCAGAACTAAAAGGCAACTGAGAGAATGGGAGAAGATATTTACAAATGACATATCAGATAAAGGGTTAGTATCCATAATCTGTAAAGAACTTACCAAACTCAACACCCAAAAAACAAATAATCCAGTGAAGAAATGGGCAAAAGACATGAATAGACACTTCTCCAAAGAAGACATCCAGATGGCTAACAGACACATGAAAAAATGCTCAAAATCACTCATCATCAGGGAAATACACATCAAAACCTCATTGAGATACCACCACACAGGTGTCATAATGGCTAAAATAAACAACTCAGGCAGCAATAGATGTTGGCAACTATGCAAAGAGAGAGGCTCTCTTTTGCATTGCTGGTGGGAATGCAAAATAGTGCAGCTACTCTGGAAAACAGTATGGAGGTTCCTCAAAAAACTAAAAATAGAACTACCCTACAACCCAGCAATTACACTACTAGGTATTTATCCAAGGGATACAGTATGCTATTTTGAAGAGCAAATGCACCCGATGTTTATAGCAGCACTTTTGACAATAACCGAAGTATGGAAAGAGTCCAAATGTCCATTGACAGATGAATGGATAAAGAAGATGTGGTATACACACACACACACACACACACACACACACACACACAATGGAGTATTACTCAGCAATCAAAAACGAAATTGTGCCATTTACAACTACGTTGCTGGAACTAGAGGATGATACTAAGCAAAATTAGTCAGAGAAAGACAAATATATGACTTCACTCATATGAGAAATTTAAGATACAAAACAGATGAACATAAGTGAACGTAAGCAAAAATAATATAAAAACGGGGGGACAAAACATAAGAGACTCTTAAATATAGAGAACAAACAGAGGGTTGCTGGAGGGGTTGTGGGAGTGGGGAATAGGCTACATGGGTAAGGGGAATTAAGGAATATACTCCTGAAATCATTGTTGCACTATATGCTAACTAACTAGGATATAATTTTAAAAATTAATTAATTAATTTAAAAAATAAAAGCCAGCATTATAGTACCTTTGATTTCTAAATATACTGCTTATTTTCTACATGATTTAAAAGACAATAGTATATGGGGTGCCTGTGTGGTTCAGTCAGTTAAGTGTCCAACTTCAGCTCAAGTCATGATCTCACAGCTCGTGAATCGAGCCCTGCATCTGTGCTGTCAGCACAGAGCCTGGAGCCTGCTTTGGATTCTGTGCCTCCCTCTCTCTCTTTCCCTCCCCCACATGTGCAATCGCTCTCTCTCTCTCTCTCTTTCTCTCTCTCAAAAATAATAAACCTTGAAAATTAAAAAAAAAATAAAAATAAAAGATGATAGTATAAAAATAATGATAAATCTGTTATTAGGCACATAATATGTAAAAATGCAAATTGCGATATCAGTAACATAAAGTGAGACAGAGCTCACTTCCTGTCACTGACACATTAAGGCTACAACTACATATAATGCAACTCATTCTGAAAATAACCTGAAAACTCCCAAAAAGAAAGATTTTTGAAAGATTATAAGAAAATACTATGAAAAATTGTATGTCAACAAATTGAAAAACCTAGAAGAAATGACTAAATTTTTAGAAACATATAAGTTTCTAAAACTGAATCAAAAGAAATAGAAAATTGAACAGGTAATTACTAATAATGAAATTGAATCAGTATCCAGAAAACTCCCAACAAACAAAATTCCAGAATCAGATGGCCTCACAGGTGAATTCTACCAAACACTTAAGAATTAATATTAATTCTTCCCAAAATATTCCAAAACAAGAAGATGAAGTAAGTTTCCAAATTCATTCTACAAGGCCAGTATTACCCTGATACCAAAACCAAAGACACATTATAAAGAAAGAAAACTATAGACCAATGTTTCTGATGAACATAGATGCAAAAATCCTCAACAAAATGTTAGCAAAACAAACCCAACAATACATTAAAAATTATTCAACACAATTAAGGTATTCACGTGTATTTCAATATTTGCAAATCAGTCAATGTAACACATCACATTAATAAGTGAAAGGATAAAAATTATATGATCATCTCAATAGATGCAGAAATAGCATTTGACAAAGTATGACATCGGTTAATAATAAAAACTCTCAACAAAGTAGGTTTAGAGGGAAAATACCTCAACAAAGTAAAAGTTATATGTGAAAAACCCCCAGCTAACATCATACTCAATGGTAAACAAGCAAACAAAAATCACAGTTTTTCGACTGCTAACTACATAAAGAGAAGGCCACATTGAAAAGTGTAGTAAGGGAATAGATGCAGTCAAGAACCAAACCCCCAGTATAGGGACCCACAAATAGGAAGTGACTACAGATGCAAAGGTCCCCCTTGAAGAGTGAGGGGATCAAGCACCACATCAGGCACTCCCAGGCCTGGGGGGCTGCACCAAAAAGATGAGCTCCCATAACATCTGACTTTGAAAATGAGTAGGGGGGGCACCTGGGTGGCTTAGTCGGTTAAGCATCTGACTTCAGGTCATTATCTCATGGTTCGTGGGTTGGAGCCCCATATCAGTTTCTGTCCTGACAGCTCAGAGCCTGGAGCCAGCTTTGGATTCTGAGTCTCCCTCTCTCTCTGTCCCTCCCCTGCGTGTGCTCTCTCTCTCTCTCTCAAAAATAAATAAACATTAAAAATTTTAAAAAAGAAAAGAAAATGAGTGGGGATTAACTCTAGGAGAGTGGGAGGGCTATCGGAAACCAAGAATTTTCTCTTAAAACTCCAGTGTGCTATATCACTCAGTCTGAGACTCAACACAAAGGCAGCAGTTTGAAAAGCACCAGGGTTATACATAAAGGAGATTTATTGACTAATTTTATGGCATGTGTCAGAAGGATCTGTAGGAGCTTTCTGCTCCTAAATGGAAGTACTGGCAGGCACCATTTTTTTTGCCTTCATTTAGCCTGGGTGCCTAGATGCTTATGGGAACCAGTTCTAACATTCCCCATCTACTTTGTTATCTCTGTTTGCTCCACTCCAATGCTCACCTGCAGGACTGCCCTACCCAACCCTACAGCCCTGGTGGATGCCCCATCAAAAAAGGCTCCTACACCCAGTGAGCAGCCTAGGTGAGGACCAGTATTCCCCCAAAACATCTTATGCCCCTGGGATTGGGGAGAGCCAGCCCCACCCACAAGCATGCCTACAGCAGATGTGGCCAGGTCTCTGAGACAGCTGTGTTCGACTAACTCTGTCAACCAACATACTACAACAGCTATAGCAGAATCACTCTGCCAGCTGTGCTGGGAGCTAGCCCCATCCACTAATGTAACCACAGTAGTTGCAGCCCAGTGAAAACAAGAGAGTACACACAGCCAATACAAAGGACACCCCCTGGAGCACCTGGTTCTGGTGACAAGAGGAATTGCTCTATTGAGATCCACAGGAAACCTTCTAAATAATGTCACTACATTCAAGACCAGGAGATATAGCTGATTTATCTAATATGTAAAAACAAGCATAGAGTCGACAAAATGAAAACACATGAGTATGTCCCAAACAAACAAATAAAACTAAAACCTCAGGGAAAAAAATGATATGAAACAGAGATAAGCAAAGTCTGATAAACTGTTCAAACTAATGGCCATAAAGATAATAGAATTAAGAGAAGAGTGAATGAATTCATAGTTTCAACAAAGAGATAAAAAATATAAAGAGAACCAATAAGAGCTGAAGAATACAATAACGGAAAGGAAAACTACATTAGAGGAAATCAATAGCAGATAAAAGGATGCAGTAGAACAGGTGACCAACCTGTAAGACAATAATGAAAAGCAGCCAAGCTGAACAGCAAAATGAAAAAAAAAAAAAAGAATAATACAAGTGAGGATATACTAAGGAATCTGTACAATAACATCAAGTATACTAACATTTGCATTATAGGGGTCCCACAAGAAGAAGAGAAAGACAACGGAGCTGAAAACCTGTTTGAAGAAATAATAGATGAAAACTTCCCTATCCTGGGAAAGGAAACAGGCATACAGGTCTAGGAAGCACAGACAGCCCCAAACAACACAAACTCTAGGATATCCAAGATGCATGATAATTAAAATGTCAAAAATTAAAGATAAGGAGAAAATATTAAAATCAACAAGGGAAAAGCAAATATTTATGTACAAGAGGAACCTCATAAGGCTATAAGCTGATTTTTCAGCAGAAACTGTGCAAGCAAGAAGGAAGTGGCATGATGTATTCAAAATCTTGAAAAGAAAAAAAAAACAATATTATTCTATCCAGAAAGATTATTGTTCAGAATTGAAGGAGAGATAAAGAGTTTCCCAGACAAATAAAAGTTAAAATAGTTTGTCACTACAAAACTAGCCTTACAAGAAATGTAAAACAAATTTCTTTAAGCAGAAAAGAAAAGGTCATAACTAGAACTAAGAAAATTGTGAAGGCAAAAAATTTCACTGGTAAAAGCAAAGATATAATAAAGGTAGTAGATCAAACACTTAAAGAGCTAATATAAAGGCTAAAAGACAAAAGTAGTAAAATCAATTATATCTAAAAAAATTAAAGAGATTACATACAATAAAAAATGTAAAATATTATATTCATGAAATGTAGAGGTAGGTGTAAAAATATAGTTCTTTTAGAATTTGTTAAAACTTAAGCAACCATAAATTAAATATAGACTGCTATATAGATAGGGTGTTATATATAAACATCATGGTACAACAAACCAAAAACCTATAATAGACACACAAAAAATAAAGGGAAAGGAAATCAAGCATAACACTAAAGAGTTATCAAATCACAAGAGAGGAGAGCAAGAGAAGAAAGGAACAGATAAGAACTACAAAAACCATGAGAAAACAATTACAAAATGGGAATAAGTACATGCTTACCTATAATTACTTTAAATGTAAATAGTTTAATGCTCTAATCAAATGATATAGAGTGATCGAATAAATAAAACATAACTTGTCTATATATTGCCTACAAGAGACTCACTTCAGACCTAAAGATATATACAGACTGATACTGAAATAAATAGAAAAAGATATTCTATGCAAATGGAAGGAAAATTATTATATATACCATATATGCCCTATAAGTACAGGGTAGCAGTACTTATATCAGACAAAATTGACTTTAAAATAAAGATCATAACAAGAGACAAAAGAAGGTATTACATAATGATAAAGGGATGAATCTAACAAGATATAACAATTGTAAATATCTATTCACCCAATATAGAAGCATAAAGCCAATATTAGCAGACATAAAGGGAAAACTTGGCAGTAACACAGTAATAGTAGGGGAATTTAGCAGCCCACTTAAGTCAATGGATAGGTCATTCAGACAGAAAATTAATAAGAAACAGTGGACTTGAATAACACATTAGACCAGATGGACCTAACCAATGTATATGGAACATTCCATCAAAAACTGCAGAAGACACATCGTTTTTCAAGTTCACATGGAACATTCTCCAGGACATTATCACATGTTAGGCTAAAAACAAGTCTCAATAGATTGAAAAAGATTGAAATAATAGTAAGCACCTTTTCCAACTACAATAATATGAATTTAGAAGTCAATTAAAGAAAAAAAACAGAAAAAACACAAGCATGTGGAGGCTAAACAACATGCTATTAAAAAAAATGTATCAACAAGAAATCAAAGAGGAAATAAAAAAAAACACCTGGAGACAAATGGAGATACAATGCTCTAAAATCTTTGGGATACAGAAGAGAAGGAGTCAACATGGTGGAACAGCATGGAAGTTTTTTTGTGTGTCTCGTGTCCATGAGATACAGCCAGACCTGAGGATCTGCACAACCTGAACCACAGAATTTAGCAGGTATACAACATGGAGAGGTGAACTGGGGGAGAGAGAATCCATGGAGGGCAGGGAGCTGTTTTTGTGTGCAGAGAGAGGATGGAGACGGGGGTGGAGGGAGAATACGGGGAAAGCACTCCCCCAAAAAGCAGATGGAGAGAAAGTGGAAACGTGGAAACAGCCACAGGGACCGAACTAAAAAGGGAGAAAGGAGAAATGAGAGGGTTTAAATTCCATTAAGACTCTATAAACAGAGGGAAAGCAGAGTCTGAAACTCTGCAGATTGATACCTGGAGGTGCTCTGGTGGAAAGGGCAAATCCCCAGGAGCAGAGTGAAGTCCGGAGGTCTTTGGGCCACACAGGGAGAGCCAGTTACCCTGCTGGGAGGACACCTGGTAGAGGCTGTGTGGCTCCCCCAAAGGCAAAGGCACCAGTGGACCTGGGAGAACAACCACATTCATTGGTGCTGGAACAAGGTCGCTGGGGGTGAAGCCTGGTGCCAAATGTGTGTTGTTAATTGCCATAATCCCTGAAACACTGCTGCTACAAGATCATGTGAACTTTTTCTGTGGTGGGCTGGCAGCCAGCAGCAGTCCCTGGGCATCAGCAGCAGCACTGTCCCGTGAAGGTTCCTGGGTGCAGTGGGCACCCGGCCATTGCTCACTAAGACCCTCCTGCATAGAGACAGAATGGGTCAAATATGCAGATCCTCATAAATAAGGGGTCGGTTGGGGCGCCTGGGTGGCACAGTCGGTTAAGCGTCCGACTTCAGCCAGGTCACGATCTCACGGCCCGTGAGTTCGAGCCCCGCGTCAGGCTCTGGGCTGATGGCTCGGAGCCTGGAGCCTGTTTCCGATTCTGTGTCTCCCTCTCTCTCTGCCCCTCCCCCGTTCATGCTCTGTCTCTCTCTGTCCCAAAAATAAATTAAAAACGTTGAAAAAAAAAATTTTAAAAAAAAATAAAAAAAATAAATAAATAAGGGGTCGGGAAAAACATCTGCATCTGAGATAAATCTCAGGAGGCAGGTGCTGCCTGGGGCTTGGTCATGGACAATGTAAAAGCGGGGAGTGGATGGAAGCCAAAGACAAAGGACGGGTGCATGATTGCTGATCAGGGAGAACAGAGTTCTGATACTAGAGACTGGGTAGCTGGATGAAGCCATCTTCAAAACTCCTGCACATGTGCACACACACCTAAAAGCGACACAGCAATCCACCCCCAATAAACTAAGCAGCACCATCTAGTGGAGAATGGAGCCATTTCCACTAAGCCCCGCCAAAGTAGGCCAACCTCGCTCTTCAGGAACACAAGTCTCTCCACCTGCTTAGTTTACAGACTATAAAGTGCTTCCTAGTTTGACTTCTAGGGGAAAACGAAGTAGTTTAGGTCATATTTCAGTCTGTTTGCTAGTCCATCATTCAATTTTTTTTCCTTTTTTCTCTTTTTCATTTCTTTTTTTTTCTTGAATACAGAAAGAGAAAAAAATTCATTTTTATCTTCAATTTTATTAAAAATCTTTTTATTTAATTTTATTCCACTATATTTTTTTAATTTTGTGTAATTTGTTTCAAATTCTATTTTACTTCCATCATTTCATTGTAATTTACTTCAGTGTAATCATTTTTTTAAATTTTCAAATAATTTCCCTTTTTTTTCTTTCCCCTTTTTCCTCTAAACTATCAAGATTCTTTCAACACCCAGACCAAAGCACACTTAGGATATAGCATCATTTATTCAATTTTCTATCTGTGTGTTTGTTTTCATTTTTTAATTTTAATATTTTTAAAAATTTAATTTCTTTACCTCATTAATTCTTTTTCTCCCTTCAAAATGACAAAATGAAGGAACTCACCCCAAAGGAAAGAGCAGGAAGAAATGGCAGTTGGGGACGTAACCAACACAGATACATGCAAGATGTCTGAACCAGAATTTAGAATCATGATAATAAGAATAACAGCTGGAGTCAAAAATAGGTTAGAATCCCTTTCTGCAGAGATAAAAGAAGTAAAAGTTAGCAAGGATGAAATAAAAAATGCTATAACTGAGCTGCAATCTGGAATGGTTGCCACAGCGGCATGGATGGATGAGACAGAACAGAGAATCAGTGATACAGAGGAAAAACTTATGGAGAATAACGAAGCAGAGAAAAAGAGGGAGAGTAAGACAAAAGAGCATGATTTAAGAATTAGAGAACTCAGTGACTCATTAAAAAGGAAAAACATCAGAATCATAGGGGTCCCAGAAGATGAAGAGAGAGAAATAAGGGTAGAAGTGATATGTGAGCAAATCATAGCGGAAAACTTTCCTAACCTGGGGAAAGACACAGACATCAAAATCCAGTAAGGAAAGAGGACTCCCATTAGATTCAACAAAAACAGACCATCAACAAAGCATATCATAGTCAAATTCACAAAATACTCAGGCAGGGAGAGAATCATGAAAGCTACAGGGGAAAAAAAGTCCTAAATCTACAAAGGAAGAAAGATCAGGTTTGCAGCAGACCTATCCACAGAAACATGGCAGGCCAGAAAGGAGTGGCAGGATATATTCAATGTGTTGAATCAGAAAAATATGCAGCCAAGAATTCTTTATCCAGCAAGGCTGTCATTCAAACTTTAGAGAGGGAGAGGGCCAAACCGTAAGAGGCTCTTAAAAACTGAGAATAAACTGACAGTTAATGGGGAGTGGGAGGGAGGGGGTGGGTGGATGATGGGCATTGAGGAGGCCACCTGGTGGGATGAGCACTAGGTGTTGTATGGAAACCAATTTAAAAATAAATTTCATATTAAAAAATAGAAGGAGAGATAAAAAGTTTCCCAGACAAACAAAAATTAAAAGAGTTTGTGACCACTGAACCAGCCCTGCAAGAAATGCTAAGGGGGACTCTCTGAGGGGAGAAAAGATGAAAAAACAAACAAAAAAACAACAAATAAGTAAAGAGCAAAAGCAACAAAGACTAGAAAGGACCAAAGAATACCACCAGAAACTCCAACTCTACAAGAAACATAATGGCAATAAATTCATATCTTTCAGTACTCACTCTAAATGTCAATGGACTAAATGCTCCAATCAAAAGACATAGGGTAACAAAATGGATAAAAGAACAAGATGCATTGATATGCTGTTTACAAGAGACCCACTTTAGACCTAAAGCCACCTTCAGATTGAAAGTGGATGGAGAACTATCATTTGAATGGTCAACAAAAGGCCAGAGTAGCCATACTTATATCAGACAATCTAGACTTTAAAATAAAGACTGAATCAAGATGTGAAATGGCATTATATCATAATTAAGGGATCTATCCACCAAGAAGACCTAAAAATTATAAACCTTTATGTGTCAGATATAGGAGCACCCAAATATATAAATCAATCACAAACATAAAGAAAGTCATTGATAATAATACCATAATACTAGGAGCCTTCAACACCCCACTCACAGCAATAGAAAGATCATCCAATCAAAAAATCAACAAGGAAACAATGGCTTTGAATGACCAGATGGACTTAACAGATATATTCAGAACATTTCATCCTAAAGCAGAATATACATTCATCTCCAGTGCACATGGAAAGTTCTCCAGAACAGACCACATGCTGGGACACAAATCAACCCTCAAAAAGTACAAAAAGATTGAGTTCATATCTTCCATATTTTCAGACCACAACACAATGAAACTCGAAATCAACCATAAGAAAAAATTTGGAAAGGTAACAAATATTGGAGACTAAAGAACATCCTTCTGAAAAATGAATGGGCTAACCAAGAAGTTAAAGACGAAATTAAAAAGTACATGGAAGCCAATGAAATTGATAACACCACAACCCAAAACCTCTGGGATGCAGCAAAGGTGGTCATAAGAGGCAAGTATATAGCAATCCAGGCCATCCCAAAGAAGGAAGAAAGGTCTCAGGTACACAACCTAACCTTAAATCTTAAAGAGCTGTAAAAAGAACAGCAAATAAAACCCAAAACCAGCATAATACAGGAAATAATAAAGATTAGAGCAGAAATTAATTCTATAGAAACCAGAAAAAAAAACAAACACCGTAGAACAGGTCAATGAAACAAGAAGCTGGTTCTTTGAAAGAATTAACAAAATTGACAAACCACTAGCCAGTTTGATCAAAAAGGGAAGGACCCAAATAAATAAAATCAAGAATGAAAGAGGAGAGATCACAACCAACACAGCAGAAATAAAAACAATAATAAGAGAATATTATGAGCAATTATACACCAATAAAATGGGAAATCTGGAAAAAATGGACAAATTCTTAGAAACATATAAACTACCAAAACTGAAACAGGAAGAAATAGTAAATTTGAACAGACCAATAACCAGTAAGAAAATCGAGTTAGTAATCAAAAATCTCCCCCAAAAAAACATGAGTGCAGGGCCAGATGGCTTTGCAGGTGAATTCTACCATACATTTAAGGAAGAGTTAACACCTATTCTCTTGAAGCTGTTACAAAAAATAGAAATGGAAGGAAAACTTCCAAACTCTTTCTATGAAGCCAGCATTACCTTGATTCCAAAACCAGACGGAGACCCCACTAAAAAGGAGAACTATAGACCAATTTCCCTGATGAACATGGATGCAAAAATCCTATACAAGATATTAGCCAACCGGATCCAACAATATATTCACAGCAACCAAGTGGAATTAATACCTGGTTTGCAGGGCTGGTTCAATATCCACAAAACAATCAATGTGATTCTTCACATCAATAAAAGCAAGGACAAGAACCGTATGATCCTCTCAATAGATTCAGAGAAAGAATTTGACAAAATACAGCATCCTTTGTTGATAAAAACCCTCAAGAAAGTAGCAATGGAAGGATCATACCTCGAGATCATAAAAGCCATATACGAAAGAACCAACGCTAATATCATCCTCAATGGGGAAAAACTGAGAGCTTTCCCCTTAAAGTCAGGAACAAGACAGGGATGTCCACTCTTACCACTGTTATTCAACATGGTATTGGAAGTCTTAGCCTCTGCAATCAGACAACACAAAGGAATAAAACTCATTCAAATTGGCCAGGAGGAGGTCAAACTTTCACTCTTCACAGATGACATGATACTCTATATAGAAAACCCAAAATATTCCACCAAAAAACTGCTGGAACTGATTCATGAATTCAGCAAATTTGCAGGATATAAAATCAATGCACATAAATCGGTTCCATTCCTATACACGAACAACGAAGCGACAGAAAGAGAAATCAAGGAATCGACCCCACTTACAATTGCACCAAAAACCATAAAATACCTAGGAATAAATCTATCCAAAGAAGTGAAAAATCTATACACTGAAAACTATAGAAAGTTTATGAAAGAAATTGAAGAAGACCCAAAAACATGGAAAAAATATTCCATGCACCTGGATAGAAAGAACAAATATTGTTAAAATAACAATACTACCCAAAGCAATCTACATATTCAATGCAATCCCTATAACACCAGCATTTTTCACAGAGCTAGAACAAATAATTGAAATAGAGATATTAAAAAAATACAAAAGGCCAACAAAGTAAAAGCTGCTTTTTTGATAAGGTAAACAATTTTAACTGGATTCATCAAGAAAAAAAGAAAGGAATCAAATAGATAAAATCAGATATTAGCGAAGAGAAATAACAATGCACACCACAGAAATACAAAGGATTATAAGAGACTATTATGAAAAATTATTTCCCAACAAATTGGACAACTAGGTAGATGTATATACATTCCTAGAAACATACAACCTTCCAAGATTGAATCAAGAAGAAATAGAAAACCTGAATAGACCGATTATTAGTACAAAACCAAAATAAATCAGCAATCAAAATACTCCCAACACACAAAAGTCCAGGACAAGCTGGCTTCACAGGTGAAATCTACCAAACATTTAAAGAAGAGTTAATACCATCCTTTTTAAACTATTCCAAAATATAAAAGAAAACCTTTCTTCCAAGTTCACTCTACAAGACCAGCATTACTCTGCTACCAAAACCAGACAAAGATAATACAAGAAAAGAAGAAACATACAGGTCAATAACCCTAATGAATATAGACGCAAAATTCCTCAGCAAAATATTTGAAAACTGAATTCAACAATACATTAAAAAGAACATTCACCATAATCAAGTGGAATTTATTCCAAGGATGCAAAGTTGATACAATATTCACAGATGGGTAAACATAGTACACCACATTAACAAAATGAAGGCTAAAAATCATATGATTATCTCAATAGATGCAGAAAAACAGTAGACAAAATTCAACACCTTCTCAAAATAAAAAATCTCAACAAAGTGGGTTTAGAAGGAACGTATCTCAACATAATAAAGGCCATATATGACAAACCCACAGCTACCATTTTACCCAATGGTAAAAACTGGAAGCTTTCTCTGTAAGATCAGAAACAAGACAAGGCTTTACACTCTCACTACTTTTATTCAACATAGCACTTGAAGCCCTAGCCACAGAAATCAGACAGGAAAACTATATAAAAGACATGCAAATTGATAGAAATATGTAAAACTCACGATTTCAGATGACATGATGCTAGATAAAAAAAAAAAAAAACCCTAAACATTTTACCAGAATGAATGAGTTCAGTAAAGTTGCAAGATACAAAATTCATGTATAGAAATCTATTGCATTTCTAAACACTAATAATGAAATAGCAGAAAGGGAAATTAAGAAAAAAATCTCATTTACAATTTCATGGGAAAAAAAGCTAGAAACAAACTTAACCAAGGAGGTGAAAGAACTGTACTCTGAAAACAATAAGACATTTAGGGGGGGATCTAAAATGGCAGTATAGTAGGAGGTCCCTATGCTCATCTCATCCCTAGAGCACAACTAGATAACTAACAAATCATTTTGAATACCCATAAAATCAACCTGACTACTGACAGAACAATCCGAACAACTGGAGGGAAATAAGAGGCCACACTGAGGAAGGTAGGAAGTGCATACAAGTGGTTTGGAAGAGAAAGAGATCATGGATGCTGCAGAAGGAAGGGAACCCTCGTTGAGGAGAGAGGCTAGAGAGAGAGAAGCAAACAGAGGAAAGCACAAGTCCCAAAGCCACTGGGTAGGAAAGTAAGAAGGGCTGAATTTCATGAGTTTTTGTAACCAGAACGCTCAAAGACTGGAGTATTAAAGGTTGGAAGGCTTGGATGGGATAGGGTCCTGAGAACACTGCCATACTCCTGGAGAGAAGTCATACAAGCAGCCCCTGGGTAGACTGCACAAATGAGGAGAATTTAAGGCTCACAGGGAGACATTGTTCACTCTCCATGGAGAAAATTGTGAGAGGTGGTATTCCAAGAAATGCCTCTCCAGGGACAAAGGAGCTGGTGGACAGAATTTCTCTCTCCTCCCTCCACTGCATAGACACAGATCCACTTGCTGAGAGCAGCTAACCAGGACACTGGCTGCCTAGTTTGTGTGCTATAGGTCCCATGACCCTGTGTTCTGAAATGACTGCCCTTCCAAGTTTCGCCTCCATCAGTCCTAACATGGTAATAACCTCCCCCAAAAGATTAGCACAGTCTCTCATCACAGAAAATATCTAAATTTTGGAGTTTTAAGCATCATTAGGCTTGGCTTAGTTAGAGCCCAAGGAGCACTGTGCTTCTACTTGAAGGCATAGAGCCTGGAGACAGGCAGGCAGCATTAAAATGACGATCTGAAAAATGCCTAGGGCACATGGGGGAAGATTATTCACTCTTTTGGGAGTGCTTTGCTGAAAGCACCAGGCAAAGAGGCCCCTAACTGGGGACAAAGAACTTGCCTTGTGCCGTTTCCCTCCCTGGCCCCTCAGCGTAAACAAGCTTAATTAAACAGCACAGCACCAACACTGGCTGCCTAAACTTCTACCACAACCTACCTTCCCTGCACTCTTCCAGTACAACTTCTATTAGGCAAGTGTGCTTAACGACCAGTACAGCAGGCTCCTTCCCCAGAAGACCAGCAGAAACCCACACACAAACATGTCTGTTTACCAGAGAGTTCTGTAAGACTTCAGGTCTAGGAAGCAGCATGAAGTGTCACTTAACAAGCAAACCAGAGCACATTTAGTTAAAACTTGCCACAGCTTGGCCAAAGTCCAAACACTTCCCACTTCAGGCAAGTAGAAACTCTGCAGACAACTAGCACGAAGGATAGAGCAGCCAAAACATAGCAGCAGAGTGCACACAGCACACCAGAGACACTCCCTGAAGGCCCAGGCCCTGGACACTATATTACCTCTTCCTCCTAAAACCATGACACTCAGGAGCAGGAAACTTAACAGGTTATTCTAACACAGAGAAAAAGACAGAGACTTAGAAAAACTACCTCAATAGAGGAATTCATCCCAAAGGAAAAACAAGAAAATGTCACAGCCAGAGACCTAATGGAAACAGATAACTCTAATGTACCTCATAGAGATTTAAAAGGAATGATCAAAAGGATATTCACTGGGATTGAGAAAAGAATGGAAGACTTTATGCAGGCCCTTACAGAATGGATAAAAGAGTTAAAAGAAAATCAGGAATGAAAAATGCAATAACTGAGATTCCAAACAAATTATATATAATAAACACAGGATGGAAGAAGTGGAGGAATGAATAAGTGATATAGAATATAAAATAGTGGAAAATAATGAAGCTGAACAAAAGAGAGCAAGAGGAATTATGCATCATGAGAATAGACTAAGGGAACCCAGTGACTCCATTGTATGTAATAACATTCATATAATAGGAGTCCCAGAAGAAGAAAAGAGAGAAAAGGGGGCAGAAAATGTATTTGAGGGAATAATAGTTAAAATCGTCCCTAATCCGAGGGAGGAAATGGACATCCAGATCCAGGAGGCACAGAGAATGCCCATTAAAATAAACAAAAGCAGTTCAACACCAAGACATGTTACAGTTAAACTTGCAAAATATACAGATAAAGAAAAAATCCTAAAAGAATCAAGACAAAAGAAGTCTCTAACCTCCAAAACAGCACCCATAAGTCAACCTGCAGAGCTCTCAACATAAACTGACCAAGTCAGAAGTGAATGGCATGATATATTCAACATTCTGAATAGGAAAATCTTGCACCAAGAATACACTATCTATGGGGCACCTAGTTGGCTCAGTTGGTTAAACATCTGGCTCTTGATTTTGGCTCAGGTCATTATTTCACGTTTTGTGGGATCAAGCCCTGCATTGGGCTCTAGCTTGGAATTTATTCATTCTCTCTCTCTCTCTCTGTCTCTCTCTCTCTGTCTCCACCCCTCCTCTCTTTCTCTATCTCTCTCTCTCCTTCTCCCCACTCTCTCTCTCTCTCTCTCTCTCTCAAAATGAATAAATAAACATTTAAAAAATAATACACTATCCAGCGAGGTTATCATTCAGAACAGAAGGAGAGATCAAGAGTTTCATGGCAAACAAAAACTAAAGGAGTTCGTGACCACTAAACCAGCTCTGCAAGAAATATTAAAGGGGACTTTTTCAGTGGGAAAAAAAACCCAAAAGCAATGAAGACTAGAAAGAAGCAGAAAAAAAATATCCAGAAACAATGAGAAAACAAGTAATACAAAGGAAGTAAATAAGTATGTCATTAATTACTCTGAATATAAATGTAAAAATGCTCAAATTAAAAAGACATAGGGTGTCAGGATATTTACCCTATAAATGGATGTCAAAAGAAAGCTGATTAGAAATACTTACAAAGGAAAAACTAGATTTTAAACCAAAGACTATAACAAGAGATGAAGGAGGACACTATGTCATAATACAGGGGACTATCCAACAAGAATATCTAACAATTGTAATTTGTGCCACAACATGGAGGACCCACATTTATTTAAAAAATTAATAACAAACATAAAGTAACTCAGTGATAATAATATAATCATAGTAGGGGATTTTAACACTGTGCTTGCAGCAATGGAAATATCATCTCAGTAGAAAATCACCAAGGAAATAATGGCTTTGAATGACACACTGGACCAAATGGACTTCACAGATACATTCAGAACAATTCATCCTACAGCAAGATAATACACATTCTGTTCAAGTGCACATGGAACATTCTCCAGAACAGATCACATACTAAGTCACAGGTCAGGCCTCAACAAGTCAGGCCTACAAAAGATCAACATCATACCATTCACATTTTCATACAACAACACTATGTATGGCACTTGAAGTCAACTTCAAGAAAAAATTTGGAAAGACCACCAACACATGGAGGGTAAACAATATGCTACTAAAGAATGAATGAGCCAAACAGAAAATCAAAGAAAAAAATTTTAAAAAATGTATGGAAACAATTGAAAATGTAAATGCAGCCCAAAAATTTGGGATACAGCAACAGTGGTCATTGGAGGAAATATATAGCAATACAGACCTACTTCAAGAAGCAAGAAAAATCTCAAATAAACAACCTAACCTTACACATAAAGGAAGTAATAAACTAACATTAAATGTAGGTTAAAGACAGGAGAAGAAAGTAAATTATAAAGATTAGAGCAGAAATAAATGATATAGAAAGTAAAAGAAATAACAATGCAAAAGATCAATGAAACAAGAAGCTGGTTCTGTGAAAAAAATAATAAAATTGATAAACCCTTAGCCAGGTTTATCAAAAAGAAAAGACAATGGAACAAAATAAATAAAATAACAAAGGAAAGAGGAGAAATAAACACTACAGAAATACAAAAAATTATAAGAGAATCTTATGAAAAACTATATGACAACAAATTGGAAAATCTGTAAAAAATGGATAAATTATTAGAAAAACATAAATTACCAAAAATGAAACAGGAAGAAATTAAAAAAAAATGAACAGACTGATAACTAGCAAAGAAAATGAATCAGTAATCAAAATTCTCCCCACAAACAAAAGTCCAGGGCCAGGTGGGTTCAGAGGAGAATTCTACCAAATATTTAAGAAAGAGTTAATACCTATTCTATATAAATAGAAATTGAAGAGAAACTTCCAAATTAAATCTATGAGGCCAGCATTAGCCTGATACCAAAACCAGACAAAGACCCCAATAAAAAGGAGAACTATAGGCCAATATCAGTGTTGAACATGGGTGCAAAGATTTTCAACCAAATACTAGCATACTGAATCCAATTGTACATTAAATGTATCATTCAACACAATGAAGTGGGATTTATTCCTGGTTGGTTCAATATTCACCAATCAATATGATAAATATGATAAAGCACAATAATAGATGTATAAAAAGGATGTATTTTTGATAGATGTAGAAAAAGGATTTGACAAGTACAGCATCCATTCATGATAAAAACCCTCAAAAAAGTAGGTTCAAGGGAACATACCTCAACATCATAAAGGCCATATACAAAAATTCCACAACTAATATCATCTTCTATTGGGAAAAACTAAGAGCTTTTCCTCTACAGTCAGAAACAAGATAGGAAGGTTCACTCTCACCACTGTTATTTTTCATAGTACTAGAAGTCCTAGACTCAGCAACCAGACAAGAAAAAATATATATAAAGCACCCCAAATAGGAAAGGAAGAAGTCAAACTTTCACTATTTGCAGATGACATGATATTCTGCATCCAAAAAACTAAAATCCAAAAGACTCCACCAAAAAACTACTAGAATTAATGCACAAATTCAGTAAAGTTTCAGGAAATAAATTCAATGCAGAGAAATTGGTTGCCTTTCCATATACCAATTACAAACTAGCAGAAGGAGAAATCAAGGAATCAATCCCATTAACAATTACACCAAAACCCATAAGATACCTAGTAATAAACCTAACCAAAGAGGTAAAATATCTGTACTCTGAAAATGATAGAACACTGATGAAAGAAACCAAAGATGACAAAGAAATGGAAAAACATTCCATGCTCATGAATTGGAAGAACATATTACTAAAATGTCTATACTATTCAAAGCAGTCCACACATTTAATTCAATCCCTATCAAAATATCAAAAGTTTTTTCACAGAGCTAGAACAAACAATCCTGAAATTTGTATGGAACCACAAAAGACCCTGAAGAGCTGAAGGAAACTTTAAAAAGAAAAACAAAGCTGGGGGTATCACAATCCCAGACTTCAAGTTACATTACCATCAGTGGTGCCCAAGACAGCATGGTTCTGGCACAAAAACAGACACATAGATCAATGGAATAGAATAAAGAACTCAGAAATAAATCCACAACCGTATGGTCAATAACCTTCTGCAATGCTGAAAAGAATATTGAATGGAAGAAAAACATCATCCTCAACAAATGGTTTAGGTAAAATGGACAGCAACATGTAGAAGAATGAAACTAAACCACTTTATTATACCATACACCAAAATAAATCAAAATGTAGTAAAGACCTATATGTGAGACAGGAAACCATTATAATCCTAGAGGAGAAAACAGGCAATAGCCGCTTTGATATTGGCCATAGCAACTTCTTACTAGATGTGTCTCCTGGGGCAAGGGAAACAAAAGCAAAACTAAACTATTGGGGCTTCATAAAAACAAAAAGCTTCTGCACAGTGAAGTAAACAATCAACAAAATTAAAAGACAACCTTTGGAATGAGAGGAGATATTTGCAAATGACATATCGTATAAAGGGCTAGTATCCAAAATCTATGAATAACTTACCAAACTCAACACCCAAAAAGCAAATAAACCAGTTAAGAAATGTGAAGAAGACGTGAGTAGACGCTTTTCCAAAGAAGGCATGCACGTGGCTAACAGACACATCAAAAGATGCCCCACATCACTCATCATCAGGGAAATACAAATCAAGACGAGAATGAGATACCGCCTCATACCTGTCAGAATGGCTAAAATTACCAACACAGAAACAACAGCTGTTCACGAGGATGAACAGAAAGGGGAACGTTCTTGCACTGCTGGTGGGAATTCAAATTGCTGCAGCCACTCTGGAGAACTGTATGGAGGTTCCTCAGAAAACTGAAAGTAGTTTTTCCTTTCCCAGGTAGGCTCCCACTTTGTCTCCGGCGTGTGGCCAGTGGCTGTAAGAGGAGTCCAGCTGGGGCAGGTTAGAATTGCTGCAGCTCCATGAGCTCCTGAAGCAGAGACGGTGGAATCAGAGGGCTTAGGCAACTGCCTATTTTGCCTGGTTGCATTGTGGAAAGGTGAAAAGATCCAAGTTTACTACTGATAGTTCTGTGTTAGATCATCCATTAAAAGGAACATATAGGAGGAGCAGCCCATTAGCAAAGCAGAGCCCCCAAGTATGGCTTGCAAAAGCGGAGGGGCCAGGTGGAGTGTGTTCAGACAGTAAGCGGGAATTAACATCTGGAAGGTCATAAGCTAACATCTCTGCTCGGAGACCAGGAGGGCTACAGGACAATGGGAGGGAGAGATGTTGAGCCCCGGAAACAGAGCTCAGGTTGGTGGGGAACAAAGGTGCTCCCCAGCGCCATTTCCCTTGCCCATCCCCCAGCCAAAATTCCAAAAGGAACCAGTTCCTGTCAGGGAACTTGCTTGCACGGCACAAACACCCAACACTGTGCTTCTGCGGATCCATCCCTCCGGCAGCGGATCTGACACACTCCCAGTGCCACAGGGCCCCTCCTGAACTGGATCACCAAAGGAAAAGTGAGCTGAGCATGCCCCTCCCATCCCTGTGCACCTTGCCTATCCACCCCAGCTAATATGCCAGATCCCCAGCACCACAAGCCTGGCAATGTGCAAGTAGCGAAGATGGGCCACACCACGCCACAGTGAATCCTGCCCCTAGGACAGGGGAAGAGAAGGTACACACCAGTCTGACTGTGGCCACAGCGGTGGGCTGGAGGCAGACATCAGGTCTGACTGCAGCCCCCCCCCACCAACGCAAGTTACTCAAGACAGCACAGAGGAAGTGCCCCGCAGTTCTGCACCACTCCAGGGACTATCCAAAATGACAAAACAGAAGAACTCCCCTCAAAAGAATCTCCAGGAAATAACAACAGCTAATGAACTGATCAAAAAGGATTTAAGCAATATAAAAGAAAGTGAATTTAGAATAATAGTCATAAAATGAATCGCTGGGCTGGAAAACAGTATACAAGACATAAGAGAATCTATTGCTACAGAGATCAAGGGACTAAAGAACAGCCAGAAGGAGCTAAAAATGCTATAAATGAGCTGCAAAATAAAATGGAGACAACCACAGCTCAGATTGTAGATGCAGAGGAGAGAATAGGTGAACTGGAAGATAAAATTATGGAAAAAGAGGAAGTTGAGAAAAAGACAGTTAAAAAAATCCAGGAGTATGAGGGGAAAATTAGAGAACTAAGTGATGCACTAAAGAGAAATAATATATGCATAATTGGTATTCCAGAGGAGGAAGAGAGAGGGAAAGCTGCTAAAGGTGTACTTGAAGAAATAATAGCTGAGAACTTCCCTGATCTGAGGAAGGAAACAGGCATTGAAATCCAAGAGGCACAGAGAACGCCCTTCAGACATAACTTGAGTTGATCTTCAGCACGACATATCATAGTGAAACGGGCAAAATACAAGGATAAAGAGAAAATTCTGAAAGCAGCTAGGGATAAACGTGCTCTAACATATAAAGGGAGACCGATAAGACTCATGACGGATCTCTCTACTCAAACTTGGCACACCAGAAAGGAATGGCAGGAAATCTTCAATATGATGAACAGAAAAAAAAAATGCAGCCGAGAATCCTTTATCCAGCAAATCTGTCATTTAGAATAGAAGGAGAGATAAAGGTCTTCCCAAACAAACAAAAACTGAAGGAATTCGTCACCACTAAATCAGCCCTACAAGAGATCCTAAGGGGGATCCTGTGAGACAAAGTATCAGAGACATGACTACAAGCATGAAACCTACGGACATCACAATGATTCTAAACTCATATCTTCTATAATGACACTGAATGTAAAGGGACTAAATGCACCAACCAAAAGACATAGAGTATCAGAATGGATAAAAAAAACAAGACCCATCTATTTGCTGTCTACAAGAGACTCATTTTAGACCTGAGGACACCTTCAGATTGAAAGTGAGGGGATGGAGAACTATTTATAATGCTACTGGAAGTCAAAACAGAGCTGGAGTAGCCATACTTATATCAGAAAAACCAGACTTTAAATTAAAGGCCGTAACAAGAGATGAAGAAGGGTATTATATAATAATTACAGGGTCTATCCATCAGGAAGAGCTAACAATTATAAGTGTCTATCCACCAAATACAGGAGCCCCCAAATATATAAAACAATTAGTCAAAAATATAAGCAACCTTATTCACAAGAATGTGGTAATTGCAGGGGACTTACCACGCTTACAATAATGGATAGATCAACTAGACACAGAATCAATAAAGAAACAAGGACCCTGAATGATACATTAGATCAGATGGACTTGACAGATATATTTAGAACTCTGCATCCCAAAGCAACAGAATATACTTTCTTCTCGAGTGCACATGGAACATTCTCCAAGATAAATCACATATTGGGTCACAAAACAGCCCTTCATAAGTATACAAGAATTGAGATCATACCATGCATACTTTCAGACCACAATGCTATGAAGCTTGAAATCAACCACAGGAAAAAGTCTGGAAAACCTCCAAAAGCATAGAGGTTAAAGAACACCCTACTAAAGAATGAATGGGTCAATCAGGCAATTCGAGAAGAAATTTAAAAATATATGGAAACAAACGAAAATGAAAATACAACAATCCAAACGCTTTGGGATGCAGTGAAGACAGTCCTGAGAGGAAAATACTTTGCAATCCAGGCCTATCTCAAGAAACAAGAAAAATCCCAAATATAAAATCTAACAGCACACCTAAAGGAAATAGAAGCAGAACAGCAAAGACACCCCAAACCCAGCAGAAGAAGAGAAATAATAAAGATTAGAGCAGAAACAAACAATATAGAATCTAAAAAAACTGAAGAGCAGATCAATGAAACCAAGAGTTGTTTTTTTGAAAAAAAACACACAAAATTGATACACCTGTATCCAGCCTTCTCAAAAAGAAAAGGGAGATGACCCAAATGATAAAATCATGAATGAAAATGGGATTATTACAACCAATCCCTCAGAAATACAAGCAATTATCAGGGAGTACTATGAAAAACTATATGCCAACAAACTGGACAACCTGGAACAAATGGACAAATTCCTAAACACCCACACACTTCCAAAAGTCAATCAGGAGGAAATAGAAAGTTTGAACAGACCCATAACCAGGAAGGAAATTGAATCAGTTATCAAACATCTCCCAACAAATAAGAGTCCAGGACCAAATGGCTTCCCAGGGGAGTTCTACCAGATGTTTAAAGCAGAGACAATACCTATCCTTCTCAAGCTATTCCAAACAATAGAAAGGGAAGGAAAACTTCCAGACTCATTCTATGAAGCCAGTATTACTTTGATTCCTAAACCAGACAGAGATCCAGTAAAAAAAGAGAACTACAGACCAATATCCCTGATGAATATGGATGCAAAAATTCTCAATAAGATACTAGCAAATCGAATTCAACAGATTATAAAAAGAATTATTCACCATGATCAAGTGGGATTCATTCCTCGGCTGCAGGGCGGGTTCAATATTCGCAAATGAATCAATGTGATACATCACATTAATAAAAGAAAAGATAAGAACCATATGATCCTGTCAATCGATGCAGAAAAGGCCTTTGACAACATTCAGCACCCTTTCTTCATAAAAACTCTCGAGAAAGGCGGGATAGAAGGAACATACTTAAATATCATCAGAGTCATTTATGAAAAGCCCACAGCTAACATCATCCTCAATGGGGAAAAACTGAGAGCTTTTTCCCTGAGATCAGGAACACGACAGGGATGCCCACTCTCACCGCTGTTGTTTCACATAGTGTTGGAAGTTCTAGCATCAGCAATCAGACAACAAAAGGAAATCAAAGGCATCAAAATTGGCAAAGATGAAGTCAAGCTTTCACTTTTTGCAGATGACATGATACTATACATGGAAAATCCGATAGACTCCACCAGAAGTCTGCTAGAACTGATACATGAATTCAGCAAAGTTGCAGGATACAAAATCAATGCACAGAAATCAGTTGCATTCTTCTACACTAATAATGAAGCAACAGAAAGATAAATAAAGAAACTGATCCCATTCACAATTGCACCAAGAAGCATAAAATACCTAGGAATAAATCTAACCAAAGATGTAAAAGATCTGTATGCTGAAAACTATAGAAAGCTTATGAAGGAAGTTGAAGAAGATATAAAGAAATGGAAAGACATTCCCTGCTCATGGATTGGAAGAATAAATGTTGTCAAAATGTCAATACTACCCAAAGCTATCTACACATTGAATGCAATCCCAATCAAAATTGCACCAGCATTCTTCTTGAAGCTAGAACAAGCAATCCTAAAATTCGTATGGAACCACAAAAGGCCCCGGATAGCCACAGTAATTTTGAAGAAGAAGACCAAAGCAGGAGGCATCACAATCCCAGACCACTACAAAGCTGTAATCATCAAGACAGCATGGTATTGGCACAAAAACAGACACATAGACCAATGGAATAGAATAGAAACCCCAGAATTGGACCCACAAAAGTATGGCCAACTAATCTTTGACAAAGCAGGAAAGAATATCCAATGGAAAAAAGACAGTCTCTTTAACAAATGGTGCTGGGAGAACTGGACAGCAACATGCAGAAGGTTGAAACTAGAACACTTTCTCACACCATTCACAAAAACAAACTCAAAATGGATAAAGGACCTGAATGTGAGACAGGAAACCATCAAAACCCTGAGAAGAAAACAGGAAAAGACCTTTCTGACCTCACCCTCAGCAATTTCCTACTTGATACATCCCGAAAGGCAAGGGAATTAAAAGCAAAAATGAACTATTGGGACCTCATGAAGATAAAAATTTCTGCACAGCAAAGGAAACAATCAACAAAACTAAAAGGCAACCAACGGAATGGGAAAAGATGTTTGCAAATAACATATCGGATAAAGGGCTAGTATCCAAAATCTATAAAGAGCTCACCAAACTCTACACCTGAAAAACAAATAATCCAGTGAAGAAATGGGCAGAAAGCACGAATAGACACTTCTCTAAAGAAGACATCCGGATGGCCAACAGGCACATGAAAAGATGCTCAACGTCGCTCCTCATCAGGGAAATACAAATCAAAACCACACTCAGATATCACCTGACGCCAGTCAGAGTGGCCAAAATGAAGAAATCAGGAGACTATAGATGCTGGAGAGGATGTGGAGAAATGGGAACCCTCTTGCACTGTTGGTGGGAATGCAAACTGGTGCAGCCACTCTGGAAGACAGTGTGGAGTTTCCCCAAAATATTAAAAAGAGATCTACCCTATGACCCAGCAATAGCACTGCTAGGAATTTACCCAAGGGATACAGGAGTGCTGATGCATAGGGGCACTTGTACCCCAATGTTTATAGCAGCACTCTGAACAATAGCCAAACTATGGAAAGAGCCTAAATGTCCATCAACTGATGAATGGATAAAGAAATTGTGGTTTATATACACAATGCAGTACTACATGGCAATGAGAAAGAATGAAATATGGCCCTTTGTAGCAACGTGGATGGAACTGGAGAGTGTTCTGCTAAGTGAAGTAAGCCATAGAAAGAAAGACAGATACCATATGTTTTCACTCTTATGTGGATCCTGAGAAACTTAACAGGAACCCATGGGGGAGGGTAAGGAAAAAAAAAGAGGTTAGAGTGGGAGAGAGCCAAAGCATAAGAGACTCTTAAAAACTGAGAACAAACTGAGGGCTGATGGGGGGGTGGGAGGGAGGGGAGGGTGGGTGATGGGTATTGAGTAGGGCACCTGTTGGGATGAGCACTGGGTGTTGTATGGAAACCAATTAGACAATAAATTTCATATATTTTAAAAAAAGGAACATATATTGTAAGGTAAGTTGGTGTTCTGTATTTCCTTGAACATTTATTGTGATTCAGAACATTTTACTAATTTTTCCCCAAGAGATTATTTGTTATAATGAATCCAAATTCATTTTTTATTTGAGAAAAAAACTGAAAATAAAGCTACCTTACAATCCAGCAATTGAACTATTAGGTATTTACCCAAAGGATACAAAAATACTGATTCAAAGGGGCACATGCACCACAATGTTTATAGCAGCATTATCAGCAATAGCCAAAGTATGTAGAGATACCAAAAATACATCAACTGATGAATAGATAAAGAAGAAGTAGTACACACACACACACACACACACACACACACATACACACACACTGTAATATTACTCAGCCATCAAAAAGAATGAAATCTTGACATTTGCAATGACATGGATGGAACTAGAATGTATTGTGCTAAGCGAAATAAATCAATCAGAGAAAGATAAATACCATATGATTTCAATCATATGTGGAATTAAAAAAAAACAGATGCAAATATGGGAAGGGAGGGCAAAAGAGGAGAGAGAGAAAAAAACCACAAGAGAATCTTAAAAATAGAAACTCATCACCATTTAACCCATCCCCACATCCACCTCCCATCCAGCAACCCTCAGTTTGTTCTCTGTATTTAAGAGACTGTTATGGATTCTCTCACTCTCAATTTTTATCTAATTTTTCCTTCCCTTCATATGTTCAAATGTTGTGTTTCTTAAACTCTATGTATGAGTGAAATCATGTTGTCTTTCTTTGACTTATTTTGCTTAGCATAATACACTCTACTTTCATCCACATTGTTGCAAATGCCAAGATTTCATTCTTTTTCATCACCAAGTAGTATTCCACTGTGTGTGTGTGTGTGTGTGTGTGTGTGTGTGTGTGTGTACACCATATCCTTGTGATCCATTCATCACGAGATGGAACTTTGGCATTTGGGCTCTTTCCATAATTTGGCTATTGTTGATAATGCTCCTATATACATTGGGGTGTATGTGCTCCTTCAAATCTGCATTTTTGTATCCTTTGGATAAATAATTAGTAGTGTAATTGCTGGGTTATAGGGTATTTCTATTTTTCATATTTTGAGGGACCTACATACTGTTTTCCAGAGAGGCTGCCCCAGTTTGGATTCCTACCAGCAGTGCAAAAGTGTTCCACAAAGCTGTAATACAGCTTAAAATCCAGAATTGTGATGCCTTCACCATTAGTTTTCTTTTTCAACATCACTTTGGCTATTCAGGGTCTTTTCTGGTTCCATACAAATTTATTTTATTATTTATTTTATTTTATTTTATTTTTTATATATTATATTTGTATTTTTTATAAAAAAATGTTTAATGTTTATTTATTCTGAACCTGGGATCATGACCTGAGCTGAAACCAAGAGTGGGACACTTAATTGACTGAGCTACCAAGTGTCCCTGGTTCCATACACATTTTAGAATAGTTCCAGCTCTGTGAAGAATTGTGGTGTTATTTTGATAGGGATTACATTGAATGTGTAGATTCCTTTGGGTAATATCGACATTTTAACAATATTTCTTCTTCCAATCCATGAGTATGGAATGTTTTTCCATTTCTTTGTGTCTTCTTTAATTTCTTTCATAAGCTTTCTATACTTGTCAGTGTACAGGTGTTTTACTTCTTTGGTTAGGTTTATTCCAAGGTATCTTATGGTTTTTGGTGAATTTGTAAATTGGATGGATTCCTTCGTTTCTCTCCTTCATTATTGCTGTATAGAAATGCTACCAATTTCTGTATGTTGATTTTATGTCCTGTGACTTTGCTGAAATCACGTATCAGCTCTAGCAGTTTTTTGGTGGAGTCTTTCAGGTTTTCCATGTAAAGGATCATGTCATCTGCAAAGAGTGAAAGTTTGATTTCTTTGCTAATTTGTATGCCTTCTATCCCTTTTTGTTGTCTGATCGCTGAGGCTAGGACTTCCAGTATTATGTTGAACAACAATGATTAAGAGTGGATAGCCCTGTCGTGTTCATGACCTGATTTAGTCACTTTTTCTCTGTTGAGGATTATATTAGCTGTGGGCCTTTCATTTATGGCTTTTATGATGTTCAGGAAAGTTCCTTCTATCCTTACTTTGTTGAAGGTTTTTATCAAGAATGGATGCTATATTTTGTCAAATGCTATTTCTTCATCTATTGAGAGGATCATATGATTTTTATCCTTTCTTTTATTAATGTGGTGTATCACATTGATTTATTTGAGAGTATTAAACCAGGTTTGCAGCCCAGGAATAGATCTCACTTGATCATGGTGAATAATTCTCTGAATGTACTGTTGAATTTGATTTACCTGTATCTTGTTGAGTATTTTTGCATCCAGGCAAATCAGAGATATTGGCCTATAATTCTCCTTTGTCTGGTTTTGGAATCAAGGTAATGCTGGCTTCATAGAATGAGTTTGGAAGTTGTCCTTCCATTTCTTTTTTTGGTTTTTTTTTTGACCAGTTTGAGAATAATAGGTATTAACTTTTCTTTAAATGGCTGGTAGAATTCCCTTGGGAAGCCATCTGGCTCAGTACTCTTATTTGTTGGGAAGTTTTTGATAACTGATTCAATTTCATTGCTGGTTATGGACCTGTTCAAATTTTCTATTTCTTGCTGTTTGAGTTTTGGTTGCTTGGTATATAACTTTTCATAGTATTCTCTTATAATTGTTTGTATTTCTGTGCTGTTGGTTGTGATCTCTCCTCTTTTATTCATGATTTTATCTATTCATGATTATATCTATTATCTATCTATCCGTGATTTTATCTTATTTTCTTTTTGATAAATCTGGCTAGGAGTTTATCAATTTTGCTTATTCTTTCAATAAACCAGCTTTCAGTTTCATTGGTATGTTCTGCTGTTTTTTTTCTGTTTCTATATCATTTATTTCTGCTCTAATCTTTATGATTTCCCTTCTCCTGGCTTTGGGCTTTATTTTCTGCTCCTTTTGTAGCTCCTTTAGGTTTAATATTAGATTATGTATTTGGGACCTTTCATGCTTCTTAAGATAGGCCTGAATTGCAATGTATTTCCCCCTTAGGACTGTCTTTGCTGTATCCCAAAGGGTTTGGGCTGTCATATTTTCATTTTCATTTTCTTCCATGTATTTTTAACTTTCTTCTTTAATTTCCTGTTCGCCCATTTATTCTTTAGTTGGATGTTCTTTAACCTCCATGGTTTGAGGGCTTTCCAAATTTTTTGTTGTTGATTTCAAGTTTCATAGTGTTCTGATCTTAAAATATATATGGTATGATCTCGATGTTTCTGTACCTGTGAATGGATTATTTGTGACCCAATATGTTATTTCGAGAGTGTTGCATGTGTACCCAAGAAGAAAGCATATTCTACTGCTTTAGGATGAAATATTCTGTATATGTCTGTTAAGTCCACCTATTCCAATGTGTCAGTCAAAGCCATTGTTTCCTTGTTGATTTTCTGCCTAGATGATCTGTCCATTGTTGTAAGTGGGTTATTACAGTCTCCTACTATTTTTATATTATTATCAATGAGTTTATTTATGTTTGTTATTAACTGATTTATATAATTGGTTGTTTCAAGTTGGGGTATAAATATTTACAAGTATTAGCTCTTCTTGATGAATATACCCCTTAATTATGATATAATGCCCTCTTAATCTCTTCTTGCAGTCTTTGTTTTAAAATCTAGTTTTTTTCTGTATCAGTATGGCTACTATGGCTTTCTTTTGCCCTCCATTAGATGATAGATGGTTTCCATCCCCTAGCTTTCAATCTGCAGGTGTTTTAGGTCTAAAATCATTGTCTTGAAGGCAGCATATCGATGGACGTTTTTTTTCTATCCATTCTAATACCCTGTGTCTTTTTATTGGAGCATTTAGTCCATTTACATTCAGAGTGATTATTGAAAAATATGAATTTAGTGCCACTGTGTTATCTGTAGTGTTGATGTTTCTGATGATATTCTCTAGTCTTTTGAAGTCTTTGTTGCTTTGGTCTTTATTTTTTTTTCTCCATTCAGTGAACCCCCTTAGAATTTCTTGCAGGGCTGGTTCAGTGGTCATAAAGTCCTTTAGTTTTTGTTTTTTGGGAAAGTCTTTATCTCTCCTATTCTGAATGACAGCCTTGCTGGATAAAGGATTTTTGACTGCATATTTTTCCTATTCAGCACATTGAATATTTCCTGTCATTCACTTCTGGCCTGCCAAAGTTCAGTAAATAGGTCTGCTACTAAACTTATGTGTCTATCTTTATATGTTAAGAACAATTTGTCAATGGCTGCTTTCAGAATTCTCTCTTTATCTTTGTATATTGTTTCACTATGATATGTCATGGTGTTGATCTGATTTTGTTCATTTTGAAAGGAGTTCTCTGCCTCTTGCACTTGGATGCCTGTTTCCTTCCCAAGATTAGAGAAGTTATCAGCTATAATTTGTTCAAATAAACTTTATGCCCCTTTTTCTTGCTCTTCTTTTTCTGGGGTCCCTGTGATATAGATATTGTTTCATTTCATGGAATCACTTAGTTCCCTAAGTCTTCCCTAGTGATCTAGTAACTTCAGTTTCCTCCTTTTTTCAGCTTCATTATTTTCTATAATTTTCTATTTCACCTATTCTCTCCTCTCCTTCTTCAATCCTCATTTACACTGTATCTAGTTTATTTTGCATCTCAGTTATAGGATTTTTTAAATATATCTGACGAGTTCTTAGGCCTTTGATCTCTGCATCAAGTGTTTCTGTATGCTTTTTTTTCAAGCCCAAATAGTAATCTATGACTGTTGTTCTAAATTCTTGTACAGATATATTGTTTATATATGTTTGAGCAAACCTCTGTGATTTCTTACTGACCTTTCTTTTTGGGGAGAATTCCTCTGTCTGGTCATTTTGTCTAAGTTTCTGTCTTTTGTGTGTTTTAAAAGCTTGCTATGTTTCTTGCACCTGAGAGTACTGCTATATTAAAAAGGTGTTATACACTGTCCATGGCCTGGCATCAGCAAGTGTTTCTGGTGTATGCTGTGTGCACTCTGCTGTTGCATTTTGGCTGCTTTGGTGCTTTGGCTTGTCAGTCGTCTGCAAATATCCTCCTTGCTTGAAATGGTGGAGTGTTTGTACCTTTAACTAGGTGTGCTTTGAAATTTTTTTAAGTAACCCTGGGAAAAAAAGGTAGCCTGATCCCAAGAAGAGAGAAAAGGAAATGGAACAAAAAGAAAAACCACAGAGTATCAAAAAAATATAAGGCTTATTCCAAAGAAAAAGAAAGGAAAAATAGGAAAAAAAGGCAGAAGAAAAAAAGTAAGGAAAAAGAAAAGAATAAAAAAAAAGCCTGATCCAAAAAAATTGAAAAGAAAACAAAAAACACAAAACAAAATAAATAAGGAACTATAATCCTGATTCCAAAAGAGGAGTAGAAAAAGAAGGGGAAAAAAAGAGTTGTTTATTAGTGCCAGTAGGGTATGGGTATGGCTGTGCTGGTCTAGAGGAGAGGCTGGCTGTGTTGACTGAGTCAGTGTTGCCTCAGTAAATAAGCAGTTGCCAGGCACGGAGGGGTAGGATTTGGTGTAAGTGGGTGTTTTCTCCACTGGGAGCCACTAAGTTGCTCTCCAAAGTCCCACCATGTTGGCATTGGGGGGTGGGGGTAATGCTGCCACCCCAACAGCTCATCCCGACTGGGCATCTCAACCCCCTCTGTTCAGGAAGCCGTCACAGGATAGCAAGGGAAGTCAGCTTGCTCTGTGCCAACATTCTCTTGCATTTTTTAATTTGGTGTGTGGCTAGGATTCAAAACTCAAAATCTCAAAGGACCCAGCATGGGTCCTCCGGGGTATAGCCTCTCTACCCTGCTGATGAAAGGCCTTTCTTTGGTTGGCACTTTCAGGGTCCTTTGTCCTTGGAGAGGCAATAAACACCCTTCCAAATAGTACTGCAAGAAGGTCAATGTTCTTTCCTAGTGCACCCTGGAGATCAGAGACCACTACACCATGCTATGCACCCCAGGGCCAGCTCCCTTTTCCCCATTAACATGCACCACACCTTTGGTCTGGAGAAAGTCATGCACTTTCAAAACCTCAGAGTTTGTACTCGAAAAGCTGTTTGCATAAAAGAACTGGGACACTCAGTATTTCTTCTCCACAGTACATGTTCCAGAGAGGCTTTCCTCTTGTGCTAACTTGATGTCACACTTTCTCAGCTTCTCTCTTTCCCCTTTCTGTCTCCATGGAAAGGGTTTCCTCCCCTCCATTGTGCCACCATTTTTCTCTCCCCCAATTCACATCCATGCACCTTGCATCTACCAAACTTTCTCTTTTCAAGTGTGGAGATCCTTCTGCCACTCCACAGATCAGTTTCCTGAGTTTTTCAAGTAATCTGATGTTAATATAGCTGTGTTTAAAGGAGAAGGAAATCCCAGGGTCCCCCTGCTTCTCTGCCATCTTAACTCCCTTTCCCTGCCTGTCATTTTTTTTATTTGGTTTCATACGTCTTTGTTCTTCCATTGCTGTGTATTTTTAGTTAAGTGATACATTTTTAATTCCCTCTGTAATTTAATTTATTACATGTTTTTGTTTTATTTTCTTAGAGATTTGTCTAATGATTAGAAATAATTTTTATTAATACCAACTTTAATAGTTTATAAAAATTTTGTTCCTATATCACTTCATCTTCCTTCCATTATGTTACTATCAAAAATTACATCTTGGGACGCCTAGTTGGCTCAGTTGGTTAAGCATCCCACTTTGGCTCAGGTCATGATCTTGTGGTCTGTGAGTTCAAGGCCTACATCAGGCTCTGTGTTGACAACTCAGAGCCTGGAGTCTGCTTCAGATTTTGTCTCCCTCTCTCTCTGCCCCTCCCCTGCTTTAACTCTGTCTCTTTCTCTCTCAAAAATAATTAAATATTTAAAAATTACATCTTTATACATTATGTGACTATAATAGATTTATAATCATAGATTTATACTTACTGCTTTATGCAGCTGCATTTATATCACATAGGAATAAAAATTAGTTACAAACAAATATATATTTATACTCTTTAATATTTACCTATATAAATATAAAACTTCAGAATTTCTATTGGTTTCTTTTTATAATTTCTACCTATGTTTCTATAATTTACTTCTTCAGACATGGTTTTCATTCGCCATTTGAACATATTTAAAATATGAATTTAAAGTATTTGTTTAGCAAATCTCATATCTAGGTTTCTTCAGGGACAGTTTCTATCAACTGCTTTTTATCCTCTGTGTACAGGCCATACTGTCTTTTGTCTTTACATGTCTTCTATTTTTTAAATTAAAATTTGGTATTTTAAATAATGTAATGTGGCTACTCTGAAAATTGGATTTTCCTTGCAGTTGTTGCTGCTTATGGTAATTGTTGTTCGTTTGTGTGTTTTTGTGTCTGTGTGTGAATTTCATGTGCTATTTTTGTAAAGTTTGTGTGTAGCCACTGAAGTCTCTGTTCAGTTTGCATAGTGGTGAGATAATGATTAGACAGCAATTTCCTCAAATGCCTGGAATCAATAAATACCCTTAATATGTGCCAAAGGGTGCTGTATGTTGGGGCATGCCTTCAACATTCAGCCAAGCAGTTTAAAACTGTACTTAACTTTCAGTTCCTACTTGTATGGAGCTTCAAGATCAGCTAGAGGTGAGATCCTAGGACCTTCTCAGGTCTTACCTGAGTATTCACAGAGCCCTAGGTATCTGTGTAGCTATCTAGAGCTTTAGGAATACATTGGAGCTTTCAAAGTCCCTATGTACATCTCATTCCTCAGCTATTCCTTTAATCTTTTGGTTAGTCTACTGTTTGGAATAGACATTACCCATTATCTTGGCAAGTTGTCTGTGATTGTTTTCAACAAACACCTGCCCCCTCCAAGAGAGAAGTTTGTTTTGTCTTGTTTTGTTTTGTTTTATTACTGAGATCTGAGTAAGTCTTGTAAGGGGGATCTTTCGGAAACTACCAGACAAGTGAGATAATAACAATTATTTGACAATAAGGCTTTTTGAGAGAGGCTGCCTAGGTATTTGGCACTGCGGGCTGTTATTTGTTAAGGTTATTGAGTAATAAGAGTAGAGGCTAGAACTAGGATAAGTTAAAGTACTACAAAGCTCACTATTCTTTTTTTTATTTTTTTTTAACGTTTATTTATTTTTGAGACAGAGAGAGACAGAGCATGAACGGGGGGGGGGGGATGCAGAGAGAGAGGGAGACACAGAATCGGAAGCAGGCTCCAGGCTCTGAGCCATCAGCCCAGAGCCCGACGCGGGGCTCGAACTCATGGACCGCAAGATCATGATCTGAGCTGAAGTCGGACGCTTAACCGACCGACTGAGCCACCCAGGCACCCCCAAAGCTCACTATTCTTAATGAGATTTAGTTGTATTGTTTGCATAAACACTATCTGGGTGGCTGAAAGCCTTTAACTTCCTGTGTTCTGAAAAAGTTCATTCTGAAAAATTTTACCCAGGCTTTACATTGCCTTTATGGAGGAACACATTTTTGGAGGTCCTTACTGCCCACCCTTTTAGCTGACATTGTCCCATGCAATTACCCTTTGAATTGATTGAGAAGAAGAAATAAACAAATATGTAATTATGGTGTCTATTGTTATTACTGATATAGTTACATTTATTGGTGTTCATTTTTCATGTGGATTATAATTAGTATCTGGTGTCACTTTTCTTTCAGCCTGAAGAACTTCCCTCAGTATTTTTTATAAGGGATGTCTTCAAGCAATAAATTATCTCGGTTTTTGTTTTTCTGGGAGTGTCTTAATTTCTCCTTCATTTTCGATGGATAACATTGCTATATATACAATCTTGTTTAACAATTAATTTTCTTTATTGAAGTATAATTGACATAAAATGTTATTAGTTTCAAGTGTATGACATATTGATTCAACAATTCTAAACGTTATTTTCATTCCACATTTTGACTATGTCATCCCACTGCCTCCATAGTTTCTCAGAAGTCAGCTGTTTTCCTTCTGATTTTCCTGTGTATGATGAATCATTTTTTTTCTTGCTCTTTTAAAGAGTCTTTCTTTGTCTTTGTTTTTTGGAGGTTTGATTATAATATGTTTTGGCTTTTTAAAACTTATTATACATAAAATTCATTTATCATCTTGGATGTACAGATTAACGTTTTTTAAATCAAGGTTGGGATAATTTCAGCTATTATTTTTTTTCAAATATTATTTATTTCTCTTTCTCTTTCTCTTTCCCTTTGCCTTCTGGGACTCCCATTATGTGTACCTTTGATGGTGTCCCACAGGCGTCTTCATTCTTTATTTTTATTTCTCCCTATTCCTCAGACTAGACAATCCCAATTGATCTATTTTCAAGTTTTTTCTCTCTTCTGCCAGTTTAAAGCTTCCACTGAACACCTCTAATAATTTTTTTCATTTCAGTTATGTAACTTTTCAACTCCAGAATTTTCATTTGGTTCTTTATGAGACTTCCATTCTCCTTACTAACAGTCTCTGTTTAGTGAGACATTTTCCAGTATGTTTCTTTAGATCTATGAACATATTCAAAATAGCTTATTTTAACTCTTTGTCTAATAAGTCCAAAGTTCTTCCTCAGGGACAATTTCTATTGAACACTTTTCTGTGTATAGACATTTTTTGCATGTGTCATGATTTTTTGTTGAAAAATTGGCTTTTTAACAAATATAATGTGCCAACTCTGGAAATCAGATCATCTCTCTTCCACAGGGTTTGTTTTTGTTTATTAGTTTAGTGGCTTTCCTCAACTAACCTCTTTTATATATATGGCCACTGAAGTCTCTGCATGGTTAGCTTAATTGTCAGATAATAATTGGATAGAGATTTCTTTAAGTGACTGGATCTAATTTGTTTTTCAGTTGCTGCCAAGGATCTCAGTGCATATGTTAGAGCAAGCCTTCAACACTTAAGCAGGTAGTTTTCAATTATGCCTTAGTTTTCATGTTCAGCATGTGAAAACCCTCATAATCATCTAGAAGTGAGATATTAAGGAATTTTAATGTCTTTCCAGTCAAATAAGAATACAGCATAAATAAAACATAAAATTTAAAAAAATTCAATAGAGGAAATCAACAAAACCAAAAGGTTGTTCCTTGAAAAGTTCAAGAAAATTGGCCAACCTTTGCCTCGAGTGACCAAGAAAAAGAGAAAACTCAAGTTACTAAAATTAGGAATAAAAGAGGGGACATTAGTGCCAATCTTACAGAAATAAGAAGAATTATAAGGGAATACTATGAAAAATCATAAGCCAAAAATTAGATAATCTAGGTGAAATGGAAAATTTTCCATGAAGACACAAAGTACTGAAAACGAGTCAAGAAAAAAAATAGAAAATCTGAATAAATGTGTTACATGTAAGGAGATTGAATTCATAATCTAAAATCTTATCACAAAGAAAATCTTGGAATGATATGACGTTCTTAGTGAATTCTGCCAAAAGTTTAAAGATGAAGTAATATCACTCCTCCATAAACTCTTCCAAAAAAAAATGGAAGGGACACCTCTCAACTTATTTTATGATGCCAATACTGATATGATACAAAACTTAGATAAATATGTCTCAAGAAAATAAAACTACAGATGAATATCTCTTATGAATATAAACACAAAAATTCTCAAAAAATACTAGCAAGAAAAATCTAGCAGCTTATAAAAAGATTTACACATCATGTCAAAAGTGGAATTTATTCTAGAAATGAGAAGTTAGTTTAACATACAAAACATCAGTCAATGCAATACACCATATAACAAAGGACAAACAACTATCAAATGATCATCTCAATAGACACAGAAAAAACATTTGACAAAATCCAACATTTTCATGACAAAAACATTCAACAAGTTAGGAATAGAGACTTTCTCAAGCTGATAAAATACATCCACCAAAAAACCCAGCTAACATAATGCTCAATGGCCTGCTGAGGAAACAGATAAAACATCTAGTATATAGAGTGGTGAGAACTGGGACTAGAATAAAGGTTGAAGCCATAAGATAGAAGGCTTTAAATGCCAAGTTGAGGAAGTTAGTCTTGATTTCATAAGCAATAGTGACTTCACAAGTGGCATGGACTGAGCAGCTGGGTGATTTCTAAAGAACATTCTGGTGGCAGTAGCTGAGAGTAGAGGTATAGAGCTCAATGGATGCTAGGAATAAAGGCCTGGCCTAGGACCATGTCAGCTGAGATGGATAGGAGGGGCTGTATTCAGGAGATATTTAAGAGATAGAATCAACAGAATTCAGTAACTGATTAGATATAGATACTGAGCGAGAGAAAAGAGACAATGACAACTCTATATAAGAGTCTGACTGGCTGGTAATGTCATTAACTAAAATGTTGGAATTCTTTTGGCTTCAGGAAATGGAAAGAGGCAGTATAGCATCATCTGTATATCAATCTTTTGAGACATAAACACTATTACTCTGTTGATAGGCACATTTATTTTCTCAAGGCAAAATTCCTTCCACATTTCCTCATAGAATTTATTTCCAACTGTCATAATTATTCTCCTTTTCTCTTCTCTGGATATCCTCTAATTTCTGTCACTCTCAGAATGCAAGACACAAGCAGAGTGGTGAGGGTGGAGTGAAGAGAAATAGTGAGAGTGAGGGAAAGAGAAAGTATATGTTCAGACAATAAGCCTACAACATAAGGATATGGCCTGAATTTTAACCTTTAACTTAGAGGAGACAATGAAACTAAAAATATTTGGTTATCTTACTCCATCAGTACTATGGTTTTCGTGTCAGAGCTTTCTCTATTTTGACAAGGAATCAGAGTAAATAGTGGTTTTGGACCCTTTAGGGTTAAGTCAAAGACCTAGGAGTTTGGGGCATAACTCCAGCTTAACCTCAGATAATATAAGAGGTCATGGGAAATCTTCCATTCCAGGTACTCTTCACTGCTATAGATGACATTCCATTAGGTTGAACCATATGAAATTGTCAATACTTGGCTATTTTTGACTGGCACAAATAGCAATATCAGATGGTTCAACTTAGTACCTTTATCTATTATAATTATGTGCTTGCTTACCTTACCACTTTTCCACATTGTATGCATGTATACTCACACACACACACACACACACACACACACACACACTAGATTGGCAGCTCCAGTTCTTGATATCTGAGGGAAAAAAGGCCGATATTTGCAGTGTTTGCTGATTTTCCATGGTGGGTACTACTCTCACCATTGCCTATTTTGTCTAACAATGTGTTGTCACTGAATGGGGAGTTGAAGAGATGTGCACAATTTGCTTTTGATAGCTGGTACAAGCTGGCTCTAGCATACCACTGTTTATTTCCACATATCTTTATAGTACTAAGTTCAGAATCTCAGACTTAGCATGAGAGCAGTAATTGCTTGTCAATTTGAAAGTACAACCTCTTCCTGAAGAATCCAAGCTACACAGATAACGGCAGTAATAATGACAGACATGCCCCCTTCCTTTACAGTTTTCCAAATACTTTTTATATCCATTTCATAGAAGTGATATAGGGTAGGAATTCATATTCTTACCAAATAGAGGAAGAAGCTGAGGTTAAGATGGTGGAGTAGTGAGACTCTGGGCTGGTCTCATCCCTGAAATACAGCTAGATCAATGTCAAATCATTTGAACACCTAGAAAATTGATCTTAGGTTTAACAGAACAGTCTGCATAAGTTGAGGGAGAGAATGCAGCAAGTATGTGGTACAAAGAGGTGAATTGGGGGGTGGGGGGGAAGAGACTTGGTGCCTCCCTCAGAGGGAAGGGAGCCATTTTCACAGAAAATAGAAAGACAGAGGGGGAGAGAGCACAGCACATCAGGTTCACTCAAGAAAACACTCCCCCTAAAAGCAGGTAGAAAGAGTGAAAACACGCAGAGGGGACTCCACAAAAAACTATACCCCAAAACCATTGATGGAGGAAAAAGGAGAGGATTTTAATACTGCCAGCTTTTTATAAATAGCAGAGCACAGAGTCTGAAGTTCCAGAGGTTAGCCCCTGGTGGTGCTCCAGTGAGGAAGCAGGGTGGATTCCCCAGAGCATGCAACATATCTGAGAAACCCCTTGGTCTCATGGGGAGAAGCAGTGCCCCTTCTTGGAATGCATTTGGTAGAGGTGATTACAGCCTTTCCATGGGCAAAACACCTGGCAGGCATTATCAAGTCACCATGTTCACCCATATAGGAACAAAGAAACCAGCTGAGGGTAGCAAATGCTGGCGCTGGCTCTGTGTTATGATTTACCATAAACTCTAACCTGCCACTGCACGGTGGCATGACCATTTCCTGGGACAAGCCAACCCTGGCCACTGTGTGACAAGACCCTCTCCCAGATCACTGGGCATCAAAACCACGGGGGTGGGGGTGTGGTGACTGAAGTGTGCAGGTTTGAAACACAGCTGTGCCTGAGATAAAACTCTGTAGAGAGGCACTTCCTGGTAGGTGGACAGCGGACAGGGGGAAGGTGGGAAGCTGACAGAAATGGTGGACACAGGAGGGGTGATTGATCACACATCTGGGAGGGCCTGAGCTTCCCACTCTAGGACTACAGAGTAGGGAGAAGCTATTTTCACCATTAGCCCACCAACACTGATAGACCTCAGTGAGCTAAACAGTGCCACCAAGTGGAGAATGGAGCCATTACAGGAAGCCCTGCACCTGGTGCCCTCCAGCACATCTCCACTAGGGCAAGTTTCCCTGAGAATCAGAGCATCAGGTCCCTCTGCCAGAAGACCAGCACAAATACCTTCTACCTGCTTAGTCTACTGACCATAGAGTGCTGCAAAGTTTCAGTAATAAGGGAAACTGGATCTAGCTTCATTTGGATTTTTTTGTTTGTTCATGTGATTTTTCATTTTTGTTGTTTTTGTGGTTTTGTTTTTGTTGTTTATCTTTTCTTTTGTTTCTTGGATATAGAAAGAGCAAAATGTAAAATTTGTTTTATATTTTTTTATTTATTTTTCTTTCTTCTTATCTCTTTTCTTTTTTTTCTATCAAGCATCTCTTAACAAGCAGACCAAAGCACACCTAAGATCTAGTTTACCTTATTGATTGTTTAAACTTCTTTAATTGTTATTTCATTCTATTTTTATTGTTTTTCTTCCTCCAAAATGATAAGATGGAGGAAATCGCCTCAAAAGAAAGAACAAGAAGAAATGATGGCCAGGGATTTAATCAGTGCATATATAAGTAAGGTGTCTGAAATAGAACTGAAAAGAACAATTATAGGGGCGCCTAGGTAGCTCAGTTGGTTAGACGTCCAACTCTTTTTTTTTTTTTTTTATATGTCACTTCTTTTTTTTTTTTTTTTAATATATGAAATTTACTGTCAAATTGGTTTCCATACAACACCCAGTGCTCATCCCAAAAGGTGCCCTCCTCAATACCCATCACCCACCCTGCCCTCCCTCCCACCCTGCCCTCCCTCCCACCCCCCATCAACCCTCAGTTTGTTCTCAGTTTTTAACAGTCTCTTATGCTTTGGCTCTCTCCCACTCTAACCTCTTTTTTTTTTCTTTCCTTCCTTCCCCTCCCCCATGGGTTTCTGTTATGTTTCTCAGGATCCACATAAGAGTGAAACCATATGGTATCTGTCTTTCTCTGTATGGCTTATTTCACTTAGCATCACACTCTCCAGTTCCATCCATGTTGCTACAAAAGGCCATATTTCATTTTTTCTCATTGCCACGTAGTATTCCATTGTGTATATAAACCACAATTTCTTTATCCATTCATCAGTTGATGGACATTTAGGCTCTTTCCATAATTTGGCTATTGTTGAGAGTGCCGCTACAAACATTGGGGTACAGGTGCCCCTATGCATCAGTACTCCTGTATCCCTTGGATAAATTCCTAGCAGTGCTATTGCTGGGTCATAGGGTAGGTCTATTTTTAATTTTCTGAGGAACCTCCACACTGCTTTCCAGAGTGGCTGCACCAATTTGCATTCCCACCAACAGTGCAAGAGGGTTCCTGTTTCTCCACATCCTCTCCAGCATCTAGTCTCCTGATTTGTTCATTTTGGCCACTCTGACTGGCGTGAGGTGGTATCTGAGTGTGGTTTTGATTTGTATTTCCCTGATAAGGAGCGACGTTGAGCATCTTTTCATGTGCCTGTTGGCCATCCGGATGTCTTCTTTAGAGAAGTGTCTATTCATGTTTTCTGCCCATTTCTTCACTGGGTTATTTGTTTTTCGGGTGTGGAGTTTGATGAGCTCTTTATAGATTTTGGATACTAGCCCTTTGTCCGATGTGTCATTTGCAAATATCTTTTCCCATTCCGTTGGCTGCCTTTTAGTTTTGTTGGTTGTTTCCTTTGCTGTGCAGAAGCTTTTTATCTTCATAAGGTCCCAGTAATTCACTTTTGCTTTTAATTCCCTTGCCTTTGGGGATGTGCCGAGTAAGAGATTGCTACGGCTGAGGTCAGAGAGGTCTTTTCCTGCTTTCTCCTCTAAGGTTTTGATGGTTTCCTGTCTCACATTCAGGTCCTTTATCCATTTTGAGTTTATTTTTGTGAATGGTGTGAGAAAGTGGTCTAGTTTCAGCCTTCTGCATGTTGCTGTCCAGTTCTCCCAGCACCATTTGTTAAAGAGACTGTCTTTTTTCCATTGGATGTTCTTTCCAGCTTTGTCAAAGATGAGTTGGCCATACGTTTGTGGGTCTAGTTCTGGGGTTTCTATTCTATTCCATTGGTCTATGTGTCTGCTTTTATGCCAATACCATGCTGTCTTGATGATGACAGCTTTGTAGTAGAGGCTAAATTCTGGGATTGTGATGCCTCCTGCTTTGGTCTTCTTCTTCAAAATTACTTTGGCTATTCGGGGCCTTTTGTGGTTCCATATGAATTTTAGGATTGCTTGTTCTAGTTTCGAGAAGAATGCTGGTGCAATTTTGATTGGGATTGCTTTGAATGTGTAGATAGCTTTGGGTAGTATTGACATTTTGACAATATTTATTCTTCCAATCCATGAGCAGGGAATGTCTTTCCATTTCTTTATATCTTCTTCAATTACCTGCATAAGCTTTCTATAGTTTTCAGCATACAGATCTTTTACATCTTTGGTTAGATTTATTCCTAGGTATTTTATGCTTCTTGGTGCAATTGTGAATGGGATCAGTTTCTTCATTTGTCTTTCTGTTGCTTCATTGTTAGTGTATAAGAATGCAACTGATTTCTGCACATTGATTTTGTATCCTGCAACTTTGCTGAATTCATGTATCAGTTCTAGCAGACTTTTGGTGGAGTCTATCGGATTTTCCATGTATAATATCATGTCATCTGCAAAAAGCGAAAGCTTGACTTCATCTTTGCCAATTTTGATGCCTTTGATTTCCTTTTGTTGTCTGATTGCTGATGCTAGAACTTCCAGCACTATATTGAACAACAGCGGTGACAGTGGGCATCCCTGTCGTGTTCCTGATCTCAGGGAAAAAGCTCTCAGTTTTTCCCCGTTGAGGATGATGTTAGCTGTGGGCTTTTCATAAATGGCCTTTATGATCTTTAAGTATGTTCCTTCTATCCCGACTTTCTCAAGGGTTTTTATTAAGAAAGGGTGCTGGATTTTGTCAAAGGCCTTTTCTGCATCGATTGACAGGATCATATGGTTCTTCTCTTTTTTTTTGTTAATGTGATGTATCACGTTGATCGATTTGCGAATGTTGAACCAGCCCTGCATCCCAGGAATGAATCCCACTTGATCATGGTGAATAATTCTTTTTATATGCTGTTGAATTCGATTTGCTAGTATCTTATTAAGAATTTTTGCATCCATATTCATCAGGGATATTGGCCTGTAGTTCTCTTTTTTTACTGGGTCTCTGTCTGGTTTAGGAATCAAAGGAATACTGGCTTCATAGAATGAGTCTGGAAGTTTTCCTTCCCTTTCTATTTCTTGGAATAGCTTGAGAAGGATAGGTATTATCTCTGCTTTAAATGTCTGGTAGAACTCCCCTGGGAAGCCATCTGGTCCTGGACTCTTATTTGTTGGGAGATTTTTGATAACCGATTCAATTTCTTCGCTGGTTATGGGTCTGTTCAAGCTTTCTATTTCCTCCTGATTGAGTTTTGGAAGAGTGTGGGTGTTTAGAAATTTGTCCATTTCTTCCAGGTTGTCCAATTTGCTGGCATATAATTTTTCATAGTATTCCCTGATAATTGTTTGTATCTCTGAGGGATTGGTTGTAATCATTCCATTTTCATTCATGATTTTATCTATTTGGGTCATCTCCCTTTTCTTTTTGAGAAGCCTGGCTAGAGGTTTGTCAATTTTGTTTATTTTTTCAAAAAGCCAACTCTTGGTTTCGTTGATCTGCTCTACAGTTTTTTTAGATTCTATATTGTTTATTTCTGCTCTGATCTTTATGATTTCTCTTCTTCTGCTGGGTTTAGGCTGCCTTTGCTGTTCTGCTTCTATTTCCTTTAGGTGTGCTGTTAGATTTTGTATTTGGGATTTTTCTTGTTTCTTGAGATAGGCCTGGATTGCAATGTATTTTCCTCTCAGGACTGCCTTCGCTGCGTCCCAAAGCGTTTGGATTGTTGTATTTTCATTTTCGTTTGTTTCCATATATGTTTTAATTTCTTCTCTAATTGTCTGGTTGACCCACTCATTCGTTAGTAGGGTGTTCTTTAACCTCCATGCTTTTGGAGGTTTTCCAGACTTTTTCCTGTGGTTGATTTCAAGCTTCATAGCATTGTGGTCTGAAAGTATGCATGGTATAATTTCAATTCTTGTAAACTTATGAAGGGCTGTTTTGTGACCCAGTATATGATCTATCTTGGAGAATGTTCCATGTGCACTCGAGAAGAAAGTATATTCTGTTGCTTTGGGATGCAGAGTTCTAAATATATCTGTCAAGTCCATCTGATCCAATGTATCATTCAGGGCCCTTGTTTCTTTATTGACTGTGTGTCTAGATGATCTATCCATTTCTGTAAGTGGGGTGTTAAAGTCCCCTGCAATGACCACATTCTTATCAATAAGGTTGCTTATGTTTATGAGTAATTGTTTTATATATCTGGGGGCTCGGGTATTTGGCGCATAGACATTTATAATAGTTAGCTCTTCCTGGTGGATAGACCCTGTGATTATTATATAATGCCCTTCTTCATCTCTTGTTACAGCCTTTAATTTAAAGTCTAGTTTGTCTGATATAAGTATGGCAACTCCAGCTTTCTTTTGGCTTCCAGGAGCATGATAAATAGTTCTCCATCCCCTCACTCTCAATCTAAAGGTGTCCTCAGATCTAAAATGAGTCTCTTGTAGACAGCAAATAGATGGGTCTTGTTTTTTTATCCATTCTGATACCCTATGTCTTTTGGTTGTCGCATTTAGTCCATTTACGTTCAGTGTTATGATAGAAAGATATGGGTTTAGAGTCATTGTGATGTCTGTATGTTTTATGTTTGTAGTGATGTCTCTGGTACTTTGTCTCACAGGATCCCCCTTAGGATCTCTTGTAGGGCTGGTTTCGTGGTGACAAATTCCTTCAGTTTTTGTTTGTTTGGGAAGACCTTTATCTCTCCTTCTATTCTAAATGACAGACTTGCTGGATAAAGGATTCTCGGCTGCATATTTTTTCTGTTTAGCACACTGTAGATATCGTGCCAAGCCTTTCTGGCCTGCCAAGTTTCAAAGGAGAGATCAGTCACGAGTCTTATAGGTCTCCCTTTATATGTGAGGGCACGTTTATCCCTTGCTGCTTTCAGAATTTTCTCTTTATCCTTGTATTTTGCCAGTTTCACTATGATATGTCGTGCAGAAGATCGATTCAAGTTACGTCTGAAGGGAGTTCTCTGTGCCTCTTGGATTTCAATGCCTTTTTCCTTCCCCAGTTCAGGGAAGTTCTCAGCTATAATTTGTTCAAGTACCCCTTCAGCACCTTTCCCTCTCTCTTCCTCCTCTGGGATACCAATTATGCGTATATTATTTTTTTTTAGTGTATCACTTAGTTCTCTAATTTTCCCCTCATACTCCTGGATTTTTTTATCTCTCTTTCTTTCAGCTTCCTCTTTCTCCATAACTTTATCTTCTAGTTCACCTATTCTCTCCTCTGCCTCTTCAAGCCGAGCCATTGTGGTTTCCATTTTGTTTTGCATTTCGTTTAAAGCGTTTTTCAACTCCTCGTGACTGTTCCTTAGTCCCTCGATCTTTATGGCAAGAGATTCTCTGCTGTCCTGTATACTGTTTTCAAGCCCAGCGATTAATTTTATGACTATTATTCTAAATTCACTTTCTGTTATATTATTTAAATTCTTTTTGATCAGTTCATTAGCTGTTGTTATTTCCTGGAGATTCTTCTGAGGGGAATTCTTCCGTTTGGTCATTTTGGAGAGTCCCTGGCGTGGTGAGGACCTGCAGTGCACTTCCCCTGTGCTGTGGTGTATAACTGGAGTTAGTGGGCGGGGCCGCAGTCCGACCCGATGTCTGCCCCCAGCCCACTGCTGGGGCCACAGTCAGACTGGTGTGTGCCTTCTCTTCCCCTCTCCTAGAGGCGGGATTCACTGTGGGGTGGCGTGTCCCGTCTGGGCTACTTGCACACTGCCAGGCTTGTGTTGCTGGGGATCTGGCGTATTAGCTGGGGTGGGTAGGCAAGGTGCACGGGGGCTGGAGGGGCAGGCTTAGCTCGCTTCTCCTTAGGTGATCCACTTCAGGAGGAGCCCTGTGGCAGCGGGAGGGAGTCAGATCCGCTGCCGGAGGTTTGGCTCCGCAGAAGCACAGAGTTGGGTGTTTGCGCGGAGCGAGCAAGTTCCCTGGCAGGAACTGGTTCCCTTTGGGATTTTGGCTGGGGGATGGGCGGGGGAGATGGCACTGGCGAGCGCCTTTGTTCCCCGCCAAGCTGAGCTCTGCCGTCCGGGGGCTCAGCAGCTCTCCCTCCCTTTGTCCTCCAGCCTTCCCGCTTTCCGAGCAGAGCTGTTAACTTATGACCTCCCAGAGGCTAAGTCGCGCTTGCTGTCGGAACAAAGTCTGTCCGGCCCCTCCGCTTTTGCCAGCCAGACTCGGGGGCTCCGCTTGGCCGGCGAGCCGCCCCTCCGCCCCGGCTCCCTCCCGCCAGTCCGTGGAGCGCGCACCGCCTCGCCGCCCTTCCTACCCTCTTCCGTGGGCCTCTAGTCTGCGCTTGACTCCTGAGACTCCCTTCTGCTAATCCTCTGGCGGTTTTCTGGGTTCTTTAGGCAGGTGTAGGTGGAATCTAAGTGATCGGCCGGACGCGCTGTGAGCCCCGCGTCCTCCTACGCCGCCATCTTCGTCCGGTTAGACGTCCAACTCTTGATTTCAGCTCAGGTCATGATCTCATCATTCATGTATTTGATCCCTGCATCAGGCTCCACACTACCAGTGCAGAACCTTCTTGGGATTCTTTCTCTCCCTCTCTCTATGCCTCTCCCCTACCCTTCTTCTTTCTCAAAATAAACAAATAGACTAAAATAAAATAAAATAAGACAACAATTATAAACATACTATCTGGGCTTGGAAAAAGCATAACACCAGAGAATCCCTTTCTGTAGAGACAAAATAACGAAAATCTAGTAAGGCCAAAATTATAAATGCTATAACCGAGATGCAAACTCAAGTGGAGGCCATAAAAATGAGGATGGACAAGGCAGAGAAGCAAATTAGCTCCATAGAAGATAAAATGATGTAAAATAATGAGGCTGAAACAAAAGCGAAACAAAGGTCAAGGAACACAAAGGGAGACTTAACCAAATTCAGTGATTTGTTAAAACATAGTAACATTCATATAATGAGTCCCAGAAGATGAGGAAAGAGAAAAGGGGAAGAAACTTTATGTAAGCAAATTATAGATGAAAACTTTCCTAATCTGAGGAAGGACACAAACATAACAATCCAGGAAGCACAGAGAACTCCCATTAAATTCAACAAAAGCTGGCCATCACCAAGACATATCATAGTCAAATTCACAAAATACTGAGATGAGGAAGAATCATGAAAGCAGCAAGGGAAAAAAGTCTTTAACCTACAAGGGTATCTACAAGATCAGCTATGCATCAGGTCTGTCCAAAGAAACTTGTCAGGCTAGAAAGGAGTGGCAAGATATATTCAACATGCTGAAGGGAAAAAAATATGCAACCAGGAATATTCTATCCAGCAAAGCTGTCATTGAAAATAGGAGGAGAGATAAAGAGATTCCCAGACAAAAACAAAACAAAACAAAAAGCCAAAAAGTCAGGAGTTTCTGACCACAAAACCAACCCTGCAAGAAATTTTAAGGGAGACTCTTTGAGTGGAAGGGAAAAAAAGCAACAAAGACTGGAAAGGACCAGAGGGCCTGACCAGAAAGACCAACTCTACAGGTAATACAATGGCACTAATTCATATCTTTCAATAATCACTCTGAATGTAAATGCTCCAATCAAAAAACATAGTGTATCAGAATGGATAAAAAAAGACCCATCTATATGCTGCCTACAAGAAACTCATTATAGACCTAAAGACATATGTAGATTGAAAGTGAGGGAATGGAGAACTATCTGTCATGCTAATGGTTGTCAAAATAAAACAGGAAGTTATTTCATACATATTTCATAAAAACTAGATTTTAAAGGAAAGACTGTACCAAGAGATGAAGAAGGACACTGTATCATAATTAAGTGGTCTATCCGTCAAGAAGATCTAACAATTGTAAATATTTATGCCCCCAACTTGAAACACCCAAATATATAAACCAATTAATCATAAACATAAAGAAACTCATTGATAATAATACCATAATAGTAGAGGACTTTAATACCCCACTTACACCAATGGGCAGAAAATCTAAGCACAAAATCAACAAGGAAAAAAGGGCTTTGAAGGAAACACTGGACTGGATGGACTTAACAGATATATTCAGAACATTTTATCTTAAAGCAGAAGAATACACATTCTTCTTCAGTGCACATGAAACTTTCTCCAGAATAGATCACATACTGGGTCACAAATCAGCCCTCGAGAATTACAAAAATATTGAGATCATACCATTCATATTTTCAGATCACAATGCAATGAAACTTAAAGTCAACCAGAAGAAAATATTTGGAAAGCCCTCAAATACATGGAGGTTAAAGAAAATCATACTAAAGAATAAATGGGTTAACCAGTTAATTAAAGAAGAAATAAAAAAAATACATGGAATCAAATTAAAATGAAAACACAACAGTTTTGCAATTCAGGCCTATCTCAAGAAGCAAATACAAAACTTAACCTTACAATTAAGGGAACTAGAAAAGGAACAGCAAATAAAACCTAAGCCAGCAGAAGAAGGGAAATAATAAAGATTAGAGGAGAAATAAATGATATAGAAACAACAACAACAATAACAACAACAACAACAACAACAACAGTAGAACAGATCAATGAAACTAAAAGCTGGTTCTTTGAAAGAATTAACAAAATGAGTAAACCACTAGCCAGACTTACCAAAAAAGAGAGGACCCAAAGAGATAAAATCACAAGTGAAAAAGGAGAGATCACAACCAACAACACAGAAATACAAACACTCATAACAGAATACTATGAAAAAGTATATGCCAACAAATCGTGTAATGTCGAAGAAATGGATAAATTTCTAGAAACTCACAAACTACTAAATGGAAACAGGAAGAAATACAAAATTTGAACAGACCCATAGCCAGCAAGGAAATTGAATCAGTAATCAAAAATCTCCCAAAAAAGGGTGCTGGCCCAGATCCTTCCCAGCAGAATTCTACCAGACATTTAAAGAAGAATTAATACTTATTCTTCTCAAACTATTCCAACAATTAGAAACAGAAGGAAAAGTTCCAAATTCATTCTATGAATCCAGCATTACCTTGATTCCAAAGGCAGACAAAGGCCCCACTAAAAAGGAGAATTACAGGGCAATATCCCTGATGAACCTGGATGCAGTAATTCTCAACAATATATTAACAAATTGAATTCAATAGCTCACTAAAAGAATTATTCACCATGATCAAGTGGGATTTATTCCTGGGCTGTATTGGTGGTTTAATATTTCCAAATCAATCAACATGTTACACCACACTAACAAAAGGAAGGATAAGAACCATATGATCCTGTCAATAGATGCAGAAAAAGCATTTGACAAAATACAACATCCATTCTTGATAAAAACTCTCAACAAAGTAGGGATAGATGGAAAATACCTCACCATCATAAAGACCATATATGAAAGGCTCACAGCTAATATCATCATCAATGGGGAAAAACAGAGAGCCTTTACCTTATGGTCAGGAACAAAACAAGGATGCCCATTCTCATCATTACTATTTAACATAGTACTGGAAGTCTTAGCCTCAGCAATTAGACAACAAAAAGAAAAGAAATCCAAGTTGGCAAGGAAGAAGGCAAACTTTCACTCTTCACAGACAACATGATATTTTATGTACAAAATCCGAAAGACTCCACAAAAACAAAAAAAAAACTGCTAGAACTAACACATGAATTCAGCAAAGTCACATGATACAAAATCAATGTGTGCAAATCTGTTGCATTTCTATCCAATAATGAAGCTGCAGAAGATAAATCAAGGAATTGATCCCATTTGCAATTGCACCCAAAATCATAAGACAACTAGGAATAAATGTAAATAAAGAGGGAAAAGAACCAAACTCTGAAAACTATAAAAACACTTATGAAAGAAATTGAAGAGGACACAAAGAAATGGAAAAGCATTCCATGCTCATGGATTGGAACAATAAACATTGTTAAAATGTCTATACAACCCAAAACAATCTACACATTTAATTCAATCCCTATCAAAACACCACCAGGTTTTTCAGAGCTAGAATGAACAATACTAAAATTTGTATGGAACCACAAAGGACTCCAAATAGCCAAAGCAATTCTGAAAAAGAAAAACAAAACTGGAGGAATCACAATTCTAGATTTCAAAACTGTAGTCATCGAGACAGTATGATACTGGCACAAAAACTGACATATACATCAGTGGAATAGAAGAGAGAACCCAGAAATGGACCCACAACTACATGGTCAACTCATCTTTGATAAAGCAGCAAAGAATATCCAGTGGAAAAAGATAGTTTCTTCAACAAATGGTGTTGGGAAAACTGGACAGCAACATACAAAAGAAGAAATGAGCTTTCTTACACCACACACAAAAATAAATTCAAAATGGATGAAAGATCTAAATGTGAGACATAAAACCATCAAAATCCTAGAGGAGAACACAGGCAGCAACCTCTTTGACCTTGGCGGCAACAACATCTTATTAGATATGTTGCTAAAGGCAAGGGAAAGAAAAGCAAACATGAACTATTGGGATTTCATCAACATAAAAACTACTGTACAACAAAGGAAATAATCAACAAAACTAAAGGCAGCCTATGGGAAAGAGAAGATATTTGTAAATGACATATCAGATAAAGGGTTAGTATCCATAATCTATAAAAAACCTATCAAACTCAACACCCAGAAAACAAACAACCCAGATAAAAATGGGCAGAAGACATGAATAGACACTTTTCCAAAGAATACATCTAGATGGCTAAGAGACACATGAAAGGATGTTCCACATCACTCATCATCAGGGAAATACAAACCAAAACCATTAAGAGATACTACCTAACACTCGTCAGAACAGCTACAATTAACAACACAAGAAGCCACAGGTGTTGGATAGGATGTGGAGAAAGGGGCACCCTCTTGCACTTTTGGTGGGAATGCAAACTGGTGCAGCCACTCTGGAGAACAATATGGAGGTTCCCCAAAAACACTAAAAATAGAACTGCTCTAAGACCCAGAAATTGAACTATTAAGGATTTACCCAAAGGATAGAAAAATGCAGAATTGAAGGGTTATATCCACCTCTATGTTTATAGCAGCATTATCAACAATAGTCAAACTATGGAGAGAGCCCAAATACCCATCAACTGATGAATGGATAAAGAAGAAGTGGTGGGGGCGCCTGGGTGGCTCAGTCGGTTGAGCGTCCAACTTCGGCTCAGGTCACAATCTCGCGGTCCGTGAGTTCGAGCCCCGCGTCAGGCTCTGGGCTGATGACTCAGAGCCTGGAGCCTGCTTCCGATTCTGTGTCTCCCTCTCTCTCTGCCCCTCCCCCATTCATGCTCTGTCTCTCTCTGTCTCAAAAAATAAATTAAAAAACATTAAAAAAAATTTTTTTTAAAAAGAAGTGGTATAGATATAGATAGATAGATGGGTAGATAGATAGATAGATAGACAGATAGAGATAGATGATAGGTAGATAGATAGAGGAATATTACTCAGTCATCAAAAATAATGTTATCTTGCCATTTGCCATGACATGGATGGAGCTAGAATGTATTATGCTAAGCAAAATAAGTCAATCCAACAAAGACAAATGCCATATGATTTCACCCATGTGTGGAATTCAAGAAACAAAATAGATTACCATATGGGTGGGGAGAGAAGACAGGGAAACAAACCACAAGAGACTATTAATGATAAAGAATAAACTATGGGTTGCTGGAGGAAGGTGGATAGCAGATGGGCTAGATGGGTGATGGGTACCAAGGAGGGCACTTGCGATGAGCACTCAGTGTTTTTATAAATGCGGAATCACTGAATTCTACTCCTGAAACAAATAATTCACTGTATGTTAACTAAAATTAAGAAAAAAAAAAACCCTGAGGCCCACAGAAGTGAGAGGATTGCCCAAGGTCACACAATCATGAACAAACCAAAACCAGAAAGGCAGGTCTCATATATAACTACCAGGAGAGCAGGCAGACACTCCTCCTACTGCTGGGCTCTACTCACTGAAACTCAGGTCCACTTTGACCTATAGAGATGATACTCACTGATTCTTGAGCCAAGGGATGGGACACTACAGAGCATTTCTATCAACTTCCCATAATCACTCTGAGTAGTGGCTGCCATGAGCATAACCAGATAAGGAGGAAGCCACATGAAGCCATCTGTATTTTGTATGGTCCTCTGCCAAAGCCAAGAACATGCTCAGCCTTGGTATTAAGAAAGAGACAGAGAGACAGAGATAGGGAGAGACAGAGAGAGAGAAAGATAGAAAAAGGCCATTAGACAGAGAGAGTTCAAGAGATTGAGAGACTCAGGCAGAGAAACAGACTGAGGAGTTGAGAAAATCAAGAGAGCGAATTCCTTTAAGCATGGCAATTTTTAAAAATTTGCAAGCACATACACACATCAAAAATAAAACTCTAAAGTCACTGTGTCTAATGACTGGGTTGTCACAGTGTAGGGTCTTGCTGCTGGCAAGTACAAATGGCTTTTCACAGGTTCCTCACAGACAATCAGTGCCAAAGTATTTGAATAATGTTACCACCTTGCATTTCTATAGCCTTTTACAATTTCTAAAAAGTTCTCTCACATCTGGCATCTACTGCATTCTCCAGTAGGAAAAAATGAAGACTGTCCCCACTGAAGCACAGGACTGGTGGGAAGGAGGCTGCAGGCATTACTGGTCCCAACTAGGTGAGAAAACATGCTCAAGGCTGGGGAGAGACCTATCAAAGTTCTCAAGACTTGCATGTTAAACACTGGCTGTTCCCAGCACAGGACTGCCCCAAGCCATTTTTTCAACTTCGAGGTGAGCAGAGTCCCTCTTCAGCTTAGCCCACCTAAGCCTAGCTCCAGAAGTGACAATTAGAAATACCCTATAAATGCTTGACTTTAAGGCTGGGCTACCCTGAAAGCAGCCCTCAAGGTAGGGACCCTGAGGAAAGAATTTGGTGAATCCTCTGTTTGCACCTTGTATGCAGATACAGCTCAATTGCCAGCACAAAAAGCTGATGGAAACTCATAAAAGCCTAGCCAGGCACCAAGAACCAGCCATTATTATCTCCTTCCCACTCATCTATTTGATCCCACTGTTCCTCACTTTCCTCTTCATTTTGCACCTGGGCTTCTCATGACACCTTAGGCTCCTTACTTGGATGATGGTTTTACTCCCGATTATGCATCTTAGACCTGAACCTGCTTGTTCAGGTACAGCCTCATGCAGGTATTCTGGCTCCAGGTGTTTACAATTTCTGGTAAAAGAAACACTTGCCACCCATTATCTTTGAAGTCTTCATTCCCACCTCTTCTTGGGGTGAGACATTGGACCATGAGCCTGGATATTGACAGCCTTGGCTCTTCTGGGGCTCTTGTGTACAGCCACTAACAGACACTCACAGAACTTAACAAGAAAAGCATGATGGGACCCATACTATTACTTTCCAAGTTGCTGAGGTCTCCACACATGGTGACCAGGTTAACTGGATTCTCTCCTACTACAAGGCCCACACCTACTAAAAATATAAAGTGAGGCTGCCTATGTGCCAGGGATACAACGCACAATGACAGCTAAGATTGTCCATCATATGGGCAGGGCCTGCATGGGCCAGACACTGGACAGAGGCTTTATACATATCATTGCTAATTCCCACAAGTATAGATTATTTCTTCCATTTACAGATAAAGATGTTGAGGCTTACAGAAAGTCTCACTTATTGATGGTCACATAGCTGTTAGTTCTAGAGTCAAGAATAGGACCAAGGTCTGTTTGACTTCAAATATTTAAAAAAATTAGTTTATTTATTTTTGAGAGAAAGAGAGAGCAGGGGGAGGGTCAGAGAGAGAGAGAGAGAGAGGTAGAGAGAGAATCCCAAGAAGGTTCCACGTTGTCAGTGCAGAGCCCGAAGCAGGGCTCAAACCCATAAACCATGAGATCAAGACTGGAGCCGAAATCAAGAGTCAGATGCTTAACCGACTGAGCCACTCAGGTGTTCCATTGACTTCAAAATTCTTAATACCACTCAGACTCTAACAGAATTCCAGGAGTAATGACAAAGGGCCTGTGAATTTGTTCAAAGAGTTCACACTTAGCACACTAAAATGAATGGAAATACCTTCTCTGTGGTGATAACTGTTTAATGTTTGTGAACAAAGATTTTTTTTCAAAAATATTTTCAGTGTTAAAAGGATATTAGAGGACATCAAGGAAAGCAATCTCTCCACACCCCTCTGCGTAAGTTAGGCCACACTTGAGAAACTGTGTCTTGTTCTGAGACCCACACTTGAAGAGGGCCACAAACACTGGAGTGTGTTCAGGAGGGAGTAGAGAAGGCTGGGGAGGGGGCTGAGATCCAGGACACATGAGGAAAGTTGGAATGGCCTAGAACTGTTTGAACTGGAATGAGATGACTTCGGGTGACATAAGACAGATCACATCAAAATCTGCTCCCATCTAATTCAGGACAAGAGCCAAAGTCTTTACAATGGTCTAGAAGGCCCTTTTCCAACTCCCTAATCCCAACATTACCTCTGTGACCTTATCTCCCATGACGTTCTCCTCACTAATTCCACTTTATCTACACTGTACTCCTGGTTGTTCCTGGTATACATTATCTGCTCTTATCTCAGGGCTTTATTTAGCCCCTCTCCCAAATGTGACCTGCTCACTGAGTCTCTCTTGACCATTCTATTTAAATTGCAGCCTCAACCTCCTGTCTCTCCTCCTATACTTTATTTGTCTCCATTGTACATATCACCATCTGACATACTATGCTTCGTTTATTTATTTGGTTTATTGTATGCCCACCCTCCCGCAAAAACAAGTAAGCCCCATGAAACTAGGGGTGTTTATCACTCTTGTTCATTGGTGCACACTCAGCACCTAGAATAGAACCAGGAATATAATAGATACTCAATATTTGTTGAACCAAATAGCACAATCTCTGCCTTCAGATCTGGAAGTGTTGTTATAGGACAGACAGTAGATAGAAGACAGGATCCATGTGGTTCCAAGGAACTAACCTATGCCAATAGCAGCATATAAGAAAGAACATATTAGTGGATGGCTGCATACAAAAGAATGACACTGGACCACTTTCTAACACCATACACAAAAATAAACTAAAAATGGATTAAAGACCTAAACATAAGACCTGAAACCATAAAAATCCTAGAAGAGAACATAGGCAGTAATTTCTCTGACATTGGGCATAGCAACATTTCCCTAGATATGTCTCTTAAGGGAAACAATTGAGACTATTGAGACTATGTCAAAATAAAATATTTTGCACAGTGAAGGAAACCATCTACAGAAAAAAGTCAATCTGCTAAATGGGAGAGGATATTTGCAAATGATATATCCAATAAGGGGTTAGTACCCAAAAAATATAAAGAACTTGTACAACTCAACACCAAAAAACAAACAATCCAATTGAAAGATGGGCAGAGGACATGAATAGACTTTTTTTTTTTCAAAGAAGACATACAGAACAACAATAGACACATGAAAAGATGCTCAACATCACTCATCATCAGGGAAATACAAATCAAAACCACAATGAGATATCACCTCACACCTGTGAGAATGGCTAAAGTCAACAACACAAGAAATAACAAATGTTGGCAAGAATATGGAGAAACAGGAACTCTTGTGCACTGTTGGTGGGAATATAAATTGATATAGCCACTGTGGAAATAGTATGGAGGTTCCTTAAAAAATTAAAAATAGAAATACATATGATCCAGTAATTGCACTACTAGATATTTATCCAAAGAAAACAAAAACACTAATTTGAAAAGTTATATGCACCTCCCTGTTTATTGCAGTATTTTTTACAATAGTCAAGATATGGAAGCAACTTATGTGTTCACTATAGATAAATGGATAAAGACGTAGTGTATATGTATAATGGAATATTATGAACCCATAAAAAGGGTGAGTTCTTGCCATTTGTGACAACATGGATGGACCTTCTAGGTATTATACTACGTGAAATATGTTAGACTGAGTAAGACAAATACCATATGATTTTACTTATATATGGAATCTAAAAACAAAATAAATGAATAAAAATATAAATCCAGAATCAGACCTATAACTATAGACAACAAACTGATGCTTGCAAGAGGGAAAGGGGGTGGGAGATTGGGTAAAATGGGTGAAGAGGAGTGTGAGATGAGGCTTCTAGTTATGGAATAAATAATGCATGGGAATAAAAGTTACAGCATAGGGAATATAGTCAATGGTATTGTAATAGTGTTGTATGATAACAGATGGTAGTTATACTGGTGGGAAGCAAAGCATAGCATATAAAGATGTTGAATTACTATGTTGTATTCCTGAAACTAATGTAACATTGTGTGATAACTTGGGAAAATGAATAAAATTTTATACCATAAGATGGCTGACGGGACTAAAATAGGCTCTGGTCTCTGGCTTGGAGGCCCCACTTTTGGGTTCTTCTTGCCCTGTTTGCTGCACACACGAAAACCCGCCACAGATATGGAAGCTGACAAATATTAATTACCCTTCTTCCCTTCATTCGGAGCTCAGATCTTTGGAGAAACGGGTCACCTCTGAGCCCACCAGTGTTAAATAAATCTCTGATCCACCAAGATCTCCAAGTGCCGCTTGGTTTTTCCACCAGCGTTCCAGCCTTGTTCCATAATACATTTGGTTCTCTGACCAGGAAAACCAATTGCGCTGGCCCATTGTTGCCACCGGTTTGGGAGAATGGCGAGGAGGTGACAGAAGGAGGAATCACAAGGGAGAAGGCACGCCCAGCCTGAATTTTGGCATTCTCCCACTCAGTTGCTTCGGGCCGGCCCCACTCCTCTGTTCCTGCTGGACTCGAGGAGACTTGGCAGGTGAGGACCTAGACCTGACATCAGAACTGGTAAGACTGGGGCCCAATCTAGTCAGGCCCACTCACAAGAGTGGAAGGGGGACCTGATCACTCCCTGGAGACCTCAGTGGTCTCCCAGGTAGGAATTCTGTGGGAAGGAATGTAATAACCTCTGGTGTATATGTGAGTGTGAATGTGGGACTCAGTCTAGCTTGCCTGCTGAGTTAGATTCTGTGGCTCCACGGGCGGGCACCCTCAAGGTCCCCAAAAGCCAACGGAGTCTGAATGGGCCCATCTGTGATTCCGAGGTGAATGGCACACATTCTGTGGTGGCATCGGAATAGTTTCCAATCATAAGTCACAAAGCTGAGACTTATGGCTAAGTTCAGCTAAGTTCCTTCAGGATACAGCCAGATGGGCATCTGACTGGTCTCCTCATTAGAGGGGCACCCCTATCCCACTGTCTGTCTTTGTTACTACACCTCACGGGAACATTATGGGGTCAGGACAGAGCAAAGAAGGGGTTTTGGGAGACTATGGAATTAAGATACCCCCCGGCATGTTAAGGACCCTATGTGAGTTAGAATGGCCCACTTTTGGTGTAGGAGGGCCCTCTGAGGGAACCTTGGATGTCCCAGTGGTTCGTTGCATCTTGCATGTTGTCTCTAGAGACCCAGGTCACCCTGATCAATTTCCATACATCGACTCCTGGCTTGAAATTGCCCAAAATCCTCCGCCTTGGGTGCAATTCATCCATAGCAAGCAGAGCCAGGCAAAGGTTTTAACTGCTTTATCTGGAGACTCACCCAGGGAGCCAAAGAAGCAACCCACCAATCCCCTAGTGTTTGGAGGAGACCTGGAGGAAGATCCCATCTTTCTGCCACCTTATGACTCACCGGGTTCCCTTCTCCCTGCCCCTGAGCTTGAAACTCCTCCCCCATCTGTCTTTCCTCTGCCACTACCGCCGCCCATCTCTCCTCCCTTCCCAGACTCAGAGAACCCTCCCCCACAAGGACCAGTGGCCAGATTGCACGTTGGGCCAGGCACAGGCACTCTCCAGTTGCCGGTCTACATCCGCCAGTACCAAGAGGCTCTCCTCCAGGGGATCAGAGCAGGGGCTGAGAAGCCCATGAATATGCCCAGCAACAAGGGGATTCCCCCGGGGATTATTATGAGAGGCTATGCGAGGCTTACACCCCATTTGCTCCAGAGGCACAAGAGAGCCAGGACAAAAGGACAGGAAATGTCTAGCCGCCCAAAGGGGGGAGGCCCAGAACCTCCTTAGTAAGGGGTCAATGAGCCTACTGCAAGGAAAAAGGACATTAAAAGAATAAATGTCCCAACAGGGGAAGTCCCAGAAACCCAGCCAATATCAGGAGGAACCTCGAGAAGGAGACCTTATTGGTCTTGCCAAGATAGAATCAGACCAAAGGGGACACTGCCTCTCTCTCCCTGTTCCTCTGCCTAATAGATGTGAGGGATTCTCCCTTATTTCCCAGGTTAACAACTTAATTGGAGCCAACTGTGGTTAGTCTACCTCGGGATAGGGACTTTAAGGAATGTTCCCAAGCAGTTGCTGAAACTCTATTTGTTTCTGGGAAATTCCCTGTCTTCTCTGGCCTGATGTGGACTCCATATTTCCACTTTGGTGGAAAAACCATGGCGTCTGCTCCTCTGAGTTAAGGTTTTGAATTAGGTTTTCCTTCTCTGCCTTCTACTGGCACCTTGCCTCTTCTGCCTGCCCCTCCCCCTGCTGTTTCTGCACCAACTTGGGTGTGGTATACATAACTGGTTCCTATACCCACCTCAGTGCTTCAGGCACCATTGGCTCCTCCTCCCATCCTCAAGGTCAAAGAGTAAAGTGTACCCCCTTGGACATCTAGGTCTTTTCCAAATAGGATGGAATGAACATAGGTTTGTGATTTTAACTTCTTATTGCAGAGAAATTAAGGCTATTTGGACCTATTGGAAAACATGCTTTGTATTTAATTGGTTCATGAATTTACCATCTAAAAAAATTCTGGTGTAAACACGTCTCAGTTGGTTACTAAGTCCTCAATTGGAGACTAAGGTTTCCTAAGAGTTAAAATTCTGCTATGTGTACTTAAGACTGATGGAAATAAGCAACCCATATGTAGGAAAGTAGGAGGTATGTAAGAAAGATATAAGGAATGGAAATACATTTTTGTTAAGGGTAGAAGAAAGTAATTTTGTCCTAAATGAGATTGGTTTTTTGGAGAGAAATGGCTTTGGGGCAAAGTTTGAAGGCAAAGGAAAGTTGTAGAAGGTTCATGGAGATCTTTGGAAAGGAATTTTGTGTGTGCTCACGATGGACTAAGGTTGGGATGAATGGAATTTTAAAAGTTCACTGGTATAAGGTTGAAATTCTGCTTTTCTCTCTGCTCAAATGACAAAATTTTCTTGGACTGTTGATCTGCTCTTGATGAGACAATGCAAACAAAGGTTTGTCTTCTGGGAAAACCAAAGTTTTAGGTCTCATCTTTATCAGGTCTTTGATTCTTTAGTTAAACCTTTTCAATGTTAAAGGATCTAGGTTTTGGTAACAACTATATAATGCTACACATTCACCTTTAGGATCTTTTATTGCCACCTTGGTTGAATAAAGTTTTAACATTTGTAATAATCTGTAATCCTATTTAGGATGTACTTATAACTTCCTAAGGTTTTAACAAACTTCCCAGGATTTGAATGGTAAGTGAAGTCTTTTTGACCAATTAGGCCCTTTTATTTGGGATGCTAAGTTACTTGGAAGATCACGGTCGTACCATGGTAAAGCTTAGGTTGCATTGCACAGGTAAATGTTGTAACTGCCAAAATAGATATGCAATTCCTAAAGTTTTAGTGTTTTGGTATAAGGTCATCACTTAATATTCTGATTACTTGAAGTGCTATGTGTCACAGAAATAACCAAATTTCTTTGTCAATTGCATCATAATGAACTCTCATCAGATCTTTAACAATGTCTATTTCTGAGATTTTGTCATTTATAATTGTTCTTATTCTCTCACAAAAACGTGTTTCTTTTTCAAGGAGATTTACAAAAAGGACTTTGGGGACAAATAGAGGTATTCAACAGCTTTAAGATTAATACTAAAATGGGTGAGAATTTCCAGAACTAAAAAGCTACATTCAAATTGAACAAGAATTAGGAACATGGGATTAAGTGAACTGAGGGAGATTATAGTTTTGTGATTCTTGTTGCAAATATTGCTGGTTCTCTAATGTTTCCTCTTCCAGACTAAGGAAACTTTCTCTTAAGATATCTATGATATACAGAAATGTCATATGCATTTGTAAACTGCAGAATTTATCTTTTCTCTCTACATAACTCCCCTGAAATTCAAAAACTCTCAGTGAGTATTCTTTCTTTCATGGCAATTACAATTGTTTGCATAAGTTCAATAAGCATCTATTCATCTTGTAACAGGTCAGCATTGGAAATACTGGTTATTTTACCAAGGCTTTGACTGGAATGTCATATTTGAGAGTGACATTCATAGACTCTGATATGGCCAGGCAGCTTTAAGGAACTAAGGTTGGCTTTATGAAACATGGAGCCATAAAGCCCCTTGGAAATGTTGGCCTGATACCTTGCTTACAGAGTTCCCGGCAGCCTCACCAGGTGAGTAAAGAAGGTCACTTCCTGGCAGGTGCAGGAACCTCAGGATATCTTGGGGATCTCATGAAGAGGAATTCGCCCAATTCCACAGGTATTGCAGGCCTGTCTGACGGCAAGTATTTGGCGTGGCTTCTGGCCTGGAGAGGCTACTAAAAGTTCAACCCAGAGATTCCTTATAAAAGATTCCAGCAAAGCAAACTTTAAAAGATCCTCATGATCAATCGCTATTCTTGCTGAGCTTATGTAAATAATTAGGCCTGGTTTGTTAAGCCTGGACTTGTTCTACAAATGCATTGGTCTCAATTTGGCTGTCTCTGGAAAGGGGGATTTTTAGAGAGAAAAACTATGTTTCCACAATGTACCTATAGGGATGTTAAATTCTAGTTCTGATTGTCTGTAAATGTTTGTTGTTTGCCTAAACTAGACAACTGGAGGTAAACTTCAGAAAATTTGTCACGGTATTTCATGTGTAGACAATCTTCTGTGCTTGTTATTCTGTGGGGATAATAATAAGACTCCATGGACATGTGATTAAACAACTGGAAAACACGGTGGATCTCTAAATATGCAAACCATATCTTCCCTAAACCTGATCTGACAGTTACCAGAAACCTGCCCCTTTCGAAGACTTGGAGGTGGACTTTACAGACATACAACCAAATAGAGGATTCAGTTTCAGGTATCATCCCATGGGTCCACCACTCCAGAGCTAAGAAGGCCAACTCAAAGGAACCCTCAACCTGGCAAAGTGATCCAGATCCAGTAAACTCGCTTAAATTGACCCTCAAAAAGACACTGATCCCTGAGATCTCCAGCCCTGCTCCAGCCACACCCTGGAAGTTGGCTGGCCTGTGCACAGCAGAAACTTGAGGAATCAACATATGGACTGAGCCCAGGGGTTCGGATGCAACTCTGCCAGCCCTTGCCCCTTACTGGTGTCATAGCCCTGATCTTGCTTCTTGCTGTTGGGCTAATAGAGACTGCACCAACAAGCTGGATATGGAATGGATGGCAGACTCCCTGGTAACCTTACAAAGCCAAATAAACTCCCTGGCAGTAGTGTCCCTCCAAAATAGGTGAGCCCTCAACCTCCTCACTTCAGAAAAAGGAGGGACTTGTATATTTCTGGGGGAGGAATGTTGCTATTTTGTAAACCAGTCAGGGATAGTCAGGACTAAGTTTAAGGAACTCAAGGAAAGAATTCAACTTAGACAACAGGAAAATATCAGTCAATGGAGAGGATGGGATCTCACACACTGGGCATCCTGGCTCCCTGCCCTGGCAGGGCCCCTCCTTTCCAGAATTTTACTTGTGACCATCGGCCCCCATATACTAAATACCCTGGTACGTTTTATTGAAAACACTGTTGCTCACCAAACTGTAGCACATATCTTAGCCCTGCGAGGGTACCCACCCCTAGAGCTAAAAAGTGATGTCAAATAAAAGACTTTTTAAAAGGCATCAAAGGGGGGAATGTTGGGGAAATCAATAAAATTTTACACCATAAGATGGCTGATGGGACTAAAACAGGCTCTGGTCTCTGGCTTGGAGGCCCCTCTTCTGGTTCTTCTTGCCCTGTTTGCAGCGTGCACAAAAACCTGCCATAGTTATGGAAGCTGACGACTATAAATTACCCTTCCCCCCTTCATTCGGAGCTCAGATCTTTGGAGAAACTGTCTCCTCTGAGCCCTCCAGTGTTAAATAAATCTCTGATCCACCAAGATCTCTGAGTGCCGCTTGGTTTTTCCGCCAGCGTTCCAGCCTGGTTCCATAACAAACTATACTTAAATAAAGAAAAAAATAATTTAAAAAAGAAGGCACATCCTAGGCATTAAAACTTCCCCAGGAATCTATGCCAGTGGAAGTGAGAGGAAAAAGGACAGCTGGTGTAGGAAGAATTTAAGCATCAAAAAGTTAAGGGTAAGGAAAGGACTGCAGTTTGAGATTCTATGTTCTCCAAGACCCTCATTTACAGATGAATAATCTGAAGCTCTTAGAAACCACCCAATTTTCCATCAGTTGCAGACAGAGCAGAGACTAATGTCTTGGTGTCCTGAATTCTAGGATAGTGATTTTTTTTTTCAATAAGGCAGCATTTTTGTGGCAGAGTAATTTCTGGAAATACATTTGTTTGTGTCTGTTGTTCCTCTATGTCCTCACTCCCCATTCCCCTGCACCTTGGTGGTAACCAGGTTCTTGACAGACCTCTTTCAAGAGGGATTTCAGCATAGAAAGCAGAAGCAGGCTGAAGTGACCAAATCTATCATTCTTTTATAAAAGCCTAAAACCCCCATTGAGAACATACTGTCATAAAGGAGAAGGAAGAGGCACTGAAAAGCCCAAAGAGAAAAAAAAGAGAGAGAGAGAGATCCCTACCTCTCCCAGCCCCACCTAGAAAGGAAGAGTCTGGGAGCACTATGAACTCAAGCACTACATAGTGTAGTTCCTCAAGGATGGAGGGAGATGCCTCTAATGTACCCAGAGGGAGGTAGAATTTAAGTCCCTAGGGCTCTCAGCTTCCCCTCTCCCACTGCTGGTATAGAAGATGAGGGTGTCAGTGGTGATTGGAATAAGTTAGAGATTAGTTGCCCTTGCCCTAATTTCTTGGTACCACAAGTGCCCCCTGAATTCTAGTGCCACACTTGAATAGGCCTCCAGTCACAACTGACATGGAATTTTCTGCTTCTCTGTTAGGATGGGATGGGGAGTTTGAAGTCCTAATTTAGTTACAAAACAAAATGAAACAAAGCAAAATAAAAGGAATACTTATTGCCTACATACATCTGAGTTTATAGACAGAGATAGATGCACATTCCATTTTTGTTTTGTTGAAGAACATTACTTTTAATCATGGCATTTGTGGCCAGGCAGAGCACCCATTTCCTGTTAGCAATGGGTACTGCACAGGAGCCCTTGGGAAATCTCATCAGATGTTCCACCTACTAGGAGAACAATATAGGAAATGTGCTCAGGTATCCTGAGAGAGAAGGTGGAAAAGCAAGAAACTGAAAAAACAGAGGAGAACAGCCTTCAAGAGTCCATCAGATGGCAGTTATTCTCCCAGAGAATGAGACTATTTCCCACTGTGACCATTAAGTGGTTTATAATTAAGTAACTCTTCATGAGGCGGTGCTCCAATTGATGGTGGAGGTCTGAGAAGTGGGAGGCCTGTTCTCCAGGCATCTAAGTGCTCATGTTTATTGACTCACTCTGCTATTCATCATATTCATCTTGTTCAGCCTTTCCCAGGCTGCTTATTAGCAGGTTTAAGTGGGCCTACCTGGCTGGGAACAATTCTCAGAGATCCAAGTCTGGGGGTGGGAGTGGGGGAAGGGAGTCCCTCCCTGGACTGACAAAGGCCTCTGATCTTGGCTTAGAGCTGGGAGATCTGCCTGGACACAGTGGAATAAGAAGGTATCCAAAGGTCTCCTTTAGCTTTAGGATGCTCTCACTTTGGGCCTGCTGCTGGGGGCATTTCTGGGATCCACCATGGCCATCCCTGATGGGCAGCTAACTAGAAGCTTCACTACAAGTGTGATAGGAAATGCAGGAGATTTAGAGTCCAGTTAGCTGGCTGTGTGAAATTTGCCAAGGGTCTTAACCTTTCTGAGGCTCAGTTTTCTCATCTTAAAATGTGCATAACAATAATGTTAACCTCATAGAGTTAAGGTATGGATTACACAAGATAGTGTGGCACATATCAATGATATTATTAATTCGGTGTTTGAGGAATTATTAATAGTAATCTTTCTCTTCCACCACATCTTCTATCCCTACCTTCTCTCTTTCTCACTTTGACTCACAGTCAATGTTCTGTATTACCAAGTCATTTCACTTGTCTATGGCTCCATTCCTACCTTGGTAAAGTGGGGATGAGATCATCTGCTCTGCCCACCTGTTTCAGGGGCCTTTTAAAAAGATAATGGAGATGGAAGGAAGTTGCAGATTAGAAAGTGCTACCCTCAGGTCGCTTGCTTTTATTAGCTAGGTCTGAATCCCAGAAGCCATGCAGCTCAGCTGAAGTGTAGGAATTATACAGAGAAAGAACGTGGTCAGTAAGGCCCAAGCCCGATGTGGGTGGGGACAGTGGGGAGCTAGCAGCTTGTCTGCAGCATCCCCCAAAAGGCTTGTACAAAGGTATCTAATCTGTTGGGTCTACATATGCTCTAAACAGAAACTAAGAACAAAGGCAGTCTGTTCACTAGGTACAACCCCAGCCCTTAAGCAGACCAAAGAACAGCACTGGAGCTGATCAAGGTGGTTTCCTTAGTTATCTAAGGAAGGTATTAGGAGGTTACCTCCACCAACATCCCCTTCCAGTATTGCAAAGGACTCCCCAGAGGATCACAGTGAAGGCAGACATCAGTTACAGCAGAACGGGAGGAGCTCTTACCAATCATCTTGTTCAGCAGGTGCAATGTACCAGAATCATGTGGGGGCACGCACCACAGAAAAGAACTCCACTCCAGGCCAACTGAGCTAGAAGGGGGTGGGGAGTGCTGAACTTTGGCAGTTGAAAAGGTTCCATGGGTTACTCTATGGTAGCCCAATCTTCTGACCTGCATATGGAAACTAGTCTAGTCAAATCTATGCCCATGCCACCCATATATTGTTGATGGAGAAACTGAGACTCAGAAGAAGAGTTTTGCCCAAGCCCAGCTGATGATGAGGGATGAAAATTAGGGCGGAAATCTAGGCCTCCCATACTACACAACCCCTTGAATTTCCATTGGATGTAATAAGGTCTTTCTAGATCTTGCTCCAAAATTTCTCTGAGCAACCATGGCCCTCTTCCTTCCATGAGCAGTCCATGACAGAGAATTCAACTTCTATGAATTATTAACTCCCATTCCAGGAGGTTCTCTTGTTTCTCTCATTAAACTGCTTTTATTTTGGCTTTTCTTGATTCATGAGGTACTGGGGGCCACCAAACTTTTCTGCTAGTCTGGGAAAGGATCCCAAGGGGCTTTCTTATGTGTCTTTGGCAGCACAGTCTACAGTCTATAGCAGTTTCAAGCAGCTACTATTTCAGACCTTCTGGCTTGGACATGGCAATTGGGAAGAACTCAAGGGAGCCCACTAGCAGGTGTCAGAAGCCCTTTCTTATCAGGAGCGAAGGGTGAGACACATGCTTCCCACTCAGCCCCACACCTGAATAGGTGGAGCAGGCAGCTGCCCAGCCAGTATCTCTGTCCATAAACTTGGGTAAAGAATGCCTGCCATTCCTGCAGCTTGGCTGGAGAATCCCACCATTTAGACAAATCCTTTTCATGAAGCCATCAGTAGTAGGTCAACACCTCTACCTCCTGGCTGATGGAGATGCCAGCACACTTGCATGAACTGAGGCCAGTTTTAGAAGTGCTAGTAAACCCCTGGAAGTTCTCAAAATGTGCAAAGTGTGATGGAGAGTTTACCAACACAGCATCAGAGAGATGCAGGGCATGACTTGGATAAAGAACTGAAGTTTCCTCTACTTTTAGTTTCAGCTCTGGCTTCTATTTCCCCTGCTGGGTGATTCCCACCCCCCATCAACCTCCTTGCTTTCTCCATTTCCCTTCAAGGCTAAACCCAACAACCATGGGTCATGGCATGCTGCTGTGGAACAAACCAGAAAAATTCACTTTTTTTTGACTGGGGGTGGGTTCTTCTTGAACCCAGTTTATTAGCATTCAGCAAAAGAAATATATATTATTACAAATAGGCAGTGTATCAAGATATCCAGGTGTCAAGGAGAGCTAGGATTGGAGAGGTCACAATCCAGACAATCCTGTGATGTCTCAAGGAATAGGGAAGGGGAAGCTAGGGTATTCACAGGGGCCATGCTCCCCATTTTACACTGGGAGAGAAAAAACTCTTATACATGGGGTGGGGATGTACTGCAGTTACCAATTTCTTCCCTCTGTCCTCTAGCCATTTTATTTAATGTGACCTAAATATACATTCCTGGTTTCTTCTACACCCTGCCCCTATATACAGCAGGGGAAATAAGCACCAATAGTAACAAGAATAATAATTAAATAAAGCCCTGCCTCTCAGTAGGCCCAACCATCACACATATACATGCCACGTGGATTTTCTTCTTTGGAGTGACTGTAGGATAGAAAAGTGGGAATCAGACCAGCAAGCCATCACCCTGATGGTCACTGTTCCCCGAAATACCATTTGTATGTGAACTGGAGCAGGACAGGGCAGGAGGGGATGGTGATAGGGGGATAAATACTCCCAAAGCAGCAAGAGGGGTCAAGGAGTTTCCCAACATCTCTTCTGGCAAATGTCACAATCAACTGAGCTCTTGGGAAGTCCCATGCAAGGATTTCCTCAATGAGATGTCTAATTCCTAGTGGTTAAAGCATCATTGTCCTCTGTCTCCCCAGCTTCTTAGGGAGAAAGGACATGATAGAAACCCCATGTCCTTCCCACTGGGTGGAAAATGCCCCCAAAATGCTTCCTTTGGAGAAACTCAACATGGCAAATAGTACAACATGGGTACTCTGATTTCAAAATGAAAGCACAAAATATAAAAAAGGAGGGAGAGAAAAAGAGGGAGAGTGAGAGATGGGTACTTTCAAAAGGTCTACACATGGGGAAGGGGCAGGGCCCAAAAGAAAAAATAAAGCCATAAAACAATATGCTATTTACCAGGTTCCTCATGCCTGAAACATCTGGCATTTGTCATAGTACCTGGGCATATTTGTCGTTCCTGTGAAGGAGGGAGGGGGTGGACAGTAAGATACATTGGGGTGAAGGGAGAGGAAAGAGGGAGGGCCCTAGGCAGTTGAGATGCCAGCCCTCTGCACAAGCAGCAACAATTTTTGTGTCATCTTTGTTTTGTTTAAAACTATAAACAGCACCGCTTAAAAATAAATCATAAAAGAACAATTGATAAACATTGTTTTCCATGAATATAAAATGCAAACAATACAAAAATAGATAATTGACTTTTGATATATATATATATATATATATATATACATATATATATATACATATATATGTATATATATATATATACACACACATATATATACATATATGTATATATGTGTACATATATATATATATATATATATATATATATATATATATATATAAAACAACTCGGATGCAACATACACATGGGTAAACTTGAAGTCTCCCTGCTAAATCCCCCATGCCTCCCTCTAGCTATTGGGCCCAGGGGCCAAGGGCAGGTGGCATGGTGGCACTGGGAAGGGTGGGAGAGTTGCTGGCAGCAGGATGACAGGAACACACCTTGGGTGTAGGAAGCTACTTCCCTGCTTGGTACAGCACTGAGGAGGGAGAGAGACTAGTGTTGACCAAAGTCTTTGGCCCAGAAGGTTCATGGACAGGTGCCCAAGCTGAGTGCCCCAAATCAGGGCTTCCTTGAAGGCACTAAATCACAGAGAGACTGGTGGCCCTTAAAGAAGCCTGATAGGTGACCTTCTCTATCCACAATCATTGTTTCTCCAAGGACTGGTCTCATCTGACAATTCTCAGGATCAGAGCTGTCTGGTACTAAAAGAGCCTTCTGGGTAGCAAGATGATGGCAGAAACCTCCTCTCAAGTCATATCTTCCCATGAAATCACATCCACAAGCATTATCCCAGGACCTTGCAATGCAGATATGGTATTCATCTGGTCACAGCCTAAGAGATGTGGACTTGACATCAACACCTTTAATAGTCTGGGGCATATTTGCTGTCAGTCAAGCAAGCACTAGTTATCTTTGGGAAGAGGCCTGGAGTTTGATTGGTTCTCCCAGTATCACCCTGTGCTGCCATTCCATGTCCCCAGCCATATCTTCCTTCCTTTTCTAGGCTGTAGCTGGTATTTGGCCACGAACTGCTTGGATCCAGAGTGAGAGTCAAAGGAGCATGCTTCTGCAGCCATGCACCTTGACTATCCCACTTCTGGTGGTGAGTATTGTGTCCTTGGGCTGGCTAGGACACTGAAAGGACTTGAAGGCAGTAATGTTGTCCAAACCACGAGGTGTTGCTCAGTTCTAGGCCCTACTCTGTGCTATGTGACCTTCCAAAGCCAAGCAATGTGTGTCAGGACTATGACTTCTCCCCTCAGGGGCAGCATGTCTTGTTGCCCTCTTTTCACTGAGGGCAGCCCTCTGCCCTTGGCCAAAGGCTGACCACCTACTTTTTCTTTTCATGGGCTGGTGGCCCAGTAGACTCTGAAGGCTGGTGATGGCTCTACTACCTGCTATGGCCAGCACAGTCCACATACAGATAGGAGCTTGAACTGCCCTGAAGGACAAGCAGAGAGAGAGGAGGCAAGTAGCAGGGTTTCCCTTGTTGTAAACGCATTTGGTGTACTTTCTGCCAAACAGCCAGGCCTACTTCAGCCCTACCCTCCCAGGGAAACTTCGGTAAAAGGCCAAATGGTTGGAATTTGGGCATTTCTCTTCTGGAATGCTGTGCTTGGGGTGAGGAGGGCCTTCCTCATGCTCTTTCTCTAACTCCATGAGGGATGTATTTCTTCACAATACAGACAGAGTTAGCCCGAAGAGCTGGTCTGGGTCTCTTGAGCAGTGCTGTTGGTGTCATGCCAACTTTTGTGGTGCTTCCAGGTGTGTAGCTTCTATCAGATAGATTTACTCTTTGTGGGAAGGAGCACTACCAACCCCAATCTGAGAAATGGTGACAAAGACCAGCACAAACACATTCCTTGGCCAAGGGGAAGTTTCCCATAAAGTCACCTTGACTCAGGGGGCCAACAGCCTCTGTTCCCAAGAGCCCTGTTGACCTTCTAACAGGCATGGAGATAAGCGGAGCCAGGGTTGGGGGGCAAAGATTATAATTTGGGTCAACACAACCAGGCAAAACATGTTCTATATTCTATTTCCAATAAAAAAAATTAAAAGGAACCCTCTCTTACTGGTGATTAATGAGAGGTTGAGCCAGGTTAGATTAGCCTTTTGCAATGCCTTCCTGACAGCAACTCTTCCACACCAGCATTTCCAAGCTAGTTAAACATGAAAACTGTGGGTACAGAAGGGAGTGTACCATTCACTCCATATAGGGCTGCAATTCCCATGCAAATCAGAAACCTGCAGCTTGGCAGAGTGAGGACAGATCACAGTCTTTCCTCTCATGAAGGTCAGTCCTTTGAGGATGCTAATTGGAAAATGAAAGTTCTTTAGAGAGACCAGAACAGCAGCCTAGATGCCTTTGGTATCCTGTCTCTTGGGAGTGCTAGCCTGGTGCCTCTGAGCCTCTTTATAGCAACCAAATGAAGGGGTGGGCAAGGCTTAAGGAAATTTTGCTTTTTGGGGAGAAGGAATTTTCCCTTCTAAGAAGCTAGGCTTCCTTGAGCTTTGTAATGTCTAAAATTCTCCCCTGACAACTGGGACAAATGGAACTCCTTTTCCTATTCTTCCCCTGAAACCCACAAAAAACCCAACCCCCTATAGCCAAGCTTAGTTTAGGTTACTTCTCTCCCTGTGTCTCAATTAAAAGACTATGTCCCTTGTGATGAGATTATGAAAATTTCCTTTGGATACAAAAAAAAAAATCAAAAGTGTCTGCAACTCAGGCAGTCACAAGCTTAAGAGAGGAAGAAGGAAAAAAAATCCTATCATTCCACAACTCAAGACTTATGGCAGTATCTACGACAGAACCCTATTTTGCCTTCTGTTTCCAAATGGATGAATTTGATCACTCCATTAAGGGGATTAGAATTTTTTCCTTCAACCCAAGTTATCATAGGCCACGTTAAAAGGCCCCCATCTGGTTACGATGCCAAAGTCTACAGCAATAGGCAGTAAGACACATGCTACTTGATCCTCTCTAAGGCAGCTAGCTGGGGTGAACAGATTATATAATCATCTGATGTAATGGTGGCAGCTATGCCAAGACTGAAGGGAGTGGGGGTGGAGAGGATCTGTACCATTATTTCACATTGTTAATAGCAAACAAGCCCTCTGTCCTTAAGTGGGAAGCAATGCAGACCTGGCTGCTCATCAGTGGTGCATCATTCACTGTGTGTAGGGGGGGTGGCAGGGATATTAACAGGTCAGCCTGTGTCAAGGATGCATGCTATGTATATAATCACTAACTGGGCAACTGGAATAGTCACAAAAGTACAGCATCTCAAATCCTGCATGGGCAACAAGAAACCCCAAAAGGGAAAACTGGAGCACAGAGCAGCAGTAGCCTCCCAGGGCAGATGTACTCAAGCTGAATGTGACCACAGATTGGCAGAAGAGGGAAGTGGGAAAACAAAGCCAAAAACTCATAGGAGCTTTCCTTGGCCAAAAGGATTTTCAAGTTAAATAGCAACCCCCACCCCCCACCCCTCTGCTCAACCCCTGATCCCCAATCACATGCTTAGGCCCCATGCCCCTACTCCAGAATAGATGATGACTACTCAGCTAGGTTTCCATTCACAGCAGTGGAGGAGTAGCTGGTGGCGAGATAGGCACCTTGCTCAGCCCTCTCCTTTGACAGGTCAAGGCTGGAAGCCCTGTAGTGAATGGGTTGAGGCTGTTGGGGCTCAGGCTGGACCCTGGACAGCTGAGGGATGCCATGAGTGATGCCCACAGGCTTGGCCTGGGACAGAGGGCTGGGGTTGAAGCCTCCAGAACTGGAGGAGCAACTGGGCTCATCAATAGGCAACAGCCTATCTTGAGGCCTGGCTCTCATACTCTGAGAGGCCTGTGGCTGCAGGTTATAACAAGGGACCATGGGAAGTGGTAGGTGTGAAGGCCGAGCTAGCTGAGGCCTGGATATCCCAGGTACCCTTAGCTCTGGCCCTGATACTGAGAGCAACATTGACATGGCCACAGGAGGTATGCAACAGGTTGTCTGCCCATATGGAGATGGGCCAGAAGACTCATCCAATTGGCTGGGACTTATCCAGGCAGGGCCTGGCCCCATTGGGAGAGGACAGGGAGCCCAGGCAAGCCAGTCGTAGGCCGCTGGTGGTTCAGTATAAAGGGACAAAGGACTGTCTCGTCCCCATTCTTCTCCTTCCCCCTCCCCTCCTCCTCCTCCTCCTCCTCCTCCTCCTCCTCCTTCTTTTTCTTCTTCTTCTTCATTTGAATCTTCCTGCTGAAACTGAAGCTCATCAGACACCGTGTATCCCTGGGCCAGGTGGGAATTTGAGAGCTCCAGCTCCAGGGTCTCTGCAGTGTCCAGAGAGCGGCTTCTCCTGTTGAGGGCCATGGCAGCAGGTGGAGGTCGAGGGTGCATGCCAGGCAGTCCCAAGTACCGAGGGAGACTGCTCACACCCCAGGGCAGACCTTGGTAGAATCGGCTGTGGTAGTTGGTGAATGTGTGTTTCTGGTAGTAGCCCAGCTCAAAAGCTTCCAAGGAGGCTGCAAGGTCTTCATCATTCTGGAACTCAGGATTCTCTTCACACTTGCCTTCCCCATCCCGTTCCACATCAGCAATGTCAAAGGTCACCATAGGGGGTAGCTCAGGGAGGTTTTGAGTGAAGGATGAGTCAGAGTCAGAGCTGCAGGACATGCTGGAGAAGAGGTTTCCACTGCTGGTGAACTCCACAAGGGCCTGTGAGAAACTCACAGTGGCATTCCCTTCCTTCTCAACCTCTTCTTCCTCTGGATCCTCAGGGGGTGAATAAGTAGGGTAAGCCTTCCTGGGAGATCCTCCAAAATTTGCTTCTTGCATGTCTGGCTCAAACATAGCATCACTTTGGAAGAGCTGCATTAGACAGGTACTTTGATCTTTCTTGGAGCAGATTCCCTCAAAACGTTTCTCTAGAGGACGGAAGTCCCTCCAGTCTGGTTCACTGCCTGCAGTGGTAGGGAAAGCTGAGGTGGTTCCCCGGTGGGAAGTCTGAGAGGCCCCTGATGTCCCTGCCACTAGGCCCATCACTGATGGGCCTAAGGGCCTCATCTGATATTCCATGATGGGCTTCTCTTGCCAGGCCTGAACCTCCCGGACTTGAGCCTCTTGAGCATGGGCCTCTCGGGCATGTGCTTCCCTAGCACAGGTCTCCCTGGCATAGGCCTCTCGGGCTTGGGCCTCTTTGACATGAGATTCTCGGGCATGGGTCTCCCTGGCATGAGTTTCTTGGGTATAAGACTCCCTGGTGTGAGCCTCTCGGGCACGTGCCTCCTGAGCCTCTTGGACCTCAAGCTGCTCTCGCCGAAGCTCCCAATATAACAACTGTTTCTGGATGGTCACTAGCCGTTCTTCCTCTGTCTCCATTGCCCCAGGTGGCCGAGAGGAAGAAAAGGGCTCAAAGTTCAAGAAGGGGTCAAATTTTTCAGAGCTGCGACCATGGAGGTCATAAAGACAGTCATCCAGAGGTGGGGAGGCCTCAAGACTATCATTTGGCTCATAGAACTCATACAGGGCATCTCCACTGTAGCTATCTCGGGGTAGGCAATCCCTGCGGACAAGCCCTAAGGTCTCACCTGAATCACCCTCAAATCCAGGTGTTGTGGAGTCATAATAACCCTCATCACTATTGGGGGCAGACTCTTGCTGGTCACTCTGAGGAGTCAAAAGGTCCCCAGGGGCTAAGCCAGGATAAGATCGAACTGAGTCAAGGAGCATGTATCCATGCTCTCCTGGAGATGTGATGGGATGGTAGCCTAAATGCATATTGGGTCTTGGGTACATCTGGGCACTTTCCCACAGATACTCTAAGTCATAATCTTCTTCCTCCTTGACATCCTCTTCTTCTTCCTCTAATTCTACCTCCTCATCCTCCTCTTCTTCCTCATCATCATCATCTGGCAAGGCCATCTCCTCCCCACCTCCTTGGTAGGTCACCAGGCAGGAACTTCTCTTGGTCCCATCTCGATTTGCCCTCTGGCCTCCAGAGGCCATGCTGTCTGTCATACTGTCCATGTCCTGCTCAGCTATGATGTCACCACAACCTGTCAGTGAGTCAAAACTTTTCAGGGATGTGACATCTCCAAACAGGAGGCTCAGCTGGTCCCCAACAGGGCCATTTGGTGGATTTACCTCTTCTGCTACCAATTTCTCCCCTGTTTTTGGACTGTGGGGCTCCTCTGGGCCACTGGCTTCAGAGGCAGACTTGGACTGCAGAAGTGCTGAGGTAAAGCCCTCCATGGGTTTTTCTGTATCTTTACAAGCTGTCTTCTCAGTGACTGCTGGAGAAGACTCTGGTACTAAAGAAACTTTTGACTCAGGGGCATCTTGGGTTTTGGCATTTTCCTTTCTGCGGGCTTGGAGGATATCCCCAGCACAGGGCAGAAGGGCTGAGCTTACACGTTCATGAGGCCTGGCTCTGGCCCCTTCAGACCCCTTGGTCCCTAGCTTATTTTGTTCAGCCCCAGAGACCTTGCTTTTCCGGTGACGGCGGATACTGCTGAAAAAACCTTTCAGGCCTTTCTTTGGCTTGGGCACAGAGGGAACCTTCTCAGTCCCAGCTTTGTCTGTCGCTCCAGCCACAGATGTTTTGCTTTTGGAGCCTGTCTCCAAAACCCCATGGGCACTCTGGGAACTGGGAAGTTGGCAAGGTGATTCAGGCAAAGGTAAGGCAAATCTGGTTCCTTCACTGACAATGTCTTCAGGGCCATGGGCTGCTTCAGTCAGGCCATCAAGGGTCTTGCTCTTGCTAAGACCCTTCTTGGAGATGCCTTTCCCAGAACCTTTGCTTCGCCCCCCTCCAAAGAAACTAGGCAGGGTACAGATACCCTTCCTGCCACCAAAAAGTTTCATGGCAGTTTTCTTCAGCCTACCTGGGCCAGATGAGGGTGGCTCTGACACTGGCTCTTCTGTCATCTCAGCTGCATTGTTCTTGGCTCCTTTCTCTGCCCGTTGGTCCTGGGTGTCCATAGAGGCTGCTGCTCCCTTGGCCTGAGAAGCTTCATCCTTTCCAGTCTCCATGGTTATGGGGACAACTCAGGTATGTTCAGCTAAAAAAGCAGTCCTTTGGCTTCCAGGCACTGTTATCATCCGTCAGGAAGCATCACAGTTGGACCTAGAGGAGATGAGAGAAACAAAGATAGAGAGAGTGTACTGCTAAGCAAGCGTCCAGGCTATGTTTGTTTTCACAGGTGTCTTTTATTTCAGGCTTAAGTGGAACAAGAAAGAAAGTAAAAGAAAATGTATGAAAAACCTTAATGCAACCCATATGGTTGGCTTGCTGGGCCAGCCTCCCCTGGGCCCCAAGGCAACATAACCCTGAACAACAGGCAGCCATCACCCCAACCCCTCACTAGGTCCACTCCCTTCAGGCCACCCTAAGCTCAGGAGAGCACTGGGCAGGAGGAACTGCAGTTGTGGGAAATGTCCAGTTGTGCTATTGACTGCAGGAGTAGTTATCAAAAGGGGTAGGAAGGGGGAGGTAGGAAAGGCAACAGGAAGGTCAGCTAGGATGACACAGAATTTTTGCCAAACAGCCCATTCAGTCCTAACTGGGCTCTTCAAGATTCAGGCCTCAATTTCACATTAGTCTGGGTTCTCACAGATATTTTTCGTGGGGTTAGAAAGAAAAGTAGACCTGAAGTTCCACTTCTTCCCCACAGGCTCCCTAAATTGTAGCATGCCCATGTTCAGACTGTCAGAAGCCCAGAGTAGGAGCCTCACAGGCCCACATTCCAGAGCTATAATCCAGGATCTGCTAAAAAGGCATGGTGGCCTCTGGGCAAGGCACTCTATGGACTTCAGTACCCTTGGTCCAAAAGGCCCAGCAATACTTCCCCTTCATAGTGGTTATGTGAGGGGTGGGTCTAGGTCAGACTCTCTATTGACTGTCCTACTGGGAAAAAAATAATGTGGTTCTTGGTAACTGGAAACCCCAATTTCCATTTTAGAACCATGAGGCAAACTATGTCTTCTCTACTCCCCTCATTATTTTGGCTCCCATCTAGTTCCCTATCTAGAAAGGGAACTCCTTGAAGACATAACTCCACGTGATTCACATTCCTGGTCTGTAAGTAAGGCTCTCAATAGCAATTAAATAAGTAAACCTGGTACAAGGCACACCCTTCTGGTCTAGGCTCCCAAATTCTCCAAATATCCAAATGCCACAGAGATGGAATAAAGACTATCCATCACACACACCCCAACACATGTCTCCCACCCCAAGTCTGATATATTCATTCTAGTGACTGAAGCTGGTTGACAGATGGATCAGTGACCAGCCTGCTAAAACTCATGACCTCTCCCTGGAAAGTTCCTTACCACTGTTTCCCTTCTCTGTAGGGTAGCCACAAGCAGACAGGGAGCTAAGGAAGGAGGGGAGGCAGAACAACTGCTGGGAGCCAGAAAGAGACAGACAAGCATTGCTGGTGTCCCTGGAGTAGTTTGCCAGCACATCAGCCCTGTAATTGGTTGCAACAGTAATAAGACTCACACATTCACCTGCAGTAGAAGACTAGGGACCAGCTTTGGGGTGGAGAGAGACTGGTAGCTAACTAGCCCCTGAAGTCATTGGAAGAACCCTCCTGGAGCCCTGATCCTGTCCTTCAAACATGAATTTTGCTCCCTGTGCCTTGCTTGACTTGACACTTGAATCATCAGTGTGATCCCAACTCCCATCAGGAGCACTCTGCATAACTGAAATATTAAACTTGGAGCAAGATAATGGCTGGTTATCCAGAAAATAAAAGAGAAAAAAATATCTGATCCCTTCTCTGCAGAGATGTGTATTGTCATTTACTCAGTTTTTTTTTCCTAGATGACATATTTTTACATGATATTGTTTTACCTCAGCCCTGCAACTGATAGCCTTACAATAGACAATGCCATCCCCCACAAATATACAATCATGCATACACACACAACCACTCAGAGTCCTTTCCTCAGGGGTCATATGGGAATAGGGGCCCTATCATCTATGTGAATTCCACACTTTTCAAATCACAGATTTTGTTTCAGCCCTGAAATTATTGACAGTGTTGTCATTATGGTGCTAGACATGGAATAGCAGGAGTGGAGTTGTTTATGAAATTGTATTCCCCTCTGTGGAATTTATGAAACAAACCTCTTCTGAACATTTGGTAAGTGATAGACATTAAGCTCAGTTCTACAAGGTAGCCAGTGCTTTTGGGGGAGTTCCTAGGCTAATAGGGAGAGGGTACTATATATAACAGTCTGAAGGCACAACATAATACAAGCCTTAAAGAAGAGCCCCCATTATTGCTTAAGATGCATGAGGAAGTATCATTATTTATACCTTGTTATCATACCCCACTATAAATCTGAAAAGCAGAAAGACACCCCCCTGGGTTCAGAAAAGCTGCATTGAGGAGGAGGCATTCAATCTAGGCTTTTTCAGACAGGATTGAGTAAAAATGACAATGATTTAGAGGGAGGGATGAAGGAGACTAGTAAGTGTGGCTGGGCATGAAGGAAGACCAAGGGCCAAGTGAAAAACCTCATGGATCTAAACATCCTTGTGGATAGAAGGCTGAATTGTCCTGCTGGGTTTAGGGATGGAATTCTTATGAACAGAGAAATTCTGCACATTGAATCTTAAAGAGAGCTGCTTTTCAGAACCTTGATGCCTTGGCTGGAGGGAAATTCCTAGGGCCTTCTCTTACCTTTGCTATTTTGCTTCTCTGGGGTAAAGGCCAGCATACTACTTTCTACATCATTTACTTCCCTGCCACAGGAATCTGCAATGTGTTGTGGAAGAAGACATGGGCTGCAGGGCTGGGTTACAGGCCATGCCAGGGGACTCTGAACAAGCCAAGGTACCCCTCTTAGGCTTGGACACTTGTGACATGGAGATCACTACAGTGGTATGAGAATTAGATGGGATAATGGACACCACACACATTTTGTAAAGTGCAGTGCAAATGAGAAAGATTGACATTACTGTTATTACCACCTTCCAGGTCAGATCCCACTTTCTTAGGAAATAGCAGACCATGTATAAAAGGCCACTTATTTGGGTAAGGAATTCACTGTGGGGAGCCTTAGGGACCAGCTGCCTTGGCCATGCTAAGGAGGAGCCAAGTGTGAGGGGATTTTAAAGACATGAGTGTGGTTTTATACAAAGTCCTCTGTGTATGTGTGGTGGGAGTAGGTGAAGTAGGCAGGGATGTCTCTGGGACTAGGATTCTCTCCCCCCAGCTTCAGGCCCTCCTCCTAACTAGGACCAGGGTCATTTTTGCTGGAAAGGACCAGACTTAAAACTGTGTTGTCTCCCATTTCCCTGCCTTGTCCCTCCCAGGGCCACAAAGCTCCCCACAGATACCCATAATGCCTTAGGTTTCACAACCTGTGTGGCTAAGTTTCAGGTGGAATGTTGGGTAAGGGAACACTCTAAGGCTACTCTGTGGTCCCTCGCAGGGGCTGTTTATTGCAGTTGCTATTATCATTGGTAGGGAGTGGGCTGTGGCCATCTCTGCTCTCAGGCCCAGCCTCAGGCCATGCTGGGACCAGTGGAATGTTGGCTATTAGGGTAGAGATTCTTTCTTCTCCTTTCCTCTCAAAACACAAGCAGGATACAAGCCACAAACTTGCCCCAGGAACACTTCTTAGTGAGAAGGAAACAGCTGCGGCCTGAGCCTTACATATTTTGCTCCCAGCTCAGCTTCCTGGGGCCAGCTGGGCCAACTTAGAATTCAGGAAAGAAGTGTGTGGATTCATGCAGTAGCTCCAGAGGCATGACCTCAACCACTCATAGTTCTCATGACTTCCACCAAGCAGTATCTGGGGCAAGACTACCCTGGGCCCATCTTGCCCATGTGTGTGGGGGGGTAACTAAGGAGGGAGTGATGAGGATAGGGAGCACCCCCCCAAGAGTCAGCCAGTTCTGCACTATAATCAGCTCTGCCTACCTGGGGGAAATCTAGAAAGTTCTTTCAGTTTCCTCACCTGGAAAATGAGGCTACTGAGAGTGTCTACCTCTTAAAACTATTGTAAGGAACCACATCAATGTATTTAAAGTACCAAATAAAATTCATTATATAACAGAGGCTCAAAAACATAGCAATTAATTTTTAAAATATTTTCTTCAAACTATACTTGGACAATTTCTAGAGAAACTACCTCAGTCAGGATTGAGAAGGGTATACTCCAGGCCTTTATGGGTAAGTCACCAAAACTCTTTGGGTCTCAGTTGCCCCAAATGGTAAATGAGGGTGACTATGTAGTTATCTCACAGGAGGCTTTAGCTACTCTTTTAGCCAAACTCAGGGACCCAAATTGTTGCCTCAAGTCAGCTATTGGCTAGTAGCTCTGGATTATCTGGGAATTTCAACTAGCTAAGTTCCATAGCATAGGCCAGAAAGGTCAACAATTCAAACTCAGCTAAATGCACCAACACCAAAGGAAATGCAAATGAAGTGTCCTTCACCTAATCAGGGCACTTACCAGTTTACAAAGCACTCCCCACTCCCTCATCCCCACCTTGGCCCTTCTTAGCAATCTATTAACCAGTCTAGGTGGGAGGTGGTAACTCCTTGTCACAGAGAAAGAAATTGCCTAGGCTTGGGAAAAGCCTTACCTAAGTTCACACAGTAGGATGGTGACAGAGCCACACCAGCTCCCAGGCCTCTGCAATCCTTATCCCAATGCCATTCTACTGCACTGTGCTAGCTACCAATAGAAGGAGGAAGACTGAGTGCAAGGACTGTGAAGGTTGCCTTCATACCTGAAAGCCATCATCTCTCCCTCCCATCCCCTGTCCCAGACTAGCTGAGCTTTCTCTGAAGCATTTCCAGTCCTCACTTAACTTCTACTGTTTTGGCCCCACCTAGCACATTCCAGAAAGCCTGCTGACTTCAGAATCCAAGGGCTGCCAATCCAGTCTGTTGCTGCTCTCCTCATCAGCAACTCCATCACCAAACTGTGGAACATGTTCTTTTACTCTCCTTTTCCTTTGGAGATAAGTTTGATGGGCCAAAATAGGTTCAAACAGAAACATGCCATTGGGGACAAAGATGCAGATTTGAGCTATAGTTTAAAGGAAATGACCTATGAGATGATCTGGAACTTGAATCACCCGTTTCTAAAGCCCACAGCCAAGGTCCACTCTTAAAACCTTTGTTACCTTTAAGGAGCACCTCCTCTCAAGAAGGTATTCCATAACCTCTAGATGCAGCACAGACCCCAACATGGACCCTCTCACCTTGGCTCCCATTTGCCCACTACCAGCCCCTCAAATGAGTTAATGAGTTAACATACTCAGCATAGGGTAATTCATTCAGGCAGACCTCAGTCTGTTCATTTCTCTCAAATGGACCCTCCTTCATCTTATAATCACTACAGCTAGCACAGAGCAGAACCTCAAACAACATTGGTTCAACTGAAATCTAATTCAGCTGAAGTTTTTCAGCCCAGAACTAAAATGCCAGCTTCATCCCTTACAGGTAGTAAGGTTCGAGAAATTGGCCTAAAATCCCTGAGACTCAAATGCCTTACCTGGAAAATAAAGAAAATGCTACCTATCATGTAGGATCACTGCAAGTATTAGAGATGATAAATGGAAAGGGTAAAATACTCTCTAGTTACTGGCAAATATTCAGTAAAAGGCCACTTGCAGCCACCTTCACCACTCCAGCTCCTCAGCTGCCAGCCCATGTCCTTTGAAGATGACACAAGCCTCTTGTCTGAGCTCCCTCTGGTCCTTCCCTGCCACAATGCAGAAATCTCACCCCTTGCCTCTCCTTCTTCCATCTCCTCCACACACTTGCCAGATTCATTTTTACAACCCTAACTTCAGAGCACCACTCCTCTACTAAATTATTCCACACTGCCTACAGGATCAGGGCCAAACCCCTTTACCTGACCTTCAAGACTCACTCTTCCTGCATGCCCCTTGCAGTTCCCTAATCTCACTTCTCTACCCAAATACACAGGGACTTCTCTAGTCTGGGAGATATGGTCACCAAGACACTACTTCTCCCTAGAAATTGGCTTTACCAGTGAGCCTTCTTGATGCCCTACTTTCTCCTTAGGCTGCTGAGGTTCCCTGCCCATTTGCCTACAATGATGGGGTCTCTGGGAGCCAACTTGCTACTCCCCTCTCAGGCTCCCAAATTTCCTTAGAGAGGAATATATCTGAGGTGGGTGCCATGCCTAAATAGTAAGGCTTCTACTATGTCAGTACTAACCCAGCAAGGGTGACACTGGAGACCGGCGCCACCACCCTCCACCCAGTTCAGATGAAGAATAAGAGAGCTAACTCCATGGAAACAGATGTGACAAGGCAGCCAAAGCCTAAAGAGGAACATTTGAGCCAAATGAACAATGGACACCCCTGACTTTCCCATGTGTTCACTCCCCTATATATATCATACCCTATGTGAGAGTCCAGGTAAGAAAACTGAGGCTTGGGAAGGGATCAGAATCAGTGTACTTAGAGGAAGAAAGTTTGAATTGAGTGCTTTATGCTCCTGTGTAACCTTGAGCAAACCCTTTCCTTGTTCTGGGCCTCAGTTTCCCCATATGGAAATGGGAGGTTGAACTAGGGGTCTGCTTACCCCAGGCTGTGTAAGAAGCCAGGAGAAGGGTAGACCTATGACCAGTTTTCTAGTGGCTGAAGAGGAGGCATGGTGGGAGCATGTGATTTTGGGGGTCCTAGGCTTTAGTGGGAGGCCTGCATGCCTAGTTGGTTGGGCTCAGTCTACCACTTCCCTATAGCCCAGCCTCATTACTCATGCCTCCCTCCACAGAATCCCACCCAACATTTTACTTTTTCAAGATGCACTAGGCCTGGCCTGCAAATATTTCTTCTATGTCCAGAAAGGAGGGGGAACAGAACTGGTCTGGCCCAGCTCTCTCTCCCCTGAGAAGAGTTGCAGCCCCCAGCAGGGAGGGCTGAGGAATGCTGTCTGAAGAAGCTGGGTTAGTACTTGCTTCGATGCTCACCAGGGAAAAAAATAAAAAATAAAACAAAACAATAACCTGTAGGAGATGAAAGCATTGAAGGCTCTACAATAAGAACTGCATGTCAAAAGGTCACAAATGTCTCTGCAGCACCACTATGTCTGCCTCTGCTCCCACCAAGCCCCCTTGTACCATTTTCTCCGTTGTCCTTGTCATCCCCTAATCCCGAAAGGGAAGGTATGGGGAAGCAATGCATCCTCACCCAGTTGGCACCTGCACCTCCGCAGCGGTTCTGGTTTCCCTAACTTTCTTACTAGAGTTACATTTACACATGCACAGGTTTGAAAAGTAAGACCAAGGAGAGGAGATGAAAAGCTCTGTATTATTTAATTCAGAGAACAGAAGTTGGGGGTGGGAAAAATGGTTTAATGCCCATGAAATCTCCAATGGTTTGTTAAGCAGTAGCAATGATGGCCAGCTGCCCCCAACACACACACACACACACACACACACACACACACACACACACACACACACATCTGTGCCTGCACACAGGTTTATGTATAGCATGACAGGTTCATATTAGCTTCGAAAAAAAAAAAATTCCTGGCAGTGTGAGATGCATGACCCAGGAATGAATGACACAGGAATGAATGCCTCCTGTGGAGGCTTTACCTTTATTGCCTAGTTTATCTGCCTGGACTGAATTCAAGGCAGAGGAACTGATGGAATAACACTGGGCATGTCCTCTTCTAGCCTCCAGTAGCCTATCTGTAAGTGAGGGGGCTGGAAGCCCCTTTTCCCTCCTTGATTCCACAAGCAACCCAGTGACCTGCCAGGCTGTTATTTATCTCATTTCCTTATTCCCCTGAACCAGCAGAACAGGGCTGCCTCCACCCCCTACACACACACACTTTCAGAGAGTGTAACAGTTCTTGAGGAATTTTTAATGCTTCCACTATACTAGGAGAGAATCACTGGACTTCCAACTTCTTCCAACTACCTCTCCTCCTTCTGAAACTTTCAATCCCCAACAGGCTCCAGACCAAGACTAAGAAGCAAAATAGACATGAAAGTGGAGGTAGAGTTCTCCAGAGAGGGCCCCAAGCTAAACCCAGCACCTTCTCACTCTTGAGGAATGGGTGAGGTGAGATTAGAGGTTGGTTAATGAGATTTTTGTGAAATGGAGGCCACTGGAGATAGTAGGATACAGTGTAAGAGTCCCTGTACAGGAGGCAGCAGCCTATCCCTAAATGCTGTGTGACCTTAGGGAAGTCCCTGTGCTTTCCAGGACTCAGGATTCCCATCTTGTAAGCACAGGAGTCCAAGCCGGTGCTCCCTGAAGGCCTGTCCAGTTGGAAGGTTGGGCATCAGCAGAGATCTGGGGGATACTTAGCCTCCACCACATTGGTATGTAAGCTCTAGGAACCCTCCTTCAATTTCACCCCCTGCAAGGCTGAAGGGAAGCCAACATGATGCAACTTTCCTCTAGAGATAGCCTGCCCCTCAGTTCTATGTCCAGACCTAAAAGTGACCCCTTACAGTCCCAACTTACAACATGTTTCCAATCTCTAAGGCCCCTTTCTAAAATCCCATTTTATTATGGCATATTTACACACACACACACACACACACACACACACACACACACACACAAATATCAAAACCTCCCAATGTTCCATTCTTCAATGGCCCCTTCCCCCATTTCTCCCAAGATCAGATCCCCATTCCACAGCCTGGCATTTGGTAATCTCCATCTCTGGGCACCAACCTCCTCTCTACCTTAAAGCCATAGAATCTCAACCAGAAAAGACTATATCACATCTCTCAGCCTGCCTACCACCCACCCACTCTCATTCCTAATTTTGCTTTTACCACTACCCTTTGCCTAGCCAAACCCCTCTACTTTCTGAAAGCTTCCAGAGTGATCCCCCTATATATACAGATTTCTCATCTCTCTCCACAGTACTTTGCCTCTAAGCTCATGAATCAGCAATCAAAGATATGTGCAGTCTGGGGTCTGGGCAGTCAAGATCTTGAATTTGTTGTTGAAGGGAAACATCATTATTTTTTTCTTATAGTTGCAACCCATTGCCCTTCTCCATTCTCATTAGGCATACTCAATAAATATCTTATCCTTAAGTATCATTTCTCTAATCACTTTCATATATCAGGACAAGTACATCTTGGAGAAGTAAAAGTCTTCTTGAAAGCTTGACAAAGACAGCAAATCCTTCTGGAGCATTCATAAACTGCTCTGCATGGCTAGGCTTTGAGGGGGTTATGGCTGATTTCAAGGTTTCATTTATCCCTCTGAGGGGTTCCGAGATAACCCAGAAATCCATGATATCAGGGAGACAAAGTAGAGGCAGGGAAACTTAATTATAATTTGACTTCTATTCTAATTTAAGTCCCCAAATGGCCAAGGGACACAGGGAGCCTGGAAGAGTTTTGAGAAAGAAGAGGTTATCATGGGTTTAAAGAGACAGGCAAAAGAGACACCCAGGAGAAGGTGGACCCAGAGCTGAGGCCTGAGAGGGAAAAGAATCTGGGCAGTGTAGGGTGAGTGGGTTTGGGTGTGAGGAGGGGAGTTATATAAGGAAGATATATTAGGTGGCTGTTGGTTCGAGGCAAGGCAGAGAGCATGTCCAGGCCTGAGCTGGAGATGCCCAGCTTCAAATAGAGGGTTGGTTTCTGTTGGTGCCTGGTCAAAGTGGGAAGATATGACTAGAGTGTGGTATCTGCAGTCCTAGCTGGTGTCACAAAGTTCCCAGCTAGCCTTTCCTCAAGTGAGGGATTTAATCCTCTCAAATACCCAGGCTTTGCAGCCCACAGTGTTCTCCACCCTTAGAGGCTGGTCAAAGGTCCGAGAAGAAGGGCCTGCCAGGCCCCTTGGTCACTCCCTCCTTCCAGTTCTTCAGAAAGGCCTAGAGTTTATTGCCAGAAGCATATCCTGGTGCAGTGACTGAGCTGTGGGTGGGGCAGAATGAGGGAAGTTGCACTGGGGGAGAAGGCTCTGCTAAAATGCCCTTAGGTGGGGTGGGGAGTCCAATAGCGCAGTGCCCTCCACCTAGCCCATACCCATGCCAATGCAGCAGGCCAGCAGAGCCAAAGAGTGAAATGTTTAGGTGCTGGAGAAGGCTCCCTTTGACCCCATGGGCCTACTAGCCTGACCAAACCGAGGCCTGCTTTGCAGGGCCAGTCCAGTGGCTACCTGGGCACTTAGGCTGTGGAGTGCCTGGAGGGCACAGCCCCTCTTTGCCAGGGAGCCTAGGCAAAGTCCTGCAGTCAGGTGGTCACCAGTGTCAGAGGTGTCTGCAGCAGACAATGACAGCGGCTCACAGGCTGGGTATTTTAAGTAACTGCGAAGTTGGAGGGTTTGGCTGTCTCTTTAGCTTTCTCGCACAGACCCAGACGGTACGTTCTCTACTACAATAATTGCTCCCTTGGCCTCTGGCACATAAATACCCCGCTAACACCACGTTTATCGCTATTTTTAAATGGGCGGCAGGAGAGAAAAAAGCGGCCAGTTCTCTCTTAGGGGATAGGAGGTGAGGCGAGGAGGGAAGACAAAGCGGCCTTGCAGATTTAACCCAAGGACTAGTTTGAGCTGCAGCTCTAACCTACGGTCCAGCAAGAGCTCCGTTGCCAGCCCCCTTGTCCGCGGGGGCGGGCGCCAGATGCGCCTGGAGGCCCAGCAGCAGGGGGTGCGGCTGGTTGGGGCCGCAAGGCTGAGGTTCCTAAGTGGGCAGCCCACAGGCCCAACTGAGCTCCTTGGGAGAGGAGGCACACAGTGTAGATAGCCCAATCCACGCCAAAGCCAGTTTCCGTCGGGCCCAGGCCAGCGCGCCCTCTGCATCCGCAGAGGGGAGAAGGAGGCAGGGGATGAGCAGGGGAGGGAAGGGGCGGCAGCTGGGCCGCTGGGGTGAGCAATATCCACGTAACACAGCTGTTTCAGCTAATGTGCTACAACAAAGCTGCGGAGCTCCCGGCCTACAAATGCACCGCTGGGGGTGCTGGCTGGCGGCTTCCCTGCCCCGGGTCGGTGAAGCAGCACGTGCGGGCCCCATCCCCACCTCCCCCAAGAGCCTGGAGGCATGGCCCAGGCTAGCCTGCCCGCCATCTGCACTCCTTCTAGCCGCAGTCGCCTGCGCCCAAGGGACTCTGCTTTGCCCCTCACCGGCCAGTCTTCAGAGCTGGTTCCGAGGGAGAGCGGAGGGCGGCCCAGACGCCGATTGGCCCAGCCCCTGGAACCCTGAAGGCGGTCAGAGCAGAGCACGCGGGACTGCACCGGACGGCGGGCAGGCGGAGGCTACCGGCAACGCGCAATGCTTACCCGGCTCGGTTCGGTTTCCAGCCCGGTTACTGTCTGCTGCACCGCCCCGGCTGGGGCTGGAGCTTAGGCTTCTGTGGCTGAGATCGCAGCCACTGCTGTTCCTGCCGCCACCGCCGCGGCTGCTCTTCACCTCCTGCACTGGCTCCCCTTCCCCAGGCTTTGGGCAGCTCCCCCATACTCCCTCCCCGCAGACTCCATAGCCACAGGGTGGGGCGTCCGCGCCCTGATAGGCAGGCATGTAGCCCAATCGCCACGGTGGGAAGGCGGGCCCCACCCCGCCCACTGTTTTCCATGGTGTGTTTCCCTTTAAATGCAAATAACCGCGGGCGTGGTGTTGGCTGGAGGCGGAGAGGGTAAAGAACCCCTCGCTGGGACTCCCCATTAACCCCCCCCCACCTCCAACACACTGGGCGAGTAATGGTTTGGCGATACGGCGAGCTCGCTGGGTCGGTCCCGCCCGGATGGGGCTCGCTGGAGCCTTGGAGCTCGGTTTTAGTTTTGCATATAGTCCCATTTCCGTGGATGCAGTGTAGTCGTGCTGAGGCGCCCTGGCAGCCACCCGGCAGTTTATTCCAGAGCGAAAGGCGGGCGAGGAGAGGCGGGGCGGAGAGGCTGGGAAACCTGGGGGACTGCAAAGCTCTTTGGAGCCTCTCGGGGCCCAACTTTAGGTGTAAAGATAGGCCCCCGTGGCGCGCGCCCAGAGGAGGGACTCACCTGCCAGGAAAGCCAATTGCAGCGTCCATGCCCCGGCTTCTTCCGCCTGTCTGGCCCTTAGGACCATCGAGGTCAGTTTACACCCATTACCGAATGGTCTGCTGCTGCTCTGAGAAGGGAAGGCATTTCCCTGAGGTCACCTAGCCTGCCTGTGACGGTGGTAGACTTGGAATTCAGAACCCAGGATCCTGCCCTAGGCTGTTTCACTTTTCTTTGGAGAGGCCTGGTTCTGTAGTTTGACCCTCACCCAAATTTCTCACCTTTCATGGAACATGAGGGGATCTCCAAGGCCTCTAGAGGGCACCTCAACCTTTTAATGGTAAGCCAGATTTTGTGCAGTTCCCTGCCCCTGAAAAGTCTAGATATTGAGAGAAAAATTGTGTCTAGACTGGAAGTCAAGGCTGAGGGTGGAGTGAGGAGGCCTGTATCAGCCTAGCTGGCTTCTGTGTTTGGGATGTGGCAGGTGGCCAGCCTGAGCTTGGGTCCTTAACTAGCCTGAGGGCATTAAGTGGCACTAGTGGCTGCCAAGGACAAGTGAGCTGAGGCAACAAAGAATCCAGTTCTACCACTAGCTCAAGAATATACAGAAGGCCCTACCCCAAAACTCTGTGAATGTCTAAAAAGGGGTAGGGGATTCAAGTTGAGGAGAGGGAAGGGATTAGAGAAAAATGTCTGCCATTTTTGCATTGCAGGGGGAGTGTTCTCTGCTGCTGTATGGGGTCCTGTCTGCCTTGAAAAGATTCAGCTGCTAGAGTGGTAAGAGAAGAACTGTTGCCTCTGCATGTATGAAGCACATAAACTGACATGGCTTGCTAGGACAGAGATCTGGCTCCAGCTCTGCCTCAAATTTGATGTATGACCTTGGCCAGTCCATTTTCCTCTCTGGGCCAGTCTGTCCCCTCATCTCCACAAGCAAGGTGTAAGATTGATCAAGTTCCTTGATCTCTTCCAACTCTGACAGTTGAGCTCAATTCTTTTTATAATATTCCATGATGTTCCATGACAGTCTATACATTTCCAACAAAAATTACACCTTAAACATCAGACCTCCTATTCTGGTTCCAGCTCTAGATAAATGGCAGGGAGTAGGGAGCCACTGGCTCACTGTGTGACTTTGTTGAGCAAGTACCTTCTCACCCCTAGCCTTAGTTTCCCCATCTGGACGGCTGAACTATAATATTTACTTGGAACTGTGTTTTCCTGCTTTGCAAAGTCCTGATTCTCATTTGTTGGACCTGATTTTGGAGGTGTCTTTTTTCCACCACCTCATTCATAGGCTTCCGCAACTCCCTTGTGCCTCTGGTTGCCTACCATTTGTTCATGTTTCACCCAGAACCTTGATTATTTGAAGTAGGCTAAATATTACAATTTGAAAAAGACAGTTTCCAAATCTTAAGCCTAGGGAAACACAGGGCCAGGGTAGTGTTAGCTCTGGGAATAGGGAGAGAGGAGCTGTGCAAGGCAATCAAGTGGTGGGCTTGAAATAACCATGAGGTAAAGAGGTACTGCTGTGCTACTCCTGCTACAGGAATTAGCCCTCCATGTCCTCTTCCCAGCTGCCAAACATTCTGCCATACCAGTTAGCTTTGGGATGAACAGATATTGAACATTGGGCTGAGTCCAAAAGAAATAGTGTTTTAGAAAAACGAAAGTAGTCTTTGGCATGTTAAAAAGGTCTCCCAGCCGTGTGCCCTACTTCTTGGTCCTGATATTTCTAAGTCTCAGGAAAAGATTGTGTTCATGTGAATTAAAGAGGAAAGGGTGGTGGTGGGTGGCGCAGCTCCTTATTTGTATGGTCCACTCCTCTCCAGGGACAGTGTATGGAAAGACCAAGTGTAGGCATAAACTTGTACCTCAAAATGACTTTTCAAAGAGGGAGTCCTCTAGGCCCTGATTGTACATGCTGACAGACACATGATCAACTTGTCTGATCACTACAGGGGCTTGTCGTGGGGGAGCAAGAATAATTGGTCTTAAGTTTCTTTACCTACAAAATGGAGATAATCCCTTTGCTGCCCAGTGTCTTGTGGCTGTAGTGAAAAGCTTATGAGAACAGATGTGCAGGCTGTGTGGAGGTAATTCCATAAACTCAGGTAGACAGACTGGTCCACATGAATACAGTGCTTCTTTCTTTCTTTACTAAATACTCCATGGGTACCTCCTCTATACCAGGCCTTGTGATAGCCATTGAGAAGAGTGGGTAGAATGGTAACATTCTGGGAGAATGGGCGCTCTGTGGATGTAGTTCTGAGAGGAGCTGAAAGCTAGACTAGAAGTCTGGCAGAGGTGATCTGGAGCATTGTAGATGAAGAGCTTCCTTCCTCCCAGGGTGGGGAGTGGTATCAGAGAAACGTTCCATGGAGGGATGACCTTGATGATTATGTCAAGTCAGAAAAGCAGGGAAAGGATTCCTGCCCAATCCAAAACCCATCAATGTGAGAGGGTGTGGTAGGTTGGGCAAGAGTTAGGATTTGGACATGTGGTGCTGGTGCATATTGGTATAGGAGTAGAGAAAGTATTTGTGTAGGAGAGAAAGAGCTGAAAATTAGGCTAAAAAATGTCTGGGGCCAAATTGTATAAGACCATGACTGTCTGGCTAAAAGACTGATGCTCAGCTAGCTAATTTTGTCCTTCCCAGGGAAGCAATATGTAAAGTATAGTGACTTTGCTACCAGACTGCCTGGACTGGGATGTTGGCTGCACCACTTAGGAGTGGTGTGACCTGGGCAAGTTATTTCACCTCACTGAATCTCCTTTTTCTCTTCTACATAATGGGAATAATAATAGTACCCATGTCACAGAATTGTGGTAAGAATTGAGTATTGGGGTACCTGGGTGGCTCAGTAGGTTGAGCATCTGGCTCTTGACTTTGGCTTAGGTCATGATCTTGCAGATTGTGGGATCAAGCCCTGCACTGGGCTTTGCACTGGCAGTGCAGAGACTGCTGATATTCTCTCTCCCTCTCTCTCTCTGCCCCTCCTCCATTTGTGCTCTCTCTCTCAAAAGTAAATAAACTTAAAAAAAAAAAAGAATTGAGTATTTCATGTAAGTACTTAGCACAGAGCCTGCTACATACAAAGCCCTCAATTAAGTGCTAGGTACTGCTGCTTGTTATTTTTGTTGATCCAACATATGGATCTTCAGAGTTATAGAACTTACAATATGACTTTGAAACCACTTTTTGATATAACCACACATGAGTCTATGATTCCTTAAACACAAGTTGATTTTGATTGTGCAGAGCCAGACCAAATTTCCCAGGGCAGAGGGTCTCTTTGTTCATCTTTGTATCTTTAGCACCCAACAGAGAGTTTAGTACAAACTTAATGCTCACCATATATTTGTCGAACATAGTCAAATGAAGCATCTTTGGGTGCAATATTAAGCTTAGTTGCTATCATCCACCAGAATGATGTTGCCACTCTCTGAGCACCTCTGTGTCAAGCTTTGTGTTTGGTGCCACACCCATCATGATGAACCAGACACAGATTCTGGACTCAGGGCACCAGTATAGTGGAGGAGGCCCACAACCCATGAGATCAATGCCCTGCAGCTTCTGATTTAGGCAAGGCAGTGGATGGTGTTGCCATCCACTGAACTGAGAAATATAGGAACAGGATTAAGGAAAATGTAATGATTCTGTTTAGAACATTCTAAATTTGACTTGTCTGAAATCCCACATCCAGGGCTTTGTACTTGCTGTTCCCTCTGCCTACAATGTTTGTTCTCTGAATACTGACATGGTCTGTGCCTCATTTTCTTCAGATGTCTGCTCAAATGGCACCTTATTAGTGAGGCCTTCCCTGGACACTTGAAATATAAAATAGGAATCTCCATTTCTGCCTGCCTTCACTCTCCAATTCCTTAACTGGCCTTTTTTCTTAACTGTAACATATACCACCTCCTGGTATTATGAGTTTTATTTATTTATTTGTTTGTTTGTTTATTTGTTTATTTATTTATGTCAGTTTTTATTTTTTATTTTTTTCACACTAGGAACAAGGGCTAAGCTCTGAAGCAGGCAGTTTATTAATAAAAATGCATTTTTTCTTTTTAATTGAAGTATAGTTGACATAAATATTATGTTAGTTTTGGGTGCACAACATAGTAATTCAACATTTATATACATTACAAAATGATCATCATGATAAATCTAGTTACAGTTTGCCACCATACAAAGTTAGTACAATATTATTGACTATATATTTGTTATGCTGTAAGTCGTCCCGGTGACTATTTTATTTTATTTTTATTTATTTTTATTTTTTGGAGAAAGAAAGAGCACCAGCAGGGGAGAGGGGAAGAGGGAGAGACAAAATCTTAACTAGGCTCCATGCTCAGTGCGGAGCCCTACACGGGGCTTGATCCCAGAACACTGGGATCATGATGACCTCAGGCGAAATCAAGAGTCCATCACTCAAGCAATGGAGCCACCCAGGTGTCCCAACTTGCTTATTTTATAACTGGGAGTTTGTATCTCTTAATCCCCTTCACCTATTTCACCCATCCCCTAACCCCTGTCCCTTGTGGCAACCAGCAGTTTTCTACATTTATGAATCTGTTTCATTTTGTTTGTTCATTTGTTTTGTTTTTCATATTTTACATATAAGTGAAATAATGATATTTGTCTTTGTCTGATTTGTTTCACTTAGCATAAACTCTGTAGGTCCATCCATGTTTTAAGAGTACACTTAATGTGATGAACACTGAGTAATGTATAGAATTGTTGAATCATAATATTTTACACTTGAAACTAACATAAGACTGCTAATTATACTTTAATAAAAATTAATTTAAAAATAAAGGGAATGAAATTTGTTGTAATTTTTAATTGTATGTTTCCCATTATGATAATGTAATTTTAATGAACAGTGACGATGTATGAAGTATGTAAGTAAAATATGTAGTATATCAGATGGCAATATATGGAGAAAAATAGAGCAAGAAAGAAGAACAGGGAGTATTGGTGGGAGGATGCTATTTTAAATAGGGCAGTTGGGATAGGCCTTACCAAAAAGGTGATTATTCAAGCAAATATCTGAGAAAACTGATGGAGAAAACTAGGAGAGTGTCTAGAAGAAGAATATTCCAGGCGAAAGGGACAGTAATTACAAAGACCCTGAGGTGGGAGCATACTGGAATGTTAGAAGAACAGGGCAGCTAGTGCAGCTAGAGCAGAGTATGTGGGGGAAAAGCGGTAGGAGAGGGGGTCAGAAGGGACACAGAAAGCAGATTGTTATGGATTTCTGAACCATTTTAAAGACTTTAGACTTCAGGATTTTGAGCTGAGGAGTGGCATGGTCTTAGTAAAATGTCTAGGGCACTGTAACAGCAAAGGAGGAAGCAATGAGACCAAGAAGGAGGTTCATACAGTGATCTAGGTGAGAGGTGATGGTGACTCAGACCAGGGTAGAGGCAGTGGAAGTGGTGAGAAGTGGTTGAATTTTGGATGTATTTGGAAGATAGAATTGGACAGACTTGGTGATGGCACCTTAGATGAAGGGTATAAGAGAAAGAGAGGAATAAGGAACAAAAGCCCACAAAACCCTGAAAGGGAGGGATTGGCATGGTGAAACCAGAACCAGAAGAGCTGAGTTTCTCAGAAGCCAAGGAAGACACAGGGATTTTATGAAGATGGACGGTATAACTAAGAGTTCATGTGTCAGATGCTGCCCAGAAGTCCAGCAAGATAAAAGTAGAAAATATGACATTGTATGTTTATCTAGGAAGTCACTGTTGACATGGGGAAAGCCAGTGTGGAGCAGGGATGAGGGTATACACCAGGCTACAGTGGAGTGGCAAGAGAATGGTCTGCAAGGAAAGGGAGAATGTATGTAGCCTTCTTGTTCCAGAAGTTTGACTGCAAAGAGATGGTGGCTAAATGGGGTACTGGGGTTCAGATTTGTTTTTACAAGATGGAAGGATATGAGCTTGCTTATGTGCTTAGGGGAAAAACCAATCAATTTGAAGATACAAGAGACAGGATAACTGACAGGTGGAAGGCCCTGGCTAGGGGTGGGGGCTGAGACCCAGAGCCCCTGGAAATGAGTTAGCCTTGATAGAAGGAGGGACCAAGATAAGAGGGAAGGATGGGTGGATGTAGTAGAGTTTGTTGTAATGACAAGTTGAAGATGTCATGCCTAATGACCTCTAGGTATTCTGGGAAGTGGGAGGCAAAGTCCCCAAAGTGAGAGGAAAAGCAAGGAAGCTTGCTAACATTGGACAAGGTTTGAAATAGTTACAGAAGATGGGGAACCTTGGTGGCTCAGTTGGTTGAGTGTCTGATTTCGGCTCAGGTCATGATCTTGCAGTTTGTGAGTTTGAGCCCTGCATTGGGTTCCGTGTTGAGAGCTTGAAGCGTGGAACCTGCTTTGAATTCTGTGTCTCCCTCTCTCTCTGCCCCTCCCCAGCTTATGCTTTGTCTGTCTCTCTCTCAAAAATAAACATTAATTTTTTTTTGAAATAGTTACAGTAGAGAATGGGCAAGTTGATAAAGACATAGCTGGGCTGTCATCCAGGAATGTATGGTGATCTCATTTTCATGAGATTCTGCTTCCTATTTTGTGATCTTGAGCAAGTTACTTAATCTTACTGTGCTTCAGTTTCTTCATCTATAAATTGGAAATGAGTAAAATAAGGTAATTGAATTAAATGAGTTAATCCATGCTTAGTGATTATTGAGCATATTGCCTGGCACATAGTAACTATTCAATGTATATTAACTTTTTAGGTTTCTATGATGATTACTTATTTTAATTTCTTCTGTGGTGTTCATCAGTCCAGGCTTAGGAGAGGACAATGGCTTCATCCAGTTTGTTTGGTACTTGGGTGAGAGACTGAAGTGATTGAAAGAACACAGGATCAAAGATGGACAGGGAAGGACATGTATACAGGGGAGGGGGACAAATGGAGAGAAAATAGGAGATCATGTGGTACCTGAAACTCAGAGCCTGGTACCTATTAGGTCTCAATAAATCTTTATTGAGTGAAAGAGTGGGAGAGACTATGGGTGTCAAACCATAGGATTCCAAGAATGTCACTTCTGGAAAAGCAGGTAGTTCTGGCTGGAAAGGGGGACCTGCATTTCCAGGTGAGACCAAAGGAGTGGGGGTAAAATGGAGGTTTTATGGTGTTGTACAAGTCAAAGAGGAACTGCAGGTGAACTTGCCACTGAATCAGATCCTGCCATTACCCCAGCCTCTGCTTTTCTATTGGGAGGAGGTAGCCTGTGCTGTGAGGAGACTGGCAAAGTAAGAGCTATCAAGTAGACTAGTGTCTGGAAGCTAAGTTTTCTGTGACTATAGATGGATAGAGATTAAAAAGTGCCAGGATGAAGCAGATTGCTTGACTGTGGAAGAGAAGGATTTCCCTGGGTAGTTCAGAAACTATTCTAGAAGTAAATGAAGTGATGAGTGCACAAATAATTTATAAGCAGTCAAATGCTCTGGGCTTGCAGGAGGATGGTGAAATTAATGCTGCCAGAATAAATCTAGGAATTATCTAGGTCAATTAATTTATAACAAAAAAGCCAAGGTACACAATGGGTAAAGGACAGTTTCTTTTTTTTTCCTTTTTTTAGAATTAATGTTTATTTATTATTTTGGAGAAAGAGAGAGACAGAGCACAAACGAGGGAATGGCAGAGAGAGAGGGAGACACATAATCTGAAGCAGGCTCCAGGCTCTGAACTATCAGCACAGAGCCCGATGCAGGGTTCGAGCCCAGAAATTGTGGGATCATGACCTAAGTCAAAGTAAGATGCTCAACTGACTGAGCCATCCAGACACCCCAGGACAGTTTCTTTAATAAATTGTGTTGGGAAAACTGGACAGCCACATAGAAAAGCATAAAACTATACTACTATCTTACACTATACACAAAATTTAATGCAATATGGATTAAAGACTTGAATGTAAGACCTGAAACCATAAAAATCCTAGAAGAAAAACATAGGCAGTAAGCTCCCTGACATAAGTCTTGGTAATGACTCTTTTGGATTTGACACCAAAAGCAAAGTCAACAAAAACAAAAAATAAGTGGGGCTGCATCAAACTAAAAAGCTCTGCACAGCAAAGGAAATTAACAAAGTGAACATTTCATCAACAAAATGAAGTCAACCTACTGAATGGGAGAAAATGTCATATAACTGATAAGGGGTTAATATCCAAAATATATAAAGAACTCATACAACTCAGTAGCAAAAACGAAAACAATATGACTAAAAAAATAGGCAGAAGTTCTGAATAGACATTTTTTTCAAAGAAAACATACAGATGGCCAACAGGTACATGAAAAAATTCTCAACATCACAAATCATCAGGGAAATGAAAATCAAAACCAAAATGAGATATCACTTCACACCTGGTTACAATGGCTATTATCAAAAAGGCGAGAAATAAAAGTGTTGGTAAAAATGTAGGGAAAAGGGAACTTGTTGTGCACTGTTGGTGGTAATGTAAATTGCTACAGCCACTATGGAAAATAGTATGTAGTTCCCTCAAAAAATTAAAAATACAACTACCACATGATCCAGAAATTGCAATTTTGTGTATTTATCCAAAGAAAAAGAAAATACAAACTTGAAAAGATCTATGCACCCCTATGTTTAGTACAGCATTATTTACAATAGTCACATCATGGAAACAACCTAAATGTCCATTGATGGATGACTAAAGAAAATGTATACATATACATACACATATAGCTGAATTCAGCTATAAAAAATGATATCTTGCTATTTGCAGCAACATGGATAGACCTTGAAGGCATTATGCTAAGTAAAATAAGTCAGACACAAAAAGACAAATACCAAATGATCTCCCTTATATGTAGAATCTAAAAATTTTTAAATGAGCTCATATGTACAGAAGACAGATTAGTGGTTTCCAGAGGTGGGAAGTAGAGGGTGATTGAAATGGGTGAAGGGATCAAAAGGTACAAACTTCCAATTATAAAATAAATAATTCATTGGGGATATAATGTACAGCATGGTGACTATAGTTAATAATACTGTATTGAATATTTGAAAGTTGCTAAGAGAGTAGATTTTAAAAGTTATTATCACAAGAAAAGATTTTGTCACTATGTGGTGATGGATGTTAACTAGATATTGTGACCATTTCAAAGTATATACAAATATTCAAGCAATATTGTATACCTGAAACTGATAAAATGTCATGTGTCAATTATATCTCAATTTAAAAATATAATGATGCCAGGGGTGCCTGGGTGGCTCACTCAGTTAAGCATCTAACTTCAGCTCAGGTCATGATCTCACAGTTTGTGAGTTTGAGCCCCGTGTTGGGGTCTGTGCTGACAGCTCAGAGCCTGAAGCCTGTTTTGGATTCTGTGTCTCCTTCTCTCTCTCTGTACCTCCCCGGCTTGCACTCTGTCTCCGTTTCTCTCAAAAATAAATAAACATGAAAAAAAAAAATAAAAATAAAAATAACTAAAATATAATGACGCCAGATTTTCCCTGGGAAATCAGGGAACACGTTCTCCATATATTCAACAAATCATTCCTATGACTGTGCATACCCCATTCTAAGAATTGAAATCTTTAAGTCTAAGAGACCAGAGCATTCAGGGCCCTCTCCAGTCTAGTCCCCAGCCTATCTCTGGTTCAAATACATTGAACTCAAAACAAACTAAACTGCTTACCCAAACTGGCCTTTTTCCTGCTTCTAGATCTTTGGTCACTGAATTCCTTCCTCTTTTTTCCCTCTCTACTGATTAAAACCCTTTCCACTATTCAAGGCCCAAGATCAAGTACAACCTCTTCCATCAGAATTCCCCTCAAGTTAGAAGTTGAAGGGAATCTCTCTGGTGTCTGAAGTCCAGTGGGCCACTTTGCACTTTGGATCCAGTCTTTGAGGGCCACCTTTATGAATAAAGCAAAAAAATTTTCTCATTGTAGGAGAGAACACAAACTGATCAGTGACAAGAGCAGAGCTGAGCCAACCCCAGGTTCATGGCAATGCCCGGAAGGGAGGAAAAGAGGGAAGGAAGGAAGGAAGGAAGGAAGGAAAGAAAGGGAGGTCAGGAGACAGGGAGAGAGGGAGAGAAGGAGTGAGGGAAGTGGCCTGGTTCACTTGAAAGGATTAAGATATGGCTTCCTGGAAACTGATGGTTGTTGTCAGGGGAAGTGGGAGTATGGTGGTGGTGGGGAGACTGGGTTATCGTATGGGACCAATGCCAACAAGAAACTAAAGGCCAAGGGGGATATTTCACTCCAGGAACAGAGACATCACCTCTGCCTCCTCCTCTTTCTCAGGGCTCCTAGGGAAAGTTGCCTCAGAAGATTCATCATCAGAATTTGAGATGACCCATTCCAACCCCTAGCCTATTATCCAAATGGGAATGGTTAGGCCCAAGGAGGGGAAGAAACTAAGGCACCAGCTCTTGAATTGTCTCTGCTTACCAGCAACACAGGAAGCTGAAAAATAACAGCTAGAGGTATTCTGGAGAGCTGGGCCACCAATAACATGGGAATTGAACTTTGTCAGGTTCTCAGTCTGCTCATCTGAGAAATGAGGCTGAGAGTTCCAGCCCTTCCTTTCTGCCTAGAATTTGCTATGTTCTTACATCCTTATTAAATGCAATTCCTTCAAAATGCCCAGAGTACCTACATGCTTTCATGGGTCAGAGAATCTGTGTTCTAGATGGCACAGGAAAGGCCACCCTGGCTAGGCCCCATTTGAAGGGTGTACTTTCCGAGGGGGCCTATATCAGATAGAGCTGCTGAAGGTGACTCCTAATCCCCAAGGGCTTTAAGGGGATAGGGGACAGAGCCAGGCATGGGGTCCTGGACAACTCATTCCTCAGGAGCCTAGATTGAAATAAAGGTACAAGAGAGCTAGGGCCAACTGCCCTGAAGCCCTGTCTGTGCTTGTAGCCAAATCCTTCAGTTCTCTTGCTTCTTGGAGATAAACAGTTGCATTGTTCTCCAAAACAAGAACAAAAGTCTGGAAGCTGAGTAGGGCAGGATCATGGAGATAGATGATCAATTTTCTTGGCTTCCTAAAGTCTCTCAGGCACTAGGAGCTAGGGAGAGTGAGGAGGTAAGGAGGAGAGAGGCAAGACAGCTCAAGGCCTTATTCCCTTTCCCCTTTTCCTCATAATAGGAGATCATGATATAGAGGAACTGCCAAGGCAGCTCACAGGAAAAGCTCTAAATATCTAAAGATTATCTGAGCTCTCCTCCTCCACTCATTCAACTTGTGTCTCTCTCACTATTTGTCCACATCCCCACTCACAGTTGTGCAGGAGAAACACAAGAAGGTACTGTAGAAGATTTTAGCAAAATAAAGTTGCCTAGATCTGAATTTGGGTGGTTATCTGTGCCGGTCCAGGGCATGTTTGCCTCCTTACCCTGCCCTTCTCCATATCATAGAGGGTGTAGGATGCATTTCCCAGGCTCCCTCATCAATCATCTGGCTGGATTCAACCAATGGGAAGCACTGGTGAAAGATTAGAAAAAATAGAGAAACCATGGTACTTAGCCTCTGCCTTTTGTGCTTCCAGTGGTGTCTCTGCTGTGTCTCTTTTATGGCTCCCAATGTGAATATACTTCCAATTCTGTTGTGTGATACTAGCTCCTGGATTAGATAACACCACTTTCTCCCACTGCCCCTCCATTATGCACCTTTCCCTGCTCTGCCCTATGCAGCAGGAGGTCTGGCCCCTGCTTCCCAGGATCTGATATTAGTTGACTTCTAATTTCTCTCAATGAGAGAGACATTGGAGGCAGACTGAAGGGCACCAATAAGGAAAAGGAAAGGAAATTTCTTCTTTTCTTGTCGTTTGAACAGTGCCTCCCTTTTAGCACCCCTGGACAAGCCTGTGATTCCACTTCCATCAAGTGACCCTTGTCCCTGAACTTTGGACATACCTCCTCCCTCACTCCTCCAGCCTAGGGGTGGTGTTGGTATCCTGCTGTCACTAATCTCTAGGTTACCTTCCCGTCCTTCTTGGCATCTCAACCTATCATCTATATAACCAATTTTTTTCTGCATTAAATTCTATGCCATAAATATTTGGTAGTTTGATTTCCCAATTAGATCTTGACTATAAACTGGACTAGTGGGAATGCAGTCTATGATTCAAGGTGAATTAATGGGAAGATCCTTAGTTACTTGACTCAGAGTAATAGGAGATTGGGTTACAGCCCCAGAGTGGGTGCCTTATAGAAAACAGGAAAGTGAAGGGAGGTACAAGGCTGAGCAAACTGATGCTACTATTCGAATCAACCACTTGAATTCTTTGACCTTGCTTCTAAGGACAACACAGCTCTAAATTTTCTTTGAGATCTTGGAGGAGGTGTGAGCCATTGGATTATTTTTCCCCGCTGTCAGTTGTCAGGACTCCTATGCCTGTCAAATGCCAGATAATTACTATCCTTCCCTTTGGCCAACCAGACCCCTTCCCCCAGTAAACTCCCACCCCCCCCCACACACACATATAGCAGACATAACATCCACCAGGATTTATTTTGATGAGGATTTTATTGTGGAGGATAATACAGGAGAGCAGCCACCAGGATTTATTTTGATGAGTATCTTATTGTGGAGGATATGGAGTAGCTCCAGGTGAATGGGTGGAGCCCTTCAGCTACCTGGGTCTCCAGGTGGTTTTTGTAGGTATTGTGGGTTTCTGTTAAGGCTGCAAGATTACAGTTGGTGTTTGAGGTAGCTAATCAACACAGGGGGAAGATCCAGCTGGTCAATGGCTTGTGGCTGGCTGGCCTGGTGCAGGGCTCTGCGGATAACTAAACGGGACTGTGACAGTAGTGACCGTGGAGTGGCTACAGCAAGGAGAAATAGGTCATAAGAAGCATTTCTCAGAGTAATTGTCCCGCCCAAGACTGCATCCACCCTGCCCTGGATCCTGCAGCCCTAATTGCTTTCTTCCTTCTAAGAAATCCCCTCACCCCGCCCTGTCCTCAATGCATGGTGCCAATAGGAACACACTGAAGTCTACAGAAGGCATTCTCAAGGCCACAAAACAGTCATTGGCAGGGCCAAAACTAGAAATTCTACTAGTGATATCCTCCACCTTATCTTAGTGATCCTTTCTCTAATAAGAAATCTATAACTTCTCCACTGGGGTCTCAGGAGAGGGAGAAGATGGTATTTTCTTCAATTCATCCCACAAGGATTAGCCTGGGGAGTGATTTGTGACCCTTGGACCTCCAAGCCAGAAGGTCTATAGAGCTAAGTTGCTTGACACTTACCTCGGGCCTGTAGCAGCAATGCAGTGCCTTTATTATCTTGCAAGTTCACGTCCAGGGAGAGAGATGGAAGGTAGATGTTAGCACCGAAATCAATTAGTAGCTGGATGTACTCTGGCTCACAATTATGGTGGAGGCAGATTTCAAGGAGGGTGCGGGGCTGTGGGACACGAGCCAATAGGTGCTGGTCAGTACAGTTGTAGTTGGGGTCTGCCCCATGGAGCAAAAGCAGGCGGAAACAGTCAAGATGCCCATAGACTGCAGCCAAATAGAGGGGGCCAGAACATGAAGCTATGTTTGATGCCCAGACTGGTAGTTTAGCCTTGACATTGGCCTCTGCACCATGGCCTAAGAGTTCCTGAAGGATGGCAGCAGCACCATCACGGGCAGCTGTGAGCACGGGAGAACAGTTGTTGTAGATACTACCACCAGGACAGGCACCAGCTTCCAAAAGCACACGCACACAGTCCAGATGGCCATGACTGACAGCAGTAAAAAGTGGTGTCTGTGCCTTGACATCCAAGCTGTCAACATCAGCACCATGTGCCAGGAGGACCTGCAAACAACTGAGGTGGCCATAAGAAGCAGCCAAGCGCAAGGGTGTCCCAGGAACACCCCAGCCACTTCTACTGTTGATGAAACGTTTGTAACGCTCCTGGCACAAAAGCTGGTGCAAGGTATAGGAGTCGTTGTCATACACTGCTTGATTGAGAGCCTGCTTCTCCCCTGTGTCGGTGTCCTCCTCCTCCTTGTCGTGCTGCAGGAGGGAGAAAATCTTGGTGATGTCCATGAGGTTCATCTTGATTGATTGCAGCAGAACTATTCTCATTATGAGCACAAGGATATGCCAGATCTGTGGGTGACAAATATTGGAGAGAGAATGAGGGCCCACACCAAAAAGCCTGGATGCCAAACCTTACCCCCTCCACCCTTCACCATCAGGCTCTTCACTCATGTGCCTCCTGCTTTTAATTCCTACTTCATCTTACGTTAGGGCTCAGAGATGGCTTCCCAAACACATAAGGCCATTTCACAGCTTGGTGCCTTTGCATATGCTGTTCTACTTGACATTCAAACTCCTACTTCTGGGAAGCCTTCCCTAATCTCCTCCTCCCCATGCTCAGGGATTCCAAAGGATCACACTAGACTTTATCTATGAACTTTCACACTACATTTGCACGTATCTATGCTTCAGTATGTAAACTCCAAGGGTAAGGAACGCTGTATCCATCTGTATCCCTCCATTCCCAGTAGGGTCTACATCATTACTGGTGACTTGGTAGAGGCACCTTCCTTAGTTCAGAAAGTGTGGACTAATGAAATGACTCTAGTCTGGCAGTTGCTAGGCCAACAGAATGTTTTTTTTTTGTGTATGTGTGTGGTGTCAAGTTGTCATCCCTGAGCATTCTGACATCAGTTTGATGGGGCAGGCACTCAATTCCACCTGTCAGCCTTTTAGATGAAATTCAACCTCCTCATAGTCCTTCATATGTGACCTCCACTCAGACTTAGGTCCCATGCTTCAGGCAACAGAGTTACACAGGAAATAGATGTTGAATGAAATTTACTAATTAAATAAATAGATGTCATTACAAAGAATAGACTTCAAGTAAAATGAAGTCAAAGAGATGGCAGAAAATAGTCATTTCCAGGGCAAATCGTCCTCTTTGGCGGACAACTGGTTTATCCTCCAGGACTACTTCAATACAGAAATCACTTTGATTCCAAGCACCTCCTTGGAACTTATGGACTCCCATCCCTTTAGGTCAAACCTTTTCCCATCCTCTCTGCCACACCCAATTTAGAGCCATGTCTCAACCCTCAACTCTTCTCTCACCATTATCCCCAGGCCTTATAAAATTACCCATGGCCCAGTGACTGACTTAACCCTTTGACCTTACCTGTCTTGTTCCTAGTGCTCAAAAGCCAAAGTCACCCACCTTAGTTTGTAATGTCATCAGGGTAAGCTGGTAGGTTTTCAGAGCTCAAGTCTTCCTTCTCTCCCATACCCTGCAGCCATGGTCTAAGGGCCATACACCTCCTTTTATTCACTGTATACCTCCATCCCTCTTTGTGAGCCTGGGACCTCAGGTACCTACCTCATAGAAAAAAAAATTGTGAGGTGGGTGGGTGGGGTCTCTCTCAGCTTTAGGCCCCTCCTCACCCACTAACATCAACTCCATATATGGTCTTTTTATTCCTTTGAGGTGTGCAATAAGTAGAGGATTTTAGAAATCAGGTAAACCTAAGTTTGCAACTCAGCACCCCAAGTTACTAGCTGAGAAGACATGGGCAAGTCTCTTCTCTTCTTTGGGACTAAGTTTCCTCATCTATAAGACAGAAATGATAATCCCTGCCTCATGGAGCTGCAATATAGTAGGTCTTAAAGGAACTTCCTCTCTCTGCCCCTTCAACCTCCTGACTGGCTCCTTCCCCTCAACCATCTTAGGAAACAAAACACTTCTATGGTTCTTTGTCTTACTCTAGCTAGCTTTATCTTCATCTCTCTCTTTTTCACCAAATATACCAAAGAGCTTTCTACCATCTACTTCTCTCTCATTCATTTCTTCAATTCCTGCAATCTGGCTCCACCCTTCTTCAACCACACAATAAAATAGTTCTTTAAACAGTCACCCTTGTGGTTAAATTTGTTGGCTCCTTCTCTTATCTTTCCTTCTGTGACCTTTCTGGTACACCTGTCCCCACTGGCCACTTTCTCCTACATACTCCTCCATTGGCTTCCTGACCATCACCGTCTCCTGATTTTTCTCCCTTATGTTCTACCCTGAAATAGTTATGCTCCCCTTTGTTCTCTCCTTGATCTTCTTTCCATTCCCAGAGATGCAGCTCTCACTGTAATTCTGATGCTTTCAAGTTTATCACTCCAAGCCCCCTAGCTAGCTCTCTTTTCAGCAAAAAAAGTATATATTCACTGAATTTCTTCAGGTCCTTCAAAGTCAGCAGTATCACACTACCACTACCATCACTACCATCAGCAAAGTTAATCCATATCTGTTTCTCACTATCCACCTGGTAAACCAAACCAAAAACCCAAGACTCATCTCAGTCCGCTTATCTCTTTGTCCCACTTTCATCCAATTGCTCATCAAGTCCTATGGATTTTACTTCCTAGAGGCCTCTACAGGCCACCTCCCTCTGACTTGTCCCCATTGCCAGTGCTTTACATAAGCTAGGTAAATCATTTTTTTTGTGTCAACTGTTGTAATAGTTTCCTAGCTAGTTTCCCCTTTTTCTTCACATTATAAAGCAATTGTTTAAAAATACAAATCTGGTCTGTGCCAATCCTGTTTTAAATCCCTTAATGGCTCCCCTTTCTTTCAGAGTATAGCCCAGATACTTTGGACTGGCTCACAGATTCTTTATGAGCAAATTTTGGCCAACATCTCCAGGCTCATTTCCTGCTACTCCTCTACTTATACCCCAAGACCCAGCAATAAGGGAAGAGAAATGGTGTCTCTCTGTAAACATCATGCTTCTTTCTGTCACATGTAGTTCCTTCTGATGGGTTAGTTTCTCCAGAATTTGTGCTCTTATATAACTATAGCAGTCAGGACACTGTATCGTAACTCTTTTAAATGGGTCTGTTTTGCACTCACTGCAGAATGAGAGACCATGTAAAGTAGAGGTAAAACATGGTCTGGAATTCTGCTTCAATTCAAGCTCCACCACTTAGTAGCTGTGTGACCTAGAGCAGATCACTGCAGAATACTCTCTGTGCCTATTTCTTTATCTGTAAAGAGAGGATGATAGTAGTACCTGCTTCAGAGGGTTATTGTTAGGATTACATGAGTTAATATTTAAATTAATAAGTAAATGAGTTAATTGTTTAGGATAGCACCTGAATGTAGTAGTCAGTAACTCAGCAACTGTAGTACCAAGTGATTATTATTACCTAGGTCTCCAATTTCTACTATTGCTCCTTATTTAAAGTCCTATAACCTCAGATCTGGAATGCACCAAATAAATCATTTAATTTAATTCCCTTAGTTTAGAGGTAGAAAACCCAAGGCTCAAAGGAGAGCAGGACATCTTTTCTAAGGTCATATGGCTGTTATTACCCGTTGTCTCATTAGCAGGAACCCAGAACACACCTATAATCTTGGGCTTTTCAAAGCAATTTCACATAGTGGAGTAGGTAATATCATCCCCATTTTGTGGATGAAAACACTGAGGTCTGAGAGGGCAAGGGATTTGTCATGTGCCTTACATCAAGGTAACAGCAGAGTCAGAAATAGAATCCATGTTTCCCTATTGCCCGTCCTGTTCTTTCTATTGCAACTTGAAAAGCAAACACGTGCCCCTTTCCCTTGCCTTAAGCAGTCACATTGCAGCTCCCCAAATCCTCAGCTTTGAGGGTCATGCTGAGTTCCAGGGACTTCACTAATGGAAGGTTTCTTTTACGGATCATTTCTTTTGATAGCAAATAGGGATTCATTTACCCTTTGGTAGGGGAAGGGGAGACTGGTTCCAGGGAGATGAAGAGGGAAAGGAGTATAGAGGGAAATGCTGAGGCTCTCATCAAGGTCATACCAGGAGCCTATAGCAGGGCCCATCTAATGAGCCTCCATAGAGAGATCAAGTCATGGACCCCAGCTGGCTTAGGGATTTGGTGAATTGTGCCTTATTAGGATAAGAAAATCTAATTAATCTATTGTCTAACGTCACCTTGCTGTGGTTTATTAAGCTAAGAGTCATTACATGACCATTCTATGCAAGAATCCCTTTCCTGATCCCCAATTTGCAGGGGTTTTAAACCTTTTTTGTGACATTGACCCCTATGGCATTCTGGTTAAGTCTCTTGTCCCCTCTCAGAATGGTTTTTAATACATAAAATAAAGTACATAAGATTAAAGGAAACCAATTATATTGAAGTACAGCTATTTTTTAAAACTGCTTGATATAGTAATAAATGTTCTTTATTAACCCATTAAATACAAATATCTATTAATAATTTCTAAGTGATGATGAACATAAATGACATTTTAGATCTCTTCCACAACTGTAATATGATATGAAATGTCTGGGTTTTTTTTCTTGTGACCAAATTATAGTAACTGGTAGTACTACTGACATTTGCTGTCTGCATTCATCCTTGAAAAGAAATGGTAAATTTCAGTTAGAGATTAGGGGTGAAAAAAGGTAATTCTTTGCTCCATCCATGTTTTATGACCCTTTGAATTCTAAGGCTCTTTTGTGGGTCTATGAATACAAGTTAAGAACTCCTACAGGGGAGTGGCTGGTTTTGGTGGGCCCTAGAACAGTCCTCTAGGCATTACTAGACTATTTTTAAGCTTCATCTTCTTCCCCACAACCTGAGGAGCTCTGCCTTTCTGCCCTTGAGCCCACCCAGATGCACCCCCCAACAAAGACAACACACAGGGACACAAAGACAAATCATTATCTTCTCTGTTTTGTATAGCTGCAATTTCCCTCAAGAAGTGGGTCCATTTGGACCCCAGAGCCTAGGTACACATACTTTCCTGGGGCACAAACAGCAGGAAGCCATCATCATAACCCTCCTTCCCTCTGTGGGCAGATTTCCCTACTAACCTCCCAAGCACCCCCAGAAACCAGATCCAGTGGGAAAACCCTATGAAGGGTGGTGGTTACAGGTCCATGGGCCTGCAATCCTAAGTGTTCGTTCCTCCCTGGCTGCATAATTGGGTTCTAGGCTCCAGATACTCACTGGGCTTCTGCCTGAGGCCACGCTGCCAAGGGTCGCTGCCACTGCTGCCCCTCTTGTGAAGAAAAGGGCCCTGGTGGCCCCTCTGCAGGGAGCCCCTATTTGCCCCGGGGCCTAAGCAGGCAAAGTCCCTTGGTTTCTACTTTTAACAACACTGCCTAAAGGCTAGGCATCAGGGCCATGGGCTAATTTTAGGCTACCCTCCACCTCCACCCCCCTTCCAAGGGCTGTTTTATTTTACCCTTTCTGGGAGCAATCCAAGCAAGAGGAGGGGTGCCATCTGTGGGGAAGTCCTGGAAGGTCTGACTCACAGATAGACAGGTGCTTGGTGAGGCCAGGGCTCAGGCTTCTAGCATGTCCCCGCTTACCCCTCCCCACCATTGAAACAGGCAACACAACCAGGTCCCTGCACTGTGAATGTTCTCACCTAACCACCAAGGAGCCTGAGAAGGCCAGGCTCATCTAGCACATCTCCCTATAGGCCAAGGACTCTTTCCTTTCTCTTCCTAACTTAGCCTCTCTGCATTTCCTTTTTCCATTTTTGAAGGTTCAGCAACATATTGCTCTCCCCTCACCCCACCCTGCCCTCACTCCCAAGAGTGAGGAGGACAGTTGGAAGCAGAGACCTCCATATTGGAACATGTATCAGTAAAGCAGTAAAGTTTAATAAGTTTCAGAAAAACTTGCTCATTTATAAAGGCCTCCCCAATCCAGTAATCCCAGCTCTGTCTAAAGAAAATGCCCACAACTCTTCTCACACCTGAGGCATCAGATATGTTCAACACTGGAAACTTTGTCAAAAGCTCAGCTCTTAAGAGTATCATTTTATCTCGGGGCACCTGGGTGGCTCAGTTGGTTGAGCTTTGGCTAGGTCATGATCTCGTGGTTCATGAGTTCAAGCTCCGCATTGGGCTCTGTGCTGACAGTTCAGAGCCTGGAGCCTGCTTCAGATTCTGTGTCCCCCTCTCTCTCCGCCCCACCCCTGCTTGTGCTCTGTCTCTCTCTTTCAAAAATGAATAAACATTAACAAAATAAAAAAGTATCATTTTATCTCCCTGGTTGCCTTTAAATGAAGGCAGTGCTAGGGAGATACTTTTAGAAATAGTCACATTATCTATTTTAGGTGTCACTCAAAAAGAATCTGGGAGCCAGCTCCCTCTTCCCTCTGGGAAAAAATGCCAGCCTAGCGTTTGGTATACAAACTACACCACAATCTGATCATGCCAAGAAACTATGGAGAAACTAGCAAGTCGCCACTATGTGTAATGTTCTAGATGCAGGAAGAACACATGGTAAAGTAAGACATGTTGTCCCTGAAAAAGCTCACATCCTATTAGGAAAATCAGACATGGAAATAATCATACCTCACATAAATGCAAAAATGCCAGAACTAAAATCTGCCTATGGTTATCCTGCATTCATGTCGATCTCCCAAGGGGAGTTCAGGGGGTTACTGTGGGGTTCTGTCTCCTTACATGCCCCCACAAACAAAATAACTTGAATTTTTCTGCAAAGATATTCCAGTCTACCCAGAACCTGGATCCCCAGACCTCAGTCCTTCTATTTCCCTTCCAATGACCAAGGAAGAGAGAGTTTCAATTAGAAAAAATGAAAAGTCAGTGAGGGGACCAGAGCTATGTTGAGATAAAACACTAGCAACCTAGTTTCACATGATTACTTTGATGTTAGAATCTACACATTGAAAGGGAATTTCCACATTTCTGAGAGATGTTCAATTACTTCTGATTAAATGTTTCCAATAACAGGACACTCTCTACATCCAGAAACTGCAAATCTAATTACTTGGCAGCTCAGTTAGTTTTTCTTTCTGCTAAATTTATATTTGCATCTGCAACCCCTGAGGTTGACAGTTGAGCCTATCTTTGCTCACCCTTAAAACCTCAGAGAACATGATCATTTCCTTTGCCCCCAAATAGCCCTTTAGGGATCTGAACTCAGGTGTCCTATCCTTTATGTCACCTTATTTCAGGGAAAACAGTCCAACTCTTTAAACTATTTCTTTCAATCTGGTATTTACCCAATCCCTTCCTCAGCCATGTCTACCACACTTATGAAGTGATCATGAAGCCTGCTAACACACTGACACCACTGAGGAATTCATAGGATGCCAGATGACTTCTTAAGGAAGTGTAAGAGTATCCCAGTGTGATCAATGAAGATCAGAAGCATCAAAACTAAGCATCTGCTTCAGCTTAGTTTGAGCCAGTGGTCTAGAGCTATTAATTATCATTAAAAAAAATTTTTAATGTTTATTTATTTTTGAGAGGGAGACAGAGCGTGAGCGGGGGAGGGGCAGAGAGAGAGGGAGACTCAGAATCCAAAGCAGGCTCCAGACTCTGAGCTGTCAGCACAGATCCCAACACGGGGCTCAAACCCACAGACTGTGAGATCATGACCTGACCTGAAGTTGAATGCTTGACTGAGCTACCTAGGCGCCTCAGCTATTCATTATCTGAGGCCTTGTGCAAACCTCATTAGCAGCCAATAAATAAACTATTATGATGCTAAAGATGAAAGAGTAGGGTATTATTCTTGGGGAAAAATATTAGTCAGAATTTTTTGTAGTAGTAATTTTTATTGAGGTAATTGTATATTCACATGTAGTGTAAAAAATATACAAAGATCTCTTGTACACTTTACTATTTCCCCCAATGGTAACAGTTTGCAAGATTATATAGTACAATATCACAAGTAGGATATTGACATTGATACAATCCACCTATCTTATACAGATTTTACTTGTAGTCATTTGTGTACATATGTATATTTACTGCTATACAACTTTATCACATATATAAATTCTTGTGTATACCACCACAGACAATATAGTTCTGTCACAATAAGGATACCTCATGTTGCCTATTTTTTCATGTTGCCTTTTTATAGCCATATCCACCTTGGTCTCTAACCCTGGCAATCTCTAATCCGTTCTCCATTTCTATAATTTTGTCATTGCAAAATTATATAAGTGAAACCATACCTTTTGGAATTCACTCTTTTTCATCTAGCATGCCCTTGAGATTCATCCAAGTTGCTGTATGTATTAAGTTTGTTTTTGTCACTAAGTGAGATTCTGTGGTATGTATGTTTGTTTAACCACTGACCCAGTGAAGGATATCTAGGTTGTATGTAGTATTTGGCTATTAAGAATAAAGCTTTTATGAAGATCCATGTGCAGGTCTTTATCACAGTAGTTATATTGTAGACTTTATTATCGGGAAGAGTGTAATTAGCTATTTTATAATAGTAAATATATATATAACAAAATTTGCCATTTAAAACATTTTTTTTTAATTTAGAGAAGTTTAGGTTTACAGAAAAATTGAGAGGAAAGTATATAGATTTCTCATATACCTTCTACTCCTACACATGAATAGCTTCCTCCATTATCAATATCCCTCACAAGAGTAGGACATTTATAATAACTGATGGACCAAAATTGACACATTTTAAGTCCATAGTTTTCATTAGGGTTCACTCTCAGCATTATACACTCTATAGGTTTGGACAAGCTATAACAATATTTATCCATCATTATGGTACACAGAGTATTTTCACTGCCTCAAAAATTATCTGTGCTCTACCTATTCATTCTACCACCACCCTAAGCACAAGGCTTCAGTGATCTTTTTACTGTCACCATAGTTTTGCATTTTCTACAGTGTCCTATAATTAGAATCATGCAGTATGTAGCATTTTTTTAATGTTTAATCATTTTTGAGAGAGACAGAGAGAGACAGAGCATGAGTGGGGAGGATCAGAAGAAGAGGGATACACAGACTTGAAGCAGCTCCAGGCTCTGAGCTATCAGCACAGAGCCTGATGTGGGGCTTGAACCCATGAACCATGAGATCATGACCTGAGTCGAAGTTGGCAACTTAATCGACTGAGCCACCCAGGTGCCCCGGTATGTAGTTTTTTTTAGATTGGCTTCTTTCACTTAGCAATGTGCATTTAAGGTTTTTCCATGTGTTTTCAGGGCTTGATATCTCATTTCAATGCTGAAGAATATTCCATTGCCTAGCTATACCAGTTTATTTTTATATTTACCTACTGAAGGACATCTTGGTAGCTTCCAAGTTTGAGCAATTCTGAATAAGGCTGTTCTAAATATCACATGTAGGTTTTTGTGTGGATATAATTTTTCAACTCTTCTGGGTAAATACCAAGAAGTGTGATTGCTGGAATGTATGATAAGAGCATGTTGAGTTTTATAAGAAACTGCCAAATAGTTTTCCAAAGTGGCTATATCGTTTTGCATTCCTACAAGTAATGAATGAGAATTGCTTTTGTTCCACATACTTTTCAGCATTTGGTGTTGTCGATATTCAAAATGTTGGTCATTCTAATAGGTGTGTAGAGGTATCTCATTGTCATATTTTGCATTTGATTGATGACATATGATGTGGAGCATCTTTTCATATGCTTATTTGCCATCTGTGTGCATTCTTTGATGAGGTGTCTGTTATGATAACTGGCCAATTTTTAATTTATTTTCAATTTATTTAAATTCAAATTAGTTAACATACAGTGTAGTATTGGTTTCAGGGGTAGAAACCAGTGATTCATCACTTACATATAACATCCAGTGCTCATACCAACAAGTGCCCTCCTTAATGCCCATCACCCATTTAGCTCACCCCTACCCATCTCCCCTCCAGCAACCCTCAGTTTGTTCTCTTCCTTTAAGAGTCTCTTATAGTTTGCCTCCCTGTTTTTATCTAATTTTTCCTTCCCTTTCCCTATGTTCATGTTTTCTTTCTTAAATTCCACATGAGTGAAATCATATGACCCTTGTCTTTCTCTGACTTATTTCACTTACCAAAATACACCCTAGTTCCATCCTCATTGTTGCAAATGGCAAGATTTCTCTTCTTTTCTTTCTTTCTTTCTTTCTTTCTTTCTTTCTTTCTTTCTTTCTTTCTATCGCTGAATAGTATCCCATTGTATTCCATATATATACCCAACATCTTCTTTATCAGGGGACTGATGAATATCAGTCAATGGACATTTGGACTATTTCCATAATTTGGCTATTGTTGATAGCACTGCTATAAACTTTGGGGTGCATGTGCCCCTCTGAATCAGCATTTTTGTATCCTTTGGATAAATACCTAGGAGTGCAATTGCTGGGCCATTTGGTAGCTCTATTTTTTATTTTTTGAGGGACCTCCATACCATTTTCCAGAGTGGCTGTACTAGTTTGCATTTGCACTAGCAGAGCAAAAATGTTCCCCTTTCTCTGCATCCTTTCCAACTTCTGTTGTTTCCTATTCATCTTAGCCATTCTGAGAAGTGTGAGGTGGTATCGCATTGTGGTTTTGATTTGTATTTCCCTGATGATGAGTGATGTTGAACATCTTTTCATGTTTCTGTTAGCCATTTGAATATCTTCTTTGGAAAATTGTTTATTCATGTCTTCTGCCCATTTCTTAAGTCGATTATTTGTTTTTTGAATGCTGAGTTTGATAAATTCTTTTTAGATTTTGGATACTAACCCCTTATCTGATATGTCATTTGCAAATATATTTTCCCATTCTGTTGGTTGTCTTTTAGTTTTGTTGATTGTTTCCTTTGCTGTGCAGAAGCTTTTTATCTTGATGAGATCCCAATAGTTCATTTTTGTTTTTTGTTATTATTTTCCTTGCCTTCAGAGACATATCTAGTAAGAAGTTGCTGCAGCTGACATGGCCCATTTTTAAATTTGTTTTCTTATTGCTGAATTTTAAAAGTTCTTTGTGTAATTCGAATAACAATCCTTCATCAAATGTATCTTTTGCAAATATTATTCCTAGTCCTTGGCTTCTCATTCCCTTAACAGTGTCTTTTGAAGAGTGAAGTCTTTTAATTTTAATGAAGTCCAGCTTGTCAATTATTTCTTTCATGGATTGTGCCTTTGAGATATATATATATATAGCTATTGCTATACTAAAAGTCATCTAGGTTTCCTCCTAGGCTGTCTTCTAGGAGATTTGTAGTTTTGTGTTTTACCTGGTCCATGATCCATTTTTAGGTGGCTTTTGTGGAGGGTGTAAGGTCTGTGTCCTGATTTATTTATTTTTTCCTTTTTGCTTGTGGATGTCCTATTGTCCTAGCACCATTTGTTGAAAAGATTATCTTTGTTCCATTGTATTGTATTTGTCAAAGGTCAGTTAATTGTATTTATATGGGTCTATTTCTGGGCTCCCTATTCTGTTCTATTGATCTATTTGTCTATTCTTTTGCCAATAACACATTGTCTCATTTACTATAGCTTTATAGTAAGTCTTGAAATTGAGTGGTGTCAAAAAAAATAAATAAAAATAAAAAAAAAGAAATTGAGTGGTGTCAGTGCTTCAACATTGTTCTTCTTCTTCAATATTGTGTTGATTATTATGGATCTTTTTGCCTTTCTATGTAAATTTTAGAATCAGTTTGTCATTTTCACAAAAATAACTTGCTGGGACTTTGGGCTTGCACTGAATCTATAGATCAAGTTTGGAAGAACTGACATCTTGATAGTATTGTATTTCTGTTTCATTCATGAGAATTTTGTAGTTTTCTTTATGTAGATCTTTTACATATTGTGTACAATCTATCCTTACATATTTCATTATTTTGGGGGTCCTAAGGTAAATGGTTTTGTTTTTACTTTTATACTTATTCATTGCTGGTATACAGAAAGTGATTAACATTCATATATTAACCTTGTATCCTGCAACCTTGCTATAATTCCTTATTAGTTTCAAGAGTTGTTCTATTCTTTCAGATTTTCTACTTAAAATCCTGTCATCTGCAAACAAAGACTGCTTTATTGTTCCATTTCCAATCTGTATACCTTTAATTTCTTTTATTACTTTATCATTTTACTAGGACTTCCAGTATTGAAAAGGAGTGGCAAGAGGGGATATCCTTGTCTTGTTTCTGATATTAGTGGGAAAGCTTTGAGGTTCTTGCTATGAGGTAAGATGTTAGCTACAGTTTTTTTTTTGTAGATATTCTTTATGAATTTGAAAAAGTTCTCCTGTATTTCTAGTTTACAGAAGTTTTACCCTGAGTATTAGATATTGCCAAATACTTTTTCTGTATCTACTGATATGATGATGTGATTTTTTTAAGCATGTTGCTGTGATGGATTACAATAATTGAATTTTAAATGCTGAACCAGCTAGCTTTTCATGCCAGAATAAACCCCACTTGCTCATGGGGTATAATTCTTTTTACGAATTGTTTGATTTGATATGGTAATATTTTCTTGATGATTTTTACATCTATGTTCATGATAGATATTGGTCTGTAATTTTCTTGTAATGCCTTTGTCTGATTTTGGTGTTAGGGCATCCTGACCTTATAAAATGAGATAAAAAGTGTTCTCCATGCTTCAATTTCTGGGGGAAATTGTAGCGAATTGGTATAATTTCTTCTTAGATGTTTGGTAGAATCTACCACTAAACTTTCTGGGACTGGTGATTTCTGTTTTGGAAGGTTATTAATTCTTGATTCAGCTTCTTAATAGATACAGGCCTATCAGATTGTCTATTTATTCTTGTGTGAATTTTGTAGGGGTTGTTTTTCAAGAAATTCTTCTGTTTCATCCAGATTATTAAATTTATGGGCATAGTGTTGTTCATAATATTTCATTATTATCATTTTAATTTCCAATTAATCATTTTTGTCTTCTTTCTTTTTTGCATAGTTAACATGACTAGAGGTTTAACAACTTTAGTCATCTTTTCAGAGAATTAACTTTCAGTTTTGTGGATTTTCTTTATTATTTTCTGTTTTTGATTTCATAAATTTCTGCTCTAATTTTATTTCTCTTCTTCTTTATTTTTGTTATTATTTTATTTTAACTCAAATATAGTTAACATACAGTGTTATATTAGTTTCAGGTATATACAATAGTGTTTTAGTTTACTCTTCTTTTCCTAGTTTCCTAAGGTAGAACCTTAGGTTATTTATTTTAGATCTTTCTTGTTTTCTAATTCAATGATATAAAGTTTCCCCTAAGTATTACTTTCACAGTGTCCCATAAATTTTGATAAGTTGTATGTTAATTTGCATTTAGTTAGAAATATTTTAAAATTTCTCTTGAACTGTTAAAAACTGAGAACAAACTGAGGGTTGATGGGGGGTGGGAGGGAGGGCAGGGTGGGTGGTGGGTATTGAGGAGGGCACCTTTTGGGATGAGCACTGGGTGTTGTATGGAAACCAATTTGACAGTAAATTTCATATATTAAAAAAATAAAAAAATAAAATAAAATAAAATAAAATAAAATAAAATTTCTCTTGAGAATTATTCTTTGACCCGTGTGTTGTTTAGTCTCCTAGTATATTGGGCTATTCCAGTTACCTTTTGGTTATCAAATTTTAGTTTAATTATATTGTGTCTGAGAGTATACTCTGATTTCTATTCTTTTCTTAACTTATCCTAGCTTATTTTGTATAATTGATATGCAATCTTATTTAAGTTTAAAGTGTAAAATGTGATAATTTGATACACATATATATTGTAAAATGTTTACCAAGTTAGGTTAGTTAAAACATTTTTCACCTCATATAATTACCATTTTGTTACTGTTATGGTGAGAACATTAATGCTTTACTCTCATAGCAACTTCCAAGTATAAAATGCAGTATTGTTAACTGTAGTTAGCATACTGCACTTTAGATCCCTAAATTTACTCTTATAATTAAAAGCTTTTACATTTTGACCAACATCTCCAAGGATCGTTCAATATTTGCAAATAACTTAACATGATATACTACATTAATAAAAGAAAGGATAAGAACCATATGACCCTCTCAATAGATGGAGAAAAAGCATTTGAAAAAGTGCAGCATGTATTCTTGATAGAAGCCCTCAACGGGGTGCCTGGGTACACTTGGAGATTTTTTTTTTTTTAACTCAAACTTTTCTATACCGAGTCTCCAGTAATATTTCAATTAAATGTTAAGTTTTCCTACCTGCTACTGGTTCCCATGGAGGTTTTTATTCTTGGCTTTCTGCTCTGATAAACTGTGATTCCTCTGTATCTGCATGTCTCTCCAATTTGGGGGAAAGTAGTTTGTCCTGTGATCTAAATTCTCTGATGGATCTTTAAAAAAGCTGTGGATCTTCAGTTTGTTCAACTCTTTTCTTGCTATTTGGATGGAAGTGATGAGTTTCAAGCTCCCTGCATGGTGGAAGAGAAACAAATTCTTTCAGTGTTTTTTAAAATGTCCTTTGAAATTTCCTGTTTGTTCCATGGATTATTTAGAAGTTTGCTTATTGGGGTGCCTGGGTGGCTCAGTCAGTTAAACGTCCAGCTTTAGCTCAGGTCATGATCTTGCAGTTCATGAGTTTGAGCCCCACATCAGACTGTGTTGATAGCTCAGAACCTGAAGGATTCTGTGTCTCCCTCTCTCTCTGACCATCCCTCGCTCATACTCTGTCTCTGTCTCTGTCTCTCTCTCTCTCTCTCAAAAATAAATAAAAATACATTAAACATTTTTTAAAAAAATTGAAAAAGAAGTGTGCTTATTAATATCAGAGTGGTTAAAGATTTTTACTATTATTTTTCTATTATTGATTTCTAGTTTCACTACACTGTGGTCAGAACACACACTCTGTATGATTACAATTCCTTTAAATTTGTTGAATTTGTTTTATGGCCCAAGATATAGTCTCTTTTGGTATATGTTCTATCAGAGCTTCAAAAGAATATGTATTCTGCTGTTGTGGGATGGCATTCTCAGTATGTCAAATAGATTCTGTTGGTTGATTGTATCTTTCATTTCTATATCCTTGCTGAATTTCTTTCTAGTAGTTTTATCAGTTGCTAAAAGATGGAACTGCAGCCCCCAACTATTGGTTTGGATCTATTTCTTTATTCATATCTATCAGTTTTTATTTTATGTATTTTGAATTTCTTTGGTTTGTACATATTTAGGATCATTATGTCTTTCTGGTGGATTAATCCTATACTCATTATATCTTTTATAATAATTTTCTTTGTTATAAAGTATACTGTACTAGATGTAATCTTCTAATCTATGTCTTTTAATTGTTGTATTTAGACCATTTACACTTAAGGTAATTGTTGAAATGCTGAAATGGCTTAAGTTGGCCATTTTATTATTTGTTTCCTTTGGTTCATATTCATGGCTTCCTGTGAGTTACTTGGACACTTTTTAGGATTCCATCTTGATATATTTATAGAGCGTATGTTGTTATATAGTTTCATAGTGGTTGCTCTGGGTATCAAAATATACCTATGTGAATTCTCACAGTTTATGAGTATTAACATTTTACCACTTCTGTGAAGTGTGGAAACTTTACATCCACTTAGGTTCCTTTACCCTCCTGCTTTTTAAATAGCATTGTCATATATCAGATAGTGTTATAATTTTTGTTTCAATTGTCAAATATAATTTATAAAACTCATAAGAAGAATAGTCTACGGTATGTACATACCCATATTTCTGCTTTCTATTGTTCTTTCTTCCTGATGCTCCAATATTTCTTTATTATTTCCTTTATGTTGAAGAGATCTATTTAGCAAGTCTTTAAGAGTAGGTCTGCAAGCAACACATTCTTTTAGTTTTTCTTTATCTGAGGATTTCTTTTCCTATGCATTCCTGAAGGATAGTTTCACTGACTTCAGAATTTGCAGTTGACAGTATTTTCTGTCAGCAGTTGAAAAATGTCCTTTTTTTTCTGGCTTCCACAGTTTACTATGAAAAATTCACTCTCATTTGAATTGGTATACCCCTATAAAATCCTATAGATAATGTGCCATTTCCCTCTGGCTGTTTTCAATATCTTTTGTTTGTCTTTAGCTTTCAAAAGTTTAATTATGATGTCTTCTGGCATAGATTTCTTTGGGTTTATTTTCTTTGGGTTTTACTCAGCTTCTTAAATCTGTAGGTTTGCATCTTTTACCAAATTTGGGATGACCCGCTCTCTCTTTTCCTTCTCTAATTCCAGAAATGTGAATTTTTTTAGTTATTATTGTTACACAGGTTCCTGAGGCTCAGTTAATTTTTTAAGTCAGTTTTCTCTTTTTCAGATTTGTTAAATTTTGTTGATCTGTCCTTAAGTTCATGTATTCTATCTTCTGTTATCGCCATTCTATTGGGATCCTATTCAGAAGATTTTTGTTTTTTTTTTTAAATTTCTGTTATTGTGTTTTTCAGTTGTATAATTTCCATTTGGTTCTCTTTTTAAATAACATCTATTTCTTTGCCAAGCCTTTTCATTTTTTCCTTTAAAATAATTTTAATTGCCTAAAAAAAATTTATTTAGTTTTGAGAGAGACGGAGCATGAGCAGGGGAGGGGCATAGAGAGGGAGACACAGAAACTGAAGCAGTCTCCAGACTCTGAGCTGTCATCACAGAGCCCAACGCGGGGCTCAAACCCACGAACCATGAGATCATGACCTGAGGCAAAGTCAGACACTCAACCGACTGAGCCATCCAGGCGCCCCTAATTGCCTTTTCAATAGTTTTTATTACGGAAGTTTTAAAATTCTTGTCAGATAACTCTAATATTTGATTCATGTTGGTGTTGATGTAAATTGATTGTCTTTTCTTATTCAGATTGTGACTTTCCTGGCTTTTGGTATTATGGGTGATTTTCTATTACGTCCCAGACATTTTGCTGAGTATGTTAGGAGACTTTGGGTTCTATTTAAATCTTCTGTTTTAGTAGACAGTTACCTTAACTTTAGCATGCAGATCTTGGCCTACTTTTGTCAACTGTGGTTCCACCGGTAATTTAGGTTTTAGAGCCTTTGTGATGCTATTTTAGTCTGCTTGTTTTATTTGGTACCACTGGGGATCCCACTCATTTGTTTGTGCAGCTTCAGAAGGTACAAAGGCTTTCCCTGGGCCTGTTGCCCAGTGTCTCTAACTGGGGAATGGGAGTCTTAGGCCTGCAAAGACAAAGAGGCTTCCTGGCTCGTCCCTTGTTTTGACAGAGTCATCCTTGCCCATGGAGATGGAAATGGCTTTCTGGGAGGAGTGGTTGTTGTGGCAGGGCCACTCTTGTTGATATCTCTTGGATGCTCAGTGTCTCTGGTTGGGAACGGGCAGAGATGGAGAGCCCTTCCCTTAGCTGATTATTATTAATGGGGGTTACAGTCTTGATTAATCTCCATTGCTGATGTTGCCAATCTCACCACTTGTTAGAGGGACTCCTGTTTGATCTGGGGGGAAAAAGAGCTTACCTGGGCTGCCTCCTGTTGTAAGGTTGGGGGTCATAAAATGTTCCAGCCCTGCACTGCCTTCTACTTTTGGGTTGTTACTCCAGACCTGTGGTCCCAAGTAAGTTCTTTTACCACCTTTCAGTTCTCCTGTGATTTCCTCTTATGTTATATCCAAGGTTTACAGTTGTACTTAAAATGAGCAGTAAGCAATGAGTTTACAACACCCAGTCTGGAACAGAGGTCCAAACAACAGGATTTTATAGTATGAAATTTTGAAGAGAGACAGCATTTTAGAGTCAGTCTTGGGTTCCAATAGCCTATACACTAGCTTGGTGACTCAGACACAGGACTTTAGCTATTTAAGCAAGACGAAATATATTTCAAGCTCACAGCTCAAAACCCTGCACAGATGAGCCACTCATTAAGTAGGTATTCAATCTTTTCTAGAAATCACATCATTCAAACTACATGTTTTAGACATAAGTCTACAGAGGCCTAGAGAAAGGAAAGAGCCTTTTAAATGTGCTGTGACTCACATATACCCAAGTGACATTATTTTTTCCAAAGCCCAAAAACATACTGTGTCAATTCTTGGTTATTTGTTTCCTTGCTTGTATATGGTAGTTCTGGTTCAGTTAGACAGGATTTGAAGATTTAAGCTGATAGTACCAACTTATATTTGAAAAATACCTTCAAATTTACAAAATGTTTTTGCATTTATAATTTCTCTTGGTTGCCACAATCTTAGTGTGGGACTGGCAGGGCAAAAGTTATTCCTATTTTGCAAATAAGGACAAACTGTAAGTTGGGAGGATGAGACTCATTCAGAATGATTTCCCACATTTTCTCCTGTAAAATCAGACCCTTACTGGGTGACAGGAGGCTGTGGAAATAGTTGATTTCAGAATACCTAGTTTTCCATGCCCTTGGCTATAGCTAAACCAGTGGGTTACCTTATGACTACATAAGTAGTAGTCATAAGAGTAGATGGATTCTAAGTTCAGGCTTATATTCCCTACATACTAAAATACTTGAACTTAGAGTCATATTATTCTTAAATAATTTGTTGGTAATAAAAATCCTCCCAGATAAATGAAATTCTCTGTCTGAATAGATCACCTCAGGGAAGGGGGTATCTTAAATCGGAAAGGAGGTTACTGAATTACAATAAAGAGAAATAGGGTGTAGTACAGGAAGGCAAGATTGAATTTGAAGTAGAAGAAAGCTTTAGTTTGGCCAAACAATAGGGATTTGGTTAAATAAACTATAACTCATATAATGAGACACTATGTGACCATTAAAAATGAGATTGATTTATATTTATTGAAATGAAAAGATGTTTAAAATTAAGCAAGAAACTTACATAGGGGTATAGAGTATGACTAGGTTTTCTGTGTGTGAATGTAGATTCTTCTCTGCATAGAGGACTTTGCTGCCTTTTTTTGGTTATTATTTTTTTAAAGTTTATTTTCTGAGAGTGAGAGAGAGAGAGAGAGAGAGACAGAGAGAGAGACAGAGAGTGGAAGGGGTACAGAGGGAGAGAGAGACAATCCCAAGCAGGCTCCGCACTATCAGCGCAGAGCCTGATGCAGGATTCGAACTCACAAACCATGAGATCATGACCTGAGCCACAACCGAGTCAGATACTTAACTGACTGAGCCACCTAGGCGCCCCTGGTTCTCTATATTCTAAAAACATTCCATAACAAAGATTTCTTCGTTAATTATAAAAGAGAACCATAGTCTAATCCACTTGTTATAAACTGAATGCTGTGTGTCCCCCAAATTCATGTTGAAATTCTACCCTCTGATATGATGGTAGTAGGAGTTGGGGCCTTTAGGAGGTGATTAGGATTAGATGAAATCATAAAGGTGGAACCCTCGTGAATGGGATTAGTGCCATATTAGGAGTTATGAGAGAGCATGCTTCTCTCTCTGCTCTCTATCATGTGACGTTACAAGTGAAATGATAGTGATCTAGAAAGCAGGGTCTTGCCAGATAGCAAATCTGCCAGCAGCATGATCTTGGACTTCCTAGCCTCCAGACTGTAAGAAATGTTTGTTGTTTATAAGCCACCCAATCTCTGGTATTTTTTTTTATAGTAGCCTGGATGGACTAAGACAGAAATTATATTATAACATTATATTGCAAACTAATTGTCTAAAGACAATGTGTCATGAATAGGAAAGAGGTGTATAGAGTTGAGAGGGAAAAGGAAGCCCTAAGAGTAAGAACTGATTAATCAGCAACAATAGGGCTGAAAATAGGAAGAGGCTGACTAATGCATTTTGATTGCCTTTATTTATGTGCCCCACACTTTACCAGATAGTACTTTACATCTTAGCTCAGTTAATCTGTACACCTGCCCTGTGTGGAAGGTACACTTATCACCCCCATTTTTCAGATAAGAACTTTGAGGCTCAGAGAAGGGAAATGACTTACCCAAGGCCATACAGTTAGTAAATGGCAAATCCAGGACTAGAACTCAGGTCTCTCTGTATTCTATCCATTAGAGGCCCTGGACATATGGCTCCCAAAGAGGGAGTCTTTACTGTGGGGCAAGGGGAGATAGCTGGCCTCTTTTTTGGTCTGGAGGAAATAACCCCTGAGTTTATGAGGCTTCATGTGTGAAGATTCTTACTGGGCAGTAGGAGAAGGCCTTGGAAAGGGATAAAGAGCCTGATCCCTGGACAGGTATATCAGTAAGTGTAAATGAATACATTGGTAATCATTCAGACAGTATGGTTTTGTGAGTAAAGTTGGTGTCAGTCTTGTCCTCACAGCTTATCAATGACAGCTATACCATGTATAGCCTTGCACTTGCTGTCAATAGGCAGGCATCCTCTCTGCTACCTATCTTGTTTTATTTTAACATCCACAGGGTATGCTTTAAGCTACCTGAAGATTTTCTGCCTTTATAAGATGGTTCATCTGTTATGACTGGGTCAGGGTGCCTTTTTTTGAAAATATGCCACCTTTCCTTTTATTTGTAGCTATTACACAGCAAACACATATACCTAAAAGATTAGAGGTTTTTAATTTTAGATAAAAAATTGTATCAACAAAACATGTTTAAACTGGAACACAACTGCAGAATGGGGCCAGTGGGCAATTTGGCACAAGATGGAACAAATGGCAGTGAACACCCTGATGAGGGCATAAACCCATTCCCCAGTGGTATGACAGGCTCAAGATAACACAGAAGATGAAGTTTAAAGTCAATTGTATGGTATTTGTCTTTCTCTGACTGACTTATTTCACGTAGGATTATACCCTTTAGATCCATCCATGTTGTTGCAAATGGCAAGGTTTCATTCCTTTTTATGTCTGAGTAATGTTTCATTATATACATGTACACACACAGACACCACTTCTTTATTCATTCATCTGTTGATGGACACTTGGGTTTCTTCCATATCTTGGCTATTATAAATTATGCTGCAATAAACATAGCAGTGCATATATCTTTTAAAAATTAATGTTTTCATTTTCTTTGGGTAAATACCTAGTAGTAGAATTATTGTATCATATGCTTTTATATTTTTAATTTTCTGAGAAACTTCCATACTAAGTGAAATAAATCAGAGAAAGACAAATACCATACGATTTCATTAAATATGTGAAATTTAAGAAACAAAACAAACAAGAAAAAAAGAGACAAAAACCAGACTATTACAGAAAAATGATTGTTGGTTGCCAGAAGGGAGGCACAGGGTGGGATGGGTGAAATAGGTGAAGGAGATTAAGAGCACACTTATCCTACATTTTTTATCGGATTATTTGAGGTTTGTTGGTGTTGAGTTGTATAAGTTCTTTATATTTTTTAGATACTATAAATCCAATTAAAATGGGCAGAAAGCATGAGCAGACATTTCTCCAAAGAAGACATACAGATGGACAACACATATATGAAAAGATGTCCAACATCACTAATCATTAGGGAAATGCAAATCAAAACCACAATGAGATATCACTTCACACCTGTCAGAATGACTAAAATCAAAAACAAGAAACAATTAGTGTTTACAGGGATGTGGAGAAAAAGGAACCCTCATGAACTGTTGGTGGGAAGGCAAACTGGAGCAGCCACTGTGGAAAACAGTATGGAATTTCCTCAAAAAATTAAAAATAGAATTACCATATGATCCAGTAATTCCACTACAGGGTATTTACCCAAAGAGTACAAAAACACTAATTTGAAAGGATATATGCACCCCTATGTTTGTTGCAGCATTATTTACAATAGCCAAATTATGGAAGCAGCACAAGTGTCTACTGATAGATGAATGGATAAAGAAGATGTGGTATACATACACTATGGAATATGACTTAGCCCTTAAAAAATAATTTAACCATGTCATTTTAAGCTACATGGCTGGATCTAAAGGGTATAATGCTAAGTGAAATAAGTCAGTCAGAGAAAGACAAATACCATATGACTTCCTTTATATGTGAAATTTAAGAAATAAAACAAGCAAAGAAAAAAGGAGACAAACAAACAAAAAAACAAAACCCAGACTCTTAACTATAGAGAACAAATTGATGGTTACCAGAGGGGATATGGTGAAGGGTTGTGGTTGAAATAAGTGAAGGGGATTAAGAGTACACTTATCATGATGAGCAATGAATAATGTATAGAATTGTCAAATCACTATATTGTACACCTGTAACTAATATAACACTGTATATTAACTATACTGGAATTTAAAAAAAGGAATACACTTATTGTGATGAGTACTAACATATAGAATTGTTGAATCATATTGTATACTGAAACTAATATAATACTGTATGTTAATTATACTTGAATTTGAAAAAAGTCATTCATATACACTCTTGTACCTTGGACTTGAACTCAAGTTCAGACTTGAGCTACTGTGACAGTATCATTCTGTAAACCTGAAGTTAAATAAAAGTCAGGTTCTCAAAGAACCTACACAATTTAGATTCTGATTCCTATATCAATTGCATGATGTCCATGCAAGTATGTGGCTAACATTAACACACTGCAGATAACACTAGTCATATATTTGAATCTTACTTCTAAAGCTACTTGATCAATACATCCCAGGGAAAAAGCCAATTGTCCCAACATCACTTTGGTTTGTATCTCTGGCTTAACATGTTCTAAACTTCTCATTTCCTAAAGTTAGCTGGCATATATTAGTTAGAGGTTTAGCACTAAGAGCTTTTTTTTATTCTTGGATAAAGTCTCTTCATCTGAATCCCCAAATTACCTTTGATACTAGATACTACTAAAGTTATAATACACACATATACAAATACTCTTACTATGAGTTACATTCCAGGAGGACTGGACCTGTTAGCTGTTCCTAAGCCTGAGGCACTATTAACTAAAATACAGAACATGCTCTGTTTCAGAACAAGGATACATGCTCTGCTTTCCTATTGGCATTCATGAAATATAGAAACTACCCTGTCTGCAAATATGAGTGAGGCAGAAATGTGGAGATACTTTATGTGAATGGTGTGGCCAATTGCATGTGAAGTGGGATCAGACACATGTCTTTGAACAGTGATCACCTAATGACTTTGGTGTACATGTTCCCTCCTGACTGGTGAGGAGTGCAATGATGTTTTATCTACAAACAGCAAAGAAGAAGATTCAGGACTTATCTGCCTTGGGGATATATTAAGGGGAGAGAATACCACCCACCATTCTTGACCATTTAAAAGAAAAGAAAACTCAGGACCACATACCCAGAGAAAAGTATTGACAAAGAAAACATACAACTCAAAGCATACTTAAAGAGTTTCTACCAGTGTAAAAGAGCTGCAAAAGAAAATATGCCAGCCACAGTACTGCCTAGAAAAGAGGACCATTTTTGGACCTTATTGGAGCACATGAAATATTAACTGGAATGCTGGTCATCCTGGACCAATATATATTCCTTTTGCTTCACTGGTCAGGAGGATTTCTGTATTACTGTAAATCTTCCCTCCTGACTTCCCCCTACCTTTTCCACAATTGGGAATCTGTGAGGGCTGGTATAGGCTCTCTAAAGAATCTGAGTACAAAGACAATAAAATGGTTGAAAGGCAACAGAGCTTTGGAAAAGAAAGAGGCTTTTAGGTCGCCCCCAAAGAATAGAAAATACCAAGGGACAGGGCACTGGATTTAACATGGAAGCTGTTGGTTTCACACAGGCCAAATTCTGAACATGATTTTGTTTAGCCCCAGCAAGACACACAAGGCTAAATTAGCTGCTTTCAAAGTGCACTTGTGTTTGTGAAGATAAGTTACAAATCACAGAGCATGTACACCAACATATGTTTACTTGCACTGACATCTAAAGGAGACATGGACTGCTGTGAATGGTGACAAAACTAATACTTCCTATTTAAGGGGAAGGCACAGGGGTGCCTGGGTAGCTCAGTAAGCTCAGTGTCCGACTCTTGATTTCAGCTCAGGTCATGATCTTGCAGTCCCTGCTATCAAGCCCGTGTCAGGCTCTGTACTGACAGTGCAGAGCCTGCTTGGGATTCTTTCTCTCCTTATCTCTCTCTCTGCCTCTCCTATGCTTTTTTTCTCTCAAAATAAATAAATGAACATAAAAAAAGGAGGAAGACACAGACTGTCAGTCTCACAGGCAGCGAAGTAGAGAAGACATGGTCTGTATGGCTTGAAAATTACAACTTTTTTGCCTTGGAAAAGCTTCTATGTGACCATCCAAAGCCTGAAAATAGAACTGCCTTTAAAATGACAACAAACTAAGAGTCCTTTACAACCCCAAACCTTTCCCCTTGTCCTTTATGTCTGTTTGGTGTCACCTAACAGCTAAACCATTTCTTCACATTATATGAAAAAAAAAATAACCTCATAGGAAAAAACTTAAGGCTTAATCCACATCCACTTTTTGTTTTTAAATATCTGCATCAAACGTCTGCTCTTAGAAGAAAGCAACCAGATTTGGTTGGAATCCTATCTGCCTGTATCATACATAGGATTCTGGGAGGGAGAGGTCTGAGGGTGGGGAAAAGATTTGGTACAATAGATATCACTAAATCATACACATTGGAAATAAAGAGAGAACGTGAGAACAATCCTCCTAGGTTTAAACCAATATGAAGCATACTATGTCATTTTGAGAAAAGTATTTTTCTTAAAGGTAATTTATATTTCCTATACAATGTTTGGAAAAAAAGGCTAATTTATAAAATCTCATACAAAGATTTCCCAGTGATGTATCAAAGCTTAACAGCATCATGAAAAGATGTTATGTGTTTAACAAAAGCCAGTATGTAACAAAGATCTGACATAGTTACAAATTTCTCTTTCTGCTAAATTAAGGCTAACCTTAAATATTTACTAATTTGGTTTGAAAAATACCACTTAAAAAGACTCAGATTCATTCTGGTTTTAAGTGTTCAGGGAAAGATTTTACTTTCAGTAAAGTATAAGGTGTGTCTCAGACAAAAGGTATCCATGCATGTTGACAGGCAATGACAACTTGGTAGTAATTGAACACAATTTCTAGGGTCACTTTCCAAAGGTACCTATGCCCAATATATGCACCATAAGCTTTACTTGCCCTTTTAGTTCCAGATAGAGTTTCAGTTGTATTTCATACAGCAAACCCTATCCCTGAATTTCTTCATTAAAAAGTCAGACTATTAGCTGTTACTGAGGTTTATTATTTATGATTGTTTTATTTATTACTGTGAGAAATCTGAAATTCTATAAATTAATAACTAATGAACTTAAAAAAGTGTCCAAACAGAATCAGAGTATGGCCACAAGCACAGGTACAGAACCTGCATCTTTAGAAAAGATAATCAGTGACACCCAGGTTTGTCAATTTGTGTAGGGAACAGGCAGAGGTCAGATTAGTGGATGAGACAGTGGCAGGTGGTTAAATGCCTTCTTATTTAAGTGGGACAGTCACATAAGAATGGAATTTCTGCTCAGGGAACTAGAAGGATAGGGCAGTGTGAGAGGGAGTCACATTTCATTCACAATATTGTTACTGTATGAGGGTATGAAATGGAAGTGAGACCATCTTTTTTAGTACCCAGCAACTTTTCTTCAGGAGTCTCCTTTCTATTGCTATGCTTCTAACTATAGATAGCTACTGGATTTTACCAGTGCATAAGTATTTAGATCCCACTGAATTTTTTCATCTCTCAGATATTTCAAATCTAACTGTAAATCAGGAAGGTGTTTAGTGTTCAGAGAAAATGGGGAATTTTCACAAGGTATTCCTTAGTTCCATGTCTGTTATATACAAGCGATAATAGGACATGTTGGGGAATAAAAAATGATAATAATAAAAGACCAAATTGAGCTTATAGATCTTTAGGCTGAAACTGATTCCATGGCCTTTGATCCTAAAAAAAAAAAACAAAATAGTATTTTTTTTTAATTTTATTTTTACTTTTGAAATACCAGTGTTGCTCTTTATCACTTCTCAGTTTAAAAATGCATGGAAAAAGACCTTCTCACTGTTGATTAACTTTGTTTTAGATATAGGAAATAAGGTTTGGTACTATGTACTGCTCTTGTATAGGTCTGTAGAAATAAATCTCAGACTCTTAAACAACTTTTTATAGGCTTTCTTATAAGAAAAGTAACTAATACAGTGATCCTTTAGAAATATCTATGTTTGCAACTGGATGTGGTAGTAACAGAGATGGCTCCTTCATGAAGATATCTATTTTAAACATTTTTTAAATGTTTATTTATTTTTGAGAGACAGAGAGAGCATAAGCAGGGGAGGGGCAGAGAAAGAGAGGGAGACACAGAATCTGGAGGAGGTTCCAGGCTCTGAGCTGTCAGCACAGAGACTGACATGGGGCTCGCACTCAGGAGCCATGAGATCATGACCTGAGACAAAGTTGGATGCTTAACCAACTGAGCCACCCAGGCGCCCCAAGACATCTCTAGTTGAGCTTGAGCCAGATATAAAGTATTTGGAATAGACGTCTTGGGTGAAGACCTGGATTCTGTTGGCAATGGGAGTTCTGAAAATGCTGACAATATGTATAGTACATGACCCAAACTTCGTGAGGTCTATTCTACCCAAGCATGTAGAACTGAGTAAAGCATGACTTTACTTTTTGAATATTCATTCAAAAGGAAAGTGTACAGCAAGCCTATCAACCCCAAAGGGAAAATCCGGTGTTTAATTGACAAGAAATACATCACTTCCCCCAGGAGTATTTGGGTCTCCTCTAAGAATAAACTTTTTCAAATGTGTACAGTAGTACAAGTGATAAACCTACCATATTTTAAAAGTAGTGTCAATTGTGTCTAAAAGTCCACAAGTCTGATGTGATGTTTATAGAAGCAAAACCACTGGTCTTCATAAAAAGACCTAAGAAGAGGCCTGTTTTAGGAAAACTCAGATTCGCACATAGGTCATGTTTAAGCCAGGGTCTAAAGCACTGAGCTTTCCGTTGTCTCCCAAAATGATGCTGAGAGTGCCATTAATCAGTGTTATTAATTCAGATACCACTAACTTGGAATTGATTGCCTTAGAATGTAGTGGATGCAAGTTTATCTATGGGATATCTATGAAAAAGGGAGTTGGCTGAGTATTATGAGACCTAACTGGGGTGTGGGTTGGGGAGAGCAAATGTTATAATTTAAGAAAACTATTTCCTTATATGTTCTAAACCACCAAGCATCCATGCACCCATGCTAACAGTTAAGGATCATTTTGACTTATTTCTCAAGCAAATGTTGGGGTCTCTATTGGGAATAATGTTAGCTTACATCTTACAACTGAACACACCAAAAAGTAAAAGTTCCTTTTAAGCCATTCTGCAAGTCAGTTACCTGCTACACACCATCTCTTTCCTCTCAACAGGGTCTTAATTCTCAACTGTGACAACATTACCACTTTGTTTTCATGCTATAGCAGTGAGGGTGGAAAAGTAGGGGAGGTTGATCATTAAGGAGAATGGAACAGTGGAATCAGCCTACTATCTCAGCTGGAAGGCAACATTTCTCAAGTTAAATCCCATTCTAGAAAAATAATATATTTTTTCTCTTGCCTACATTCTGGGCTGCCTGATATGCATATACTGGTTGCTTAATCAGTAAGGGCCATAAATCACCTTCCAGACTCTTAAGTGGGAGGGGAGTGTCCCAGACTTACCCATTTAAACCAACAGGAAAAGAAGCATAGCCTTTTTGGGACAAGGATCATTGTGGGTGCCATAGGTACACCTAGCATGGAAACAGATAAGTAGCTCACCGTTGCTTATAGCAGCCTGCTTCTTTTGTGCTAGCCTTGGAGATACCTGTGTCCCCAAAGATGCCCATGCTCCCAGAGATGCTGATGTTTTCAGAGCAGCCCATAGCCTCAGAGATATCCACATTGCCAGAGATGCCTGTGGCCCCATAGATGCCCCTCGATTCAGAGATGCCCATGTTTCCAGAGAATCCGATATCCCCAGAAATGTTTATGGCCCTGAGGCTGCCTATGATCCCACAACAGTCATGGTGAAAGTCTGCACACTGTCTTTTCACTTGATCCATCTGAGCCTGGAAGCCTCTTCCCTGGATATGGTGCCATTCTCCATCAAGGTGTTCAGGTATCCATCAATACCCATAAAGTCAAGAGGATTGGTCAAAGAACTTCCCAGATGCTGAGATAATAAATTCCCTAATTGAGAGCATGTACAGACTTCTTTTGGTGGCTCATTATGGGCTTGCAGTTTCTGTCACGGGAGCAAGGAATGGTTGAAAAGAATTAGGAATAGGAAAAAAAACCTAAGTAAATATCACAATGACCTGCAGGGATCCTGATGCTGTCACTAATATGGTATAATGTAACCTTTTTCCCCCATCTTACCCCCAAACATCTTTTCTTCATTACTTGACATAGTGCTTTAAAAGCCTTACCACTAAAGAAGCATCTTGTATCTATAAAAGTCCTCTTTTCTAATAAATATAATTCTATTACTGGGAGCAGGGAGGGCAAGGGAGAGGATCATTAAGATATATTAAGCACCTCTAAGTGCTGGAGACTTTATATATAGTCTTTTATACTTATATACTTATATACCTTTTATACTTATAATAATTCTGTTGGTTAGGTATTAGCTGTATTTTACAAGTGAGAAACCCGAGAATAGGAGAATTTAAATAAGACTAAAATTCACACATTGTAGAAATGCTAGAGCTGAGATCTGACCCTGCCTCTTAATACCAAGTTCTATCACCTAATACCTCACGCTATCTCCAATGGATATTTTCACTTTCAGGAATAACACAATGACTCAATGATACTTTACAATGGTGATTCTTAACCTTGGGGGGGCATAGACCACCTTGAAAATCTGAAGAAAATAATGAGCTTTCTTCTCAGAAAACTGCATGTATGCACATGTGTGTACATGAGGCAACATACATACAGTTTTAGGTATAATATCAAGGGCTTCATAGATTCCCCCAAAGGTACCTGAGGACACTTATAGTTTCATGGACTCGAGTCAAGAGCTCCAGTTGTAGGGTATAAGCATACCATTTTCATTTTTTTGGAAATTAGAAAATCACACGCATACACACACACACACACACACACACACACGCAATCGTGATAACCTTTGAAGAAAGGAAATGAATGGGTAGATGGCTAGGGGAGTCTTTTAAACTTTCCATTTTGTATTTTTTTTGTATTCTGCATATTTCAACTTTACATTTGTACTACCTTTCTAAAGCTCTCAACAGGGAAAGTCTTCTGGGAAGGTGGCAAAGTAGGAAGATCCTAAGGTTACGTCGTCCCATGGGCACAACTAGATAACAGCCACATCAGTGCAACTAACCCAGAGAGTGACCTGAAGACTGGAAGAACAGATTTTACACTGTTATTCATAGAGAAAAGGCCACATTGGAAGGTGTAGGAGGGGCAGAGATGTGGAGAACCAAGCTCCTGGTGAGACTAACTACAAAAAGGAGCGATATCACAAGAATAGAGAAGAGAGAGGAGCAGACACCACACCAGGCACTCCAGACATAGGGAACCTGAACTGGGAAATAAGGTCCCCAAAACATTTGGCTTTGAAAACAAGTGGTGCTTAACTTCTCAAGTATTTACAATCAGTGGGGCTTAACTCCAGGTAGTTTAAAAATCAGCAGGCTTAGCTCTGGGAAAGCTGAAGGGCTTTAGGAACCAGAGTCCTTACCCTTAAAGAGCCAGTATAATAAATGTAGCATAGAAGAAGCAGTTTGAAAAGCACTTGGAGTATAAATGATGGAGGCTTATTTACTAATCTCACAACATGCACCAGAGGGGCAGGGATCAGTCAGAGACTCCTCCAAGAACAGAAGAGCTGGCAGGCACCATTTTTCTCTCCCTACTTCCCCATACCCAGAACAGATAGCAAGACACTTGCAGTAACCAGCTGGAAAACCCTCTACCTACCTTGCTAACACCATGCACCCTGCCTCCAAGTTCCCCTGTGGATCCACCCCATCTACCCAACCTACACTTCAGGCATCCTCTAAAGCTACTCTTGCCAAAACAAATCCTGCAAGAAGCCTTGGCAAAGACTGGTGCCACCCCAAAGTAATTCCCAGCCCTGGGGAGAGGGGATCATAACCACCACACACAATAGTTCAAATGCAGGCCCAGCAGACAGACTAGGGGTAGGCATTGGGTTGGATTGTTGGTCTGCTGACCAACAAAAACCTCTCAGGGGACAAGGCAGTGAGAGCATCCTGCAGGTCCATGATATTGCAGCCCCAACAGACAGACTGTGGACAGGCCTCTGGTTGGACTCTAGGCCCTACCCAACAACAAAAACCTCTCAGGGGACAACAGAGGGAGAGCCCCCTGAGGATCAGTGCAACTGAAGTCCCAGAAGAGCGGCTGAGGGTAGTCATCTATTCTGACTGCTGACACCAACCAAGTACGAGCTCACAATGGCCCCAGACTGGCCTCTTAACAGCATAGGTACCAAATCTTGCCCACAACTGGCAAAGTGGGCCTTTGCATCCAACTGGACTAAAGGCAAATGAAGATCAGCTACAACAGTAGGGTACACAAAATACACATAGAGATATCCTGAAGAACTGGCTCTGGTGAATAGGGGGCATTACACTACAGAGCACCACAGGACCTCTTCTTCATAAGGCCACAATTTCAAGATTAGGAGATGCAGCTGACTTTCCTAATGCATGGAAACAGAGAGAAAAAATGAGTCGACAGAAAAACATGTCCCAAATCAAAGAACAAGACAAAACCACAGCAAAAGAACTAATTGAAATGGAGATTGACAATATGCCTGATAAAGAATTCAAAGCAATGGTCATAAAGATACCCACTAGATTTCAGAAAAATTGAAAGATCTCAGTAAGAACTTCAACAAAGAGATAGAAAATATATAAAAAGACTAGTGAGAGATGAATAACTCAATAAGTGAAATAAATACACTAGACAGAATCAACATCAGAGTAGAGGATGCAGAAGAATGGATCAGTGAGCTGGAAGACAGAGTAATGGAAAGTAACCAAGCTGAAGAGCAAAAGGAAAAATTAATAATAAAAAATGAGAATAGGTGGGGCACCTGGGTGGCTCAGTCAGTTAAGTGTCCAACTCTTGATTTTGGTTCAGGTCATGATTTCACAGTTCTTGAGATTGAGCCCCACATCTGGCTCTGCATGTAGTGCAGAGCCTACTTGGGATTTTCTCTCTCCCTCTATCTCTGCCCTTCTCCAGACTTGCTTGCATGCATGTGCATTCGATTTGTCTCTCAAAATAAATAAACTTAAAAAGAAATTATTAAAAAATAAAAATTTAAAAATGAGAATAGATTAAGGGAACTCACTGACATCATCAAGTGTAATAACTTTGGCATTTTAGGGATCCAAGAAGGAGAAGAGATGAGAAGGCAGAATATTTATTTGATGAAATAATAGCTGAAAATGTTCCTAATCTGGGGAAGGAAATAGATGTCCAGATCTAGGAAGAACAGAGAGCTCCCAAAAGTATCAGCCCATGGAGGTCCATAGCAAGACACATAATTAAGACGGTAAAAAGTAGTAATAGAATTTTAAAAGCAGTGAGAGAAAACAATTATACACAAGGGAAACCTCATAAGGCTATCAGTTTTTTCAGCAGAAATGCTGAAAACCAGAAAGGAGTGGCATGATATTACCAAAGTGCTAAAAGGAAAAAAAAAACTGCAATCTAAAATGCACTGCAAGGTTATCATTCATAATAGAAGGGGAGATACAATATCCCAGACAAACAAAAGTTGAGTTCATCACCAAACCAACATTGCAAGAAACGTTAATGGAAATTCTTTGAATGGAAAAAAAAAAAAAAAAGGCCATAATCAGGAGTCAGAAAATTATGGAAGGAAAAAATTTCATGAGTGAATGAAAAAAATTAATAGATTAATCACCTACAAAACCAGTGTGGAAGTTAAAGCACAAAAAAAAACCCAGTAAACTTAATTATATGTATAAAAGTCAGTCAAGGTATTCACAAAACAAAAGGATGTACAGTATGACATCATATACATAAAATGGGTGTGTGGGGGAGTAAAACTTGAGAGTTTTTGGAATGGGCTCAAATTTAAGTGACCAACAACATAAAATAGACTGCAATATGCATAGGATGTTATATATAAACCTAATGTTAAACACAAATCAAAAACCTATAATAGATACAAAAAAATAGAAAGCAATCCAAGCACATCACTAAAGAAAGCCATAAAACCACAAGAAAGAGAGCACATGAAAAAAGGAATAGAGAAGAACTACAAAAACAACCATAAAATGAGTAACAAAATTGCAGTAAGTACTTACTTATCAATAATTACTTTGAATTTAAATAGACTAAATGCTCCAAGCAAAAGAATACGGTAACTGAATAAGTAAAAAAAGAAAGACCCTGTAATACTGCCTAGAAGAGACTCAGTTCAGACCTAAGGATACATTCTGATTGAAAATGAATGGATAGAAAAATATTTTATCATGCAAATGGAAGAAAAAAGAAAGTTGGGGTAGCAATACTTATTATCAGACAAAATAGGTTTTAAAATAAAGACTATAATAAGAGACAAAGAAGGGCACTACATATGATAAAGGGAACAATCAAACAAGAGGGTATAAAAATTCAAAGTATTTATTTGCTCTACATAGGAAGAGCTAAACACAAAAAGCAACAATTAAAAGACATAAAAGAAGAAATTGGCAGTTATACAATAATAGTAGACTACTTTAGCACCACACTTAAATCAATAGATCATCCAGACAGAAACTTAATAAGGAAACAAGCTTTGAAGAAGACAATGCACCAGATAGACACAAAAGATATATTCATAACATTCCATCCCCAAACAGTGGGATACACATTCTTTTCAAGTGAACATGGAACAGTCTCTAAAACAGATCACATTAGGCTACAAAACAAGTCTTAACATATTCAAAAATATTAAAATCATACGATGCATCTTTTCCAACTACAATGGTATGAAACAAGAAATAAATCACAAAGAAGTCTGGAAAGAACACAAATACATAAAGGATAAATAATATGCTACTAAACAATGAAAGGGCCAACCAAGAAATCAAGGAGGAAATTTAAAAAATACATAGAGATAAAGATGGCAGAACAACATGGAACTTTTTTTTTTCTCTCTCGTCCCTGAAATGCAGCTAGATCAACACCAAACCATCTTGCACACCTAGAAAACTGATCTGAGGATTAACACAACAATCTGTACAACTTAAACCACAGAACTCAGCAGGTATGCAGCATGGAGAGGAGAACTGGGGGAGAGAGAAGCTGCAGAGGGTAGGGAGCTGTTTTTGCTTGTGGAGAAAGGACAGAGACAGGGGGGAAGAGTACAGGAAAAGCACTCCCCCCAAAAGCAGCTGGAGAGAAAGAGAAAGAGTGTACACACCCATAAGGGTTAACAAGAAAAGGAGAAAGGAGAAAGGAGAGGGTTTAAATACCATTAAGACTCTATAAACAGGGGAGCACAGATTCTGAAACTCTGTGGCTGGATAGCTGGCAGACCTCTGGTGGGAAGGGTGAGTCCCCAGGAGGAGACAGCAAGGTAGGTCCACGGGGTCCTCAGGCCACCTGGGAAGAGGCAGTTACCCTGCTAAGAGGACATTTGGTAGAGGCTGCGTGGCCTCCCCACAGGCAGAGAACAGCCATGTTTGCTGGTGTTAGAACAAGGATGTTAAGGGTGAAGCCTGGCACCGGATATGTGTTGTGATTTACCATAATCCCTGAAATGCTGCAGCTACACAATTTTTAGAACTTTTTCTGGGGCAGGCTGGCATCTGGCCACAGTCTCTGGGCATCTGCAGCAGCGCAGTTGTGGGAACATTCCTGGGGTCAGGCAGGAACCCAGCCATTGATTGGCGAGACCCTTCCACAGAGGGTCTGAGTGGGTCAAAGTCGTAGGGCCCTCAGAAATGAGGGGTTTGGAAACACAGCCCCATCTGAGATAAAACTCAGGAGGGAGGTGCCAACTGGCAGGCTGACAGCTTGGTCTCGGACAGTGAAGAAGTGCAGAGTGGATGGAAGCCGGAGACAAATGAAGGGTGCTTGATTGCGGGTCCACGAGAGCACAGAGTTCTGATACTAGAGATTGGGTAGCTGAGTGACACCATTTTCACCCCTCCCACGCATGGGCATACACACAGTGAACACGATCAACAAGGATCCACCCCAGTAAACTAAGCAGCACCAGCTACTGGAGAACAGAGCTGTTACACCAAACCCCATCCAACTGCACCAACCATGCTCTAAAAGAACACCACAAGACTCTGCGCCTACTTAGTTCACAGACTATAAAGTGCTTCATAGTTTGACTGTTAGGGGAAACTGGATGTAATTTCAATCGTATTTCTTTTTTCTAGCTGATCCATCTATTCAATTTTTCTTCCTTTCTTTTCATTTTTTGTTCTCAAATAAAGAGAAAAAAATTATTTTGCATTTTTTATAAAAAAATATTTCTTTTTTTTAAATATAAATTATTGTCAAATTGGTTTCCATACAATACCCAGTGCTCATCCCAACAAGTGCCCTCTTCCCTGCCCATCACCCACTTTCCCCTCTTCCCCACCCCCATCTACCCTTAGTTTGTTCTCATTCCTTAAGAGTCCCTTATGGTTTGCCTCACTCCTCTGTAACGTTTTAGTCCCCTTCTCCTCCCCCATTGTCTTATGTTAAGTTTCCTAAGATCCACATATGAGTGAAAATATATAGTATCTGTCTTTCCCTGCCTGGCTTATTTCACTTTGCATAGTAACCTCCAATTCCATCCATTGTGGCAAATGGGCAGATTTCATTCTATCACATTGCCGAGTAGTATTCCATTGTATGTATAAACCACATCTTCATTCATCAGTTGATGGACATTTAGGCTCTATCCATAATTTGGCTATTGAAAGTGCTACTATAAACATTAGTGTACAAGTGCCCCTATGCATCAGCACTCTTGTATCCTTTGGGTAGATTCCTAGCAGTGCTATTGCTGGGTCATAGGGTAATTCTATTTTTAATTTTTTGAGGAACTTTCACACTATTTTCCAGAGCAGCTGCACCAGTTTGCATTCCCACGAGAAGTAAGGAGGGTCCCTTTTCTCTACATCCTCGCCAGAATCTATAGTTACCTGATTTGTGCATTTTACCACTCTGACTGCTGTCAGGTGGTATCTGAGTGTACTGTTGATTTGTATTTCCCTGATGAGGAGTGACATTGAGCATCTTTTCATGTGCCTGTTGGCAATCTGGATGTCTTCTTTAGAGAAGTGTCTATTTATGTCTTCTGCCCATTTCTTCACTGGATTATTTGTTTTTCAGGTGTGGAGTTTGGTGACTTCTTTATAGATTTTAGATACTAGCCCTTTATCGAATACATCATTTGCAAATATCTTTCCCATTCTGTCGGTTGCCTTTTAGTTTTGGTGATTGTTTCCTTTGCACTGCAGAAGCTTTTTACATTGATGAGGTTCCAATAGTTCATGTTGGCTTTTAATTCCCTTGCCTTTGGAGTGTCAAGTAAGGAATTGCTGTGCCTGAGGTCAAAAAGGTTTTTCCCTGCTTTATCCTCTAGTGTTTTGATGGTTTCCTATGTCACATTCAGGTCCTTCAACCATTTTGAGTTCATTTTTGTGTATGGGGTAAGAAAGTGTTCTAGTTTCATTCTTCTGCATGTTGCTGTCCAGTTTTTCCAGCACCATTTTCTAAAGAGACTGTCATTTTTCCATTGGGTACTCTTTCCTGATTTGTCCAAGATTAGTTGGCCATACATTTGTGGGTCCAATTCTGCGTGCCCTGTTCTATTCCATTGGTCTACGTGTCTGTTTTTGTGCCAATACCATACTGTCTTGATGATTAGACAAACTTGATTAGAGTTTTATACTAGAAGCTAAAGTCTGGGATTGTTATGCCTCCCGCTTTAGTTTTCTTCTTCAATATTACTTTGGCTATTTGGGTTCTTTTGTGATTCCATACAAATTTAGGATTGCTTGTTCTAGCTTTGAGAAGAATGCTGGTGCAATTTTGATTGGTATTGCATCTTTTAAAATATGAAATTTATTGTCAAATTGGTGTCCATACAACACCCAGCGCTCATCCCAAAAGGTGCCCTCCTCAATACCCATCACCCACTCCCCCCTCCCTCCCACCCCTCATCAACCCAGAATTTGTTCTTAGTTTTTAAGAGTCCCTTATGCTTTGGCACTCTCCCTCTCTAACCTTTTTTTTTTCTTCCCCTACCCCCATGGACTTCTGTTAAGATTCTCAGGATCCACATAAGAGTGAAAACATATGGTATATGTCTTTCTCTGTATGACTTATTTCACTTAAAATAACACTCTCCAGTTCCATCCACGTTGTTAAAAAAGGCCATATTTCATTCTTTCTCATTGCCAAGTAGTATTCCATTGTGTATATAAACCACAATTTTATCCACTCATCAGTTGATGGACATTTAGGCTCTTACCATAATTTGGCTATTGTTGAGAGTGCTGCTATAAACAATGGGGTACAAGTGCCTCTACGCATCAGTACTCCTGTATCCCTTGGGTAAATTCCTAGCAGTTCTATTGCTGGGTCACAGGGTAGGTCTATTTTTAATTTTTTTAGGAACCTCCACACTATTTTCCAGAGTGGCTGCACCAGTGTGCATTCCCATCAAGAGTGCAAGAGGGTTCCTGTTTCTCCACATCCTCTCCAGCATCTATAGTCTCCCGATTTGTTCACTTTATGCACTCTGACTGGCGTGAGGTGGTATCTGAGTGTGGTTTTGATTTGTATTTCCCTGATGAAGAGCGATGTTGAGCTACTTTTCATGTGCCTGTTGGTAATCTGGATGTCTTCTTTAGATAAGTGTCTATTCATGTTTTCTGCCCATTTCTTCAAAGATTATTTGTTTTTCAGGTGTGGAGTTTGGTGAGCTCTTTATAGATTTTGGATACTAGCCCTTTGTCTGATATGTCATTTGCAAATATCTTTTCCCATTCCGTTAGTTGCCTTTTATTTTGTTGATTGTTTCCTTTGCTGTGCAGAAGCTTTTTATCTTCATGAGGTCCCAATAGTTCATTTTTGCTTTTAATTCCCTTGCCTTTGGGGATGTGTCAAGTAAGAAATTGCTGCGGCTGAGGTCAGGTTTTTTCCTGCTTTCTCCTCTAGGGTTTTGATGGTTTCCTGTCTCACATTCAGGTCCTTTATCCATTTTGAGTTTGTTGTTTTGAATGGTGTAATAAAGTGGTCCAGTTTCATCTTTCTCCATGTTGCTGTCCAGTTCTCCCAGCACCATTGGTTAAAGAGACTGTCTTTTTTCCATTGGATATTCTTTCCTGCTTTGTCAAAGATTAGTTGGCCATACATTTGTGGGTCTAGTTCTGGGGTTTCTATTCTATTCCATTGGTCTATGTGTCTGTTTTTGTGCCAATACCATGCTGTCTTGATGTTTACATCTTTGTAGTAGAGGCTAAAGTCTGGGATTGTGATGCCTCCCATTTTGGTCTTCAAAATTACGTTGGCTATTTTGTGGTTCCATATGAATTTTAGGATTACTTGTTCTAGCTTCGAGAAGAATGCTGGTGCAATTTTGATTGGGATTGCATTGAATGTGTAGATAGCTTTGGGTAGTATTGACATTTTAACAATATGTGTTCTTCCAATCCATGAGTATGGAATGGTTTCCCATTTCTTTATATCTTCTTCAATTTCCTTCATAAGCTTTCTATAGTTTTCAGAATACAGATCTTTGACATCTTTGGTTAGGTTTATTCCTAGGTATTTTATGGTTCTTGGCACAAATGGGAATGGGATCAGTTTCTTTATTTGTCTTTCTGTTGCTTCATTATTAGTGTATAAGAATGCAACTGATTTCTGTACATTGATTTTGTATCCTGCGACTTTGCTGAATTCATGTATCATTTCTAGCAGATTTTTGGTGGAGTCTATCGTATTTTCCATGTATAATATCATGTCATCTGCAAAAAGTGAAAGCTTAACTTCATCTTTGCCAATTTTGATTCCTTTGATCTCCTTTTGTAGTCTGATTGCGGATGCTAGAACTTCCAACACTATGGTAAACAACAGCGGTGAGAGTGGACATCCCTGTCGTGTTCCTGATCTCAGGGAGAAAGCTCTCAGTTTTTCCCCATTGATGATGTTCGCTGTGGGCTTTTCATAAATGGCTTTGATGATATTTAAGTATGTTCCTTCTATCCCGACTTTCTCGAGGGTTTTTATTAAGAAAGGGTGTTGAATTTTGTCAAAGGCCTTTTCTGTATCGATTGACAGGATCATATGGTTCTTATCTTTCTTGTATTAATGTGATGTATCCCATTGATTGATTTGCGAATCTTGAACCAGCCCTGCAACTCAGGAATGAATCCCACTTGATCATGGTGAAAAATTCTTTTTATATGCTGTTGAATTCGATTTGCTAGTATCTTACTGAGAATTTTTGCATCCATATTCATCAAGGATATTGGCCTGTATTTCTCTTTTTTTTCTGGGTCTCTGTCTGGTTTAGGAATGAAAGTAATGCTGGCTTCATAGAATGAGTCTGGAAGTTTTCCTTCCCTTTCTATTTTTTGGAATAGCTTGAGAAGGATAGGTATTATCTCTGCTTTAAATGTATGGTAGAATTCCCCATGGAAGCCATCTGGTCCTGGACTCTTATTTGTTGGGAGTTTTTTTTTTTATTTTTTTAACGTTTATATATTGTTGAGACAGAGAGAGACAGAGCATGAATGGGGGAGGGGCAGAGAAAGAGGGAGACACAGAATCGGAAGCAGGCTCCAGGATCTGAGCCATCAGCCCAGAGCCCGATGTGAGGCTCGAACTCACGTACTGCGAGATCGTGACCTGAGCTGAAGTTGGGCGCTTAACCGACTGAGCCACCCAGGCGCCCCATGGGAGATTTTTGATAACTGATTCAATTTCTTCGCTGGTTATGGGTCTGTTCAAGCTTTATATTTCCTCCTGATTGAGTTTTGGAAGGGTGTGGGTGCTTAGGAATTTGTCCATTTCTTCCAGGTTGTCCAGTTTGTTGGCATATAATGTTTCATAGTATTCCCTGATAATTGCTTGTATTTCTGAGGGGTTGCCTGTAATAATTCCATTTTCATTCATGATTTTATCTATTTGGGTCATCTCCCTTTTCTTTTTGAGAAGCCTGGCTAGTGGTTTATCAATTTTGTTTATTTTTCCAAAAAACCAACTCTTGGTTTCATTGATCTGCTCTTTTTTTTTTTTTTTAGATTCTATATTGTTTATTTCTGCTCTGATCTTTATTATTTCTCTTCCTCTGCTGCATTTAGGCTGTCTTTGCTGTTCTGCTTCTATTTCCTTTAGGTGTGCTGTTAAATTTTGTATTTGGGATTTTTCTTGTTTCTTGAGATAGGCCTGGAACAATGTATTTTCCTCTCAGGACTGCCTTCGCTGCATCCCAAAGCGTTTGGATTGTTGTCTTTTCAATTTCATTTGTTTCCATATATTTTTTTATTTATTCTCAAATTGCCTGATTGGCCCATGTATTCTTTACTAGGGTGTTCTTCAACCTCCGTGCTTTTGGAGGTTTTCCAGACGTTTTCCTGTGGTTGATTTCAAGCTTGATAGCATTGTGGTCTGAAAGTATGCATGGTATGATCTCAATACTTGTATACTTATGAAGGGCTGTTTTGTGACCCAGTATGTGATCTATCTTGGAGAATGTTCCATGTGCACTCGAGAAGAAAGTATATTCTGTTGCTTTGGGATGCAGAGTTCTAAATATATGTGACAGTCCATCTGACCCAATGTATCATTCAGGGCCCTTGTTTGTTTATTGATCCTGTGTCTAGATGGTATCCATTGTTGTAATTGGAGTGTTAAAGTCCCCTACAATTACCACATTCTTATCAATAAGGTTATGTTTGTGAGTAATTGTTTTACATGTTTGGGGGCTCCTGTATTCGGCACATAGACATTTATAATTGTTAGCTCTTCCTGATGTATAGACCCTGTAATTATTATATAATGCCCTTCTTCATCTCTTGTTACAGCCTTTAATTTAAAGTCTATTTTGTCTGATATAAGTATGGCTACTCCAGCTTTCTTTTGACTTCCAGTAGCATGATAGGTAGTTCTCCATCCCCTCACTCTTAATCTGAAGGTGTCCTCAGGTCTAAAATGAGTCTCTTGTAGACAGCAAATAAGTGGGTCTTTTTTTTTTTTCCATTCTGATACCCTATGTCTTTTGGTTGGAACATTTAATCCATTTACATTCAGTGTTATTATAGAAAGATAATGGGTTTTGAGTCTTTGTGATGTCTATAGGCTTCATGTTTGTAGTGATGTCTCTGGTACTTTGTGGTCTTTGCAACATTTCACTCATAGAATCCCTCTTAGGATCTCTTGTAGGGCTGGTTTAGTGGTGATGAATTCCTTCAGTTTTTGTTTGTTTGGGAAGACCTTTATCTCTCCTTCTATTCTAAATGACAGACTTGCTGGATAAAGGATTCTCAGCTACATATTTTTTCTGTTCATCACATTGAAGAGTTCTTGCCATTCCTTTCTGGCCTGCCCAGTTTCAATAGATAGATCCGTCACTAGTCTTATAGGTCTCCCTTTATATGTTAAAGCATGTTAATCTCTAACTGCTTTCAGAATTTTGTCTTTATCCTTGTATTTTGCCAGGTTCACTATGATATGTCATGCAGAAGATTGATTCAAGTTTCGTCTGAAGGGAGTTCTCTATGCCTCTTGGATTTCATTGCATTTTTCCTTCCCCAGATCAGGGAAGTTCTCAGCTATGATTTGTTCAAGTACACCTTCAGATCCTTTCTCTCTCTCTTCCTCCCCTGGAATCTCAATTATGCATGTATTATTGCGTTCTATCACATCACTTAGTTTTCTAATACTCTCCTCATACTCTGGATTTTCTTTGTCTCTCTCTCAGCTGCCTTTTTTTCCATAATTTTATCTTCTAATTCACCTATTTTCTCCTCTGCCTCTTCAATCCGAGCTGTGGTCACCTCCATTTTATTTTGCCGCTCATTTATACCATTTTTTAGCTCCTCGTGACTGTTTCTAGTCCCTTGATTTCTGTTGCCATAGATTCTCTGCTGTCCTCTATACTTTTTTCAAGCCCAGCGATTAATTTTATGACTATTATTTTATTTTATTTATTTATTTTTTATTTTTTTTATTTTTTAATATATGAAATTTACTGTCAAATTGGTTTCCATACAACACCCAGTGCTCATCCCAAAAGGTGCCCTCCTCAATACCCATCACCCACCCTGCCCTCCCTCCCACCCTGCCCTCCCTCCCACCCCCCATCAACCCTCAGTTTGTTCTCAGTTTTTAACAGTCTCTAATGCTTTGGCTCTCTCCCACTCTAACCTCTTTTTTTTTTTTTTTCCTTCCCCTCCCCCATGGGTTTCTGTTATGTTTCTCAGGATCCACATAAGAGTGAAACCATATGGTATCTGTCTTTCTCTGTATGGCTTATTTCACTTAGCATCACACTCTCCAGTTCCATCCATGTTGCTACAAAAGGCCATATTTCATTTTTTCTCATTGCCACGTAGTATTCCATTGTGTATATAAACCACAATTTCTTTATCCATTCATCAGTTGATGGACATTTAGGCTCTTTCCATAATTTGGCTATTGTTGAGAGTGCCGCTATAAACATTGGGGTACAGGTGCCCCTATGCATCAGTACTCCTGTATCCCTTGGATAAATTCCTAGCAGTGCTATTGCTGGGTCATAGGGTAGGTCTATTTTTAATTTTCTGAGGAACCTCCATACTGTTTTCCAGAGCGGCTGCACCAATTTGCATTCCCACCAACAGTGCAAGAGGGTTCCTGTTTCTCCACATCCTCTCCAGCATCTATAGTCTCCTGATTTGTTCATTTTGGCCACTCTGACTGGCGTGAGGTGGTATCTGAGTGTGGTTTTGATTTGTATTTCCCTGATAAGGAGCGACGTTGAACATCTTTTCATGTGCCTGTTGGCCATCCGGATGTCTTCTTTAGAGAAGTGTCTATTCATGTTTTCTGCCCATTTCTTCACTGGGTTATTTGTTTTTCTGGTGTGGAGTTTGATGAGCTCTTTATAGATTTTGGATACTAGCCCTTTATCCGATGTGTCATTTGCAAATATCTTTTCCCATTCCGTTGGTTGCCTTTTAGTTTTGTTGGTTGTTTCCTTTGCTGTGCAGAAGCTTTTTATCTTCATAAGGTCCCAGTAATTCACTTTTGCTTTTAATTCCCTTGCCTTTGGGGATGTGCCGAGTAAGAGATTGCTACGGCTGAGGTCTGAGAGGTCTTTTCCTGCTTTCTCCTCTAAGGTTTTGATGGTTTCCTGTCTCACATTCAGGTCCTTTATCCATTTTGAGTTTATTTTTGTGAATGGTGTGAGAAAGTGGTCTAGTTTCAACCTTCTGCATGTTGCTGTCCAGTTCTCCCAGCACCATTTGTGAAAGAGACTGTCTTTTTTCCATTGGATGTTCTTTCCTGCTTTGTCAAAGATGAGTTGGCCATACGTTTGTGGGTCTAGTTCTGGGGTTTCTATTCTATTCCATTGGTCTATGTGTCTGTTTTTATGCCAATATCATGCTGTCTTGATGATGACAGCTTTGTAGTAGAGGCTAAAGTCTGGGATTGTGATGCCTCCTGCTTTGGTCTTCTTCTTCAAAATTACTTTGGCTATTCGGGGCCTTTTGTGGTTCCATATGAATTTTAGGATTGCTTGTTCTAGTTTCGAGAAGAATGCTGGTGCAATTTTGATTGGGATTGCATTGAATGTGTAGATAGCTTTGGGTAGTATTGACATTTTGACAATATTTATTCTTCCAATCCATGAGCAGGGAATGTCTTTCCATTTCTTTATATCTTCTTCAATTACCTGCATAAGCTTTCTATAGTTTTCAGCATACAGATCTTTTACATCTTTGGTTAGATTTATTCCTAGGTATTTTATGCTTCTTGGTGCAATTGTGAATGGGATCAGTTTCTTCATTTGTCTTTCTGTTGCTTCATTGTTAGTGTATAAGAATGCAACTGATTTCTGCACATTGATTTTGTATCCTGCAACTTTGCTGAATTCATGTATCAGTTCTAGCAGACTTTTGGTGGAGTCTATCGGATTTTCCATGTATAATATCATGTCATCTGCAAAAAGCGAAAGCTTGACTTCATCTTTGCCAATTTTGATGCCTTTGATTTCCTTTTGTTGTCTGATTGCTGATGCTAGAACTTCCAGCACTATATTAAACAGCAGCGGTGACAGTGGGCATCCCTGTCGTGTTCCTGATCTCAGGGAAAAAGCTCTCAGTTTTTCCCCGTTGAGGATGATGTTAGCTGTGGGCTTTTCATAAATGGCCTTTATGATCTTTAAGTATGTTCCTTCTATCCCGACTTTCTCAAGGGTTTTTATTAAGAAAGGGTGCTGGATTTTGTCAAAGGCCTTTTCTGCATCGATTGACAGGATCATATGGTTCTTCTCTTTTTTTTTTGTTAATGTGATGTATCACGTTGATCGATTTGCGAATGTTGAACCAGCCCTGCATCCCAGGAATGAATCCCACTTGATCATGGTGAATAATTCTTTTTATATGCTGTTGAATTCGATTTGCTAGTATCTTATTAAGAATTTTTGCATCCATATTCATCAGGGATATTGGCCTGTAGTTCTCTTTTTTTACTGGGTCTCTGTCTGCTTTAGGAATCAAAGTAATACTGGCTTCATAGAATGAGTCTGGAAGTTTTCCTTCCCTTTCTATTTCTTGGAATAGCTTGAGAAGGATAGGTATTATCTCTGCTTTAAACGTCTGGTAGAACTCCCCTGGGAAGCCATCTGGTCCTGGACTCTTATTTGTTGGGAGATTTTTGATAACCGATTCAATTTCTTCGCTGGTTATGGGTCTGTTCAAGCTTTCTATTTCCTCCTGATTGAGTTTTGGAAGAGTGTGGGTGTTTAGAAATTTGTCCATTTCTTCCAGGTTGTCCAATTTGCTGGCATATAATTTTTCATAGTATTCCCTGATAATTGTTTGTATCTCTGAGGGATTGGTTGTAATCATTCCATTTTCATTCATGATTTTATCTATTTGGGTCATCTCCCTTTTCTTTTTGAGAAGCCTGGCTAGAGGTTTGTCAATTTTGTTTATTTTTTCAAAAAACCAACTCTTGGTTTCGTTGATCTGCCCTACAGTTTTTTTAGATTCTATATTGTTTATTTCTGCTCTGATCTTTATGATTTCTCTTCTTCTGCTGGGTTTAGGCTGCCTTTGCTGTTCTGCTTCTATTTCCTTTCGGTGTGCTGTTAGATTTTGTATTTGGGATTTTTCTTGTTTCTTGAGATAGGCCTGGATTGCAATGTATTTTCCTCTCAGGACTGCCTTCGCTGCGTCCCAAAGCGTTTGGATTGTTGTATTTTCATTTTCGTTTGTTTCCATATATGTTTTAATTTCTTCTCTAATTGCCTGGTTGACCCACTCATTCGTTAGTAGGGTGTTCTTTAACCTCCATGCTTTTGGAGGTTTTCCAGACTTTTTCCTGTGGTTGATTTCAAGCTTCATAGCATTGTGGTCTGAAAGTATGCATGGTATAATTTCAATTCTTGTAAACTTATGAAGGGCTGTTTTGTGACCCAGTATATGATCTATCTTGGAGAATGTTCCATGTGCACTCGAGAAGAAAGTATATTCTGTTGCTTTGGGATGCAGAGTTCTAAATATATCTGTCAAGTCCATCTGATCCAATGTATCATTCAGGGCCCTTGTTTCTTTATTGACCGTGTGTCTAGATGATCTATCCATTTCTGTAAGTGGGGTGTTAAAGTCCCCTGCAATGACCACATTCTTATCAATAAGGTTGCTTATGTTTATGAGTAATTGTTTTATATATCTGGGGGCTCGGGTATTTGGCGCATAGACATTTATAATAGTTAGCTCTTCCTGGTGGATAGACCCTGTGATTATTATATAATGCCCTTCTTCATCTCTTGTTACAGCCTTTAATTTAAAGTCTAGTTTGTCTGATATAAGTATGGCTACTCCAGCTTTCTTTTGGCTTCCAGGAGCATGATAAATAGTTCTCCATCCCCTCACTCTCAATCTAAAGGTGTCCTCAGATCTAAAATGAGTTTCTTGTAGACAGCAAATAGATGGGTCTTGTTTTTTTATCCATTCTGATACCCTATGTCTTTTAGTTGGCGCATTTAATCCATTTACATTCAGTGTTATTATAGAAAGATATGGGTTTAGAGTCATTGTGATGTCTGTATGTTTTATGCTTGTAGTGATGTCTCTGGTACTTTGTCTCACAGGATCCCCCTTAGGATCTCTTGTAGGGCTGGTTTCGTGGTGACAAATTCCTTATGACTATTATTTTAAATTCATTTTCTGTTATATTGTTTAAATCGTTTTTGATCAGTTCGTTATTTGTCACTACTTCCTGGAGTTTCTTTTGAAGAGAACTCTTCCGTTTCGTCATTTTGGATAGTCCCTAGAGTGGCGCAGAACTGCAGGCTCTTCCTCTGTGCTGTCTGGAGTAACGTGCATTGGTGAGTGGGGCCACAGTCAGACTGGTGTGTACCTTATCTTCCCCTTTCCCAGAGGCAGGACTCACTGTGGAGTGGTGTGGCTCCTGTCTGAGCTACTTGCATACTGCCATGCTTGTGGTGCTGCTTCGATGGGATCTGTTGTTTTAGCTGGGGTGGATGTGCAAGGTGCACAGGGGCGGGAGGGGCAGATTCAGCTCACTTTGCCTTTGGTGGTCTGCTTTAGGAGGGGCCCTGTGGCACCAGGAGGGAGGCAGAGCCATAGAGGGATGGATCCACAGAAGCACAGCATTGGGTGTTTGCGCAGTGCAAGAAGTTATGTGACGGGAACTGATTCACTTTTGGATTTTGGCAGGGGGATAAGTGAGGGAGATGGCGCTTCCCAGTGCCTTTGTTCCCCGCCAAGCTGAGCTCTGTCCTCCGGGGCTCAACATCTCTCCCTCCCCTTGTCCTCTCGCCCTACCGCTCTCTGAGCAGATCTGTTGAGTTAGAATATTCCAGATGTTAAGTCCCGCTTGCTGTCAGAACACACTCCATCCGGCCCCTCTGCTTTTGCAAGCCAGACTCGGGGGCTCTGCCTTGCAGGGCAGGCTGCCCCTCCACCTCCCCGGCTCCCTAATGCCAGTCCTTGTAGTGCACACCACCTCTCCGCCCTTCCTACCCTCTTCTGTGAGCCTCTTGTCTATGCTTGGCTCTGGGGAATTCATTCTGCTAGTCATCTGGCGGTTATTTAGGCCAATGTGGGTGGAATCTAAGTGATCAGCAGGACACGGTGAGCCCAGCATCCTTCTACACCGCCATCTTCCACAATGTCACTCCTGATTGGTATTGCATTGAATGTGTAGATTGCTTTGGATAGTATTGACATTTTAACAATATTTATTCTTCCAATCCATGTGATGGAATGCTTTTCCATTTCTTTGTATCTTCTTCAATTTCCTTCATAAGCTTTCTATAGTTTTCAGCATACAGATCTTTTACATCTTTGGTAGGTTTATTCCTAGGTATTTTATGGTTATGTGTGCAATTGGTAACGGGATCAATTTATTCATTTCTCTTTCTGTTGCTTCATTATTAGTGTATAAAAATTCAACAGATTTATGTACATTAATTTTGTATCCTGCGACTGTGAGAATTCATGTATCTGTTCTAGGAGATACATGAGTATCATGTCTTCTGCGAAAAGTGAAAGTTTCACTTCATCTTTGTCAATTTTGATGCCTTTTATTTCATTTTGTTGTCTGATTACTCATGCTAGGATTTCCAATACTATGTTAAAAAACAGGGGTGAGAGTGGACATCCGTGTTGTGTTCCTGATCTCAGGGGGAAAGCTCTCAGTTTTTCCCCATTATGTTGATATTAGCTCTGGGCTTTTCATAAGTTGCTTCTGTGAGGTTTAAGTATGTTCCTTCTATCCTGACTTTCTTGAGGTTTTTCATCAAGAAAATATGCTGTATTTTGTCAAATGCTTTTTCTGCATCTATTGACAGGATCATATGGTTCTGAACTTTTATTTTATTAATGTGATGTATCACATTGATTGATTTGCGAATATTGAATCAGCTCTACACCCCAAGAATGAATTCTACTTGATCGTAATGGATAATGAATCTAGTTTGATTCACTAGTATCTTGTTGACAATTTTTGCATCCATATTCGTTAGGGATATTGACCTGTAATTCTGTGGTTTTTTTTTTTTTTTTTCTTTTTCTGGGTCTCAATCTGGTTTGGAAATCGAAGTATTGCTGGCTTCATAGAATCAGTATGGAAGTTTTCGTTCCATTTTCAGTTTGGAACAGCTTGAGGAGGATAGGAATTAACTCTGCTTTAAATGTCTGGTAGATTTCCCCAGGGAAGCCCTCTGGTCCAGGACTCTTATTTGTTGAGAGATTTTTGATAACTGCTACAATTTCTTCACTACTTACGGGTCTGTTCAAATTTTCTATATCTTCCTGTTTGAGTTTTGGTATTGTGTGGGTGTTTAGGAATTTGTCCATTTCTTCCAGGTTGTCCATTTTCTTCACATATGATTTTTCATAGTATTCCCTGATAATTGTTTGTATTTCTGAGGGATTGGTTGTAATAAATCCATTTTCCTTAGTTATTTTATCTATTTGAGTCTTCTCTCTCTCTCTCTCTCTCTTTTTTTTTTTTTTTTTTTTTTTGAGAAGCCTGGCTAGAGGTTTATTAATTTTGGTTATTTTTCAAAAAAAAACAACTCTTGGTTTCATTGATCTTTTCTACTTTTTTTTTGGATTCTATATTGTTTATTTTTATCTGATCTTTATTATTTCTCTTCTGCTGGGTTTGGGTTGTCTTTGCTATTCTGCTTCTATTTCCTTTAGGAGTGCTGTTAGATTTTGTATTTGGGATTTTTCTTGTTTCTTGAGATAGGCCTGGATTGCAATGTATTTTCCTCTTAGGAATGCCTTTGCTGCATCCCAAAGGGTTTGGATTGTTGTATTTTCATTTTCATTTGTTTCCATATACCTTTTAATTTCTTCTCTAATTGCCTGGTTGGCCCATTCGTTCTTTACTAGGATGTTCCTTAACCTCCATGCTTTTGGAGGTTTCCCAGACTTTTTCCTGTGGTTGACTTCAAGCTTCACAGCATTAAGATCTGAAAGTGTGCATGGTATCATCGCAATTCTTTTATATTCTTGAGGGCTGTTTGGGGACCCAGTATGTGATCTACCTTGGAGAATGTTACATGTGCACTTTAGAAGAAAGCATATTCTGCTGCTTTGGGATGTAGAGTTCTAAATACATCTGTCAAGTCCATCTGGTGCAATGCATTATTCAGGGCTATTGTTTCTTTAATGATTGTATCTAGATGATCTGTCCATTGCTGTAAGTAGAGTATTAAAGTTCCCTGCAATTACCACATTCTGATCAATAATATTGCTTATGTTTGTGATTGTTCTAAATATTTGGGTGCTCCCAAATTCCTTGCATAGACGTTTATAATTGTTAGCTCTTACTGATCGATAGACCCTGTAATTATTATATAATGCTCTTCTCTATCTCTTGTTACAGCCTTTAATTTAAAGTCTAGTTTGTGTGATGTAAGTATGAGTACTCCAGCTTTCTTTTGACTTCCAGTAGTATGATAGATAGTTCTCCATCCCCTCACTTTCAATCTGAAAGTGTCCTTAGGTCTGAAATGAGTCTCTTGTAGACAGCAAATAGATGGGTCTTTTTTTTTTTTTTTACCCATTCTGATACCCTATGTCTTTAGATTGGAGCATTTATTCCATTTATATTCAGTGTCATCAGTGAAAGATACGGGTTTAGAGTCATTGTGTTATCTGTAGGTTTCATGCTTGTAGTGATGCCTCTGGTATCTTGTAGTACTTCCAACACTTCCCTCGCAGAATCCCCCTTAGGATCTCTTGAAAGGCTGCTTTAGTGGTGATGAATTTCTTCAGTTTTTGTTTGTTTGGGAAAAACCTTTATCTTTCCTTCTATTCTGAATGACAGGGTTTCTGGATAAAGGATTCTTGGCTGTACATTTCTTTTTTCATTCATCACATTGAAGATTTCCTGTCACTACTTTCTGGCCTGATGATTTTCAGTCGATAGGTCTGCTACTACCCTTGTGTGTCTACCCTTGTATGTTAAGGGCTATTTATCCCTAGCTGCTTTCAGAATTCTCTCTTCAGCCTTGTATTGTGCCAGTGTCATTATGATATGTTGTGCAGAAGATCAATTCAGGTTACGTCTGAAGGGAGTTCTCTGTACCTCTTGGATTTCAATGTCTGTTTCCTTCCCCAGGTTGGGGAAATTCTCAGCTATGATTTGTTCAAGTATCCCTTCAGCCCCTTTCACTCTCTTCATCTTCCTCTAGATCCTATGATACAGATATTGTTCCATTTGAATGCATCACTTAGTTCTCTAATTCTCCACTCTTGATCCTGTGATTTTTTTTTATCTCTCTCTAAGCTTCCTCTTTTTCCATAATTTTATTTTCTAATTCAGCTATTCTCCCCTCTGCCTCTTCAGTCTGTGCTGTGGCTACCTCCATTTTATTTTCCACTTCATTTATATATTTTTTTAAAAATTATTATTATTATTTGTTAGTTCCTTTATCTCTGCAGTAGATTCTCTGCTGTCTTCTATGCCTTTTTCAAGCCCAGTGATTAATGTTATGACTGTTATTATAAATTCTTGTTCAGTTATATGGCTTATATTTGTTTTCATCAATTCTTTAGCTGTTACTTCTTCCTGAAATTTCTTTTGAGGGGAATTCTTCCATTTTATCATTTTGGCTAGTTTTCTGTCCCTTATGAGTGTAAAAATCTTGTTATGTGCTCTGCACCTGCAAGCACTGCTATAGTAAAGGGGGGTCATACACTGTCCAGGGACTGGCCATTTAGGAGGTGTTTTTTGGAGAGTGTTACTTGCTCTCTTTTGTTGTGATTTTGGTTGTTTTATTTCTCTACTCATAGTGATATTTTGGACCCTCAAAACAAAGGTGTGCTTTGATTTGTTCCTTGAGGTAGTGTCTACTTGGCCCCAGTCACTTCAGGTTTGATTATAAATTCCAGGCCCTCTTCTTGGCCCTCCACCAACTCAGCCTCATTGATTCCCTAAAAAATATTTTTCTTAATTTTTTCTAGTTTTTTACTTCTTTCTAATTTTTTAAATTCTAGCATACTTTCATCAGTTCATTTTATCCTATTTTATTGTAGTAATTTTTTTTTTAAATGTTCAAATATTTTCCTTTTTCCCTTTTTCTTTTCTTTCTTTCCCCCTTTTTTCCTTGATTCTATGAAGCTTCTTTCAACAACTGACCAAAACACACCTAGGATCTAGCATCTGTTATTTGATTTTTTGTGTTCTTTTTAGTTTTTAAATTTAATTTTTTTTAGTATTATTAAGTATTTTTCATCCTCCAAAATGACAAAATGAAGCAATTCACCCCAAAAGAAACAACAGGAAGCTATGATAGCCAGGGACTTAATCATATAGATACAAGCAAGATGTCTGAACCAGAATTTAGAATCATGAAAATAAAATACAAAGTGGGGTTGAATCAAAAGCATAGAATGCCTTTCTGCATAGATAGGAAATAAAAGAAGTAAAATCTAGTCAGGGCAAAATTAAAAATGGTATAACTGAGCTGTAATCTCGAGTGGATGTCATGGCGGCAAGGATGGATGAAGCAGAGCAGAGAATCAGTGATGTAGACTATAAACTTATGAGAGTAATGAAGCAGAAAAAAAAGAGAGAAAGTAGGGCAAAAGAGCACGATATAGGAATTAGAGAACTCGGTGACTCATTATAAAGGAATAACATCCAAATCATAGGGGTCCAGAGGATGAAGAGAGAGGAAAAGGGGTAGAGGTTGATGTGAGCAAATCATAGCTGAAAACTTTTCTAACCCGGGGAAAGACACAGACATCACAATCCAGGAAGCACACAAAACTCCCATTAAATTCAACAAAAATTGACCATCAACAAGGCATATCATAGTCAAATTCACAAAATACACAGAGAAGGAAAGAATAATGAGAGCAGCAAAAGGGAAAACAGTCTTTAACCTGCAAGTGAAGACAGACAAGGTTTGCGGCAGACCTATCCACAGAAACTTGGCAGGGCAGAAAGGAGTAGCAGGATATATTCATATTCAGTGTACTGAATTGGCAAAGTATGCAGGCACAAATTCTTTACCTAGCCAGGCTGTTGTTCAAAATAGAGATAAAGAGTTTCCCAGACAGACAAAAATTAAACGAGTTCATGACCACTAAACCAGGCCCACAAGGAATTTTAAGGGGGACTCTCTGAGGGGAGAAAAGATGAAACAAAACAAAAAGACCAAAAGCAAAAGACTAGAAAGGCCCAGGGAGCACCAACTCCCTGGGAGGGAAACTCCAACTCTACAGGCAATATAATGGCCATAAATTCATACTTTCAGTACTCAATCTAAATGTCAATGGACTAAAAGCTGCAATCAAAAGACAAAAAGTAACAGAATGGATTAAAAAAAACAAAATACATCTACATGCTGTTTACAAGAGATACATTTTAGACCTAAAGACACCTTCAGATTGAAAGCAAGGGGATGGAGTACCATCTATCATGTTAATGGTCCCCAAAATAAAGCCAGAGTAGCCATACTTATATCAGAAAATCTAGATCTTAAAATAAAGACTATAACAGGATACAAAGAAAGGCATTATATCACAATTAGAGGGTCTGTGCACCAAAAAGTTCCAAGCATTGTAAACATATATGTTCCAAACGTGGTGGGACCCAAATATATAATTCAGTTAATCGCAAACATACAGAAACTCTTTGATAATAATACCATAATAGTAAGGGACTTGAACACCCCACTTACAGTAACAGACAGACCATCTAAACAGAAAATAAAGAAACAAGGCCTTTGAATGAAACACTGGACAAGATGGACTAAACAGATATATTCAGAACATTTTATCTTAAAGTAGCAGAATACACATTCTTCTTGAGTGTTCATGGAACATTCTCCAGAGTATATCACATACTGGGACACAAATCAGCCCTCAACAAATACAAAAAGTTTGAGATCATACTGTACATAATTTCAGACCACAACTCTATGAACCTCAAAATCAACCACAAGAAAATAATTGGAAAGACAACAAACACTTGGAAACGAAAGAACATCCTACTAAAAATGAGTGGGCTAACCAAGAAGTTAAAAGGAAATTGAAAAGGACATGAAAGCCAATGAAAATGATAACACCATAGTGCCAAATCTCTGGGATACAGCAAAGGCGTTCATAAGAGGGAAGTATATAGCTATCCAGGCCTTCCTAAAGAAGGAATAAATGTCTAAGATATGCAACCTAACCTTACACCTTAAAGATCTGGAAAGATAACAGAAAATAAAACCCAAAGCCAGCAAAATATGGGAAATAATAAACTTTAGAGTGGAAATCAATGCTATAGAAATAAACCAAAAAAAAAAAAAAAAAAGACCAGATCAATGAAAACAGGCCTGGTTCTTTGAAATAATTCACAAAATTGATAAACCCCTAGCCAGTTTGATCAGAAATAAAAATGAAAGTACCCAAATAAATAAATCAAGAATGAAAGAGGAGACACTACAACCAACAATACAGAAATGCAAACAATAATAAGAGAATATTATGAGCAATTGTATGCCAATAAATTGGGCAATATGGACGAAATTGACAAATTCCTGGAAACATATGAACTACCAAAACTGAAACAAGAAGAAATAGAAAATTTGAACAATCCCATTACCAGTAAATAAATTGAATTTGTAATAAAAAATCTCCCAAAAAAGTGGAGTCCTGGGTGGAATGGCTTTCCAGGGGAATTCTACCAATTCTATCATTTAAAGAAGAGTTAATATTTATACTTTTGAAGCTGTCCCAAAAATAGAAATAAAACTGAAACACACAAACTCATTCTATGAAGCCAGCATTACCTTGATTCCAAACCCACAGACCCTACTAAAAAGGAGAACTACAGACCAATTTCCTTGATAAACATGGATGCAAAAATTCTCAACAAGATACTAGCCAGCTGCATTCAACAACACATTAAAATAATTATTCACCATGACCAAGTGGGATGCAGGGCTGGTTCAATATCCACAAAACAATCAAAGTGATTAATCATGTCAAAAAAAGAAAGGACAAGAACTACATGATCTCAACAGATGCAGATAAAGCATTTAATAAAATACAGTATCCGTTCTTGATAAAAATCCTCAAGAAAGTAGGGATAAAAGGAACATACCTGAAGATGTTAAAAGCCATATATGACAGACCCACTGCTAATATCATCATCAATGGGGAAAAACTGACAAGTTTCCCCCTAAGGTCATGAACACAACAGAGATGTCCACTCTCACCACAGTTATTCAACATAGCGTTAGAAGTCCTAGCTTCAGCAATGGGACAACACAAAAGAATAAATGGGATCCAAATCAGCAAGGAGGAACTCAAATTTTCACTCTTTGCAGATGACAATATACTCCATATGGAAAACCTAAAATATTCCAACAAAAAACTGCTATAACTGATCCATGAATTCAGCAAAGTTGCAGGATATAAAATCAATGCACAGAAATCAGTTGAATTTCTATACACCAATAATGAAGGAGCAGAAAGAGAAATCAAGAAATCAATCCCATTTGCAATTGCATCAAGAACCATAAAATACCTAGGAATAAACCTAACCAAAGAGGTGAAAAGTCTATACACTGAAAACTATAGAAAGCTTATGAAAGAAATTGAAGAAGACACAAAAAAAGGAAAAATATTCCATGCTCATGAATTGGAAGAACAAATATTATTAAAATGTCAATATTACACAAAGCAATCTACACATTCAATGCAATTCCTATCAAAATAACAACAGCATTCTTCATGGAGGTAGAAAAAACAATCCTAAAATTTGTATGGAACCAGAAAAAATCCCGAATAGCCAAAGCAACCCTGAAAAAGAAAAACAAAGCTGGAAGTATCACAATCCTGGACTTCAAGCCATATTGCAAAGCTGTAACCATCAAGACAGTATGGTATTAGCACAAAAACAGACAGTGAGATCAATGGAACAGAATAGAGAATCCAGAAACAGATCCACAAATGTATGGCCAACTAACCTTTGACAAAGCAGGAAAAGAGTATCCGATGGAATAAAGACAGTGTCTCAGCAAATGGTGCTGGAAAAGCTGGACAGTGGCATCAGAAAAATGAACCTGGACCACTTTCCTACACCATACACAAAAATAAACTCACAATGGATAAAAGACCTAAATATAAGGCAGGAAGCCATCAAAATCCGAGAGGAGAAAATAGGCAAAAACCTCTTTGACCTTGGCCTCAGCAACTTCTTACTGAACACATCTCCAGAGGCAAGGGAGACAAAAGCAAAATTGAACTATTGGGACCTCATCAAGATAAAAAGTTTCTGCACAGGGAAGGAAACAATCAGCAAACTAAAAGGCAACCAGTTGAATGGGAGAAGATATTTGCAAATGACATATCAGATAAAGGGTTATTATCAAGAATCTATAAAGAACTTAACACACTCAACACCCAAAAAACAAACAATCCAGTGAAGAAAAGGGCAGAAGACATGAATAGACACTTTTACAAAGAAAAACATCCAAATGGCAAACAGACACGTGAAAAAATATTGAACATCACTCATCATCAGGGTAATACAAATTAAAACCAAAATGAGATACCACCTCACACCAGTCAGAAGGGCTAACATTAACAACTCAGGTAACAGAATTTGGAGAGGATGCAGAGAAAGAGATCTCTTTTGCACTGCTGGTAAGAATGTAATCTGGTGCAGCCACTCTGGAAAACATTATGGAGGTTCCTGAAAAAAATTAAAAATAGAACTACCCTATAACCCAGCAATTGCACTGCTAGGTAGCTATCCAAGGGATAAGGTATACTTATCCAAGGGATACAGGTGTGCTGTTTCAAAGGGGCACATGTACCCCAATGTTTATAGCACTGCTATCCACAATAGCCCAAGTATAAAAAGAGCCCAAATATCTATCAACAGATGAAGAAGATGTGGTATATATATATATACAATGTATTATTACTCAAAAATCAAAAAGAATGAAATCTTGCCATTTGCAACAACATGGATGCAACTAGAGGATATTATACTAAGTAAAAATATTGAGCAAGAGAAAGACAAATATCATATGACTTTACTCATATGTGGAATTTAAGATACAAAACAGATGAACATAAGAGAAGGGAAGAAAAAACAATATAAAAACAAGGAGGGGGACAAAACATAAGAGACTCTTAAATACAGAGAACGAACTGAGGGTTACTGGAGGGGTAGTGGGTGGGGGGATGAGTAAATGGGTAAGGGGCATTAATGAAGACACTTGTTGGGATGAGCACTGAGTGTTAAACATAGGGGATGAATCACTGGAATATCCTCCTGAAATCATTGCACTACATGCTAACTAACTTGGATGTAAATTAAAAATAAATAAACAAATAAGTAAATAACTAATGTAAAACAATAAATATTAAAAAATCTCTTAAGATGGTAATTCTCACATTAACTGTTCTTACCACAATATAAATAAAAATTTTAAAAGAAAAACAAATAGAGATAATTGAAACTGAAAAAACAATGGTTCAAAATCGTTGGGATATAGCCAAACCTCTTCTAGTGAGGGAAGATTATAGCAATATACCTCAAGAAGCAAGAAAATTTTCCAATAAACAAACTGACCTAAAAGACTTAGAAAAAGAACAAATGAAGTCAAAGCCAGTAGAAGAAAGGAAATGATAAAGATTATACTAGAAATAAAGGAAATAGAAACAAAAATATATATATAACATATATAATATATATAAATATATATATATATATTATATTATATATATATATAATAGAACACAAAAATGAAACCAGGAAGTGGTTCTTTGAAAAGATCAACAAAATTGAGAAACCTTTAAAGACACTCATTTTAATAAGTACTCAAATAAATAAAATCAGACATGAAGGAGGAGAAATAATATCACCACAGGAGTATAAGAGAATATTATGAAAACTTACATGCCAACTAATTAGACAGCCTATAAGAAATAGGTCTATTTTTGTATAAATATATACCCTTCTAAAACTGGAGCAGGAAGAATTAGAAAATTTGAACAGACAGATTACTAGTAACAAAACTGAATCAGTAATCAACAAACTCCCAACAAATAAATGTCCAGAACCAGATATAGTCACAGGTGAATTCTACCAAAAACTTAGAGGTAATATGCATTATTCCCAAGCTATTCCCAAATATACAAGAGGAAGGAAAGCTTCCAAATTCATTATGCAATGCCAGATTTACCCGGATACCAAAACCAAAGACACTACAAAAAAACAAAAAACAAAAAGAAAAAAAAAGAAACTATAGCCAGTAATTTTGATGAATGTAGATGCAAAAATCCTCAAAAAAATTAGCAAATAAAATTCAATAATATATTAAAAAATCATTTATCACATTCAAGTGAAATTTATTCTGGGAATGATTCAATATTCCAAAAGTAGTGTTTAATATTCACAAATCAATGAGCATGATAACCCACATTAACAAAAGAAAGGATAAAAACCATATGATAATTTCAATAGATGCAGGAAAAGCATTTGACAAACTACAACATCCATTTATGATAAACATTCTCAACAAAGTAGGTTTAGAGGGAACATACCTCAATATATTAAAGGCCATATATGAAAAGCCCACAGCTAACTACATAATTGTGAAAAGCTAAGAGTTTTTCATCTAAGATCAGCAAAAAGACAAGGATGTCCACTCTCACCACTTCCATTGAACATAGTACTGGAAGTCCTAGCCATAGCAATCAGACAACAAAAAGAAATAGAATCATCCAAATTGTTAAGGAAAGTGTAAAACTGTCATTATTTGCAAATAATACACACACACACACACACACACACACACACAAACACACACATACATATAAGATTCCACCAAAAATCTACTAGAACTGATTAATGAATTCGGTGAAGTCACAGCATACAAAATTAATATACAGATATCTGTTGCATTTCTATATACTAGTAATGAAGTAGAAGAAAGAGAAATTAAGAAAATCCCATTTACAATGGCACCAAAAATAATAAAACACCTAGGAATAATTTTAACCTAAAAGATAAAAGATGTGTACTCAAAAAAGTATAAAACACTGATGAAAAAAATTGAAGATGACACAAACACATGGAAAGATATTCCATGTTCATGGATTAGAAGAATTGATATTATTAAAATGTCCTTACTACTCAGAGAAATCTATAGATTTAATGCAATCCTTGTCAAAAATTCCAACAACATTTTTCACAGAACTAGAACAATAATCCTAAAATTTGCATGGAATAAGAAAAGGCCTCAAATAGCAAAAACAATATTGAAAAGAAACAAAGCTCGAGGTATCACAGTCCCAGATTTTGGGATATACTACAAAGCTGTATGGCACTAGCACAAAAACAGACATATAGATCAATGGAATGAAGACAGAAAGCAAAAATAAACCCATACTTATATGGTCAATTAATCTATGAGAAAAGAGGCAAGAACATACAGTGGGGAAGACAGTCTCTTCAATAAATGGCGTACTGGGAAAACTGGACAGCTAAATGCAAAATAATGAAACTGGACCACTTTTTTTTACATTGTACGCAAAAGTAAAATCAAGATGGAGTAAATACCTAAATGTGAGACCTGAAGCCTCCTAGAAGAAAAAATATGCAGTAATTTATTTGACATTGGCCATAGAAACATTTTTCTAGATATGTCTCCTCTGGCAAGGGAAACAAAAGCAAATATAAACTATTGGGACTACACTAAAATAAAAAGCTTTTGCACAATGAAGGAAACTATCAGCAAAACAATAAGGCTACCCACAGAATGGATAAGATATTTGTAAATGATATATCCACTAAGGAGTAAATATCCAAAAGACATAAAGAGCTTATACAACTCAACACCAAAAAACAATCTGATTAAAAAATGGGCAGAGGAAATGAATAGACATTTTTCCAAGGGAGGCATACAGATGGTCAACAGACACATGAAAAGATTCTCAACATTACCAATCATCAGGGAAATGCAAATGAAAACCACAATGAGTTATCACTTTATAGCCATCAGAATGGCTAAAATAAAAAAAGAAATAACAAGCGTTGGTGAGGATGTGGAGAAAAAAGAAACCTTATGCACTGTTGGTGGGAATGCAAATAGGTGCAACCACTGCAGAAGACAGTGTACAGGTTCCTCAAAAAGTTAAGAATAGAATTATGCATGATCCGGTAATTCTACTACTAGGTATTTACCCAAAGAAAATGAAAACACTAATTAAAAAAGACAGACATGCCCCTCTGTTTATTGCAGCATTATTTATAATAGCTATGATGTGGAAGCTACCCAAGTCTCCATCCACAGATCAATGGATGAGGCATGTATGTATGTATATATGTATGTATGTATGTATACATATATGTGTATATGTATATACACACACATACACACACACACATGCTGGAATATTTCTCAGACTAAAAAAATGAAATCTTAACATTTGCAACATGGATGAACCTGGAAGTTATAATGCTAATTTAAATAAGTAAGAGAATAGACAAATTCCACATGATTTCACTGATATGTGAAATTTATGAAATAAAACAAACAAAACAGAGACAAAACAACAGCCTCTGAAATACAGAGAAGAAACTGGTGGTTGCCAGAGGGGAGGTCAGTAGGGTATGAGTAAAATAGATAAAGGGGATTTACAGTACACTTATCTTGATGAGCACTGAGTGATGTGTAGAATTGCTGAATCATGACACTATATACATGAAACTAATATAACCCAGTGTATTATTTATACTTGTATAAAAAATTAAAAAAGCAAAATATAAAAAAATAAAAAGAGTAAAATCAAGCAGCAGGAAAAAGAAACAAAACAAAGAAAGAAAAAAAGGTAGCCACTTTTGTAAAAAAGGCAGTCACAGGTAGAGTTTCACTACAGCAGTCAACAAAATAAATATAAATAGAAAATTAAAAATTAAAAAATAGAAATGTCATTAGGGTTATCTCAGTGATAATATTATGGTCCACTTTTGTTTTTATTTTATTTATTAAAAAAGGATGTTAATAAATGTTATGTAAATATTTTCAAAGGAAGCATTGCTTACTGTTTAACTTTAGAATCAGAGTGTGATCTGGTTCTGTCTAGAATGAATCTGTTGTTCTCTCAGGAATTAGGCAGGAATAAGTCAAATGGGTCTAGAGTAGGGTACCTGTTCTGGGGGCCTTGTAGAGAAGGCTGCTAATTGCTTAAAGAGGAGGCAGGAAAAAGTATCCTAGGAAAAATTTTCCCTACTTCACAGTTCTGCCTAGGGCTTGGCTTTGCATGGCTGCTTGTTTTTTGGGTTTTTTTCCCCCCTGTGATTTTAAGCCATGCTTTAGTTTTACCTCTTTTTCTTCTTTTTGAAAAATTCAACCAAATTAATTGAATGTTACCTCCCAAGAAGTCATTCAAAAGTTTGGGATTTGATGTAATCACAATGCATTTATTTTCACAGTGAAAGGATATTTGTTTACCTATGGGGAACAGAAAATCTATGCCTTATCTGGCCTAAAGTGGGTTCATGCCAAGTTGCTAACTAGCACACCCTTTCCATTCTCCTTCAAATACACCCTTAGGCACCACTAGATTCCAGAAGATGCTTAGCATTTTCCACATTTTTAAAGGAAATCTCTGTTGCTTGGATTAACCTGTATTAAAAACAGGTGTCTGACTTTCATTTTGCTAGTGTCATAAAGCAAAACCAATATACATAGAATGACCAGTCAGTGAACATTTTGCAATCTACATGGGAAGGAAATGAGAATTTTTCATAAGGTTTTTCTTATTGGAAATATAACAATTTAATTATTTTTACCAGTACATTCAAGATGTCACACTTACTTATTCTCTTGATGGTAATCAATTCCAGTATGACATCCCTGTCATTCCCTCTTGTTACTACAAATAAATTCCATCCATTCCAAAAGGGAACTAACCCACTTGTTTAATTAGCTGAGTGTGATATTTACCACTTTCTATAGGAATTAAGAAACAGAGATGTGCCTCAGTTCTTTGTAGATAAAGGATATCTAGAAGCCAGAATATGTAACAAGCAGCCAAGAAGCTTCTCACAAGTACCAATTCAACTCCAAGTGGGCTGGATCTACCTGGAAGAGGAAAGAGAATCTCTCTTTGAGACATTATTCCTTACCTCTTCTAGTTTGTGCATATCTGACTCCAGCATTTATCTCTGCTTCTTAATTTCCAGGAGGCTGTTAAGCACTGCAGCCCTTTATCAAAGTGGTTATACATACCACACCAGAATCTTGAATAAACAAAAAGAAAAAAATTGGATTAGTTTAGCTGGAGGAATACATTATTGATTTTTTCCTTGTGTTAAGGAAATATTAGTTTGGTAGGTAGGCAGATTTCAAATCTAAGATAATTTTGATGACATTAAAAAGAGTGGTCATGCTCAAAAAGTTAAAAATAGAACTACCCTACCATCTAGTAATCATATTAGTGTTGATTTACCCCAAAAATACAAAACACTAATTAGAAGGGATACATGCACCCCTACATTTATTGTAACATTATTTACAATAGCCAAATTAGGTAAGCAGCCTAAGTATCCATCAGTACATAAATGGATAAAGACGTTGTACATGATGCAATATTATACAACCATAAAAAGAATGACATCTTGGCATTTGTGAAGACATGGATGGAGCTAGAGAGCATAAAGCTAAGCCAAATAAGACACTCAGAGAGAGACAAATACCGTATAGGGAATTTAATAAACAAAACAAATGAGCAAAGGAAAAAAAGAGAGACAAACCAAGAAACAGATTCTTAGCCATAGAGAACAAACAGAATGTTACCAAAGGGGTGGCGTGTGGGGAGGGGGGATGGGTAAAATAGGTGATAGTAACTAAGGAGTGCACTTGTGATTAGTACTGGATGAGATATGGAATTGTTGAATCACTATATTGTATACCTGAAACTAATATTATACTGTAGGAATTTTTTAAAAAATTAATAAAAGGCATCCAAACAGCAAGGAAGAAGTAAAACTTTCACTATTTGCAGGTGACATGATACTATATATAGAAGACCCAAATGACTCCATCAAAAACTGCTAGAACTGATCAATGAATTCAGTGAAGTTGCAGGATACAAAATCAATGTATGGAAAACTGTTGTATTTCTGAACACCAGTAACAAAGCATCAGAAAGAGAAATAAAGGAGTAAATCCCATTTACAACTGCACCAAACACAATGATACCCAGAATAAACTTGATGAAAGAGGTAAAAGATCTGTACTCTGAAAATTTTAAAACACTGAGGAAAGAATTTGAAGAGGAAATAAACAAACGGAAAAACATTCCATTCTCATGGATTTGAAGAACAAATATTGTTAAAATGTCTATACTGCACAAAGCAATCCATACACTTGATTCAATCCCTATCAAACTACCAACAACAGTTTTCACAGAGCTAGAACAATCTTAAAATTTGTATGGAACCACAAAAGATTCCAAATAGCCAAATTAATCTTGAAAAAGAAGAGCAAAGCTGGAGGCATGACAATTCCAGACCTCAAGATATATTACACAGCTGTAGGAATCAAAACAATATGGTGCTGGCACAAAAACACAATAAATAAATAAATAAATAATATTTAAATAAATAATAAATAAATAAATAAATGCAATAGAATAGAAAGCCCAGAAATGAATCCAAAACTATATGGTCTATTAATCTTTGACAACAAGGAAAGAATATCCAATGAGAAAAAGACAGTCTCTTCAATAAATGGTGTTGGGAAAACTAGGCAGCAACATGCAAAAGAAGGAAACTGGACCACTTTATTATACTACACAGAAATAAATTCACAATGGATTAAAGACCTAAATGTGAGATCTGAAAACATAACAATCCTAGAAAATAAAGGCAGTAATTTCTTTGACATCAGCCATAGCAACTTCTTTCTAGATGTGTCTCCTGAGGCAAAGGAAACAAAAGCAAAAATAAACTACTGGGACTACATCAAAACAAAAACAAAAACAAAAACAAAAAATTCTGCATAGTGAAGGGCAGGCAACCTATAGTATGGGGGAAGATTTTTTCAAATGAAATACCAGATAAAGGGTTAGTATCCAAAGTCTGTAAAGAACTTATCAAACTCAATAACCCCAAAATGAATAATCTAATTTTAAAAAGGTAGAAGACATGAATAGACATTTTTCTAAAGAAGACATACAAAAGGCCAATAAACATATGAAAAGATGCTCAACACTGCTGATTATCAGGGAAATGTAAATCAAAACTACAAAGAGATGTCATCTGACACTTGTCAGAATGGCTAAAATCAATAACACAAGAAACAATAGGTGTAGGCAAGAATGTGGAGAAAGGGGAACCCTTTTGCACTTTTGGTGGGAATGCAAACTGGTGCAGCCACTCTGGAAAACAGTATGGAGATTCCTCAAAAAGTTACAGATGTCTGGGTGGGTCAGTTGGTTAAGTGTCCAACTTCGGCTCAGGTCATGACCTCACTGCTTGGGACTTCGAGCCCTGTGTCGGGCTCTGCGCTGACAGCTCAGAGCCTGAAGTCTGCTTCTGTCAGATTCTGTCTCCCTCTCTCTCTGCCCCTCTCCTTCTCATACTCTATCTCTCTCTCTCAAAAAAAGAAAAAAACATTTTAAAAAGTTACAAATAGAACTACCCTGTGATCCAGTAATTGAATTACTAGGTATTTACTCAAAAGATACAAAATACTAATTGAGAAGGGTATATGCACCCGGATGTTTACAGCAGCATTATCTACAATGGCCAAATTATGGAAGCAGCCCGAGTGTCCATTGACTGAAGAATGGATAAAGACATGGTGTATATATATATATATATATATATATATATATATGATGAAATTTTGCCATTTGCAACACATGGATGGAGCTAGAGAGTATGATGGTAAGTGAATAAGTCAGTCCGAGAAATACTAATACCATATGATTTCACTCATGTGGAACTTAAGAAACAAAATAGATAAGCATAATGGAAGGGAAGGAAAAAAATAAAATAAGATAAAAACAGAGAGGGAGGCACACCACAAGAGATTCTTAACCATAGAGAACAAGCTGAGGGTTGCTGGAGGGGTGGTGTTGGGGGTATGGGCTAAATGGGTGGGGCATTAAGGACAGCACTTGTGATGAGCAATGGGTGTGAAGTAGCAAATCACTAAATTCCACTCCAGAAACCAATTAACAAGAAAAAATTAATTTTTGATAATTATAGATTCACACGCAATTGTAACAAGTAATAGGGAATGAGTGAAACCAGCAAGATGGCAGATAGGTAGTCTCTGGGCCTTGTTCCATGGACACACTAAGTAAACAATATATGGACCAAACTAGCTTTGTGAGAACTCTAGTAACCAGTTAAGAAGATGCAGCAACCAAATGAATGTCAAAGAAAAAGTTGTGCCCACAACGGTAGAAAAATTCATAGTCCTTTTGTTCATCTTGCCCCACCCCCTTCCCAGTGAAGCATGGTGCAATCGGGAAGAAAGCACCCAATTCCCAGTTCTTCCCTCTGGAATATAAGGAAGAGTGGAAGTTGCTTCCAGTGATCTGTCTTGTTTTTGGTAGCCTGAGGGATTAATTTCTATCTCGCCTGACTTGGAGCACTGACTAGAATGGTGACATACTTTGAAGATTGAATGCTACTCAAACCATGTGAGAGAGTGGCAGGTGAGAGCTAGAGGGGTTCTGCAGGCCCACAGGTTCCTGGGGGCAAGAGATTATGGGCAGAGGAATATAAGCATTTTTCTAAGGCTTCTGAGAAGCAGGAGTAAGACTCTTAGGGAAATGAATACCCTTAAAAACAGCTGAGTATATGAGGATTGGGAATAAAAGCACATGCACAAGCCCAGGGAAGATGCATCTCCACAAAAGGTTGGAGTGGGCCCTGAGCTTTGAAACTGGGCTGATTAAAGTGTCTGTATGGAGCCAGTCCTCAAAGACTGGGAGATATAGCTGTTTTTAAATGTCCTAATGTTAAGAAAAGATTATGAGGCATAAACAGCAACAGTGAAAGATAATCCATTCAAAGTAACAAAACAAATATCAGGAGACTGACCTTAAAGAAACACAGGCCTCTCTGCCTTACTTGACAATAAATTTAAAACAATTGCTTTAAGTATGGTCAACAAGCTCAAAGAGAACATGTACAGACAAATAAAATTAGGAACTTGATTTAGGAACAAAATGAGAATATCATCAAAAAGTGGGGAAAAACAGGAATTCTAGAGTTAAAAAAGCACAAAAATTGAAAAATTTACTAGAGTTCAGAAGAATTTAATCAGCAAGAAAAAAAATCAGCAAACCTGAAGACAGATCATTTGAAGTTACTGAATCTAAGGAAAAAAAGGAAAAAAAAAAGAATAAGGAAAAATGAACAGGCCCTAAATGATATATGGGACACCCTGAAATGTACCAATATAGGCATTATGGGAGTCCTGGATGGAAAAGAGAAACAAAAAAAGGGTAAATAGGTTATCTGACAAAATAATGACCAAACACTCCCAAATTTGAGGAGCGAAATAAATATACAATATAAAGAGCTCAATGATTACCAAGACAAATCAAAAGAAATCCATACTTAGACAAATTAAAATCAAACAATGGTTGTTAAGGACAGAAAGACAATCTTGACAATAGCTAGAGAAAAGCAACTTGTTATGTATGAGACCCACTAAAAGATTATCAGTGGATTTATCGTTAGTACCTTGTAGGGCAGAAGACAGTGGACTGATATATTTAAAGTTCTAAAAGAAAAATACCAGGGGAGAGGAGTTAAGATGGCAGAGAAGTAGGGGGACCTGAATTTCCCTCATCCCTCAAACACAGCTGGATTGAGGTCAGAATACTTGAATACCCAGAAATACAGGCTGCAGAGTAACAGAAAACTCCCCACAGGTGGAAAGAGACAGCTTGGCAGGAAAGAGGTCTGTGTTTGCGAATTGGGAATGATAAAAAGGGCAGCATAGTCAAGGAGGGCGGGGGGAGCCCCTTCTGTGGAAAGACAAAAGGAAGAGAAAGAGAGGCTATGGAAGTGTGGTATTGTATTTGCAGAAGAGAAAACCCTCTCCAGACTACAGACTGGGGAAAGAAAAATACGGAGAGAGCTAGTTTCTACTTTGCAAATAGCATTAGGAACTAAAGATTGGAGTTTTCAGGTGTGCATGACTTTCTCTGGACCAGAGCTATATATGCATGCCTGGAGAGTAGGGCGCTAGCCCAGGACATGGTAGTGATCTTAGGGGTACACTGGGAGAGAATAGTCCCCTCACTTGAGTACTGTGGGAAGAGAGTATATTGCGCCCACCCTGCCCAAGGACAAAAGGCCCTGCAGGCACCAGAGGACCTTTGTTGGTTGGGTGCAGTAGCACTACTCCAGAACCAGGTCCACATAGAGAAAGATCCTTTAAGACATCAGGTTTTGAATACCAGCTGAGAGCCTAGGAGGCACAGAAGACTGTGGAGCAGGACAAGCCAGCCGCCTGCCTCCCTGAGGGCTGCCTGAACAGCATGGTTTGAAACAACTGATCCGGAGAGGAGAGAATGGGGTGTCTCCATTTTTCTCCCCATCACCAATATGGTGGAGCTTCAGGGAACAGAACAACAGCCACCAGTGGAGATGGGACCTGCTTACACCAACCCCACCCATCTGTGCTTGGTAAGTATTATCTACCAGACTGGGACTGACACTGACTGAACCAGACAGCCTCTCTTCCTGACCAGCACAATCACCACTCCCAGGCACCAACTGACATCTGTCCTGTGGTTTTGTATGTTAGTCTGTTTTTTATTCCTCTTTTCTTCTCTTTCCTTTGGAATCAGGCTCATAGATTCTGATTTGATTTATGGCCAATTCCTATTATATATAAATTTGTCTTTTTGCCCCCTTTCTTCCTCTGTTCTGGTTATTTGTTTAATCAGGAATTTTTACTATATTCTTTTTACACCTTTTCTGTACCTTCTTCTTTATTCCCCCCCCCCTCTATATATATGGATTAAGCCTTATAGTTTCTTTGATTCTTTGCCTGATGTTTTTTGTCCCTTTCATTTCTCTCTTTGTATGGAACAAGGCTTCAACCCGCCTCCCCCCCACCCTTTTCCAGGATTACAACGTCAATGAACAAATCAAATCACACCTGGTGGAAGGTCAAAAAAATCCAGCACTATGAGCAGAAGGATAGAACAGCCAAAGATGCAACAACAGAGTACATGCAACACACTCCAAAAACACTTCCTGAAGTGCCAGTCCCTGTACAGTATATGATCCTTTTTTAATATAGTAGTACTTGCAGGTGCAAGACATATAACAAGATATTTAAACATGTAAAAGACAGAAACCTAGCCAAAATGATGATGTGAAAGAATTCTCCTCAAAATAAATTCCAGGAAGAAATGACAGCCAGAGAATTGCTCAAAACATATACAAACAATATATATGAACATGAATTTAGAATAATAATCATAAGACTAATAGCTGGGCTTGTAAAAGCATAGAAGACAGCAGAGAATCTACTGCTGTGGAGATGAAAGATCTAGGAAGTAGTCACGATGATTTAAGAAATGTAAATGAGATGCAAAATAAACTACATGCAGTGACAGTGAGGATGGAAGAAGCAGAGGAAAGAATAGGTGAAGTAGAAGATAAAATTATGGAAAATGATGAAGCCAAAGAAAAAAGATAAAAGAAATTACTAGACCATGAGGGGAGAATTAGGAACCTAAGTGAATCAATGAAACAAATTAATATCCGTATCATAGGAGTTCCAGAAGAAAAAGAGAGTAAGAAAGGGGCAGAAGGTTTATTTGAAGAAATTATAGTTGTGAACATCCCTAATCTAGGGAAGGAAATAAATATCCAAGTTCAAGAGGCACAGGTCAAGGTCAACACTATGACATATCATAGTGAAACTGGCAAAATACATAGAAAAAAAAGAGAATTCTGAAAGCAGCTAGGGACAAAATGGGCCTTAACCTACAAGGGTAGACACATAAGAATAAAGCAGACCTGTCCTCTGAAACGTGGCAGGCCAGAAGGTAGTGACAGGAAATATTCAATGTGCTGAGTAGAAAAAAATATGCAGCCAACAATCATTTATACAGCAAGGCTGTCATTCAGAATATAAGGAGAGATAAAAGCTTTCCCAGACAAAAAAAAAACTAAAGGAGTTCATGACCACTAAACCAGCCCTGCAGGAGATCCTAAGGGAGACTCTGTGAATAGAAAGCAACAAAGACTATAAAGGACCAGAGACATCACTACAAGCATGAAACCTAGAAATAACACAATGGCACTAAATCCATATCTTTCAATAATCACTCTGAATGTAAATGGACTAAATGCTCCAATCAAAAGACATAGGGTATCAAAATGGATTTAAAAAAAAGAAACAATACCCATATATATGCTGGCAATAAGAGACTCATTTTAGACCTGAGAATACCTGAAGATTGAATGTGAGTGGATGGAGAATGATCTATCATATAACTGAATATTAAAAGAAGGCTCAAGTAGCCATACATATATCAGACAAACTAAATTTTATTTATTTTTTTATTTAAAAAAAAATTTTTTAACGTTTATTTATTTTTGAGACAGAGAGAGACAGAGCATGAATGGGGGAGGGGCAGAGAGAGAGGGAGACACAGAATCGGAAGCAGGCTCCAGGCTCTGAGCCATCAGCCCAGAGCCCAATGTGGGGCTCAAACTCATGGACTGCCAGATAGTGACCTGAACTGAAGTTGGATGCTCAATCGACTGAGCGACCCAGGAGCCCCTGGACAAACTAAATTTTAAAATAAACATTGTAACAAGAGATGAAGAAAGACATTATATCATAATTAAGCAGTCTAACCATCAAGAAGGGCTAACAGGTGTAAATGTTCATGCCCACAATGTGAAAGCACCCAAATTTATAAACCAATTAATCACATACATAAATAGATGTATAGATAATAATACCATGATTGTAGGCGACTTTAATACTCCACTTCCAGCAACAGGAAGATCCTCTAGGCAGAAAAACAATAACGAAACAACTGCTCTGAATGACACACTGGATCACATGGACTTAACAGATATATTCAGAACTTTTCATCCAAAAGCAGCAGAATAAACATTCTTATCGAGTGCATATGGAATATTCTCCAAAATAGATCACATACTGGGTCACGAAACCTCTCAGTAAATATAAAAGGATTGAGATCATACCACGCATATTTTCAGATTACAATGCTATGAAACTTGAAATCAACCACAAGAAAAAAATTTGGAAAGTCCCCAAATTCATGGAGGTTAAAGAACATCCTACTAAAGAATGAATGGGTCAACAAGGAAATTTAAAAAATGGGGAAGCAAATGAAAATGAAAACATGACAGTGTAAACCCTTTGGGATGCAGCAAAAGCAGTCCTAAGAGGAAGGTATATTGCAATCCAAGCCTATCTCAAGAAGCAAGAAAGGTTCCAAATACCTAATCTCACATCTAAAAGGACTAGAAAAACAGCAGCACAGAAAGTCCAAAGCCAGCAGAAGAAAAAAAATAATAAAGATTATAGCAGAAATAAACAATATAGAATCGAAAAAAAAGAACAGAGCAATGAATCTAAGGGTTGGCTTTTTGAAAGAATAAACAAAATTTATAAACCCATAGCCAGACTTCTCAAAAAGAAAAGGGAGAGGACCCATTTTTTTTTAAAGATGGCAGAGCAGTATAGAAGTTCTCAGCTTATCTCGTCCCTGAAATGCAGTTACATCAGCACAAAAACCATTTTGCACACTTAGGAAATTGATCTCAGGATTAACATAAAAATATGCATAATGTGAACCACAGAACATGGTAGGTACATGGTGCAGAGAGGTGAATTTGAAGAGAGAAAAGTCACAGAGGCTAGGGAGCTGTTTTTGCCAAGAGAGGACAGAGAAAGGGGGAGGGTGTAGCACACTAGGATCATGCAAGAATAGCATTGCCCCCAAAAGTAGCTGTGGAGAAAGAGAAAGAGTGAAAAATCTTACAAGGGCCTGAGCAAGAAAACTGTTTCCCAGAACCATTGATCAGGAGAAATGAGAGGGTTTCAAAACCATTAGGATTCTGAGTTGGAAATTCTGGAGCACAATACCAGGCAGTTCTCCGGTGAGGAATCAGGGGGAATCCCCAGGAACAGGCAGCAGGGTCCAAGGGGTCCGTGAACCACATGGAAAGAAGCACTTCCCATGCATGGAGTGCATTTTGTAGAGGACATACGACCTCCCCATAGGAAAAGGTCCCAGACCTGGGAGAGCAGCATTTGCTGGTATTGGGACAAAGACGCCAGAGTGTGGTGAAACCTGGTGTCAGCTGTGTGTTGTTATTTGCCATAATCTCTGAACCTCTGCTGCTGTGATTGCATGGACATTTTCTGGGGCAAGCCCACACCCAGCCACTGCTCAGAGACACTCTCCCAGAAGGTGGGAACAGGTCCAAGCTGCAGGGTCCTCTGAAGTGAGGGGTTTGGAAACACAGCCCTATCTGAGATGAAACTCTGGAGGGAGGTACTGTCTAGCAGGCTGACATCTTGGGAACAGACAGGGTAGAAGCAAGGAATGAAGAGAAGTCTGAGAAAAAAGAGAGGTGCATGACTGTATATCAGTGAGAGTGCTAAGTTCTTGTGCCAGAGACTAAGGAGCTGGGTGAAGCCATTTCACCTCTCTTGTGAATACACATACACACACACGTGCATGCACGCCACACTGATCCGAGGCAGTAAGCTAAGAAAGGTGACCTAGTGGAGAACAGAGCTGTTACACCAAGTCCTGCCCAACTGCACCCTCCAAACACATCCCCTAGAAGTTCAGCACAAGTCTTTCCACCTGCTTAATGTACAGACTATAGAGTGCTTCATAGTTTCATTTCTATGGGAAACTGGATGTAACTTCATTCAGGTTTCATTTTGTCTGCTGATTAATCCATTTATATTTTTCTTAAATTTTTGCTTCTGTATTTGTTTAAATTATTGTTTTTTTTTCCTTTCTTTCCTTTTATTGGATACAGAAAGAAAAACATTTTTTTAAGAAAATAAAAAAAATTTCAAGTATGTTTTTCTTTTCTTTGTAAGTTTTTTCTTCTATTTCACTTTCTTCATTGTATTTTATTCTATTTTATTATATCCAGTATTTTAATTTTTAAATTTTTTCTTCCTTTTATTTCTTTTTCTTTTTCCTTTTTTCCTCTATTGCATCAAGCTTTTTTTCAGAAACCAGACCAAAACACACCTAGGATCTAGGTACCTTTATTTTCTATTTTGCATTGTTTTTAATTTTTTTTTAATTTTCACATTTTACTCTATTAATTATTTTCTTCCTCCAAAATGACAAAACAAAGGAATTAACCACAAAAGAAAGCACAGGAAGAAATGACAGCCAGGGGCTTAATGAACACAGATATAAGCAAGATGTCTGAACTAGAATTTTACCACAATAATAAGAGTAAAAGTTGGGGTTGAAAAAAGCATAGAATCCCTTTCGGCAGAAATAAAAAAGTGAAATCTAGTTAGGACAAAATTAAAATTGTTATTATCAAGAAGCAATGTTGAATGGTTGCCATAGCAACAAGGATGGAAGAAGCAGGCCAGCGAATCAGGGATATAGAAGACAAAATTATGGCAAATAATGAAGCAGAAAAAAGAGGGAAACTAAGGCAAAAGAGCACAATACAAGAATTAGATAACTCAGTGACTTATTAAAAAGGAATAATCTATGATCCGAATCACAGTAGTACAAGAAGAGGAAGAAAGAGAAAAAATGGGAAGAAGGTTTATGTGAGCAAATTATAGTGGAAAACTTTCCCAATCTGGGGAAAGACACAGACATCAAAATCCAAAAAGCACAGAGAATTCCTATTAGAATCAACAAAAACCAACCATCACCAAGGCATATCATGGTCAAATTCAAAACATACACAGACAAGGAAAGAATTATGAAAGTAACAAGGGAAAAAAGTCCTTAATCTATAGGGGAAGACAGATCAGGTTCACAGCAGAACTAGCCACAGAAACTTGGCAGGTCACAAAGGAGTGGCAGGATATATTCAATGTGTTAAATGGGGAAAATATGCAGCCAAAAACTCTTTATCCAGCAAGGTTATCATACAAAATAGAAGGAGAGATAAAGAGTTTCCTAGACAAACAAAAACTAAAGTATTTGAGACCAGTAAACCACCCATACAAGAAATTTTAAGGGGGACTTTCTGAGGGGAGACAAGCCAAAACAAACCAAAAAAGACCAAAAGAAACAAAGACTAGAAAGGACCAGAGAACATCAACAGAAACTCCAACACTGCAGGAAACAAAATGGCACTAAATTCATATATTTCAGTGCTCACTTTAAAAATGTCAGTGGACTAAATGCTTCGATGAAAAGACACAGGGTATCAGAATGGACAAGAAAGCAAGACCCATGTATATGCTTCTTACAAGAGACCCATTTTAGACCTAAAGACACCTTCGGATAGAAAGAAAGGGGATGTAAAACAATCTATCATGATTATGGTCACCAAAGGAAACCCAGAGTAGCCACACCTTTAAGAGATAAACCAGATTTTAAAATAATGACTGTACCAAGAAATGAAGAAGGGCATTATAATCATAATTAAGGGGTCTATCCACCTAGAAAATCTAAAAATTATAAACATTTATTTGCCAAATGTGGAACCCCCAAATATATAATCAATTAATCACAAACATAAAGAAACTCATTGATAATAATAACATAATAGTAGGGACATCAACACCCACCTACAGCAAGGGACATATAACCTAAGCAGAAAATATACAAGGAAACAATGGGTTTGAATGACACACAGGACCAGATGGACTTAACAGATATATTCAGAAGATTTCATCCTAAAGCAGCAGAATACACCTTCTTCTCCAGTGCACATGGGACATTCTCCAGAATATATAACATAATGGGTCACAATTCAGCCCTCAACAAGTACAAAAAGTTTGAGATCATACCGTGCATATTTTTAGACCACAACTCTATGAAACTTGAAATCAACCACAAGAGAAAATTTGGAAAGATGACAAACACGTGGAGACTAAAGGACATCCTCCTAAAAAATGAATGTGCTAACCAAGAAGTTAAAGAGGAAATTAATAAGTACATGGTAGCCAATGAAAATGAAAACACAACAGCGCAAAACCTCTGGGATGCAGCAAAGGCAGTCATAAGAGGGAAGTATGTAACAATACAGGCCTTCCTAAAGAAGGACGAAAGGTCTCAGATACACAACCTAACCTTAAACCTTAAAGAGCTGGAAAAGAACATCAAATAAAACCCAAAACCAGCAGCAGATTCAAAATAATAAATATTAGAGCAGAAATTACTGATAAAGAAATAAAAAAAGAGAGTAGAACAGATGAAACCAGGAACTGGTTCTTTGAAAGAATTCACAAAATTGATAATCCCCAAGACAGATTGATTAAAAACACAAAACAAAACAAACCAGAAAGAACACAAATAAATAAAAATCATGAATGAAAGAGATCATAACTGACACTGCAGAAATAGAAACAATAATAAGAATATTATGAGCAATTATATGCCAAAAAATTGGGCAATCTGGAAGAAATGGACAAATTCATAGAAAGATATAAATTACCAAAACTGAAAAGGAAACAATAGAAAATTTCAATGGAACCATAACCAGTAAAAATTGAATCAGTAATGAAAAGTCTTCCAACAAAAAAGAATCCAGGGCTGGATGGATTTCCATGGGAATTCTACCAAAAATTTTAAAGAAGAGTTAACACCTATTCTTTTGCAGCTGCTATAAAAAATAGAAATGGAAGGAAAACTTCTCCACTCAATCTTCAAAGCCAGCATTACCTTGATTCCAAAACCAAAGTCCGCACTAAAAAGGAGAACTACAGGCCAATTTCCCTGATGAACATGGATGGAAAAGTTCTCAACAAGATACAGGCGAAACAGATCCAACAATACATTAAAAGGATTATTCAGGTTTCGGGACAAACATGGAGGAGAAGTAGAGGGATCCATACCTCCCATGCCTCTCAAACAAAGAAGGGCTGAAGCCAAAGGACTTTGAACCCTGAGAGTCTGGGAGGAAACGAGACTGCGTCTAAAAAGGAGACACTGGGACAACCTTGATGGGCTATAAGTGGGTGATTAAGAACTGGGGGAGATAAAACAGGCCCCATATGCAGGGAGGGGAGGGATCCCCTTTTGCAGAGAGACAAAAGGAAGAGAAAGAGTGGCTGAGGAAGCTTAGAACTGTATTTGGACAAGAGATAAATCTCAGACTGGGACTGAGAGGGATCCCATCTCTAACTGTGGGGCTTTCCTTGCATTGGGACCGGCTACCCTGTTCGCTCACCTGGGGAGGAGGAGAGCCAATGTCAGGTTCAGTAGGTCAGGAGCAGTCTGCAGTAAGAGAAAATGGCCCCCTCCCTGGAGTGCTGTGAGATAGGACAAAGCCTGCCTGTGTCTGCCACCCCAGGACTCAGTGGCTAGGTCAAGGGCACAGTATGCAGTAGGAGAAAGTGACCCCCCCCTCCCTGGAGTGCTGCGGGATAGGACAAAGCCTGCCTATATCTTCCAACCCTGGGCTCAGTGGCTAGGTCAGGGGCACAGTCCACAGCAGGAGAAGGTGGTCCTCCCTGAAGTGCTGTGGCACAAAGCCAATTGGGACCACATATTGAGCTACACACAGAGGCTCTTCCCCAGTGTCAGAGCTCATGGAGCGGGACTTTGAATCCTAGCCAAGTACCAGGACAGGGGAGTCGGTGGAGCAAGACTGCCCTGTCTGTATGCATGCTACAGTGAGGATGACTCAAACGGAGTCCACCAGTCCATGGAGAAGAGACTGGGGGATCACCATTCCCCCCCCCCATCATCAAGGTGGGGCCTCAGGGATCATTCTGAGGGCCCCACAGTGGAGGCAAGACCAGCCTACACCAAACCACATCCCTCCACACCAGGTAACTATGCATCTACTGGAGCGGGATGGACACTATGGAACCAAATGGCTCCATCCTCCAGACCAGTGCTGCTGCATAACCTGGATTAACTCCAGGACATTTCTCATTGTTTAGATAAATTTCCCTCCCTTTCCTCCTTACTTATGTCTTCCCTCCTCAAAGCTGGTTACTCGGGTTGTTGGTTTGTTTAAGCAGATATATTTAATACATTCCCTTGATATGTGTTCTACACCTACTTCTGTACTTTCCTTTCTCTCTCTCTGGAATAATGAAGCCATGTAGTGTCTCTGTCTGGGTAACTTTATCTTTGTTTCTTTGCCCCCACTTCCTTCTTTATTTTCCTTTCTCTATGGATTAAGCCATTTAGTCTCTCTGCTTGGTCAATGTTTATTTTCTCCTTGTCCCTGCCCCTGTCATTTCTCTCTTTGTATGTGCTCTTCCATCAGCACCACATATACCCTGTTCTTACAGCTGCTGTTTCTGGATTTTCGCTTTTGGATTTTTTCTTTGTTTCTCTGTTTGTTTTATTTGTGTGTTTGTGTGTTTTTGTTTCCGGTTTGTCATTTTTTTCTTTTCCAGGGCTACTTCAAGGAACAAATTAAAAGCACACATCGTGGAGGGTCTAAAACATCACTACGAGTAGAGAAAAAAAAATAACCAAAGTCACAACTATAGAGAGCCAGTAACACACTCCAAAAAACACCTCCTGAATGGCCAGGTCCTGGACAGTGTATGAACCCCCTTTACTATAGCAGTGCTTGCAGGTCCAGAGCACATAAAAAGAATTTTAGACTCATAAGGGACAGAAAACTAGCCAAAATTATGAAACTGAAGAATTCCCCTCAAAAGAAATTCCAGGAAGAAATGACAGCTAAATAATTGATCAACACAGATATAAGCAATATAACTGAACAAGAATTTAGAATAATAGTCATAAAATTAATCGCTGGGCTTGAAAAAGGCATAGAATAGAAGATAGCAGAGAATCTATTGTTGCAGAGATCGAGGAACTAAAAAATAGTCATGAGGAAATAAAAAAAAAATGTTACAAATGAGGTACAAAATAAAATGGAGGGGACCACAGTGCAGAACAAAGAGGCAGAGAGGAGAAGAGGTGAATTAGAAGATACAATTATGGAAAAAGAGGAATCTGAGAAAAAGATTAAAAAAACAGGATCAACAAGGGAGAATTAGAGAACTAAGTGAATGCACTCAAATGGAACAATATCTGTATCATAGGAATTCTAGAAAAAGATGAAGAGGGTGAAAGGCGCTGAAGGTGTACTGGAATAAATCATAGCTGAGAACTTCCCCAACCTGGGGAAGGAAACAGACATTGAAATCCAAGAGGCACAGAGAACTTCCTTCAGACGTAACTTGAATTGATCTTCTCCACAACATATCATAGTGACACTGGCATAATACAAGGCTAAAGAGAAAATTCTGAAAGCAGGTATGGATAAACAGGGCTTAACATACAAATGTAGACACACAAGGGTAGAAGCAGACCTATCTACTGAAACTTGGCAGGCAAGAAAGGAATGGCAGGATATCTTCAATGTGATGAACAGGAAAACTGTGCAGCCAAGAATCCTTTATCCAGCAAGCTTGCCATTCAGACTAGAAGGAGAGATAAAGGTATTCTCAAACAAACAAAAATTGAAGGATTTCACCACCCCTAAACCAGCCCTTCAAGAGATCCTAAGTTAATGAATCCTGTGAGTGAAATGTTGCAAGGACCACAAAGTACCAAAATATCACTACAAGCATGGAACCTACAGATAACACAATGACTCTATACCAATATCATTCAATAACAACACTGAATGTAAGTGGATGAAATGCTCCAATCAAAAGATATAGGGTATCAGAATGGATAAAAAAAAAAAAACAAGACCCATCTATTTGCTGTCTACAAGAGACTCATTTTAGACCTGAGGACACCTACAGATTAAAAGTGAGGTGATTGAGAACTATCCAGTATGTTACTGGAAATCAAAAGAAAGCTGGAGTAGCCATACTTAGACAAACTAGACTGTAAATTAAATTCAACAAGAGATGAAGAAGGGCATTATATAATAATTACAAGGTCTATCCATCAGGAAGAGCTAACAATTATAAATGTCTATGAAATGAATTCGTGAGTACCCAAAGATATAAAACAATTAATCACAAACATAAGCAATCTTATTGTTAGAATGTGGTAATTGCAGTGGACTTTAATACTGCACTTACAACAATGGACAGATCATCTAGACAGAGAATCATTAAAGAAAATGACCCTGAATGATACATTGGATCAGATGGATTTGACACATATATTTAGAACTCTACGTCCCACAGCAGCAAAATATACTTTCTTATTGAGTGCACATGGAACATTTTCAAAGACAGATCACATAGTGGGTCACAAAACAGCCTTCAATAAATATAAAAGAATTAAGATCATACCATGCACACTTTCAGTCCACAATGTTATGAAACTTGAAATCAACCACAGAAAAAGTATGGAAAACCTCCAAAAGCATGGAGGTCAAAGATCATCCTAGTAAGAACAAATGGGTCAACCAGGCAATTAGAGAAGACATTTTAAAAAATATGGAAACTGAAAATGAAAATACAATAATCCAAACCCTTTGGGATGCATCAAAAGCATTCCTAATAAGAAAATACATTGCAATCCAGGCCTATCTCAAGAAACAAGAAGAATCCCAAATATAAAATCTAACAACGCACCTAAAGAAACTAGAAGCAGAACAGCAAAGACACCCCTAACCCAGAAGAAAAGGAGAAATACTAAAGATCAGAGCAATTCTGATTTGGGGGGGATTCTAAGCAATATAGAATCCCCCCCAAAAAACGTAGAACAAATCAATGAAATCAAGGGGTTTTTTTAATATAAACAAAATTGATAAACCTCTACCCAGGCTTCTCAAAAAGAAAAGAGAAAGGACTCAAATAGATAAAATCACAAAAGAAAGTGTATTTATTACAACCAATCCCTCACAAATACATGCAATTATCGGAATACTATGAAAAATTATATGCCAACAAACTGGACAACCTGGAAGAAATAAATAAATACCTAAACACCCACACACTACCAAAACTCAAGTGGGAGGAAATAGAAAAATTTGAACAGACCCATAAATACTGAAGACATTGTATCAGTTATCAAAAATCTCCCAACAAATAAGATGCCTGGACCAGATGGCTTCCCTGGGGAACTCTACCAGATATTTAAAGCAGAGTTAATGCCTATCCTTCTCAAGCTGTTCCAAAAAAATAGAAACGGAAGAAAAATTTCTGGACTCATTCTATGAAGCCAGTATTACTTTGATTCTAAAACCAGACAGAGACCCAGGGGAAAAAAAAGAAAGAACTACAGGCCAATATCCCTGATGAATATGGATGCAAAAATTCTCAACAAGATACTAGCAAATCAAATTCAACAGCATATAAAAAGAATTATTCACCATGATCAAGTGGGATTCATACCTGGGCTGCAGGGCTGGTTCAGTATTTGCAAATCAATCAATGTGATACATCACATTAATACAAGAAAAGATAAGAACCGTATGCTCCTGTCAATTGATGCAGAAAAAGCATTTGACAAAATTCAGCAAACTTTCTTAATAAAAACACTTGAGAAAGTTGGAATAGAAGGAACATAAACATGATAAAAGTCACTTATGAAAAGCCCACAGCTAATATCATCCTCAACGGGGAAAAACTGAGAGCTTTCCCCCTGAGATCAGGAACACGACAGGGATGCCCACTCTCACCGCTGTTGTTTAACATAGTATTGGAAATCCTAGCATCAAGTACCACACAATAAAATGAAATAAAAGGCATAAAAATTGTCAAAGAAGAAGACAAACTTTCACTTTTTGCAAACAACATGACACTCTACATGGAAAACCCAACAGACTCCACCAAAAGTCTCCTAGAACTGATGGATGAATTAAACAAAGTCGCAGAGTAGAAAATTAATGTACAGAAATCAGTTACATTTTTATACACCAATAATGAAGCAACAGAAAGACAAAGAAACTGATCCCATTCACAATTGCACCAAGAATCATAAAATGCCTAGGAATAAACCTAACTGAAGATGTAAAAGATCTGTATGCTGAAAATTGTAGAAAGCTTATGAAGGAAATTGAACAAGACACAAAGAAACAGAAAAACATTCCATGCAAATGGATTTGAAGAATATTGTTAAAATGTCAATACTAACGAAAGCAATCTACGCATTCAATGTAATACCAATCAAAATTGCACCAGCATTCTTCTGGAAGCAAGAACAAACAACCCTAAAATTTGTATGGGACAACAAACGACCCTAAATAGCCAAAGTAATATTGAAGAAGAAAACCAAAACAGGAGGCATCACAATCCCAGACTTTAACCTCTACTACAAAGCTGTAAGTATCAAGACAGTATGGTATTGGCAAAAAAAAAAAAAAAAAAAAAAAACCAACATATACACCAATAGAATAAAATAGACACCCCAGAATTGGACCCACAAATCTATGGTTAACTAATCTTTGGCAAAGCAGGAAAGAGTATCTAATGGAAAAACGACAGTCTCTTTAACAAATGGTCCTTGGAGAACTGGACAGAAACATGCAGAAGGTTGAAACTAGAACTTTCTTACACCATACACAAAAATGAACTCAAAATGGATGAAGGACCTGAATGTGACACAGGAAACCATCAAAACCCTAGAGGAGAAAGCAGCAAAAAACCTCTTTGACCTCAGCCACAGCAATTTCTCCCTTGACACACCTCTAATGGCAAGGGAATTAAAATCAAAAATGAACTATTGGGACCTCATCAAGATAAAAAGCTTCTGCACTGCAAAGGAAACAATCAACAAAACTAAAAGGCAACCGATGGAATGGGAAATGATATTTGCAAATGTCATATCAGATAAATGGTAGTATCTAAAATCTATAGGGAACTCACCAAACTCCACATCCAAAAAACAAATAATCCAGTGAATAAATGGGCAGAAGACATGAATAGATACTTTTCCAAAGAAGACATCTAGATGGTCAACAGACACATGAAAATGTGCTCAATGTCACTCCTCAGTAGGGAAATACAAATCAAAACCGCACTGAGATACCATCTCACACTGGTCAGAGTGGTTAAAATGAACAAATCAGGACACTATAGATGGTGGCGAGGATGTAGAAAAATGGGAACTCTCTTGCACTGTTGGTGGGAATGTAAACTGGTGCAGCAGCTGTGGAAAACAGTGTTGAGGTTCCTCAAAAAATTAAAAATAGATCTACCCTATGACCCAGCAATAGCACTGCTAGGAGTTTATCCAAGGGATACAGGAGTGCTGATGCATAGAGGCACATGTACCCCAATGTTTATAGCAGCACTTTCAACAATAGCCAAATTATAGATAAAGAATATGTGGTTTATATATACAATGGAATACTTCTTGGCAACAAGAAAGAATGAAATCTGACCATTTGCCACAACGTGGATGGAACTGGAGGGTACTATGTTAAGTGAAATAAGTCAGTCAGAGAAAGAAAGATACCATATGTTTTCATTCATATGTGGATCTTGAGAAACTTAACAGAAGACCATGGGGGAGGGGAAGGGGAAAAAAGCTACAGAGGGAGGGAGGCAAACCTTAAGAACTCTTAAATAGTGAGAACAAACTGAGGCTTGATGGGGGTGGGGGAGTGGGGAAAGTGGGTGATGGGCATTGAGGATGGCACTTGTTGGGATCAGCACTGGGTGTTGTATGGAAACCAACTTGACAATAAATTATATTTTAAAGAAAAGAGCCAAACGAGTTAGAAAGGTAACCAAAAATAAGTAAATAAATAAAAAATAAAATAAAATAAAATAAAATAAAATAAAGGAATTATTCATCACGATCAAGTGGGATTTATTTCTGGGATGCAGGGACAATTCAATATTTGTAAATCAATCAAGAGATAAAGGCAATTAATAAAACAAAGAATAAGAACCACATGATTCTCTCAATAGATACAGAGAAACCATTTGACCAAATACAGTATCCTGTCTTGATAAAAAAAGAAAAACCCTCAAGAACATAGTGAAAGAAGGATCATATCTCAAGAACATAAACACCATATATGAAAGACTCATGGCGAATATCATCCTCAATGGGGAAAAATTGAAAGCTTTCCCCCTGAGGTCAGGAACACAAGGATGTAGACTATCACCACTATTATTCGACATAGTGTTGGAAGTCTTAGCCCCCCAAAAATAAAAAGCATCCAAATCAGCAAGGAGGAAGTCAAACTTTTACTCTTCACAGAAAACATGATTCTATGTGGGAAACCCAAAAGACTCCATTAAAAAAAACTGCTAGAACTGATACATGAATTCAGCAAAGTCACAGGATATAAAATCAATGTATAGAAAACAGTTGCATTTCTATACAACAGTAAGGAAGCAGCAAAAAGAGAAATCAAGGAATCAATCTCATTTACAATTGCACCAAAAACCATAAAATACCTAGGAATAAACCTAACCAAAGAGGTTAAAAATCTATACAACGAAAAGTATAGACAGCTTATGAAAGAATTTCAAGAAGACACAGGAAAGAGAAAAACATTTCATGCTCTTGGATTCTTAGAATACTGTTAAAATGTTGATACTACCCAAGGCAATCTATATAGTCAATGCAATCCCAATCAAAATAACACCAGAACATTTCACAGAGCTAGAATAGACAATCCTAACATTTGTATGGAATCAGAAAAGACCCGGATAGCCAAAGCAATCCTGACAAAGAAAACCAAAGTTGGAGGCATCACAGTTCCGTGTCAGGCCATATTACAAAGCTGTAATCATCAAGACAGTATCGTACTGGCAGAAAAAACAGACATGAAGATCAATAGAACAGAATAGAGAACCCAGAAATGGATCCACAGACCTATAGCCAATTAATCTTTGACAAAGCAGGAAAGAAGATCCAATGGAAATAAGACAGTCTCTTCAGCAAGTGGTGCTGGGAAAACTGAAAAACAATATGCAGAAGAATAAAACTGGACCACTTTCTTACACCATAAACAAAAATAAACTCAAAATGGATGAAAGACCTAAATGTAAGACAGGAGGCCATCAAAATCTGAGAGGAGAAAACAGGCAACAACCTCTTTGACTGTGGTCACAGCAACTTCTTACTTGACATGTCTCTGGAGGCAAGGGAAACAAAAGCAAAATTGAAGTTTTGGGACCCCTGAAAGATAAAAAGCTTCTCTAAGGCGAAGGAAACAATCAACAAAAATAAAAGGCAACCAACAGATTGGGAGAAGATATTTGCCAATGACATATTGGATAAAGGGCTAGTATCCAAAATCTATAAAGAACTCACCAAACTCCACACCTGAAAAACAAATAATCCAGTGAAGAAATGGGCAGAAAACATGAATAGACACCTCTCTAAAGAAGACATCCAGGTGGCCAACAGGCACATGAAAAGATGCTCAACGTCGCTCCTCATCAGGGAAATACAACTCAAAACCACACTGAGATACCACCTTACGCCAGTCAGAGTGGGTAAAATGAACAAATCAGGAGGCTATAGATGCTGGCGAGGATGTGGAGAAATGGGAACTCTCTTGCACTGTTGGTAGAATGCAAATTGGTGCAGCCACTCTGGAAAACAGTGTGGAGGTTCCTCAAAAAATTAAAAATAGATCTACCCTATGACCCAGCAATAGCACTGCTAGGAGTTTACCCAAGGGATACAGGAGTGCTGATGCATAGGGGCACTTGTACCCCAATGTCTATAATAGCACTTTCAACAATAGCCAAATTATGGAAAGAGCCTAAATGTCCATCAACTGATGAATGGATAAAGAAATTGTGGTTTATATACACAATGGAATACTACGTGGCAATGACAAAGAATGAAATATGGCCTTTTGTAGCAATGTGGATGGAACTGGAGAGTATGATGCTAAGTGAAATAAGCCATACAGAGAAAGACAGATACCATATGTTTTCATTCATATGTGGATCCTGAGAAACTTAACAGAAGACCATGGGGGAGGGGAGGGAGGAAAGAGAAAAGTTAGAGAGGGAGGGAGCCAAACCTAAGAGACTCTTAAAAAACTGAGAACCGGGGCGCCTGGGTGGCGCAGTCGGTTAAGCGTCCGACTTCAGCCAGGTCACGATCTCGCGGTCCGTGAGTTCGAGCCCCGCGTCAGGCTCTGGGCTGATGGCTCGGAGCCTGGAGCCTGTTTCCGATTCTGTGTCTCCCTCTCTCTCTGCCCCTCCCCCGTTCATGCTGTCTCTCTCTGTCCCAAAAATAAATAAAAAACGTTGAAAAAAAAAACTGAAAACAAACTGAGGGTAGATGGGGGTGGGAGGGAGGGTAGGGTGGTTGATGGGTAGTGAGGGCATCTGTTGGGAGGAGCACTGGTGTTGTATGGAAAGCAATTTGACAATAAAATTCATATTTAACAAATAAGGAAATGAGAAGGGAATCAAAGCATGTCATTAAAAAATCAACTAAGCACAAAGGAAGGTAGTAATAGAGAAAGTGAAGGACAAAAAACCTCAAATACATAAAACATGACAAAATGACAATAAGTACTTTCCTATCAGTAATTACCCCGAATATAAAATTAAACTCTCTAATCAAAAGGCATATATTGACAAACCGATTTTTAAAAATCCTGGATCTAATTATATACTATGAATAAAAGATTCACTTTACATTGAAGAGCATGAATAGTTTGAAAGTAAAACAGTTGAAAAATTATTAATGCATGAACTAACCAAGAGAGAACAGTGGTGCCTGTATTATATCAGAAAAATTATTCTTTGGGTAAAAAACTGTTGCAAGACACAAAGAGACAAATGTTATACATGGACAAAACAGTGACGTCACCAAGGAGATATGACAATTATGAATATATATAACCCAAACATCAAAACTTCAAATTTTATAAAGCAAACATTGACAAAACTGAAGGGAGAAACATATAACTTCCCAAAACTGAATAAAGAAGAATTAGAAAACTTGAACAGTTTGATTACTAGATATCAAATCAAATCAGTATTCATAAAACTACCAAGAAACAAAAGTCTATGACTTGATGGTTTTGAAGGTGAATTCTACAAGACATTTAAAGAAGAGTTAATACCCATTCTTTTCAAAATATTTCAAAAAATAGAAGAGGAAGTAAAGCTTCCAATTCATTCTATGAGACTAGCACTACCCTAATACCAAAACCAAAAAAAAAAAAAAAAAGATACTACAAAACAAAAGCACAACAACAAAGCAAAGATAAAAACACAAACAACTACAGGCCAATTATCTCTGGTAAGCATAGGTGATAAAATCCTCAACAAAATATTAGCAAACCAAGTCAAATAATACATTAAAAATTATTCACCATGATCAACAGGGATTTATTCCAGGGATGAAAGCGTGGTTCAATATTCACAAATCAATCAATATCATATACCAAAGTAACAATAGAAAGGATAAAAACCATGTTATCATATAAATAGATGCATAAAAAACACTTAACAAAATAGAACATCCATTCATGATTAAAGTTGTCAACAAAGTAGGTCTAGAGGGAACACACCTCAATATATTACAGGCAATATGTGAAAAACCCACAGGTAAAATCATAATAGTAAAAAAAAAAGTGAGAACTTTCCTTCTAAAGTCAGGAATAAGATAAGGATCTCCACTCTAACCATTTTTATTCATTGTAGTACTGGAAGTCCTAGCCACAGCAATCAGACAACAAAAAGAAATAAAAGGAAGCCAAATTGCTAAGGAAGGAGTAAAACTGTCACTATTTGAATATGGCATGATACTATATATAGAAAACCTGAAACACTTCAACAAAAAAGTCCTAGAACTGATAAATGAATTCAGTAACATCTCAGAATACAAAATTAATATACAGAAATCTGTTGCGTTTCTACATACTAATGAAAGTGCAGAAAGAGAAATTAAGAAAACAATCCTATGTACAACTGCACCAATAAAATAATAAAATACCTAGGAATAAACTTAACAAAGAAGATAAAAGAACTGTACTCAAAAGAAACTGAAGATGACACAAATGGAAAGATATTCCATGAACATGGATTTAAAGAACCAATATTGTTAAAATGTCTATACTACCCAAAGTCATCTATAGATTTAATCCAATCCCTATCAAAATGCCAACAACATTTTCCACAGAACTAGAATAAATCATTCTAAACTTTTATGGAACCACAAAAGACCTCGAATAGTCAAAACAATCTTGAGAAAGTAGAAAATAGCTGAAGATACCACAATTCCAGCTTTCAAGATATACTACAAAGCTGTAGTAATTCCAACACACATTTATAGAAAAATTAACATCAGCTTTGTACAGTGGCAGTATCATAGCCAATGAGGTTTATCTGAGGTGCGATTATTGCTAATAGAAGAATTAACATCAGTACTTTTGAAACTCTTCAAAAAAATTGAAGAAGAGGAAACATTTCCTATCTCATTATTGAGGTCATCATTAGCCTAATATCAAAGCCAATCAGAGACACTCCAATAAAACTATAGCCATGGCACCTGGGTGGTTCAGTCAGTTAAGCGTCTGACTTGATTTTGGCTCAGGTCATGGTCTCATGCCCCTAAGGTCAAACCCCACATCAGGCTCCATGCCCGGCATGGATTCTTTTTCTCCCCCTGCCCCTACCCTAATCTCTCTCTCAAAAAATATATAAAACTACAAGTGGATTTTTAAAATATTTTTTTAATTTGAATTTTAGTCACCTATCATAAATTGCACTATTGGTTTCAGGAGAACAATTACATACAACACCTAGTACACATCACAACATGTGCCCTCCTTAATATCCATCACCATCTAGCCCCTCTCCCACCCACCTCCTTCCATCAATCCTTAGTTTGTTTTCTATTATTAAGAGTCTCTTGTCTTCTCTTTCCCCCACCTTCCCATATGTTCCTAAATTCCACATATGAGTGAAATCATATGGTATTTGCCTTTCTCTGATTGAGTTATTTCACTTAGCCTAATACATTCTAGTTCCATCCATGTCGTTGCAAATGGAAAGATTTCATTTCTTTCATGGCTGAGTAATATTCCAGTGTGTGTGTGTGTGTGTGTGTGTGTGTACACAAACACACATATATACCACATCTTCTTTATCCATTCATTAGTCAATGGACATTTGGGCACTCTCCATAGTTTGGCTACTGTTGATAAAGTTCTTATAAACATTGGGGTGCATGTACCACTTCAAATCTCTATTTTTGTATCCTTTGGATAAATACCTAATAGTTAAATTGCTGGGTCATGGGGTAGTCCTATTTTTAGTTTTTTGAGGGACCTCCATACTGTTCTCCAGAGTGGCTGAACCAGTTAGCATTCCCTTCAAAAGGGCAAGAGGGTTTTCTTTTCTCCACATTCTTTCCAACACCAGTTGTTTCTTGTATTGTTAATTTTAGCCATTCTGACAAGTGTGAGGTGTTTTCTCATCCAAGTTTGGATTTGTATTTCCCTGATGATGAGTGCTATTGAGCATCTTTTTCTATGTCTGTTAGCCACCTGGATGTCTTCTATGGAAAAGTGTCTATTCATGTCTTCTGCCCATTTCTTAACTGGGTTGTTTTTTGAGTGTTGAGTTTGGTAAGTTCTTTCTAGATTTTGGATACTATCCTTTATCAGATATGTCACTTGCAAATATCTTCTCCCATTTTGCAGGCTGCCTTTTAGTTTTGTTGATTGTTTCCTTCACTGTGCAAAAGCTTTTTATCTTGATAAATACCTAAAAGTTCATGTTTGCTTTTGTTTCCCTTGCCTCCAGAAATGTGTCTAGTAAAAAGTTGCTCCAGCCGAGGTAAAAGAGGTTGCTGTGTTCTTGTCTATGATTTTGATGATTTCCTGTCTCACATTTAAGCCTTTCAATCATTTTGAATTTATATTTGTGTATGGTATAAGAAAGTGGTCCAGTTTCATTCTGCATGTCGCCATCCAATTTTCCCAACACCATTTATTGAAGAGAGAGTCTTTTTTTCCATTTGATATTCTTTCCTGCTTTGTAGAACTTTAGTTGACCATATAGTTGTGGGTCTATTTCTGGGTTTTCTATTCCATTCTATTGATCTATGTGTCTGTTTTTGTGACAGTGCCATACTGTCTTGATGACTATAGCTTTGTTATAATATAGCTTGAAATCCAGAATTGTGATGCCTTCATGTTTCTTTCTCTTTTTCAGGATTGCTTTGGCTATCTGGGGTCTTTTGTGGTTTCATACAAATTTTAAGATTGTTTGTTCTAGCTCTGCGAAAAATACTGGTGTTATTTTGATAGGGATTGCATTGAATGTATAGGTTGCTTTGAGTAGTATTGATTGACATTTTAACAACATTTGTACTTCCAATCCATAAGCATAGAATGTTATCCCATTTCTTTGTGTCCTCTTTAATTTCTCTCATATGTGTTTTAGTTTCCAGTGTACAGATCTTTTGCCTCTTTGGTTAGGTTCATTCCTAGGTATCTTATGGATTTTGGTTCAATTGTAAATGGAATCAATTGATTTCTTTTTCTGCTGCTTCATTATTGGTGGATAGAAATGCAACAGATTTCTCTATGTCGGGTGTGTCATGTAACTTTGCTGAATTCATGCATTAGTTGTAGCAGTTTTTTGGTGGAGTCATTGGGTTCTCCATGCAGAGTATCATGCTATCTATGAAGAGTGAAAGTTTCACTTCTTCCTTCCTGATTTGGATGCATTTTATTTCTTTTTGTTGTCAGATTGCCGAGGCTAGGGCTTTCAGTATTATGTTGAACAACAGTGGTGGAAGCAGACATCACTGCATGTTCTTGACCTTAGAGTAAAAGGTCTCAGTTTTTCTGCATTGAGTATGATATTAGCTGCGGGTCTTTGGTATGTGGCTTTTATGATGTTGATGTACTTTCCCTCTCTCCCTAGTTTGCTGAGTGTTTTTTTCTCAAGAGTGGATGCTGTACATTGTGAAATGCTTTTTTTGCATCTATTGAGAGGACTGTATGGTTCTTATCATTTATTTCTATGATATATCACGTTGATAGATTTGTGAATATTGAACCACCCTTGCAACCCAGGAATAAATCACCATTGATTGTGGTGAATAATTGTTTTAATGTAGTGCTGGATTTGATTTGCTAGTATTTTCTTGAGGATTTTTGCATCCATATTGATAAGGGATATTGGCCTGTAATTAGACCCACTAAAATTGGAGTTTTTGGTTTTTGAATCAAGGTAATGGTGGCTTTGTAGAATAAGTTTAGAAGTTTTCCTTCCATTTCTATTTTTTTGGAAGTTTCAGAAGAGTAGGTATTAATTCCTTTTAAATATATGTTAGAATTCCCCTGTGAAGCCATCAGGCCCTGGACTCCTGTTTGTTGTGAGATTTTTGATTATGGATTAAATTTCTTTGCTGGTATGGGTCCATTAAAATTTTATATTTCTTCCTGTTTCAGTTTTGTGGTTTATATATTTCTAAGAATTGATCCATTACTTCCACATTGCCCAATTTGTTGGCATATAATTGCTCATAATATTCTCTTATAAATGTTTGTATTTTGGTGGTGTTGGTTATTATCTCTACTTTTTCATTCATGATTTTATTTATTGGGTTCTTTCTCATTTCTTTTTGATAAGTGTGGCTAAGTCTTTATAAATTTTTTTTTAAATTCTTTCAAAGAATCAGCTCCTAGTTTCATGGATCTGTTCTACTAATTGACTTTTTTTCTATTGTTTTGTATTCTCTATTTTGTTCAAAAATGCTCTAAACTTTATTATTCCTTCTGCTTGATTTGATTTTAGTATGTTCTTTTTTTATTTTACTCTTAAGGTGAAAAGTTAAATTGTTGATTTGTAGTGTTGTTTCTTTTTAAATGTAAGTATTTATACCTAACATATTACTGCTAAGCACTGCTTTTGCTGCATAAGTTTTGATATCTTGTGTTTTTGTTTCCATTTATATCCATGTATTTTCTAATTTCTGTTAACATTTTTGTTCATTAAACTTAACAATAAAAGTGGTTAGAAGACTGTTCATTTCAAGATATCTTGAGAAGGAATATCAATATCATATCTTGGTCTTTAGACTCTCACTTCTCTAATGTATTACCATACAGTGAGAATAAAAATAAAACAAAACCCAAAGAAATAGATCAGTAGATTTGCTTTCTCAGTGAGGCATGAAATGTAAAAGTTATTAGCCCCTAACTTCTTTTCTCTGAAGTTTTTTTTAAACATTTTTGTCTCATAATGGAATTTTTCAGGTTTTTATTTTTATCTTGTTATTCAAACATAATCAACATACAGTGTTATATTACTTTTAGGAGTACAATAAAATGATTTGACAATTCTATAAACTGCTCAGTGCTCATCAAGATGAGTGCATTTTTAATCTCCTTTATCTATTTCACCCATCCCCTGCTTCCCCTTTGATAACCACCAGTATTTTCTCTGTATTTAAGAGACAGGTTTTGTTGTTGTATCTTTTTTTTCCTTTATTTGTATGTTGTTTCTTAAATTGCACATATAAGTAAAATCATATGGTATTTTTCTTTCTCTGACTGACATATTTCACTTAGTATGACACCATCTGGGCCTATCCATATTGGTACAAATGACAAGATTTCATTCCTTTTCATGCCCGAGTAATATCCCATTCTGTATATGTGTGTGTGTGTGTGTGTGTGTGTGTGTGTGTGTGTACCACATCTCATTTATCCATTCATCTATAGATACACACTTGATTTTATCGGTATTTGGGCTATTGTAAATGACACTGCAGTACACATATCTTATTGAATTAGTGTACTGTTTTCCTTGGGTAAATACCCAATAGTGAGATTACTTGATGATGTTAATTCTCATTTTAACTTTTTGAGGAAACTCCATGTTTTCCAAAGTGGCCACACTAATTTGCATTGGTTGATTTTGTGTATTTGAACCGTTCTGTCATTCTAGAACTAAATTCCACTTGGTCATGGTGCATAATCCTTGTATTATGCTGTTGAATATTTTTTGCTAGTACCGTATTGAGGAAATTTGCATCAGTAGTCATAAGAGATATTGGAGACAGCAGTTAAGATGGCAGTGGAGTAGGGAGATCCTAAGTGTGGGGAATAAGCTTAGGAATCCCCCGGGTTTACACCAATGTGTTAACAAGGCATAAAAAGTACAAAGCCATAGGATGCTCACACCCGAGTTTGGGTAAACAAGATTAGCACCCCAAGAATAAGGAGATCAAAAGGCACCCCAGGATAGAGAGGGGATGCAAATGCACCCCATAATAGAGAGGGGGTGCAGAACCCCCACAATAGAGAGGGAGGGGCAAAGGCCCCAAAATAGAAAGGGGTGCAAGTGTACCCAATACAAAGATATGTGAGGTAAGCAAGATTAGGTGTTCAGTGCAGAAGCATCCCCCAATTTAGTACCACAGCAGAAAGCTGCTTTCACAGGAGGGAAGGACCAAGTTAGGCAAACAGGTAAACTGGATTATAGACCACTGCAATGCAGGTGAAGCAGCCCAGAGTGGAAATGGTTAACAAAAGAAAAGGTGCCTTGTTAACCCTGAGGTTATTTCCTCTCCTACCTTATCCCCTAGGCTAGCTAAGAAAAACAGACACAGCACCTCCTGTCTGCATTACCAACCATCTGCCCATCTGCCCAGTGCCAGGATTTTGTTTTATACTGAACCAAACCCCAAACACCATATATCTTCAAACCCCCCTTTTCCCTCACATCCCCAAGTTAATGTTCACAGTTTGTCTCTTTGTGCATGCCTATCACATTTGTAAGCCTTCTGACCCTAATAAATATGGGGCAAGGACCCTTATTCAGGGCTCTTGTCTTTTCCCAGGTATTCGCCATCTCTCACTTTTTATTCTGTGTCCCGCCCTCTTGCTAGACAAGACAGAACTTTAGACCTAGAGTCTATGATACCTAAGCTTGTCTTGTCCTTGAACACAGCTAGATAGTTATCAAATCATTCTGAACACCAAAGAAAAAAATTGGAATTTTGAGAGAACAGAAGTGCAAGACTACACGAGAAAAGCAATCACCTTTTGGAAGTAGGAGGTGCAAAGAATTTACTGCGGGAAATGTTGCTTAGGGTAGGGCCACGGGGAGGGAGCCTACTTGCAGACGCTACCACAAAGTAATATAAGCAGCAGAGTGCAAAATCTGAACTTTTAGCTTTCCACTGTGGGGCATGTGCCTGCCTTAAAGGTGCTCAGGTGGTGAAGTGGGGCAGAATCTCAGGAGTGACAGCATGGTATGAGGATCCCTTAGGTGACAAGAAAGACGTGTCCCACCAATATGCCGTGCTGCTTACAGGCTTAAGAGAGGGGACTTGCTCTAGCTGAGGACAGTAAGCAGGGATGCCAGTTTTCTCCTGTTTTGAAATAAATTCTAAACAGCTGTAAACATATGTCACTTTTTTTTCAGGGGCCAGAAAAGGCATGGCAAGACTCTCCCTCAGGAACAGTGCAGGTCCATGCCATAGGAATCCCTAAAATTTGGAATTTTGCAACTCAGTTGCATGCCTGAGATAAAGAAGCTTGGACACAGGCAGGATGAACATAGGGTTCTGACAGAAACCAATGACAAAAGAGGGGTGATTAATTAACCTTATATGAGGCTTCCCTGAAGAGTGGGGGGCATGAACTTTCAGCTCTGGGGCTATAGAGCAGGGCACTGCCACATTCATTATGCCCTTCAGACTTGAAAGCATTCAGGGAGCAAACTGACCCCAACTAATGGTAGCCAGAGCCACTTAAACCAAGCCCTGCCCCCCTGCACCTTGTTTCCATGGAAACAAGTCAGCCTGAGAATTAGTGCAGCAGGCCCCTCACCCAGAAGACTAGCACAAACAACTTGCTTGCATGAATTCTAATGATCATAGACTTCAGCTCAAGGTGAAATAAGATCTAACTTCCATTATACTCTTATTCTTTATTTTATATTATTATTTGTCTCACTTATTTTATTTTTTCAACTCTTTTTTTAAATTTTGCAGTTATTATTTTTTTATGTGTGCATATTTTATTTTATTTTATTTTATTTTATTATTTAATTTTTGGAATAATATTCTTTTAACAAGCAGGCCAAAACACACCCAGGTTGTAGTTTGTTTGTTTCTTTGTGTTTTTGGTTTTTGTTTTTTCTTTGTCTTTTTTTTTTGTTTTTTTTTTTTTTCCTTTCTTCTTTTCTTTTCTGGAAAAAAAAGACAAGGAGAAACTCACCCCAAAAGAAAAAAACATAAAGTTGAACTCATGGTCAGTGATTTAATCAACATGGATATAAGATGTCTGAGCTAGAATTTAAAACCATTTACAGGGATACTAGCTGGGGTTGAAAAAAGCATAGAAGACATCAGAGAATCCCTTTCTGCAGAGGTAAAAGAACTAAAATATAGTCAGAATGAAAGTGCTATAACTGAGATGTAATCTTGAATAGATGTCATGATGGTGAGGATGGACGAAGCAGAGCAGCACATCAGTGACAGAGACGATAAAATTATACAGAATAATGAGGGTGAGAAGAGGGGGAAAAGGCACAAGATCACGAAGGAAGACTTACAAAACTCTGTAACTTATTAAAAAGGAATAACATTCATATCATAGGAGTGAATGAGAGAGAAAAGATGAGGAGAGGGAAAAAGGGGCTGAAGTTTAATGTGAGCAAATTATAGCTGAAAACTTCCCTAATCAGGGGAAGGGCACAGACATCAAAATCCAAGAAGCACAGAGAACTCCCATTAAATTCAATAAATGCTGACCATCACCAAGGCATATCATAGTCAAATTCACAAAATACACAGACAAGGAAAGAATTATGAAAGCAGCATGGGAAACAATCCTTAACCTACAAGGAAAGACAGATGAGTTTCACAGCAGAGCTGTCCACAGAAACTTGGCGGGCCAGAAAGGAGAGGCAGGATCTATTCAACACACTAAATGGGAAAAAACATGCAGCCAAGAATTCTTTATCCAGCAAGGATGTGATTCAGAATAGAAGGAGAGTTACAGTTTTCCAGACAAAAACCCTAAAGGAGTTTGTGACCACTAAAGTAGCCCTGCAAGAAATTTTAAGGGGGACTCTTTGGAGGAAAAACAAACAAAAGACCAAAAGCAAAGACTAGACATGACCAGAGAACATCACCAGAAACACCAACTATACAGGCAACATAATGGCACTAAATTCATGTCTTTCAATAACCACTCTGAATTCTACCAGACATGTAAATTTTTAAATGTTTTTATTTTATTTTATTTTTGAGACAGAGAAAGAGAGAGATAGAGAGGCAGAAAGAGAGGGAGACACAGAAACTGAAGCAGTCTCCATGTTCTGAGCTGTCAGCACAGAGCCTGACACAGGGCTCGAACCCATGAACCATGAGATCATGACCTGTGCCAAAGTCCACTGCATAAACAACTTAGTCACCCAGGTGCCCCTTCCAGACATTTAAAGAAAAATTAATACCTATTCTACTCAAATTGTTTCAAAAAATATAAATGGAAGGAAAACGTCCAAACTCATTCTACAAAGCCAGCATTAACTTGATTCCAAAACCAAAAAAAAAGTCCACACTGAAAGGGATATTGTTACAGAACAATATCCCTGATGAACTTTGATGCAAACTTTCTCAATGAGACACTAGCAAATCAAATTCAACAGTACATTAAAAGAATTATTTATCATGATCAGGTTGGATTTACTTCTGAGCTGCACGGCTGGTTCAATATTCACAAATCAGTCAATGTGATACACCACATTAATAAATGAAAGGATAAGAACCATATCATTCTTTCAATAGATTCAGAAAAAGCATTTGACAAAACATAGCGTCAATTCTTGATTTAAAAAAAACACACAAGAAAGTAGGAATAAAATGAACATACCTCAACATCATAAAGGTCATATATGAAAGACCCACAGCCAATATCATCCTCAATGGGGAAAACCTGAAAGCCTTTCCCCTATGGTCAGGAACAAGACAAAGATGTTCACTCTCCCCATTACTATTTAACATAGTACTGGAAGTCAGAACCTCAGCAATCAGAGAACAAAAATAAATAAATAAATAGCATACAAATTGGCATGAAAGAAGTCAAACTTTCACTATTTGCAGATGACATGATACTCTATGTAGAAAATCCAAAATACGTTTTTACTCTTTCTGATTCTTTTTTTTCCCTGACTAGATAATTGTCTTTGACTTATCTTTGTTTTAATTGACTCTTATTTTTAGTCTAGTCTGCTGTTGAAGCTCAGTTCAGTCACTATATTCTTTAGCTTTAGGATTTCTGTTTTCCTTTTTTTAATTTATTTTGAGATAAAAAGAGACAGTACAAGTGGGGGAGGGGCATAAAGAGTGGGAGAGAGACAGAATCCCAAGCAGGTTCTGTGCTGCCAGCACAGACATGGGGGTCAAACTCATGAAACTGTGAGATCATAATCTGAGCCGAAACCAAGAGTTGGATGTTTAACTGACTAAGCCACCCAGGTGCCCCTCTGTTTTTTTCTTTTGTTTTGTTTTGTTTTTGTTTTTTTGTTTTTTTATGATTTGTTTCTTTATTATATTTCTCATTTTCATGGATTGTTTTCCTATTTCCATACAGTTGTTTGTATGTTCTTTCTTGTTCATTGAGCTTCTTTAAGAGGGTTGGTTTCTTTTCTGTATTTCATATCAGTTTATAGATCTCCATTTGTTCTTTAATTGAAATATAATTGACACCTAATATTATATTTGTTTCATCAATAGAACATAGTGATTTCACAAGTCTATACATTATGCTGTGCCTACCACAAATGTGCTATCATCTGTCATGATATAATGCTATTACAATACCATTGATTATATTCCCTATGCTGCCCCTTTTATACACATGGCATGCATTCCATAAGTGGAAGTCTCTATGTTTGACTCTCCTTCATCCATTTAGCCCATCCCCCATCCTTCTTCCTTGTGGCAACCTATAGTTTTTTTATTTTTCAAGATTGTTTTGGCTATTCAGAGTCCCTTGAGTTTCCAAGTGAATTTTAGGATGGAATTTTTCTTTCTGTAGAAACACCATTGAGATATTAAAGAGATTGTTTTATATCCATAGATCACTTAAGTAGTACTGCCATCTTAACAGCACAATTGGCCCTTGAACAAGGAGGTAGGGATGTCCTCCCTCCAATTAACAGTCAAATATCTGCATATAACTTGACTTCCCAAAAATTTAACTAGTAGTAGCCTACTATTGATTGGAAGCCTTATCAATAGGTATTTAGTTGATTAACATATTTTTGTGTCATAAATATTATATATTCTACTCTTAAAGAAAACTAAACAAAAAAAATGCTATTAAGATAATCATAAGAAAGAGGAGACACATTTATAATACTGTAGATGTATTTATTGAAAAAATTGCATATAAATGGACCCATGCAGTTCAAATTCATGTTGTTAAAGGGTCAAGTGTATTGTCTCTCAATCTATGAATAGGAAACATCTTTCTGTTTATGTGTATCTTACTTAGTTTTAGCAACATTTTATAGTTTTCTGTGTCCAAGTTTATTGCCATCTTGGTTACATTTATTCCTAAGTATTTTATTCTTTTTGAAATATTGGAAATAGAATTGTTTTCTTATTTACATTTCTGGATGGTTTAGTGTTAGTACATAGAAATGCAACTGATTTTTTTTGTGTGTCATTTTGAATGCTGAAGCTTTGCTGAATTAATTAGTTCTAAAGTTTTTTTGTGGAATATTTAAGGTTTTCTACATATAAGATCATGTTGTATGCACCAAAGGTAATTTTACTTCTTTCTTTCAATTTAAAAGCCTCTAATTTATTTTTGCTACCTAATTGCTTTGACTAGGATCTCCAGTTTTATCTTTCCTTAAAGGGCCAAGAGTGGGAATCCTTGTCTTTCCCCTAAGAGAAAATGCTTTCAGACTTTTATCATTCATATAACACCTTGATTACATTGAGGTACTGTCCTTTTATTGCTATTAAGTTTAGTGTTCAATCGTGAAAGTGAGTTTAATTTTATCAAATGCTTTTCCTGATGACTGTGTGTTTTCCCCCCAATGACTCGGTCAATGTAGTGTATTACATTGATTGATTTTGTGTATGTTGAACCATTCTTGCATTCTAGAACTAAATCCTACTTGGCCATAGTAACTTAAACCTTTCTTTTCTTTTCTTTTTTTTGAAAATTATTGAAGGTCTTTCTTTATATCAAAACTCAAAGACCCTTACCATCATCTACTGAGTTATACAACAGATTCTAGTTCAAATTGACACACAAAAAGTAAACTAGATTTAAAGTGTTGTATTTAAAAACAAACAAAAAATACAGTTTGCCTTGTGAGGCAATTAAAATAAGTGGAGACCTGACACTATAAAGAATTAGAAACACATACAGGATAATTATTCTGTCTTATTTAGAGAATTACAGTTAGCTGGTCAGATTTATGTTTAAGATATTTATCCATACTCATCCAGACTTTTCAGAGGCTTTTCTAAATTCTTTTATGTTAAATATGAACACTTTCCAAATACTACTGTTAAGTCACATCTCATTTATCTTCCTCCTTATTAACTGCATAGGCTTGTCTTAAATAGTTGAAACATCTGTAATATACTACAGAGTTTGCTTAGAGGTACTCTGTTAATATACTCGTGTGGCCAGAGAAAAAACAAGCATTATTAAATATGAATGCAATCCTTAATAACACAATTGAACATTTTTTTCAATGAAAAAGTCCAGAAAGAAGGTCTCATTCTATAAAGATTTATCATTTATAAGTCACAGTGAAAGGAACTTGAGTGATTTACCAAGTTTTCTACTATATACATTAGAGATACCTCACTAAAAACTGGTATCTCACACAACAGAATAACATTTGCTGAATGTAATACTGTAGTGACAGTACTGAGGTTGATTGTTAGAGACATGGGTTCAATAACAAAAATCAAAAATAACAGCTGGAAATTTATCTCATTCAATGTTCAGAGATAAAAGGGTTAAACATTAATTCCATTATTTTCTGCAGATTTCTTTTTTTATACTGAAATCTGATTGCAATTAAATTCTGATATTTTTCCAAGCTACTGTATGAAGAAGATGCTGAAGGCCATCACTATACAGCATATTGCAACATAAAGACTCGTCCATTCACCAATTCTGGCACACTTGCAAAATATACCCAACAATCCAGTTTTATTTCTGTTCAGGGGGCTGTATGCCAAGGATAGGATATAAGCACAGGTACATATAAACAGGAATATTACTTACAGTCAAAAGACTCTGAAAATTGAAAATGGCAGACATAGTGAGACTGGCAAAGCTCAGACTCCACCAAAAAATTTGCTAGAACTAATACAGTAGTATGTGAATTCAGCAAAGTTGCAGGATATAAAATCAATGTGCAGAAATCTGTTGCATTTCTATACACATTCACCACTGAAAACACCAAATAATATCTATTCATATAACAATTTCACCTGAAGAACTGAGGGCCAGCTGAACAGCTTCTACATAATAAAAGACAGAACAAGCAAAAAAGAACACTAACATAGATGGAGGCATGGTAACAAAGGGAACCCATACACCTGATACTGTATAAACTGCAGTGAAGAGGGATAGTACTGAGGGACTGGGAATAGATTCTTCTGTCCTTGGTCTCACACACACACACACACACACACACACACACACACACACAAACACACACAAGGATGAAGTTTAATAGATTAACTAGAATATAAAAGGGACAGCACTAGAACTCACCAAATGGCAGAGGACCTGTGAAAACGTTCTCCAGACCAAAGGGACTGTCTCGCTGCCTCAGGAGCCCTGGGTCTGCAAGCCCACACCATGCCCAGTCATTCTGAGGCACAGAAAAAAAAATCTATGCTTTAAACATGTGGAGAGCTGCAGGAATATTCTGTGAGTCAGAGGGACCAGTTTGTTGCCTCAGCAAGCCCTGGTCCACAAGCCCAGAGTTATCAGCAGCTCCGGTAACTATAGGGCACAGAAAAAAAAAGCCACATTTTTCTCTTCTCTTCTTTCTTTAAAAGCTATAGCTTCAAAGAGCAACTAGTGTATAAAAGAGCCAGCCCTAGAACTCTGCCAAATGGCCAGGGGAGCTGCTGGAATGCTCTCTGGGTAGGAGATGACAGACACGGTCTACACTCCTTTTTTCATCTTGAAATCACACACAAGTGCACAGTTCCAGCACCCTAACTGGCCTGTCCCCTCAGTGAGTCTGGGGCTCATAGCGCATACAAGTCTCAGCCTTCTCACCAAGATGGCCACAGGGTAGTGCATACTGGGACACTTCTGGTTGGTGCTCACTATATCACCAACCTTCACACCAAAGTGACACAGGTGCAAAGCACCCCAGAATACTCCAGGCCACACCACTTTGGCTTCAGTTGGCTTGCTGAGGCACCCTTGGTGCAGAATGCTCCAAAACCACTTGGCTGACAGCTAATTTAGATCCAACAGCCCTGCCAGGTTGCCACTGTGCAGAGCAAAACCCAGAGCATACTTGCATCAGTTTCAGCCACCCTGCCAGGGTAACCCTATGTGGAACACCCCAGAACACACTAGAGTTGGCTCCAGTTGCCCAGCCAGGGCAACCTCCTTGTTGAGCACGTTGTGACACACCAGCTTGCATCCAAGTCAGCTTCAGTTGTCCTGACAGTTCAACTTCACTGTGAAGAGCCCAGGGACTACTTGGCTTGCAACCGCTTCAGCTTCAGCTGTCCTTCCAGGACATATTTTTTGCAAGAGCCCAGGGACCACACCACCCCACACCCATTTTAGCTTTAGCTGTCCTGCCAGGGTACCCCTATGCAGAACACCCAGGACCACTCAGCTTTTACACTGCCTCAGCTACAGCTTCCCTCTCAGGGCAACCTCTGTGTAGAGAGCCCTGTAATACACTGGTTTATATCCATTTCTGCTAATTCTGTTAAGGTGACCTCTGCATATAGTTTCAGATATCTGGCCATGGTACCCTCTGTGCAAAGAGCTTGGGGACTTGCCCACACACTGCTGAGCTCCCAGACCACATATTTCTTCAGCTCTAGCTTCCCAGCCAGGACAACCCCTGCATGGAGCACCCAGGGGCATCCTGGCTTGCACCCACTTCAGCTTCAACTGTCCTGCCAGGGACAGAACATCAGAACACCTCAGCATACATTGACTTTACCTGTCCTGAGAGGGTGGTGGCTGTGTGGAAAGTCCCAGGACACCCAGACCATACCAGCCACAGTTCCAGCCAGCCAGCAAAAGTCACCAAGCACACACAGTCTATATAGGGGATGACCATACACAAGATCATTACTTCAAGTTTAGGAGAAGTAGCTGTTCCACATAATCTGTAGAAACAAACACAGAAACTCAATCAAAATGGAGAGACAGAAGAAGCTTCAAAAGAAAGAATAAAACAAAACCTCAGAAATATTATAAGTGAAAGAGAGATAAGCAATATATCTAATAAAGAATTTAAAGTAATGATCTTAAAGGTGCTCACCTGGCTGGAGAGAAGAGTAGATGAACTCAGTAAGACCTTCAATAAAAACATAGGAAATATAATTAAAAAAATAACCAATCAGAAGTGAAGAATACAATAACTAAAATAAGAAACACACTGGAGGGAATCAAGAGTAGACTAATGCATACAGAAAGATGTATCAATGATCTGGAAGACAGGGTAATGGAAAACACCCAGGCTGAACAGCAAGACAAGAAAATAATATTTAAGAATGAGGATAGGTTGAAGGATCTCTTGAACAACAAATGAACAAACATTTTCATTACACAGATTCCAGAAGAAGCAGAGAGAGTGAAAGGGGCAGAAAACTTATTTGAAGAAATAATAGCTGAAAATTTCCCTAACCTAAGGAGGTAAATAGTTATCCAGGTCCAAGAAGCACAGGGTTCCAAACAAGATCAACCCAAGGAGGTTCACACTATGACACATAATAATTAAAATTTCAAAGTTTAAAGGAAAAGAGAATTCTTAAAGCAGCAAGAGAGAAGCAAAAAGTCAATAAATAACTAATGGGTCAATGAAAAAATCATGAAATTAAAAAAATAGATGGAGATAAACGAAAATGGAAACATAATGGTGCAAAACCTTTGGGATGCTGAAAAGCAGTTCTAAGAGAAAAATATACAGCATTACAGGTCTACCTCAAGAAACAAGAAAGAGGTCAAATCAACAGCTACCTTTACACCTAAAGGAATTTTTTTAAAAAGGGCAAACAAAGCCCAAAGTGAGTGCAAGGAAGGAAATAATAAAAATTACAACAGAAATAAATGACATAAACAATTTAAAATAAAAAAAATCAATGAAACAAAGAACAGGTTCTAGAAAAACATAAACAAAATTGAAAAACCCACATCCAGACTCATAAAACAAAAGACAATAAGAGAAAAGAGGAGAAATGGCCCAAGTAAATAAAGTCTGAAGAAAAAGAAATTAACAACTGACACCACAGTAATACAAAGAATTATGAGAATACTATGAAAAATTATATAGCAGCAAATTAGACAACCTAGAACATGTGGATAAATTCCTAAAAACATAAAAAGCTTCCATAACTGAATTAGGAAGAAAAAGAAAATCATAACAGATTACTAGTAAAAAAAAAAAATGAATTGGTAATTTTAAAAATATACTAAAAAATAAAAGTCCAGGACCAGATGAAGTCACAGGAGAATTCTACTGAACATTTAAAGAAGAGTTAATACCTATTCTCCCCAAACTATTCCAAGAAATAGGGTAAGAAGGAAAGCTTCCAGATACATTCCACAAGGCTAGCATTACCCTGATAACAAAACCAAAGACACCATAAAAAAAAAACAAAACTGCAGGCCAATATTCCTGATGAAAACAGACGCAAAAATCCTCAACAAAATATCAGAAAACTGCATTCAACAATATATTAAAAGGATCATTCACCATGATTGAGTGGGATTTATTCCAGGGATTCAAGGATGATTCAATATTCTCAAATCACTCAATGTGATAAATCACATCAACAAAATGAAGGATGAAAATCATATGATCATCTAAATAGATGCAGAAAAAAACCTGAAAAAATATAACATCCATTCATGATAAAAACTCTCAATAAAGTGGGTTTAGAAAGAACGTACCTCAATATAACAAAGGCCGTATTGAAAAACCCACAGCTAACATCTTACTGGTGGAAAAGTGACAGCTTTTCCTCTAACATCAGAAAAAAGACAAAGATGTCTACTCTCGCCACTTTTATTAAACATAGTACTGGAAGTTTTAGCTGCAGCAATCAAACAAGAAATTAGAGGCATCCATATTAAAAAAGAAGTTGTTAAATTGTCATTATTTGCAGATGACATGTAGTATACATTGAAAATCCTATAATACAAAATCAAATACTTACTAGAAGTAGTGAATTAATTCTATAAAATTTCAGGATACAAAATTAATACCCAGATATCAGTATCATTTCTATATACTAATAATGAAGTAGCAGAAAGAAAAAGAAAACAATTCCATTTACAATTGTATCAAAATAATAAAATAACTTTCTAGGAATAAACTAAATCAAAAGGTAAAAGAACTGTATCCTGAAAAATATAAACACTGATGAAAAATTGAATTTGACATAAACAATAGAAATATATTCCATGCTCATGTATTGGAAGAATATTGTTAAAATCTTACTACCACCCAACACAATCTACAGATTTAATGCAATCCCTATCAAAATACCAAAAGCATTTTTCACAAAACTAGAACAAATAATCCTGAAAATAGTATGCAACCCAAATTGACAAAGCAATCTTGAGAAACAAGAGCAAAGCTGGAAGTATCACAATTCTGGGCCAAAATATATACCACAAAGGTATAGTAAATAAAACTGTATGGTATTGGCACAAAAACAGACACATACCTGAATAGAATAGAGAACTCAGAAAAAATCCCACACTTATAATGGTCAATTAATCTATGACAAAGAAGGCAATAGTATACAATGGGGAAGAACAGTGTCTTCAAAAAAAAGGTGCTGGGACTGTTGGTGGGAATGCAAACTGGTGCAGCCACTCTGGAAAACAGTGTGGAGGTTCCTCAAAAAATTAAAAATAGATCTACCCTATGACCCAGCAATAGCACTGCTAGGAATTTACCCAAGGGATACAGGAGTGCTGATGCATAGGGGCACTTGTACCCCAATGTTTATAGCAGCACTTTCAACAATAGCCAAATTATGGAAAGAGCCTAAATGTCCATCAACTGATGAATGGATAAAGAAATTGTGGTTTATATATACAATGGAATACTACGTGGCAATGAGAAAGAATGAAATATGTCCTTTTGTAGCAACGTGGATGGAACTGGAGAGTGTGATGCTAAGTGAAATAAGCCATACAGAGAAAGACAGATACCATATGCTTTCACTCATATGTGGATCCTGAGAAACTTAACAGAAACCCATGGGGGAGGGGAAGGAAAAAAAAAAAGAGGTTAGAGTGGGAGAGAGCCAAAGCATAAGAGACTCTTAAAACCTGAGGACAAACTGAGGGTTGATGGGGGGTGGGAGAGAGGGGAAGGTAGGTGATGGGTATTGAAGAGGGCATCTTTTAGGATGAGCACTGGGTGTTGTACGGAAACCAATTTGACAATAAATTTCATGTATTAAAATAAATAAATAAATAAATAAATAAATAAATAAATAAATGTTTTAAAAATAAATAAATAAATAAAGCCAATATTCTCAGAATGCAGCACATTTGAAAAAGACCCATCCTCTTACCTGGACTTAGACTTTGGAGAAGTGGGTCATACAAACAGAAATAAATGGAACTTCCATTTCAACTCAGAAGCCTACATGTATCTAAGGTGCCAACGTAGATATTTCAGACCTAATTTGGGTAACTTAGACACATATTTGAATGGAAAGAATTCACCTCATCTCTACTTAGTCTTGTCAAGTGTGACACTAATAAGCCACCTCACCAATAGCCCTGCTAAGTGACAGCTTACCAATCTCCTTTCTACTAGATATTAAAAACTGTATTACCAGAAAGGCACAATTACTGTCTTTTTATGATAGTAAAATGCTGGAAATAAAGATCCAACAATTCATAGATAGCACTTAAACATCAATGACTCCCTATGCAGAAAATTATCACAAAAGGCCTAATTGCCATCCTTAGATAGTCCTGCTTGCAAGGCTAGACCTTTGCCTGGTGCCTGGGAACCTGGATTTTGGAAGTGTTCCCACCATTCCCTAACTGATAATAGTGATTCTCTGCGTAAACTGTACAAATAATGTGGTTTATTCTTTGCTGAACACTTGCTTTCCTTCTGGGCATCAGGAACTTTGGTACACACTAAACAGAGAGTGCCTATGTGACCAGGCCCCAATAAAAATCCTGGGCACTGATTCTCCAATAAGCTTCCTTAGTAAATGACAGTTTTCATATATTGTCACAATTTGGTGCTAGAGAAATTAGGCATGTGACTCCACTGGGAGAGGACTCTGAAGCTCATGCCTATTTTTTTTTTTTCTGGACTTCACCCGTTTTCTCTTTGATGATTTTGTTTTATATTCTTTTGCTATAATAAATCACAGCCACAAGTGTAACTACACGTTGAGTCCTGTGAGCCTAGTGAATCACTAAACCTGAGGGATGGTCTTGGAAATCTCCAACACATAGAAGTCTCCTAGACTTCTATTTTGGCCCAGAGATCTTTCTTAATATCCAGAATCAAATGTTTGATATCAAATACTTGATATCTGTTAATCGCCCTGAACTCAAGTCTAAAACTGAAGACACTGTGTTTCCCTCTTCTTAAGTTCCTTATCTTGGCTAACATATCCATTATCCACTTGGTCATTCAAGCCAGAAAGCAGGAAACCTGGGATGCATACTAAACTCCCTCTATCTCCCAGCCACATTAATCTGTCACCAGGTTCTTTCAATTCTACCACCTATCTCTTAAAACCATGTCATCCTCTCCATCTATAGTTATTGCCTTAGTTCAGCTTTTCATCACCTCTCATATCATTCTCCTGCATTCTTAGCTCAAGCAAATTCTCCACACCAATACCAAAGTTATCTTTCTAAAACACAAATATACTTACATGCCCTTCTAGCTTAAAATATTCTAGTGGCTCCTGTCTTCAGGATAATGTTCGAATTCCTTAATTAGGCCATGAAGCCCTTCATGACCTGGATTCACTTCCTGACTTTCTTCTTTCTCTCCGTATATAAATTAGGATAGATTTCCTTCTCCAGACTATTTCCCAAAGCATCAAGCTGTTTCTGGCTTCACAGTCTGAATTCCATATCCTTCATCTATGCTCCCATAGCACCCTATGCTTTAGACTATGAAAACTCTGATTCAGTGTCTTCAGTGAAGTAGGTACTTAATAAATGCTGGTTGAATGGCTTAATGTTAAATGAAAAGGAGAGATTATAAATGATTTTTCTCTTTTTTCAAAAAGTTGTTTATAGATTTGAATACTAGCCCTTTGTCTGATATGTCATTTGCAAATATCTTTTCCCATTCCATCGGTTGCCTTTTAGTTTTGTTGATTGTTTCCTTTGCAGTGCAGATTTTTATCTTCATGAGGTCCCAACAGTTCATTTTTGCTTTTAATTCCCTTGCCTTTGGGGATGTATCAACTAAGAAATTGCTGCGGCTGAGGTCAGAGAGGTTTTTTCCTGCTTTCTTCTCTAGGGTTTTGATGGTTTCCTGTCTCACATTCAGGTCCTTTATCCATTTTGAGTTTATTTTTGTAGCAACGTGGATGGAACTGGAGAGTGTTATGCTAAGTGAAATAAGGCATACAGAGAAAGACAGATACCACACGTTTTCACCTTATGTGGATCCTGAGAAACTTAACTGAAGACCATAGGGGAGGGGAAGGGGAAAAAAAAAGGTTAGAGAGGGAGAGAGCCAAAACATAAGAGACTTTTAAAAACTGAGAACAAACGGAGAATTTATGGGGGGTGGGAGGGAGGAGAGGGTGGGTGATGGGTATTGAGGAGGGCACCTGTTGGGATGAGCACTGGGTGTTGTATGGAAACCAATTTGACAATAAATTTCATATTAAAAAAAATTGTTTGCTGATATTCTTCTGGCTTAATTAAATGGATCAAAAGGAAAACAATGACAAAAATACCTCATAGTTTCTGTTGGTTTCTGTTATGATCCAGTACCTGTTGGGTATTCCCATACGCCCAAAGTCTGATATTGGGTCAATCAGTTTCCACCCATTTTCCTCCATCTATTTTGAGGATTTGGGATTATAAGAAAAAGCATACAGATCTTCAGGTAATGCTGGAGGAGATAAACATGAAAACAAAGTAATAATGAGTGAAACTTAACAAATAATGCTAAAAAAAAGTCAAGATTTCCTATTCCTAAAGAGAATGTGTATGAAACAGGGCAATGACTTGTGTACAAGGTTGGCTTTATGTGAGGAATAAGAACTGGAATATTGCTTCAAAGCCTTATTTTAAAAATGTTTTAATTTTTTGTGATACTAATACAAAGCAGGAACATACTTCCTGGTTTCCTGTGAATTGCTGGATAATGGACTGAACCAAAACTTTAGGGTTTCACATGCTGGGAAAGTGGTCCTTACCAAAAGTTTTTAACTGAGCTTCAATGACTTAATTGCTTTGCTTATTGTAACATGTTGCAAAACATTTACAGTGTTCTTGTATTCCAATTGTTAGGCCAATACCTGCTTCTGGTTGATAAATGGCCATTTTTTCTCTTCTTCCTGTCAACCCCACTTCCTCCCTTCACAAGATTAAACATTCAATCAATAATGCATCTGACCAATTTATGTGGCAAGAACTTTTCCAGAAATGGATAGAGTCTGACAATGCCTTATAAGGTGTTGAGTTGACTGACAGTTAACCTCTATCAATAAAATTCCAGCAAATTCTGAGGAAAGTGTGGAAGAAAATGGGAGGGAAGACACAAAAGCATGGAAATTCCACAGAATAAAATCAGAGGTAGCTTATGAGTTAGCCACATAGGCATAGGGCTGGGGGATGAGACTATGAGACTGGATGAAACAGGGATACCTGCATTATTAAGGACTCTGAAAAACTGCCCTAGTCTTCTGAATGGAACTGAATGGAGGGATAGGAACAGTGGGACAAACATAAAGCTTGCAAGACAATAGGAAACAAATTTTGATCCAAAGCAATCTTCCTGAATTGACAAATAATTTATAAGTTGATACTTAAAAGAAGGGAGGGAGAGAGAAGACAATAACATCTATTACACATCTATATACCAAGTAGAGAGTAAAATGCACAAATGCATCTAAACTTCCAAACAACCCCCATAGGGAGCTTACACTATCACTACTTTTTTAAAGATTATCTGTGGTCAATAAAGAAAAAAACCTCCATATATTAAAAAAAAAGATTATAGAGTTACTAGGAAGATGGCGGCATAGGAGGACGCTGGGCTCACTGCGCGTCCTGCTGATCACTTAGATTCCACCTACACCTGCCTAAATAACCCAGAAAACCACCAGAAGACTAGCAGAACGGAGTCTCTGGAGTCAAGAGCAGAAGAGAGGCCCACGGAAGAGGGTAGGAAGGGCAGAGAGGCCGTGTGCGCTCCACGGACTGGTGGGAGGGAGCCGGGGCAGAGGGGCAGCCTGCCGGGAAGCAGAGCCCCTAGTCTGGCTTGCAGAAGCGGAGAGGCCAGATGGAGTGTGTTCCCACAGCAAGCAGGACTTAGAATCTGGGAGGTCATAAGTTAACAGCTCTGCTCCGAAAGCGGGAAGGCTGGAGGACAAAAGGAGGGAGAGTTCCTGAGCCCCGGGACAACAGAGCTCAGTTTGGCTGGGAACAAAGGCACTCGCCAGCGCCATCTCCCTCACCCATCACCCAGCCAAAATCCCAAAGGGAACCAGTTCCTGCCAGGGAACATGCTCGCTCTGCCCCAACACCCAACGCTGTGCTTCTGTGGAGCCACCCCTCTGGCAGCAGGTCTGACTCCCTCCTGCTGCCACAGGGCCCCTCCTGAAGTGGATCACCTAAGGAGAAGCAAGCTAAGCCTGCCTCTCCTACCCCCGAGCACCTTGCCTACCCACCCCAGCTAATACACCAGATCCCCAGCACCACAAGCCTGGCAGTGTGCAAGTGGCCCAGACAGGCCACACCACCCCACAGTGAATCCCACCCCTAGGAGAGGGGAAGAGAAGGCACACACCAGTCTGACTGTGGCCCCAGCGGTGGGCTGGGGGCAGACATCAGGTCTGACTGCGGACCCGCCCACCAACTCCAGTTATACACCACAGCACAGGGGAAGTGCCCTGCAGGTCCGCACCACTCCAGGGACTATCCAAAATGACCAAATGGAAGAATTCCCCTCAGAAGAATCTCCAGGAAATAACAACAGCTAATGAACTGATCAAAAAGGATTTAAATGATATAACAGAAAGTGAATTTAGAATAATAGTCATAAAATGAATCACTGGGCTTGAAAAGAGTATAGAGGACGGCAGAGAATCTCTTGCTACAGTGATCAAGGGACTAAGGAACAGTCAGGAGGAGCTGAAAACTGCTTTAAACGAGATGCGAAATAAAATGGAAACGTCCACGGCTCGGATTGAAGAGGCAGAGGAGAGAATAGGTGAACTAGAAGATAAAACTATGGAAAAAGAGGAAGCTGAGAAAAAGAGAGATAAAAAAATCCAGGAGTATGAGGGGAAAATTAGAGAATTAAGTGATACAGTAAAAAGAAATAATATACGCATAATTGGTATCCCAGAGGAGGAAGAGAGAGGGAAGGGTGCTGAAGGGGTACTTGAACAAATTATAGCTGAGAACTTCCCTGAACTGGGGAAGGAAAAAGGCATTGAAATCCAAGAGGCACAGAGAACTCCCTTCAGACGTAACTTGAATCGATCTTCTGCACGACATATCATAGTGAAACTGGCAAAATACAAGGACAAAGAGGAAATTCTGAAAGCAACAAGGGATAAATGTGCCCTAACATATAAAGGGAGACCATTAAGACTCGTGACTGATCTCTCTACTGAAACTTGGCAGGCCAGAAATGATTGGCACGAGATCTTCAATGTGATGAACAGAAAAAATATGCAGCCAAGAATCCTTTATCCAACAAGTCTGTCATTTAGAATATAAGGAGAGATAAAGGTCTTCCCAAGCAAACAAAAACTGAAGGAATTCGTCACCACTAAACCAGCCCTACAAGAGATCCTAAGGGGGATCCTGTGAGACAAAGTACCAGAGACATCGCTACAAGCATAAAACATACAGACATCACAATGACTCTAAACCCGTATCTTTCTATAATAACACTGAATGTAAATGGCTAAATGCACCAACCAAAAGACATAGGGTATCAGCATGGATAAAAAAACAAGACCCATCTATTTGCTGTCTACAAGAGACTCATTTTAGACCTGAGGACACCTTTAGATTGAGAGTGAAGGGATGGAGAATTATCATGCTACTGGAAGCCAAAAGAAAGCTGGAGTAGCCATACTTATATCAGACAAACTAGACTTTAAATTAAAGGCGGTAACAAGAGATGAAGAAGGGCATTATATAATAATTACAGGGTCTATCCATCAGGAAGAGCTAACAGTTATAAATGTCTATGCGCCGAATTCGGGAGCCCCTAAATGTATAAAACAATTACTCATAAATATAAGCAACCTTATTGATAAGAATGTGGTAATTGCAGGGGACTTTAACACTCCACTTACTGAAATGGATAGATCATCTAGACACACGGTCAATAAAGAAACAAGGGCCCTGAATGATACATTGGATCAGATGGACTTGACAGATATATTTAGAACTCTGCATCCCAAAGCAACACAATATACTTTCTTCTCGAGTGCACATGGAACATTCTCCAAGATAGATCATATACTGGGTCACAAAACAGCCCTTCATAAGTATACAAGAATTGAAATTATACCATGAATACTTTCAGACCACAATGCTATGAAGCTTGAAATCAACCACAGGGAAAAGTCTGGAAAACCTCCAAAAGCATGGGGATTAAAGAACACCCTACTAAAGAATGAGTGGGTGAACCAGGCAATTAGAGAAGAAATTAAAAAATATATGGAAACAAACAAAAATGAAAATACAACAATCCAAACACTTTGGGATGCAGCAAAGGCAGTCCTGAGAGGAAAATACATTGCAATCCAGGCCTATGTCCAGAAACAAGAAAAATCCCAAATACAAAATCTAACAGCACACCTCCAGGAAATAGAGGCAGAAGAGCAAAGGCAGCCTAAACCCAGCAGAAGAAGAGAAATAACAAAGATCAGAGCAGAAATAAACAATATAGAATCTACAAAAGCTGTAGAGCAGATCAATGAAACCAAGAGTTGGTTTTTTGAAAAAATAAACAAACTTGACAAACCTCTAGCCAGGCTTCTCAAAAAGAAAAGGGAGATGAAGGAGGACGCGGTGCTCACAGCGCGTCCGGCCGATCACTTAGATTCCACCTACACCTGCCTAAAGAACCCAGAAAACCGCCAGAGGATTAGCAGAAGGGAGTCTCCGGAGTCAAGCGCAGACCAGAGGCCCACGGAAGAGGGTAGGAAGGGCGGCGAGGCGGTGCGCGCTCCACGGACTGGCGGGAGGGAGCCGGGGCGGAGGGGCGGCTCGCCGGCCAAGCGGAGCCCCCGAGTCGGGCTGGCAAAAGCGGAGGGGCCGGACAGACTGTGTTCCGACAGCAAGCGCGACTTAGCGTCTGGGAGGTCATAAGTTAACAGCTCTGCCCTGAAAGCGGGAAGGCTGGAGGACAAAGGGAGGGAGAGCGGCTGAGCCCCCGGACGGCAGAGCTCAGCTTGGCGGGGAACAAAGGCGCCAGCGCCATCTCCCCCGCCCATCCCCCAGCCAAAATCCCAAAGGGAACCAGTTCCTGCCAGGGAACTTGCTCGCTCCGCGCAAACACCCAACTCTGTGCTTCTGCGGAGCCAAACCTCCGGCAGCGGATCTGACTCCCTCCAGCTGCCACAGGGCCCCTCCTGAAGTGGATCACCTAAGGAGAAGCGAGCTAAACCTGCCCCTCCAGCCCCCGTGCACCTTGCCTACCCACCCCAGCTAATACGCCAGATCCCCAGGCCCACAAGCCTGGCAGTGTGCAAGTAGCCCAGACGGGACACGCCACCCCACAGTGAATCCCGCCCCTAGGAGAGGGGAAGAGAAGGCACACACCAGTCTGACTGTGGCCCCAGCAGTGGGCTGGGGGCAGACATCGGGTGGGACTGCGGCCCCGCCCACTAACTCCAGTTATACACCACAGCACAGGGGAAGTGCACTGCAGGTCCTCACCACGCCAGGGACTCTCCAAAATGACCAAACGGAAGAATTCCCCTCAGAAGAATCTCCAGGAAATAACAACAGCTAATGAACTGATCAAAAAGGATTTAAATAATATAACAGAAAGTGAATTTAGAATAATAGTCATAAAATTAATCGCTGGGCTTGAAAACAGTATACAGGACAGCAGAGAATCTCTTGCCACAAAGATCGAGGGACTAAGGAACAGTCACGAGGAGTTGAAAAACGCTTTAAACGAATTGCAAAACAAAATGGAATCCACGATGGCTCGGCTTGAAGAGGCAGAGGAGAGAATAGGTGAACTAGAAGATAAAGTTATGGAGAAAGAGGAAGCTGAAAGAAAGAGAGATAAAAAAATCCAGGAGTATGAGGGGAAAATTAGAGAACTAAGTGATACACTAAAAAAAAATAATATACGCATAATTGGTATCCCAGAGGAGGAAGAGAGAGGGAAGGGTGCTGAAGGGGTACTTGAACAAATTATAGCTGAGAACTTCCCTGAACTGGGGAAGGAAAAAGGCATTGAAATCCAAGAGGCACAGAGAACTCCCTTCAGACGTAACTTGAATCGATCTTCTGCACGACATATCATAGTGAAACTGGCAAAATACAAGGATAAAGAGAAAATTCTGAAAGCAGCAAGGGATAAACGTGCCCTCACATATAAAGGGAGACCTATAAGACTCGTGACTGATCTCTCCTTTGAAACTTGGCAGGCCAGAAAGGCTTGGCACGATATCTACAGTGTGCTAAACAGAAAAAATATGCAGCTGAGAATCCTTTATCCAGCAAGTCTGTCATTTAGAATAGAAGGAGAGATAAAGGTCTTCCCAAACAAACAAAAACTGAAGGAATTTGTCACCACGAAACCAGCCCTACAAGAGATCCTAAGGGGGATCCTGTGAGACAAAGTACCAGAGACATCACTACAAGCATAAAACATACAGACATCACAATGACTCTAAACCCATATCTTTCTATAATAACACTGAATGTAAATGGATTAAATGCGCCAACTAAAAGACATAGGGTATCAGAATGGATAAAAAAACAAGACCCATCTATTTGCTGTCTACAAGAGACTCATTTTAGATCTGAGGACACCTTTAGATTGAGAGTGAGGGGATGGAGAACTATTTATCATGCTCCTGGAAGCCAAAAGAAAGCTGGAGTAGCCATACTTATATCAGACAAACTAGACTTTAAATTAAAGGCTGTAACAAGAGATGAAGAAGGGCATTATATAATAATCACAGGGTCTATCCACCAGGAAGAGCTAACTATTATAAATGTCTATGCGCCAAATACCCGAGCCCCCAGATATATAAAACAATTACTCATAAACATAAGCAACCTTATTGATAAGAATGTGGTCATTGCAGGGGACTTTAACACCCCACTTACAGAAATGGATAGATCATCTAGACACACGGTCAATAAAGAAACAAGGGCCCTGAATGATACATTGGATCAGATGGACTTGACAGATATATTTAGAACTCTGCATCCCAAAGCAACAGAATATACTTTCTTCTCGAGTGCACATGGAACATTCTCCAAGATAGATCATATACTGGGTCACAAAACAGCCCTTCATAAGTTTACAAGAATTGAAATTATACCATGCATACTTTCAGACCACAATGCTATGAAGCTTGAAATCAACCACAGGAAAAAGTCTGGAAAACCTCCAAAAGCATGGAGGTTAAAGAACACCCTACTAACGAATGAGTGGGTCAACCAGGCAATTAGAGAAGAAATTAAAACATATATGGAAACAAACGAAAATGAAAATACAACAATCCAAACGCTTTGGGACGCAGCGAAGGCAGTCCTGAGAGGAAAATACATTGCAATCCAGGCCTATCTCAAGAAACAAGAAAAATCCCAAATACAAAATCTAACAGCACACCTAAAGGAAATAGAAGCAGAACAGCAAAGGCAGCCTAAACCCAGCAGAAGAAGAGAAATCATAAAGATCAGAGCAGAAATAAACAATATAGAATCTAAAAAAACTGTAGAGCAGATCAACGAAACCAAGAGTTGGCTTTTTGAAAAAATAAACAAAATTGACAAACCTCTAGCCAGGCTTCTCAAAAAGAAAAGGGAGATGACCCAAATAGATAAAATCATGAATGAAAATGGAATGATTACAACCAATCCCTCAGAGATACAAACAATTATCAGGGAATACTATGAAAAATTATATGCCAGCAAATTGGACAACCTGGAAGAAATGGACAAATTTCTAAACACCCACACTCTTCCAAAACTCAATCAGGAGGAAATAGAAAGCTTGAACAGACCCATAACCAGCGAAGAAATTGAATCGGTTATCAAAAATCTCCCAACAAATAAGAGTCCAGGACCAGATGGCTTCCCAGGGGAGTTCTACCAGACATTTAAAGCAGAGATAATACCTATCCTTCTCAAGCTATTCCAAGAAATAGAAAGGGAAGGAAAACTTCCAGACTCATTCTATGAAGCCAGTATTACTTTGATTCCTAAACCAGACAGAGACCCAGTAAAAAAAGAGAACTACAGGCCAATATCCCTGATGAATATGGATGCAAAAATTCTCAATAAGATACTAGCAAATCGAATTCAACAGCATATAAAAAGAATTATTCACCATAATCAAGTGGGATTCATTCCTGGGATGCAGGGCTGGTTCAACATTCGCAAATCGATCAACGTGATACATCACATTAACAAAAAAAAAGAGAAGAACCATATGATCCTGTCAATCGATGCAGAAAAGGCCTTTGACAAAATCCAGCACCCTTTCTTAATAAAAACCCTTGAGAAAGTCGGGATAGAAGGAACATACTTAAAGATCATAAAGGCCATTTATGAAAAGCCCACAGCTAACATCATCCTCAACGGGGAAAAACTGAGAGCTTTTTCCCTGAGATCAGGAACACGACAGGGATGCCCACTGTCACCGCTGTTGTTCAATATAGTGCTGGAAGTTCTAGCATCAGCAATCAGACAACAAAAGGAAATCAAAGGCATCAAAATTGGCAAAGATGAAGTCAAGCTTTCGCTTTTTGCAGATGACATGATATTATACATGGAAAATCCGATAGACTCCACCAAAAGTCTGCTAGAACTGATACATGAATTCAGCAAAGTTGCAGGATACAAAATCAACGTGCAGAAATCAGTTGCATTCTTATACACTAACAATGAAGCAACAGAAAGACAAATGAAGAAACTGATCCCATTCACAATTGCACCAAGAAGCATAAAATACCTAGGAATAAATCTAACCAAAGATGTAAAAGATCTGTATGCTGAAAACTATAGAAAGCTTATGCAGGTAATTGAAGAAGATATAAAGAAATGGAAAGACATTCCCTGCTCATGGATTGGAAGAATAAATATTGTCAAAATGTCAATACTACCCAAAGCTATCTACACATTGAATGCAATCCCAATCAAAATTGCACCAGCATTCTTCTCGAAACTAGAACAAGCAATCCTAAAATTCATATGGAACCACAAAAGGCCCCGAATAGCCAAAGTAATTTTGAAGAAGAAGACCAAAGCAGGAGGCATTACAATCCCAGACTTTAGCCTCTACTACAAAGCTGTCATCATCAAGACAGCATGGTATTGGCATAAAAACAGACACATAGACCAATGGAATAGAATAGAAACCCCAGAACTAGACCCACAAACGTATGGCCAACTCATCTTTGACAAAGCTGGAAAGAACATCCAATGGAAAAAAGACAGTCTCTTTAACAAATGGTGCTGGGAGAACTGGACAGCAACATGCAGAAGGCTGAAACTAGACCACTTTCTCACACCATTCACAAAAATAAACTCAAAATGGATAAAGGACCTGAATGTGAGACAGGAAACCATCAAAACCTTAGAGGAGAAAGCAGGAAAAGACCTCTCTGACCTCAGCCGTAGCAATCTCTTACTCGGCACATCCCCAAAGGCAAGGGAATTAAAAGCAAAAGTGAATTACTGGGACCTTATGAAGATAAAAAGCTTCTGCACAGCAAAGGAAACAACCAACAAAACTAAAAGGCAACCAACGGAATGGGAAAAGATATTAGCAAATGACACATCGGACAAAGGGCTAGTATCCAAAATCTATAAAGAGCTCATCAAACTCCACACCAGAAAAACAAATAACCCAGTGAAGAAATGGGCAGAAAACATGAATAGACACTTCTCTAAAGAAGACATCCGGATGGCCAACAGGCACATGAAAAGATGTTCAACGTCGCTCCTTATCAGGGAAATACAAATCAAAACCACACTCAGATACCACCTCACGCCAGTCAGAGTGGCCAAAATGAAGAAATCAGGAGACTATAGATGCTGGAGAGGATGTGGAGAAACAGGAACCCTCTTGCACTGTTGGTGGGAATGCAAATTGGTGCAGCCGCTCTGGAAAACAGTATGGAGGTTCCTCAGAAAATTAAAAATAGATCTACCCTATGACCCAGCAATAGCACTGCTAGGAATTTATCCAAGGGATACAGGAGTACTGATGCATAGGGGCACCTGTACCCCAATGTTTATAGCGGCACTCTCAACAATAGCCAAATCATGGAAAGAGCCTAAATGTCCATCAACTGATGAATGGATAAAGAAATTGTGGTTTATATACACAATGGAATACTACGTGGCAATGAGAAAAAATGAAATATGGCCTTTTGTAGCAACATGGATGGAACTGGAGAGTGTGATGCTAAGTGAAATAAGCCATACAGAGAAAGACAGATACCATATGGTTTCACTCTTATGTGGATCCTGAGAAACATAACAGAAACCCATGGGGGAGGGGAAGGAAAAAAAAAAAAAAAAAAAAGAGGTTAGAGTGGGAGAGAGCCAAAGCATTAGAGACTGTTAAAAACTGAGAACAAACTGAGGGTTGATGGGGGGTGGGAGGGAGGGCAGGGTGGGTGATGGGTATTGAGGAGGGCACCTTTTGGGATGAGCACTGGGTGTTGTATGGAAACCAATTTGACAGTAAATTTCATATATTAAAAAATAAAAAAAATAAAAAAATAAAAAAAAAAAAAAGTAACGACTCTGGTGGCAGAGTTCCGCCGAGATTCTTATGGAAAAAGCAAAAAAAGAAAAAAAGAAAAAAAGAAAAAAAAAGAAAAGGGAGATGACCCAAATAGATAAAACCATGAATGAAAATGGAATTATTACAACCAATCCCTCAGAGATACAAGCAATTACCAGGGAATACTATGAAGACTTATATGCCAACAAACTGGACAACCTGGAACAAATGGACAAATTCCTAAACACCCACACTCTTCCAAAACTCAATCAGGAGGAAATAGAAAGCTTGAACAGACCCACAACCAGCGAGGAAACTGGATCAGTTATCAAAAATCTCCCAACAAATAAGAGCCCAGGACCAGATGGCTTCCCAGGGGAGTTCTACCAGACGTTTAAAGCAGAGATAATACCTATCCTTCTCAAGCTATTCCGAACCATAGAAAGGTAAGGAAAACTTCCAGACTCATTCTATGAAGCCAGTATTACTTTGATTCCTAAACCAGACAGAGACCCAGTAAAAAAAGAGAACTACAGGCCAATATCCCTGATGAATATGGATGCAAAAATTCTCAATAAGATACTAGCAAATCGAATTCAACAGCATATAAAAAGAATTATTCACCATGATCAAGTGGGATTCATTCCTGGGATGCAGGGCTGGTTCAACATTCACAAATCAATCAACGTGATACATCACATTAATAAAAGAAAAGATAAGAACCATATGATCCTGTCAATCGATACAGAAAAGGCCTTTGACAAAATCCAGCACCCTTTCTTAATAAAAACCCTTGAGAAAGTCGGGATAGAAGGAACATACTTAAACATTATAAAAGCCATTTATGAAAAGCCCACAGCTAACATCATCCTCAATGGGGAAAAACTGAGAGCTTTTTCCCTGAGATCAGGAACACGACAGGGATGCCCACTCTCACCGCTGTTGTTTCACATAGTGTTGGAAGTTCTAGCATCAGCAATCAGACAACAAAAGGAAATCAAAGGCATCAAATTTGGCAAAAATGAACTCAAGCCTTCACTTTTTGCAGATGACATGATACTATACATGGAAAATCTGATAGACTCCACCAAAAGTCTGCTAGAACTGATACATGAATTGAGCAAAGTTGCAGGATACAAAATCAATGTACAGAAATCCGTTGCATTCTTATACACTTAACAATGAAGCAACAGAAAGACAAATAAAGAGACTGATCCCATTCACAATTGCACCAAGAAGCATAAAATACCTAGGAATAAATCTAACCAAAGATGTAAAAGATCAGTATGCTGAAAACTATAGAAAGCTTATGAAGGAAATTGAAGAAGATATAAAGAAATGGAAAAACATTCCCTGCTCATGGATTGGAAGAATAAATATTGTCAAAATGTCAATACTACTGAAAGCTATCTACACATTCAATGCAATCCCAATCAAAATTGCACCAGCATTCTTCTCGAAACTAGAACAAGCAATCCTAAAATTCATATGGAACCACAAGAGTCCCTGAATAGCCAAAGCAATTCTGAAGAAGAAGACCAAAGCACGAGGCATCACAATCCCAGACTTTGGCCTCTACTACAAAGCTGTAATCATCAAGACAGCATGGTATTGGCACAAAAACAGACACATAGACCAATGGAATAGAATAGAAACCCCAGAACTAGACCCACAAATGTATGGCCAACTAATCTTTGACAAAGCAGGAAAGAACATCCAATGGAAAAAAGACAATCTCTTTAACAAATGGTGCTGGGAGAACTGGGCAGCACCATGCAGAAGGTTGAAACTAGACCACTTTCTCACACCATTCACAAAAATAAACTCAAAATGGATAAAGGACCTGCATGTGAGACAGGAAACCATCAAAACCCTAGAGGAGAAAGCAGGAAAAGACCTCTCTGACCTCAGCCATAGCAATCTCTTACTCGACACATCCCCAAAGGCAACGGAATTAAAAGCAAAAATGAATTACTGGGACCTTATGAAGATAAAAAGCTTCTGCACAGCAAAGGAAACAACCAACAAAACTAAAAGCCAACCAACGGAATGGGAAAAGATATTTGCAAATGACATATCAGACAAAGGGCTAGTATCCAAAATCTATAAAGAGCTCACCAAACTCCACACCCGTAAAACAAATAAACCAGTGAAGAAATGGGTAGAAAACATTAATAGACACTTCTCTAAAGAAGACATCCGGATGGCCAACAGGCACATGAAAAGATGCTCAACGTCGCTCCTCATCAGGGAAATACAAATCAAAACCACACTCAGATATCACCTCACGCCAGTCAGAGTGGCCAAAATGAACAAATCAGGAGACTATAGATGCTGGAGAGGATGTGGAGAAACGGGAACCCTCTTGCACTGTTGGTAGGAATGCAAATTGGTGTAGCCACTCTGGAAACCAGTGTGGAGGTTTCTCAGAAAATTAAAAATAGACCTACCCTATGACCCAGCAATAGCACTGCTAGGACTTTACCCAAGGGATACAGGAGTACTGATGCATAGGGGCACTTGTACCCCAATGTTTATAGCAGCACTCTGAACAATAGCCAAACTATGGAAAGAGCCTAAATGTCCATCAACTGATGAATGGATAAAGAAATTGTGGTTTATATACACAATGGAGTACTACATGGCAATGAGAAAGAACGAAATATGGCCCTTTGTAGCAACGTGGATGGAACTGGAGAGTGTGATGCTAAGTGAAATAAGCCATACAGAGAAAGACAGATACCATATGGTTTCACTCTTATGTGGATCCTGAGAAACTTAACAGAAGACCATGGGGGAGGGGAAGGAAAAAAAAAAGAGGTTAGAGTGGGAGAGAGCCAAAGCATAAGAGACTGTTAAAAACTGAGAACAAACTGAGGGTTGATGGGGAGTGGGAGGGAGGGGAGGGTGGGTGATGGGTATTGAGGAGGGCACCTTTTGGGATGAGCACTGGGTGTTGTATGGAAACCATTTTGACAATAATTTTCATATATTGAAAAAAAAAAAGATTATATGTGTTTTTTTGATTTTTCAGTTTGAGAGAGAGTGCATGTATGTGCAAGTGGGGGAGGGGCAGAGATAGAGGGAGAGTGAATCCCAAGCAGGCACCACACTGTCAGTGCAGAGCCCCACGCAGGGCTCAAACTCACCAACCATGAGATCACGACTCAAGCCTAAATCAAGAATCGAATGCTCAACCAACTTAGCTACCCAGGCACCCCAAGATTATATGTGCTTTTATTTTTTTAAGTTTTTATTTGAATTCCATTTAGTTAACATACAGTGTTTTATTAGTTTCAGGTATACAAAATAGTAATTCAACACTCCTATACAACACCCAGTGTTCATCACAACTGTACTCCTTAATTCTCATCACCTATTTAACCCATCCCCCCACCCCTCTCCCCTCTGGTAACCATCAGTTTGTTCTCTATAATTAAGAGTCTGTTTCTTGATTGTCTCTCTCCCTCTCTTATTTTTCCCTTTCTTTGTTTTGTCTCTTATATTCCACATGAATGAAATCATATGATATTTGCCTTTCTAAGGCTGACTTACTTCATTAAGCCTCATACCCTTTCAGTCCATCCATGTTGTTGCAAATGGAAAGATCTCATCCATTTTTATGACTGAATAACATTCTATTACTACTTTTACAGATGAAGAAGCTGAGTTCAGAGGTTATATATCTTGCCCAAATACCATGAGGCTGGTAAGTAGCAGAGCCCAGATCCAAACTCTGTTCTGTTAACTCCATAGCTCATGATCTATTATACCATTCTAGGGAAAAACAATTAAAATGATTTAGGCTAAAAATACTGTCATACCTACCTGGCTGAGAAAGCTTGAGCAGCAAATTATAAACATCATGGCACACAATGTCAGAGTCTAAAACAAAGTGGGCCACCCAGAAGTTCTTGCAGCGGAGGGTAAGGGGACAGCCCAGGCTAGTGATAGGCAATTTCTCTACATTGGCAATGTGATGCAGTACAATCTACAAAACAGAAAAGAACCAAAATAAATTCACAGACATGCACTAGGTCTATGACTATCAGTGTGGCTTACTTTCAGCAATGGTAACAGCATAGCCAGAGATGTGATCATATCTATAGCCTACAACCATCCTTTGTAAATCACAACTGGGTTTCTCACAAACAGAAGTAAACAGTGGTAAATCAATACGAAGCAAGTTGCAGTGTTATAAAACTTCTCTTCTTCTTAGGATTATGAGGCTAACAGGTTTGTGGGTCAATTGAGGTGAACTGGCTCACAGCAGATGGCTTCTAGCATACTATGATGAAGCTTATAATTGTAGAATCATTGACACAGATGAAAAGAGAATTTTTGTTTATTCTACCAAATCTAATTAAAATGATTAATAATTGGTATTGTGCTTTATCGCTTACAAGATAGTCCATGGCCGCAGGACTTAGCTATTTAAGTCCTGTAATAACTCTTTGAGGTATAATCACCCCATTTCAAGAATGAAAGAAACCAGGGCTCTGAGAGGTGAATTCCTTATCACAGGTCACACAGTTAATAAGTGGCACAAATAGGATTTAAGTCACGGCAGTCTAACTCCAAGTCCAGTATTTCTTCTCAAGGAATTCTAAAAAGTCTAGTCTAGGAATTCTAAAAAGTCTAATACCAGGAGAAAATTTTCTCTTCCACATTTTAGATTCTAGTAACAGGAAACAAAGAATGAAGTGGGCAAAAATTTACCTAAGTAACTTAGGAAATTTAGGTAACTTAGGAAATGAGTAGAGAATATAACACTAAGAACTAAAGGAACTATACATAAGTACTGTACTATATAGTTAATAAAGTTATTTCCCATGGGAGTACAGGTTAACTGCTCTGATTAAAAAAGGAGGATGATTAAATCTTCATTCTAGTCACTCCTACCCCTGCTGATGCCAGTAGAAAAGAAATAAATACATGGTAAAAGAAACTGCATCTAAATAATAAAATTCTTTCTTTATACATTCCAAAAGCCATGGAATCATGGTTTTATGCTTTAGTCTTTGATATTCTCCTATCTGTGCCTTTGATGTTTCCTGTAACTAAAAGCCTAGATGCACTCTATTCATTCTCTGTACTCCTTGTCCTGTGACTAGAATGACCTTCTGATCATCATTCACTGTTTTTTATTTTGCTCCACCCCACACACTCCATGCCTCAGCCCCAATTTATTTAGAAATGACATCTCTTCCAGGAAATCTTTCAATCATATGCACCATCTAAGAATGGACCAGGTGGGCGGGGGCATGAATATATTCCTCACAGGTATTTTCCATCTTAATTTCTATCTCAATTGTTTTTTCAAAGTCAGTTTCTGCAATGACAGTTTTGGAGGAGTAACAAAAACTACTTATAAGGTAGTAAGAATTAATAGATCAAATTTCAATAAAATCAGATAAAAAAGGAAGATCTATGTTTGGCTAGTAAAACACTGATCATGAAGATTAGGCACCAAGCACAAAACTGCTAAATTGGAAAGTCAATCAGACAAAGTCTGGGAAGAACTACATTAATAGTTCTAATTTAGTAATTATGCCTTCTTTGACATATATAAATAATTACCATAAGTCCTCACTTCCAGATCTAGTCCACGGGTTTGAAATAACACCCAGTAGGAGCAAATCTGGGGATATGTGTGCTGTCTATGAATGCAGGTAGAAAGAAGAAAGGTTCACAGCACAGTATTAAAGAACTGGTTTCCAAAGTTTTAGAAATGGAAGATTCCTTAATAATTACATTAGCTAGCCACCTTATATTACAAATGAAAAATTGAAGCCCAGAGACCAAGAGTCACTTGCTTAAGGCCATACAGCCAGTTAATGGACAGCTGACTCTAGCTAAAACTAGCTCTCCTGATTCTTCTTTTGGCATTCCTTTCATCACAACCAAAGGGAGCAAATTACAACCTCATATGGGGAAAGTTCATGGTATTTTAAAAAGCGAGTGTTAAAATACTTCTTTCATACGTATATTCATATTTTATACTTATATAATACAGCAGTACCCCCCCCACCTTAACTATAGTTTTGTTTTCCATGGTTTTCATTACCCATGGTCAACTGTAGCCCAGAAGTAGATGATCCTCCTTATGATATATCAGAAGGTCAATAGTAGCCTAACATTATGTCACAATGTCTACATCATTCACCTCACTTCATCTTATCACATAAGCATGTTATTATCCCACATCATCACAAGAAGGGTGAGTACAGTATAAGAAGATATTCTGAGAGAGAAACCACATAAACAAAACTATATTGTTATAATTATTCTATTATTAGTTATTGCTATTAATTTCTTACTGTGCCTAATTTATAAATTAAACTTTACCATAGGTATGTATGTATATGAAAAATCATAGTATACATGGGGCTTGGTACTTTCTGAAGTTTCAGGCATCCACTGGGGGTCTTGGAATATATCCCATGTAGATAAGTGTGTGGGGGGGGGACTACTGTTGTATGTATCATGTGCAAGTCACTGTTTTAAACACTTATTAAGTTTTTTATTCCCATAACAAGGTATTATTATTATCCCTATTTTACACGTGAGAGAAGTGAGACACTAAGAAATTAAATAAGTTGCCTAAGGTTACAAAGGTAATAAATGTTGAAGTTGGGATTTCACCCTGAGCAGACTGGTTCTCAAGTTGGTGATCTTAATCACTATGCTATGCCATATACCAAGTATGTTATACTTGTTATAAACAAGGAGGTCTAAGCATAAATCTGGCTAATGATTAAGATTCAATGATGCTACTTCAGGATGGGGAAGACATAAAGTAATGTTAGGGGTATTTATCTAATTAGAAAACTTTGTTTAAAGGTGCAAAAAGAAACATACATATACACACATGAAAACATAACCTGTCTTAGAACAGAAAGATGGTCAAATAATTGATACCGAAGGTATAGTCAATGGGGCATCTACACCACCTAAGAGCTTTTTAGAAATTTAGAATCTCAGAACTGAGATTCTGCATTTTTAACAAGCACCCAGGTGACACAGATACTGATGGTTCTTGGACCATACTTTATGAGTAGCAAGGTTTTAAATTGTTTCAGGATGCTCACCAACTAGGCTCAGAAAATGAACAGAGAGCACACTACCTAAAAATATTGAGGAAAAATCCCATGTAGCTTTAAATGACTAAGATGACCATAGTCAATAACATCAGGGACAAAGAGTCATGTGATCCAATCTATGAAAAAAAAAAACATAAAACAGTTTATTTGAAGAAAAGTTTTTATAGCAATTTAACTGTTACTTGAAATTTCAAGAAACTACCATATTAGAAAGCAAGTAAACACAACTCTTTAGACCCTCTGATACTTCTTCTTGTGAACATACCCATGTTTCTTTCTGGGCTACACCAGAAACCTCTATATATATCAGGTGGGTTGCGGTAAGATATAGAATCCCATCAACAGGTTTCTTACACACATAACAATCCAGTAATTTCACATTTTCTACCTGTTATTTGGGGGGGAAATACTGATTGAATTATCAACTCACTGCCACCTATGATTAAAGTTGGATAATTAAAAGCAGGATAAATGCTCTTAATTTGCTACAAAACTTCTTTCAGGCTTTCTAATTCCCGCCAAGGTAGCAAACTACTATGGTCTGTGTTTCCTAAATCAGCTGTGGAGAAACAAAACTAACACGAAAACATGGATTCTAGGAAGGGTTAAAATTTTAGATGATGTTACCTGATGGGGAAGGTGTGGAAGGAAGATAAATAAAACATAATAGCCTGCTACGGTACTTATCTTACTGAGAGAGGTTTCAGTTGTTGTATGCGTAAAAATCAACAGGGGTGAATAACATGATGTTGGATCTTAAGTTAAAGGGTAAGAAAATATGTAACTTTCTATAAAGCAAGAGAAAACAATCTATCCACTGGAAAACAAAAAAGGAAAAAAATACAAAAAAGAGAGTACCATAAATGAAAAGTAAAAAATGAAATGCCACCTACACTAGTGGTGAGCATAGCATAACATACAGAGTTGTTGAATCACTAAGTCATATACCTTGAACTAATGTAACATTGTGTGTCAACAATAATAAAATTTAAAAAATAATAAAAGTATAATTAATTACAACAAATGTACATGAATTAAACTTACCATTTTTTTTAAACTTCCCAATTAAAAGACAAACTTACATACTGGATTAAAACAAAAGATTCAAACAATATTCAGTCTAAAAAAGACACACTTAAAGAGACATAAACAAACAAACAAAAAGAATGGAAAAGATATATTAAAAAAATAGGAACCAAAACAAAGCTGGAGTAGCATTTTCAACATCTGACAAAATAGAATTAAGTGACAAAGAACAAAAGATGATATACACATCATAAACATATGCATTGTATAATACAGTTTTGAAATCTTGCTTGATGTACTTTGCTTGAAGCAGAACATAAGAGAAAAAAAGAACACTTGGATATTTTAACACTCTACTTAGAAAATAGTAGATCAAAAATACAAAAAAAAATTAAGAGACATAGAGCACTTGCAGAATACAACTAAAAAGCTCAAGCTATTGGATATACACAGTAGAATTCTATATCCAAAAGAGAACAAAGAATCACTCAAGATAACAAAAAAATTTCAAGAAGGCAACATGATTATGGCTTTAAAGAAAGCCTCAATAAAATCAAAAGTCTCAGTTACACACACTCTATGTTCTCCAAACATAATACAATGACATTACAAATTAACAAAAAAATAAAGGCCAAAAATTACCATGTGATAGCATATTATTGAATTAAGCATGGCTTAAAAGAAAATTGTAAACAGAGGCCCCTGGGTGGCTCAATAAGTTAAGTGTCCGACTTTGGGTCAGGTCATGAACTTACGGTTCGTGGGTTCAAGCCCCGCATTGGGTTCTGTGCTGACACCTCAGAGGCTGGAGGCTGGTTCGGATTCTGTGTCTCCCTCTCTTTCTTCCCCTCCCCCACTCATGCTCTGTCTCTCTCTCTCTCTCTCTCAAAAATAAATAAACATTAAAAGAACAAAAGAAGGCCAACACCAAGACATATTTAAATTTGTAAAATACACAGATAAGGAAATCATCCTGAGAGCAGCAAGGGAAAAAAAGGCCTTAACCAACAAGGGCGGACAAATAAGTTTCACAGATCTCCCAACAGGAACTTGGCAGGCCAGGAGTGAGTGGCATAATACATTCAACATGCCAAATGGCAAAAATATGGACCCAAGAATACTTTATCCAGCAAGGTTGTCATTCATGATAGAAGGAGAGATCAAGAGTTTCCCAGACAAACAAAATTTAAAGGAGTTTGTGACCACTAAATCAGTCCTGGAAGAAATATTAAAGGAGACCCTTTGAGTGGGAAAGTAAGGCCAAAAGCAACAAAGACTTCAAAGGAACAAAGAAAATCTCCAGAAACACCAACTTTACAGGTAATACAATGACACTAAATTCATATCTATGAATAATCACGCTGAATGTAAATGGACTAAATGCTCCACTCAAAAGACATAGGGTGTCAGAATGGGTTTTTAAAAAAAAAAAAGACCAATTTAAAGAGAGAGACTCATTTTTGAACTAAGAAGACACCTGCCAATTGAAAGTGAGAGGATGGAGAAGCATTTATCATACTAAAGGACATCAAAAGAAAGCCAGAGTAGCCATACCTATATCAGACAAACTAGATTTTAAAACAAAGACAAGAGATGAAGAAGGGCACTATATCATAATAAAGGGGTATATTAAACAAGAAAAATCTAACAATTGCAAATATTTATGCCCCCAGTATTGAAGAACCCAAATGTATAAATCAATTGCAAGCATAAAGGAACTCATAGATAATAATACAAAAACAGCAGGGAACTTTAACACCCCACTTACAACATTGGACATATCAACAAGGAAATAATAGCTTTGACTGACACACTGGACCAGATGGATTTCACAGATACACACAAAACATTTCATCCTAAAGTGGCATGATACACATTCTTTTTAAGTGTACATGGAACATTCTCCAGAATAGATCACATACTGGGGTTACAAATCCACCCTCAACAACTACAAAAAGACTGGGATCATACCATGCATATTTCCAATCACAATGCTATGAAACTTGAAGTCAACCAAAGAAAAACTCAGAAAGACCACAAGTACATGGAGGTTAAAGAGCATTCTACTAATGGGTTAACCAGGAAGAATTAATGGGTTAACCAGGAATTTAAAGACAAAATTTTAAAATACATGGAAGGAAATGAAAATGAAAATGTGACAGTCCAAACCTTTGGGATATAGCAAAGACAGTCACAAGAGGGAAGTATATAGCAATATAGACCTACCTCAAGAAGCAAAAAAAGTCTTAAATACACAACCTAACCTTACATTTAATGGAGCTAGAAAAAAATAGTAAATAAAGTGTAAAGCCAGCAGAAGAAGGGAAATAATAAAGATTAGAGCAGAATTAAAATATACAGAAGCAACAACAACAACAACAACAACAACAACAAATGAACAGGTTAATGAAACTAAGAGATAGTTCTTTGAAAGAGTTAATAAAATTGATAAACCCCTAACTAGACTTATCAAAATGAAGAGAAAGGACCCAAATAAATATAATCACAAATGAAAGAGGAGCGATCACAACCAACACCACAGAAACATAAACAATTATAAGAGAATATTATGAAAAAGTATATGCCAACAAATTGGGCAATCTGGAAACAATGGATAAAATCCTAGAAACATATAAACTACCAAAATTGAAACAAGAAGAAACAGAAAAGTTGAACAAATAACCAACCATGAAATTGAATTGGTATTCAAAATCTCCCAACTAACAAAAGTGCAAGGTTAGATGGTTTCCCAAGGGACTTCTACCAGACATTTCAAGAAGAGTTAATACTTATTCTTCTCAAACTCTTTCAAAAATATATAAATGGAAGGAAAATTTAGAAGCTCATTTTATGAGACCATAATTGCCTTGATTGTAAAACCAGACAAAGATCTCACTAAAAAGGAAAATTACAGTCCATCCTGAAAATTACAGTTCATCCCTGATGAACATGGATACAAAAATTCTGAACAAGATATTACCAAATCAAATAGAACAGTACATTAAAAGAATCATTCACCAAGATCGAGTGGGATTTATTCCTGAAATGCAGGGGTGATTCAATATTTCCAAATCAATTAACAGGATACACCACATTAATAAAAGAAAAGAATCATAAGATCTCTCAACAGATGCAGAAAAAGCATTTGACAAAATACAGCATCCATTCTTGTTAAAAACCTTCAACAAAGTAGGGATAGAAGGAACATACCTCAACATCATAAAGGTCATATACAAAAGACCACAGTTATCATCCTCAGTGGGGAAAAACCGAGAGCTTTTTCTCTACAGTCAGGAACAAGACAGCATGTCGACTCTCATCATTGCTATTGAACACAGTACTGGATTCATAGCATCAGCAATTAGACAACAAAAAGAAATATGGTAAAACCTTGGTTTGCAAACATAATTAATTCATTCCTGAAACATGCTTGTAATCCAAAGCACTTGTATATCAAAGTGAATTTCTCCATAAGAAATAATGGAAACTCAAACGATTTGTTCCACAATCCAAAAATATTCATATAAAAATGATTACAATACTGGGTACCTGGATGGCTCAGTTGGTTAAGTGGATGACTCTTGATTTCAGCTCAGGTCATGATCTTGCAGTTTGTGGGTTTGAGCCCCACATCAGGCTCTGCACTGACAGTGTGGAGCTGCTTCGGATCCTGTCTGTCTCCTCTGCCCCTCCCCTGCTCATTCTCTCTCTCTCAAAAATAAAAAAAATAAACATTTAAAAATTATTACAAAAATGTAATATAATACAAAATAATAAAGAAAATACAAAATATAAAGAAAAATAAACAAATTAACCTGCACTTACCTTTGGAAATCTTTGTGGCTGGTGTGGGAGAGACAAGAGAAAGGCAGGTTATTGTGTAGGACTACTTTCACTATCACTAATAGAACCACTGCTATCTATTGGCTCAACGGAATCTTTTTCTGCATGGGGCCCACTGAATACACTCACACGGATGTTGACTACAGTACAGTATTAATAAACTTGTCATATACTGTATTTAGTGTATGTGGCAATAAGGCAGCAGAAGAAAGGGTCTATAACTATACTTAGCCTGACCTAGAATGAAGCAATGCATTCCTAAGCTTACTCTTATATGGAAAAGCAAAGGACTGTTCACAGGTGCTTTGAAGTGACAAAAAAAAAAAAAAATACAGTAGTGCCAGTTGCGGGCACCTTCCAATATTCTGAAAAATCACTGATTTTTGCCAAACACCATGGCCTGAGACTGAGAATCCAAGCATGGGAGACAATCACCCACAATCCTGCAGCAAGAGAGAGAAAGAGAAGAACCATTGGCTCAGTTGTGATCCCATGATGTTCGGCATCACATACCACTCGTATTGCAAGACATCATTCATTTATCAAGTTAAAATTTATTATAAATGTTTGCTGGTCTTGCAGAATACTTGCAAAACAAGTTACTTGCAATCCAAGGTTTTACTGTAAAAGCAATCAAACTGGCAAGGAAGAAGTAAAATTTTTGCTATTCGTAGACAACATGATACTCTATGTAGAACACTGAAAAGACTCCACCAAAAAGTTGCTAGAACTGATACATGAATTTAGTAAAGTTGCAGGATACAATGTTAACATACAGAAATCTGTCACATATCTATCTATACACCAATAATGAAGCAGCAGAAAGAGAAACCAAGGAATCTATCCCTTTTACAATTGCACCAAAAACCAAGATACTTAGGAATAAACCTAGTGAAAAAGGTAAAAGATCTGTATTCTGAAAATTACACAACACTTATGACAGAAATTGAAGCGGACACAAAAAAAAATGGAAAATTATTCCATGTTCGTGGCCTGGGAGAATATTGTTAAAATGTCTACATTACACAAAGCAATCTACACATTTAATGCAATCAGTATCAAAATATCACCAGAACTTTTCACAGAGCTAGAACAAGCAATCCTAAAATTTGTATGGAAACACAAAAGATCCTGAATAGCCAAAGAAATTCTGAAAAAGAAAAACAAAGCTGGAGGCATCACAATTCTGAACTTCATACTATATTACAAAGGTATAGTCATCAAGACAGTAAGGTACTGGCACAAAAACAGGCAAATAGATCCATGAAACAGAATAGAAAACCCAGAAATTGACCCATTACTATATGGTCAAGTATTTTCAACAAAGCAGGAGAGAATATCCAGTGAGAAAAAAAAGACAGTCTCTTGAACAAGTGGTGTTGGGAAAACTGGAAAGCAACATGCAAAAGAATGAAACTCGATCACTGTTTTACACCATACACAAAAATAAATTCAAAATGGATGAAAGACCGAAATATGAGACAGAAAATCCACCAATATCCTAGAGGAGAACCGAGGCAGCAACCTCTTTGACATCAGCCACAGCAAATTCTTACCAGACATGTCCCCAGAAACAAGGGAAACAAAAGCAAAAATGAACTATTGGGATTTCATCAAGATAAGAAGCTTCTGCACAGCAAAGGAAACAATCAACAAAAATAAAAGGCCGCCTATGGAATGGGAGAAGGTAACAAGATATGCAAATGACATATCTGATAAAGGGTTAGTATCCAGAATCTATAAAGAACTTATCAAACTCAACACCCAAAAAACAAATAACCCAGTTAAGAAATGGGCAGAAGACATGAATAGACATTTTTACAAAGACATCCCGATGGCTAACAGACGCATGAAAAGATGTTCAACACGACTCATCATCAGGGAAATACAAATCAAAACCAGGATGAGACACCACCTCACACCTGTCAGAATGGCTAAAATTAAAAACACAAGAAACAACAGGTGTTGATGAGGATGCAGAGAAACTGGAACCCCTTTGCACTGCTGGTGGGAAATGCAAACTAGTGCAGCCACTCTGAAGAACAGTATGGAAGTTCCTCGAAAAACTGAAAATAGAACTATGCTGTCATCTAGCAATTACATTATCAGTTATTTATCCAAAGGATACAAAACTACAGATTTGAAGGGGTACATGCACTCCAGTGTTTATAGAACATTATCAACAATAGCCACACTATGGAGAAAGACAAAATGTCTACCAAATGATGGATGGATAAAGATGTGGTTTAGATATACAATGTAGTATTACTCATTGTATGTATATGTATATATATATATACTTACTCATATATATATAATTATATATTATATATTATAATATATATTATATTATATATTATATTTATTATTGTATTATATAATATATAATATATATTATATATAATATATAATATAAATATTATATATTATATATAGTATTTAAATTATATAATTATAATAATATAATAATATAATATTATATATATTATTATATATATAATATATATATTATATATTATATATATACTTATATATATTATATATATATATTTATATATATATATAATATATATATATATATAATTACTCATTACTCAGCCATCAAAAAGAATGATCTGGCATTGCAAAAGCATTGCTAAAAAGTTGTCATTTGCAATGATGTAGATGGAGCTAGAATGTATTATGCTAAGCGAAATAAGTCAACCAGAGAAACACAAATACCATATGATTTCACACATATGTGGAATTTAGGCAACAAAACAGATGAACATATGGGAAGGGAGGAGGAAGATTAAGAGAGGGTAATAAACCACAAGAGACTCTTAATGATAGAGAACAAACTAAGGGTTGACGGTGGGAGGAGGGTGAGTGATGGGCTAAATAGATGATGGCTTTTAAGGAGGGCACTTGTGAGAAGCACTGGTTGTTGTATGTAAATGATGAATCACTGAATTCTACTCCTGAAATCAATACTGCACTGTGTGTTAACAATTAATTTAAAAAATAAGAAGTTGTGGTATACAACGGAGTATTACTCAGCTAATATAAAAGAATGAAATCTTGCCATTTGCAAAGATGTGTGTGGAGCTAGAGAATATTATTCTAAGAGAGGTAAGTCAGTCAGAGAAAGACAAATACCATATGATTTCACTCATATGTGGAATTAAAAAAAAAACAGATGAACATGGGGGGAAAAGAGAGGCAAAGTAGGAAACAGACTCTTAACTATAGAGAACAAAATTAGGGTAACTGGAGGGGAGGTGGGCATGGGAATAAGTTAAATAGATGATGGGTATTAAGTAGGGCACCTGTTGTGATGAGCACTGGCTGTTGTATATAGCTGATGAATCACTGAATTCTACACTTCAAACTGATAATACACTGTATGTTAACTAACAAATTTAAATAAAAACGTGAAAAAGAAAAAAAAATGGTGTGGGGGGAAACTGGATATTCACATGCAAAGGAAAAATGGTGGGCCTATACATACACAAAAATTAATTCAAAATGGATTACAAACTTAAATGTAAGACCAAAAAGTATAAAACTCCCAGAATAAAATATAAGGAAATAGCTTTAAAACACTGGATTTGGCAATTATTTCTTAGATATGAATCCAAAAGCACAGGCAATGAAAGTAAAAACAGAAAAATACAACTACATCAAACTTAAAAACTTCTGTGCATCAGAAGAAACACCAGAGTGAAAAAGTAACCTACAGAATAGAAAATATTTGCAAATCATATATCTGAAAAATGGTTACTATGCAGAACATATTAAAGAACTCAACCACAAAAATAACTTGATTTTAAAAATCAGCAAAGGACCTGAATAGACAATTCTCCATAGAAGATACACAAGTGACCACAAAGCATATAAAATATGCTCAAAATCACTAACCATAAGAGAAATTCAAATCAAAACCATGAGATAGCACCTCACACCCATTAGGATGGGCACTATAAAGAGAACATAAAATAACAAGTGTTGATAAGGATACAAAGAAGGTGGAACCTTCTAAAATATTGGAAATGTAAAATAGTGCAGCCATTATGAAAAATGGTGTAGAAGTTTCTCAAAAAATAATAATAGAATTATCATTTAATCTAGCAATCCCACTTCTGGATTTATATCCAAAATAATTCAATCAGGATCTTGAAGACATAATTGCACACCCATGTTCACTGCAGCATTATTCACAATAGACAAAACATACAAACAAGATCAATGTTCACAGATAGATGAACAAAGAAAATGTGGTATTTACATACAGTATTATGTAGCCTTAAAAAAGGACATCTTGCCACATGCCACAATATGGATGACATTATGCTAAGTGAAATAAGCCAGTCATAAAAGGACAAATACTGTTATCATTCTACTCACATGAAAGACCTATAGTAATCAAATTCTAAAGAAACAGAAAGTAGAAAGATTGATGACATTAGTTGGGAGGAGCTGGGAGAGGAAATTAGTGTTTAGTAAATATACAGTTTGTGTTGTGAGATGAAAAAGTTCTAGAGATCTGTTGCACAATGTGAATATATTTAATACTACCAAACTGTACACTTAAATATTGTTAAAATGATAAATTTTAAAGTTATGTTTTTTAACACACACACACACACAATCTCTTTTCCAATCCCAAGAAAATCTAGTCTTATTACTTTCCTGTATAGGCTAGGAAGGCATTTATTTCCAGCACAGAGTCACTCTTGCTAGAGGTACAGATATAGAAGTTGGCTAAAGGGTGGCTGGAGAAAAAGGAGGAAGGGAAAGACAGCAAGAAATATCCAACTACAAAAGAGATAGAGGGAGGAAAGACAAGGCTAGAGAAGGAATAAGTGAAAAGCCAGACTTTGAAGGCCCAGTGTAAGATAAAAGAAAAAGAATTATTAAAACCCAGAACACGATCGGAAGGAAGATGGCGGCGTAGGAGGACGCGGGGCTCACAGCGCGTCCTGCCGATCACTTAGATTCCACCTACACCTGCCTAAAGAACCCAGAAAACCGCCAGAGGATTAGCAGAAGGGAGTCTCCGGAGTCAAGCGCAGACCAGAGGCCCACGGAAGAGGGTAGGAAGGGCGGCGAGGCGGTGCGCGCTCCACGGACTGGCGGGAGGGAGCCGGGGCGGAGGGGCGGCTCGCCGGCCAAGCAGAGCCCCCGAGTCGGGCTGGCAAAAGCGGAGGGGCCGGACAGACTGTGTTCCGACAGCAAGCGCGACTTAGCGTCTGGGAGGTCATAAGTTAACAGCTCTGCGCGGAAAGCGGGAAGGCTGGAGGACAAAGGGAGGGAGAGCTGCTGAGCCCCCGGACGGCAGACCTCAGCTTGGCGGGGAACAAAGGCGCTCGCCAGCGCCATCTCCCCCGCCCATCCCCCAGCCAAAATCCCAAAGGGAACCAGTTCCTGCCAGGGAACTTGCTCGCTCCGCGCAAACACCCAACTCTGTGCTTCTGCGGAGCCAAACCTCTGGCAGCGGATCTGACTCCCTCCAGCTGCCACAGGGCCCCTCCTGAAGTGGATCACCTAAGGAGAAGCGAGCTAAGCCTGCCCCTCCAGCCCCCGTGCACCTTGCCTACCCACCCCAGCTAATACGCCAGATCCCCAGCAACACAAGCCTGGCAGTGTGCAAGTAGCCTAGACGGGACACGCCACCCCACAGTGAATCCCGCCCCTAGGAGAGGGGAAGAGAAGGCACACACCAGTCTGACTGTGGCCCCAGCAGTGGGCTGGGGGCAGACATCGGGTCGGACTGCGGCCCCGCCCACTAACTCCAGTTATACACCACAGCACAGGGGAAGTGCACTGCAGGTCCTCACCACGCCAGGGACTCTCCAAAATGACCAAACGGAAGAATTCCCCTCAGAAGAATCTCCAGGAAATAACAACAGCTAATGAACTGATCAAAAAGGATTTAAATAATATAACAGAAAGTGAATTTAGAATAATAGTCATAAAATTAATCGCTGGGCTTGAAAACAGTATACAGGACAGCAGAGAATCTCTTGCCACAAAGATCGAGGGACTAAGGAACAGTCACGAGGAGTTGAAAAACGCTTTAAACGAATTGCAAAACAAAATGGAATCCACGATGGCTCGGCTTGAAGAGGCAGAGGAGAGAATAGGTGAACTAGAAGATAAAGTTATGGAGAAAGAGGAAGCTGAAAGAAAGAGAGATAAAAAAATCCAGGAGTATGAGGGGAAAATTAGAGAACTAAGTGATACACTAAAAAAAAATAATATACGCATAATTGGTATCCCAGAGGAGGAAGAGAGAGGGAAGGGTGCTGAAGGGGTACTTGAACAAATTATAGCTGAGAACTTCCCTGAACTGGGGAAGGAAAAAGGCATTGAAATCCAAGAGGCACAGAGAACTCCCTTCAGACGTAACTTGAATCGATCTTCTGCACAACATATCATAGTGAAACTGGCAAAATACAAGGATAAAGAGAAAATTCTGAAAGCAGCAAGGGATAAACGTGCCCTCACATATAAAGGGAGACCTATAAGACTCGTGACTGATCTCTCCTTTGAAACTTGGCAGGCCAGAAAGGCTTGGCACGATATCTACAGTGTGCTAAACAGAAAAAATATGCAGCCGAGAATCCTTTATCCAGCAAGTCTGTCATTTAGAATAGAAGGAGAGATAAAGGTCTTCCCAAACAAACAAAAACTGAAGGAATTTGTCACCACGAAACCAGCCCTACAAGAGATCCTAAGGGGGATCCTGTGAGACAAAGTACCAGAGACATCACTACAAGCATAAAACATACAGACATCACAATGACTCTAAACCCATATCTTTCTATAATAACACTGAATGTAAATGGATTAAATGCGCCAACCAAAAGACATAGGGTATCAGAATGGATAAAAAAACAAGACCCATCTATTTGCTGTCTACAAGAGACTCATTTTAGATCTGAGGACACCTTTAGATTGAGAGTGAGGGGATGGAGAACTATTTATCATGCTCCTGGAAGCCAAAAGAAAGCTGGAGTAGCCATACTTATATCAGACAAACTAGACTTTAAATTAAAGGCTGTAACAAGAGATGAAGAAGGGCATTATATAATAATCACAGGGTCTATCCACCAGGAAGAGCTAACTATTATAAATGTCTATGCGCCAAATACCCAAGCCCCCAGATATATAAAACAATTACTCATAAACATAAGCAACCTTATTGATAAGAATGTGGTCATTGCAGGGGACTTTAACACCCCACTTACAGAAATGGATAGATCATCTAGACACACGGTCAATAAAGAAACAAGGGCCCTGAATGATACATTGGATCAGATGGACTTGACAGATATATTTAGAACTCTGCATCCCAAAGCAACAGAATATACTTTCTTCTCGAGTGCACATGGAACATTCTCCAAGATAGATCATATACTGGGTCACAAAACAGCCCTTCATAAGTTTACAAGAATTGAAATTATACCATGCATACTTTCAGACCACAATGCTATGAAGCTTGAAATCAACCACAGGAAAAAGTCTGGAAAACCTCCAAAAGCATGGAGGTTAAAGAACACCCTACTAACGAATGAGTGGGTCAACCAGGCAATTAGAGAAGAAATTAAAACATATATGGAAACAAACGAAAATGAAAATACAACAATCCAAACGCTTTGGGACGCAGCGAAGGCAGTCCTGAGAGGAAAATACATTGCAATCCAGGCCTATCTCAAGAAACAAGAAAAATCCCAAATACAAAATCTAACAGCACACCTAAAGGAAATAGAAGCAGAACAGCAAAGGCAGCCTAAACCCAGCAGAAGAAGAGAAATCATAAAGATCAGAGCAGAAATAAACAATATAGAATCTAAAAAAACTGTAGAGCAGATCAACGAAACCAAGAGTTGGTTTTTTGAAAAAATAAACAAAATTGACAAACCTCTAGCCAGGCTTCTCAAAAAGAAAAGGGAGATGACCCAAATAGATAAAATCATGAATGAAAATGGAATGATTACAACCAATCCCTCAGAGATACAAACAATTATCAGGGAATACTATGAAAAATTATATGCCAGCAAATTGGACAACCTGGAAGAAATGGACAAATTTCTAAACACCCACACTCTTCCAAAACTCAATCAGGAGGAAATAGAAAGCTTGAACAGACCCATAACCAGCGAAGAAATTGAATCGGTTATCAAAAATCTCCCAACAAATAAGAGTCCAGGACCAGATGGCTTCCCAGGGGAGTTCTACCAGACATTTAAAGCAGAGATAATGCCTATCCTTCTCAAGCTATTCCAAGAAATAGAAAGGGAAGGAAAACTTCCAGACTCATTCTATGAAGCCAGTATTACTTTGATTCCTAAACCAGACAGAGACCCAGTAAAAAAAGAGAACTACAGGCCAATATCCCTGATGAATATGGATGCAAAAATTCTTAATAAGATACTAGCAAATCGAATTCAACAGCATATAAAAAGAATTATTCACCATGATCAAGTGGGATTCATTCCTGGGATGCAGGGCTGGTTCAACATTCGCAAATCGATCAACGTGATACATCACATTAACAAAAAAAAAGAGAAGAACCATATGATCCTGTCAATCGATGCAGAAAAGGCCTTTGACAAAATCCAGCACCCTTTCTTAATAAAAACCCTTGAGAAAGTCGGGATAGAAGGAACATACTTAAAGATCATAAAGGCCATTTATGAAAAGCCCACAGCTAACATCATCCTCAACGGGGAAAAACTGAGAGCTTTTTCCCTGAGATCAGGAACACGACAGGGATGCCCACTGTCACCGCTGCTGTTTAATATAGTGCTGGAAGTTCTAGCATCAGCAATCAGACAACAAAAGGAAATCAAAGGCATCAAAATTGGCAAAGATGAAGTCAAGCTTTCACTTTTTGCAGATGACATGATATTATACATGGAAAATCCGATAGACTCCACCAAAAGTCTGCTAGAACTGATACATGAATTCAGCAAAGTTGCAGGATACAAAATCAACGTGCAGAAATCAGTTGCATTCTTATACACTAACAATGAAGCAACAGAAAGACAAATGAAGAAACTGATCCCATTCACAATTGCACCAAGAAGCATAAAATACCTAGGAATAAATCTAACCAAAGATGTAAAAGATCTGTATGCTGAAAACTATAGAAAGCTTATGCAGGTAATTGAAGAAGATATAAAGAAATGGAAAGACATTCCCTGCTCATGGATTGGAAGAATAAATATTGTCAAAATGTCAATACTACCCAAAGCTATCTACACATTCAATGCAATCCCAATCAAAATTGCACCAGCATTCTTCTCGAAACTAGAACAAGCAATCCTAAAATTCATATGGAACCACAAAAGGCCCCGAATAGCCAAAGTAATTTTGAAGAAGAAGAAGACCAAAGCAGGAGGCATCACAATCCCAGACTTTAGCCTCTACTACAAAGCTGTCATCATCAAGACAGCATGGTATTGGCATAAAAACAGACACATAGACCAATGGAATAGAATAGAAACCCCAGAACTAGACCCACAAACGTATGGCCAACTCATCTTTGACAAAGCAGGAAAGAACATCCAATGGAAAAAAGACAGTCTCTTTAACAAATGGTGCTGGGAGAACTGGACAGCAACATGCAGAAGGCTGAAACTAGACCACTTTCTCACACCATTCACAAAAATAAACTCAAAATGGATAAAGGACCTGAATGTGAGACAGGAAACCATCAAAACCTTAGAGGAGAAAGCAGGAAAAGACCTCTCTGACCTCAGCCGTAGCAATCTCTTACTCGGCACATCCCCAAAGGCAAGGGAATTAAAAGCAAAAGTGAATTACTGGGACCTTATGAAGATAAAAAGCTTCTGCACAGCAAAGGAAACAACCAACAAAACTAAAAGGCAACCAACGGAATGGGAAAAGATATTTGCAAATGACACATCGGACAAAGGGCTAGTATCCAAAATCTATAAAGAGCTCATCAAACTCCACACCCGAAAAACAAATAACCCAGTGAAGAAATGGGCAGAAAACATGAATAGACACTTCTCTAAAGAAGACATCTGGATGGCCAACAGGCACATGAAAAGATGTTCAACGTCGCTCCTTATCAGGGAAATACAAATCAAAACCACACTCAGATACCACCTCACGCCAGTCAGAGTGGCCAAAATGAAGAAATCAGGAGACTATAGATGCTGGAGAGGATGTGGAGAAACAGGAACCCTCTTGCACTGTTGGTGGGAATGCAAATTGGTGCAGCCGCTCTGGAAAACAGTATGGAGGTTCCTCAGAAAATTAAAAATAGACCTACCCTATGACCCAGCAATAGCACTGCTAGGAATTTATCCAAGGGATACAGGAGTACTGATGCATAGGGGCACCTGTACCCCAATGTTTATAGCGGCACTCTCAACAATAGCCAAATTATGGAAAGAGCCTAAATGTCCATCAACTGATGAATGGATAAAGAAATTGTGGTTTATATACACAATGGAATACTACGTGGCAATGAGAAAAAATGAAATATGGCCTTTTGTAGCAACAGGGATGGAACTGGAGAGTGTGATGCTAAGTGAAATAAGCCATACAGAGAAAGACAGATACCATATGGTTTCACTCTTATGTGGATCCTGAGAAACATAACAGAAACCCATGGGGGAGGGGAAGGAAAAAAAAAAAAAAAAAAAGAGGTTAGAGTGGGAGAGAGCCAAAGCATTAGAGACTGTTAAAAACTGAGAACAAACTGAGGGTTGATGGGGGGTGGGAGGGAGGGCAGGGTGGGAGGGAGGGCAGGGTGGGTGATGGGTATTGAGGAGGGCACCTTTTGGGATGAGCACTGGGTGTTGTATGGAAACCAATTTGACAGTAAATTTCATATATTAAAAAATAAAAAAAATAAAAAAATAAAAAAAAAAGAGACCTTTTTCACCTTTAATTCTCAAAAAAAAAAAAAAAAAAAAAAAAAAAAAAAAAAAACCCAGAACACATTTTAAGGCCAAAAACCCAAGTGGAGAAGCTGCTATGGTCTGAATGTTTGTGTCCTCCCTCAAAATTCATACATTGAAATTATAATGCCCAATGTGATGGTATTTGCAGGTGAGGCCTTTGGGAGGTAATTTAGGTCATGAGAGCAGACTCCTCATAAATAGGATTAGTGGAATTAGTGCCTTTGTAAGAGAGGCTCCAGAGAGATTCCTTGCCCTCTTCTCCCATGTGAAGGGGGAAGTAGGCAGTCTGCAACCCAGAAGAGGAACTTTACCAGAACCCAGCTATACTAGCAACCTAATCTTAGACTTCCAGCCTCTAACACTAAAAGAAATAAACTCATATTTATAAGCCACCCAGTCTCTGGGACTATATTATAGCAGTCCAAAAGGACTAAGAAGAAAAACAAAGAATCCACAGTAATATTCAGACACAGAACAAGAAGGGTAGAACAGAGGGGTAGAAAATGTTTATGGAAAAACTGCAAAGTAATGGTGTAAGAGAAACATGAGTGCATACTATTTCCTTTCCTGAGGGGAAGTCTGAGGTAGGTACTTGGTAATCTGTATACAGGAGGCTATGTAAACTTGATGATAATAGTTTGTTAAAATCATGTGATGACTTTAGCCAATTGAACTTGTTAAATGCAAAGTAGGCTTTCTATTGCCACAGGAACATACTTATGTTTAGGTTAATGGAAGAAATCAGTGCCAATTATAATAGGAGTTCATTCTTTCACACTGAGTGGTCAAGAGGTGAGGAGTAGAAATTGAAACTATAAAGCATCTTTAGCTTAAATGGCAGAAGATCTCAACAAGAGAAAAAAGCCACTCAAGAAGTTCCTGCTAAGGCCCAAGTCACTACTTAACAGAAGGTTACAATGCCATGTATGAAGGATACTATATGCCTCTTAGAGGATAGTTCCTGAGGAATCCTTGGAGGAGAGGGAAACTGTTGATATGGAAACCACTGATATGGACTTCCTATATGCTCCATGCTGCAGGGAATCTGTGTCTATTAGCATGTAGAAACTTCTAGAAGACCTGCAATTATTCAGACCTTCCCCCTTTCTCTACTCATGGGCACCAGTGTCCCCTCTGGTTCTGAGACAGCGTGGTAAGATGGCTCCTCTACCTAACATGGTTTTATACCACAGAAACCTAGGTCCCATAGCATGTATATGTGTGTGTGCATGTATGTGCATGTGTAGAGTGGGGGAAAGAGGGAAGAAGAGAGTTGGGGGAAAGAGAAAAAAAGGGGGGAAGGGAGAGGAAAAAAGAGAAAGGGGAGAAAAAAAGGAAGGAGAGAGAGAAAGAAAAAAGGAAAAGGGGAGAGGGAGAGCAAAGAGAAGGTGAGAGATGAGGAGGAGATAGAGAAAGGGTTAGAAAAGACGTAACCATCACTAGGTACTAAATAGACTCTATTTCCCAGGCAGGCCACCCAATTGTTTTGTTGGTTTTGTACTCCTGGGCTATAGACAGAGCACCCTGACATTTATAAGATCTTTGCTTTTGGAGAAGCTGTGGACCATAAACCATATTGTTTTGTTGTTGTTGTTGCTGCTGCTGTTGTTGTTGTTGTTGTTGTTGTTGTTGTTTCACTTCTCTTCTAGAAAGGGAGGAAATCAGGTACACTTCAGAGGTCTCTGAATCCATTTACTTTCTTAGTTTCCACAACTATTGGTAATAATTGGATATGCTGCAAAAATAAATAAATAAAAGATGAGACATCTGGTTCCAGGAGGACCAACAATGTGATGATATGCATCAGTTTTACACATGTCCCACATAAGCTCTGCCCTGTGTGGCATCACCTCTGACAGCAGACAGCATTCATCATTGAAACAACTGTTGCACCCTGCATATATTAAAAAAGCTTTCTCCTACTTTCATAACAAGCATCTATGATTTAAATCTCTTCTTTAAGTAAATAAGTAAGAAAATATATAACGGGTCAAGAGGGAGAAAAGGAAAAAGTGAAGGGTAAATTAAGTCTTTTGTGTCAACACTCACAAGGTCTTTGAAGCAAATGATTAAAATGCAATGTAGGGGGCACCTGGGTGGCTCAGTCAATCAAGTGTCTGACTTTAGCTCAGGTCATAATCTTGTGGTTTGTGAATTTGAGCCCCGCATCAGGCTCTGTGCTAACAGCTTGGAGCCTGGAGCTTGCTTCAAATTCTGTGTGTCTCCCTCTCTGCCCCACTCCCCACTCACACTGTCTCTCTCTCTCTCAAAAATAAACATTAAAAAAAATAAAATAAATTGCAACCCAGACTAGCCTTGAATTATGCCTCCTCACACCCTATTTTTCAGCACCTCTCCAATTAAAGCAAATTCAAGACTCAGAAAGGAATGCTGCATTTCACAGTCTACATTATTAAGTGCTGGAAGCACTTAAGAGTTAGAATGAACCTTTCAGATTGACACCAGCACTTCTCAAAGTATGTTCTATAAACTCTAGTCCACAGGATGTTAATAGGCATACACGCATGCACACACATACACAGTTCCATGGTCAGTTTAGGGAAATACTGGGTTTAACAAATATAAACAAGTTTCTTTATTGGAAGGTTTCTTAGAAACTTTAACAGGTGAAAATTAACTATGAATCGCCACATATTCTACCTTAGATCTCTTTTTTATTTTTTTAAACAACTTATCTTGTGGACCAGTGGTCAGCAGGAACAAAGTTTAGGACATGCTGGTATAATCCAATCTGCTCATTTTACAGTGCAGGGGTTAAGAGCACAGACTTTTAGGTCACAGACTATCTGCTTCATTTTCTGGCTTTCAGAAAGTTACTTAAGCTTCCTGGGTCTTGATTTCTTTTTCTTTAAAATGAGGATAGTAGTATTGTTGTGGGTGTTAAATGAACACACAAATATGTAATATTTATGTAAAACACTTAGAATAGTGTTGGGCACATAGTAATTGCTCAATAAAAGTTTTAATGTTATTATTTTACCCACTAGGATAATGAAGCCTAAGGTCACACAGCATGTGACCATATCACACAGCATGTGAGCATATAAGAACTGGGACCAGAACCCAGGTCTCTTGACTCCCTATCCATCCTGGGTTCCTCAAATAATAAAAAGGACTTTGAAGTTTATTGAAAAAAATCTTTCTAAAGCATATAAGTATTGTACCACAAAACCATAAAATGATATCTAAAAATATAAAAACCCTCCAAAAAAATCCCAGTGGTTTCTAGAGGTAATAGCTTAGTTGGGGTTTCCCAAGTATAAAGTGAGGTCAAAGGAGAAGGCTTTGGTGCTGAGGAAAACTATTCCAATGCCTATAAAATAGTGCCCAAAATGCCAGACCACTGCCATTCCTGGGTAGCCTCTCTCTTTGCACGGTAGTACCAGGATCCTTTCTGGATGCTCAGGAACATATCCCTCTTTGAGCCAGGCTGATCTCTGACACCTCCCAGGACTAACATATACTAAAGCCTCTACTATTGTTTGGCTCTGATGAAAGACAAGGGAATACACAGTTATACAGTTACGAAGCACTTAATATTTGCCAGGCTCCTATCATACTTTATCTTAATCTTCATCATAGTCCCAAGAAGTAGATATTTCCCCCATTTTACAAATGAGGAAACTGAGACTCAGAACATTTGAGTGATCTTCCCAAGAACTCAGAGCTAAGAAATAATACATCTAGAATTCAAACCCAGCTCTGTGTTCACATTTTTCCACTACATTACACTATTTCCTAAATTGAAGGGATCAAAATGAAGACAACTAGATTTGGACTTTTGAGAAATGAAAGGGGACTACAATCCTTGCCTCTAGAAATCACATTTACTTGATAATGAAAAAGACTTTGCCCAGTTTTATCTTGATTTATTTTGACCTGCCTCTTTCCTAAATGAATTTGAAGTAGTATATAGTAAAAAACAGATCTACAATTAGGTTATTAGAACAGAAAATCAAAGTAATGAAGAGGAGGAGGAAGCAATTACACCAAGTGCAAGTGCTAATGTAGTTACTATGACAGAACACTAAATCTGGTTATCAGTCTCTTGGCAGTCAAGCCAAAAATTATCTGCTTTTAGGAAAGTTTCATATGAATTATAATCTTGAGAGCAGGTAGGGTAGCTTGAAAAGCACTTTGTAAACAATAAAGTACTATAAAGATTTATTATTATTATTATTATTATTATTATTATTATCCAGAATAGCATTATCTGGCACTTCCAATTATTTTGGCTATTGTTTCAAAGATAATTTCACACAATTTTTCATAGTCTGAACCTGCCATGTATACTAAACAACAAAAAGACAATTCTGGCTCTGCCACTAGTTCGATGATTGACCTTGAATGAGAAACTTCACAATCTGACCTCAGCTTCCACATTTGAGACATGAGAGGTTTGGAGTACCACCAGATGATCTTATTTATTTCCCTCTTCATTTATTTATTTGTTAGTAGTTTTATTGAACTTACCATAAAATTCACTTGTTTTAAGTGTAAAATTTACTGATTTTTTAGTAAATTTTAAGAGTTGTATAACCATCACCACAATATGTAAGTTTAGAACATTTACATCATGCCAGAAAGAAACTGTATCCCCATTCCTCATTAAGATCATTTAACAGTTCCTTCTAACTTTTATATTCTGTGTTTCTAGACTTACAAAGCTTTAGCAGCTCTTTGCTACCTATACACTTGACCCTTGAACAACATTGGGGGTTAGGGGCACCAAACCCCACACAGCTGAAAATCCACATACAATTTTTGACTCCCCCAAAGCTTTACTACTGGAAGCCTTACCAATAATATAAACAGTTAACACATATTTTGTATGCTACGTGCATTATACACTGCATTGTTACAATAAAGTAAGCTAGAGAAAATAAAATGCTATTAAGAAAATCATAAGGAAGAGAAAATACATTTATAATACTGTATTGTATTTATCGGGAAGAAAATCAGCATGTAAGTGGACCCACACAATTCAAACCTATGTTGTTCAAGGGTCACTTGTAGAAGCTGGTTCAAGCTCCTCAGTATAACATTCAAGCCTCTACAGTCTACAACACCTATCTCTCTGTTCCTCTCACTCCCTTCCTTTGCCCTAATAAGTTACCTTCCTCTGAGTTTATGGCCCTGCAGTTCCCTTGGTAGGGAGTCCCTCTCACCTCCCCAGTCTCTCAAGAGTAAAATCCTATTTATTATTCAGACTCAGTCTAAATGCCGCTCTTGCATAAAACTTTTTTCATTGCATACTCCACACTCATCTGAAAGTAGACCTTATTTGCCTCTAAATTCCAATACCATTTCATTTGTCCGTCTCATGAAAGCTCTCACTTTCATTTGTGGATCTTATACTTAATATCTCATCATCTTATTTGATTAAGAGATCTTAGAAGGCAGTTAATTGTTGTATCTAAGATAGCTATGTATCCCTAACAACTCCCAATGTTACATTTTGTAAATAACAGCAATTAATGATGGTGATAATAATTGATAGCTAAATTAAGTAGCTAATTACAATGTGCCAGGCACTGTTCTAAGCATTTTTATAAATATTAACTCATTTAATTCCTATAAAAACCCTGTGAGATAGGTACTATTATTATTACCACCATTTTACAGATATAGAAATTGAGGCACAGAGAAGGTACTCACTTGCCAGGATTGCAAAATTAAGTAGCAGAGTTGACATTTGCATTCAGACACTCTGGCTTTAAAACATACCCTCTTAACCACTACAGTACATTTCCAAGCTCAATAAATAAATGAAACTCAATAAATGTTAACTGAAAAAATCCTAATTTATAAGGTTCCATCCTGGGAAGGAAAAGTAATTAAGAATTCTAAGTGCTAACTGACATAGAAGTAAAAAAGACAAATTCTGATTCAGATGGGAGAGTCACTGAACTTTTGGGTAGGCCCCAAGGTGCTACAAAAGCCACTGTTAAATCCTAAACTTAAAAATAAACTTAAAAATAATTTCTCTCTCATGCATAGGTGGTGAGAGTGCAAAATTGGTAGTATCTACTCCAGGTGAATATCTGCATATCCTATGATCCAGAAATTTTATTCCTGTGTATATTCCAATAAAATTGCATGTAAGTATCCACCAAAAGAGTGTTATTACTTGTAACAGCCAAAACCAGAAATTCCCCAACAGAAAAATGGATAAATCACATGTGGCATGTGAACAAAATGAAATACTATATAGCAATGAGAATGATCTATAACTGTAAGGAATAATATGCATCAATCTTTCAAACATAATGTTGAGCAAAAGAGTATGTACTATATGAATCCATTTATATTAAGTATTTAAAAGGGCAAAACTAATCTATTCTGTTAGAAGCCAGGATAGTGGTTACCCTTGGAAGGAGTATGGAGTAGAAGAGGAATGAGGGAATTTCTAGTAATGTTCCGTTTCTTGATCTGGGGGCTGGTTACATGGGTGTGTGCCATTTGTGAACATGTATGGAGTATAAATTTATAAACTTTTCTGTATATGTTACATTTCAGTAGCTTTTGAAAAAGTCTTTCGAAGAGAAGAAAAAGACAAGAGCCAAAACTAAAAGTCACTTTTGCACTTGACATATAGAACTAATGACTGACATGCTCATGGTTATCTCTTTGTCCTAAAATGGATAAATGTCTCTCCCTTTTGTGGATATAATGAGTTAATTAGAGAGGCCTTCTTAATCCCTAGCCATTAGTGCAACCCTAATCTTTCCCAGACTCATAATAATAAAGAAAAAACACAGATTTGTGGCAGCATACCACTTGTGGGAACTCAGCTCTGCTGGATACCAAATGGAATGTCAGTTTTATTTAAAGAACTAAGTCTTCATTTGGAGTTTTTATTTGTATTCCAAGAGTCACAATACTATCTGCAGGACAAATGGAGTCTGGCAATGATGCCAACTAAAGTTTTCTCGAGCATTAACCCCATCTCCACAACAGTCTGAAACTGAGCACACCTATCTTTACCAGGCAACTCACTTCACCTCTATGGTTCTCAGTTTCCACATCTGTAACACAGGAATAATAATAGTACCTCCCATATAGGTTGATGTAAGGACTGAAGACCTATTTCATGTAAAGCATTTAACAAAGTACCTGCTACATAGTTAAATATTCAATGTATTACCTGCTATTATTATTTTGATACAGGTGGGATAATGGCATCTTCTCCCTTACCATACAGCTAGCCCAGTATATACTTTTAATCTCCCAACATGAAGATTTTAATATTTTAACACTCAAGCACAAGGGCAGTTCATTTAATATTTTAATATTTTAACACTCAAGCACAAAGGCAATTCTGCCTCCCTGCTCTCTCTCAGGTCGAATCAGAAAAAGGGAGTAATTTTCAACTAGGCAAGTAGGGTGGCCCAGGGTTAAGTGGGTTGGGAAAAGAGGGAGTTTGGATAGCAGAAACCCCTTTGCTTTGATGATGCTACCTTCCTATATCATGCCAGAGAATCTGGTGCAGATGACATGACCTGTAGAAGAAGGAACCCAGAAAAAGGTAGGGCTGGATACTATAAGGGATGTGATTATGTTCAACAGAGAAAGGACCTAAAGAAGGAAAGGAGAGGTTTGAAAGTTATATTTCCCATTTTGCCCATCAGACAACATAATAATCTTTTTTTTTTAATTTTTTTAAATGTTTATTTATTTTTGAGACAGAGGAAGACAGAGCGTGAACAGGGGAGGGTCAGAGAGAGGGAGACACAGAATCTGAAGCAGGCTCCAGGCTCCGAGCTATCAGCATAGAGCCCGATGCGGGGCTTGAACTCACGGAGTGTGAGATCATGACCTGAGCCGAAGTCGGATGCTTAACCAACTGAGCCACCCAGGCACCCCCATAATAATCTTAAATTAACATTTTTCTAGTTACAAAAAGCTTTCACACACATCTTTTTATTTAATCCTCACAACCACCCTGTGAAGTGTGCAGAGAAAAATTTCATTATCCCCATGGGTACGGGAGGAAAGAAAGGCTCAGAGAACTTAAATGATTTGCCCAAAGTCATCAGCTGGTCGCTGGGGGGACAAGCATTCTAATTCAAGTGCTCTGGGTTAAAAAACCATGCCTTTTCAATTAAAACATAGGGGACTTTTTAGTTTTTTTAAGCTTTTATTTATTTTTGAAAGAGAGAGAGAGACAGAGCATGAACGGGGGAGGGTCAGACAGAGAGGGAGACACAGAATCCGAAGCAGGCTCCAGGCTCTGAGCTGTCAGCACAAAGCCCGAACATAGTAGACTTTTATGTGAACTTCAGTTAGCCTGGACCAAGTCTGTTATGATTGATAGAAAAAAATAAACAGAGAATAATTGTGAACTCTTTCTTCCCTGACCCTCAGTCTCAAATAGCAGAAAAGAAAACTGACAGGAAGGAGATGGAGTTGGAATAGAAAGAGGCTAGCACTGGGGAGGGAAGAAGTGGGATCTAGAAAAAAAGTAGAAGCGGCTCTAACTGGAGATTGGCTGTAGGCCAAGCAGGTGCCAACAGGTCTGTTGATGCCACCTCTTGGGTTTTTCCTCCTGGTTGAGCAGGGCCAGGTCTACTCTGCTACACCTTCTTCCTTTACCTATAGCCCAGCTTGGGCTGGAGAGATACTGTATCTCCCAAAACCCACAAACGCATACCGGGGAGCTGGATCAGGGGCAGCGGTGGTGATCAACGCAACTGTTGGGACAGGTCAGGGACAGAAGTCAAGAGGAAGGTAGGAAAACGCCAGATAAAGGAAGTAACTATCCGGAAGGCGATGGCATGTGGGGTATTTAAGAAAGGCAGTTACAAGCATGGCGAGTGTGTTAAGAGGCGGGCATAAGAGGGTGTATGAAGTGACTGCTGGGGTGCCGAGAGGAAATGAGGCAGGCAGGCACGCACCCCGCGTCGCGTGAGGAGACGGTTGATGCAGACCACCTCTCCTCCGCGCCGCCGCCCAAAGGCCGGCCCTGAGAAGAATTCAATTTGGTTGAAAGGGGGGTGTGAACCGAGTAGGAGAACGCGGGTCCCAGCGCGGGAAGAGGGCGTCAAAGAACACCCAGAAAAGGTTTGAGAAGGCTCTAGGCTGGAAAGTTAAACAGAGCTCGCGGCCCCCAACCTCTCCTAAATCTCCTTACCTTGGGCACCGTGATATGTTCCACATTCCCACCACCTGAAACACTCAAGGCTCCCGTTGCCGCCACCATTCCTTGCCCAACCCGGGGTCCTGCTGGCGGTATCCCAGTCACGTGATTATCCTATCGCGACACTTCGTCTGTGGCCTCCCTCGCCATTTTGCTTCCTGGCAAATGCCCTTTGTTTAGGGAGCTGACCTTTTTCTTTGGGCTTCAAGTTTGGTCCAGCAGTTAAGTACCAGATTCGAGTACTGCCACCATTCTCACACCCCTTAATGCTATCAGGATCACAGGCACCGATATAATTCTACTATTCTCTAATGTTAACAGTGATGACACCCTGCAGAGATAGCAGGGACATTCCCATGCTGGCAACTGGGTTTCTAAAAAGCTGCCTAGCTATGAGACCTTGGACAAGTCACCATAGAACACTTTCTAAAATGATGTGTAAGTATATCCTCCTCCCACTCCCCTCTTTTACTAGTCTACTATCATTAAGTTAGTTAAGTCCTGGACTATTGCAGTAGCCTCATAACTTTCATCAGCACAGATGTGGGAAAAGGAAAAAAGGCCCACCAGACCACCAGACAGGTGCAGTCATTCAGTGGTATTCTCTGAATCAGACTTGTGATGGAAAAAAGAACAATCTGGGAGTTGGAAAACCTGATATATTATAAATGTTTATTAGTTGTCTCCCCATTTAGGATGTCAGCTTTATGTGGCAGGAATTTTGCTCACTGCTAGATCTCCAAAGTCAAGAAAAGACCTGGCATAGAGTAGGTATTTAATATTTGTTACATAAATAAATTTTCAAAGCCATCCCATATTTTATCTACCATTAACTTCAGCCATTCACCCTAACATTTCCTCTTTATGGCTAATTGATGTCATATCAGAGGAAATTAAGGCACAGACAGTAACTTCCCAAAGGTTATAGAAAAGTCAAATTGGACCCCCACTAGAGTAGAGACAGCCTGGGGTAAGAGGGAAAACATGAGAAAAGAAAGTATTAGACTCAAAATATTTTCAGTGAAAGGATACTATTATCATCTATTTTCTGTTTGTCTCCCCCATTATGATGTTTTCCATGAGGTTTTTCTATGTTCACTACTGTATCCCAGTGCTTAGAAAAGTACTTGCACGTAGTGAATGCTTGATAAATACTTGCTGAATGGCAAGATAGGAATGAATAATTCTAGACTCACAGCTGGTGTGGACTGGAAGATAAACTTTCTGGAGGGAAAGAATCTGGAGGCAGGGAAACCATGAGGAGGCTATTGTGGTTTCCCAAATAGAACTGGTGAGTCTGTGGGATTTTTGACCTTGTACCTAAAGCTCAGGCCTCAGGGAGATCAACCAACATCTGAAATGCTAGTTGCTGCAGCAAATCTTACTTGTCCTGCTTTATAACCAAACGTCCAACTATATTTTTGTCATAGACTCTAAGTCCAAAGTTCTCTTTTGTCTAACAAAAGAGCGGATGCAGGATTAAAAAGAGATGGCTAATGTCTGGGGAAAAGACAAGAGCCCCGAATAAGGGTCCTTGCCCCATATTTATTCAGATCAGAAGGCTTGCAAATGTGATGGGCATGTACAAAGAGACAAAGAAACTAGGAACATTAACTTGTGGATGTGAGGGGAAAAGAGGGATTTTGAAGATATACAGTGTTTGGGGTTTGGGTCAATATAAAACAAATTCCAGGCACCGGACAGATGGGTATATGGATGTTAACAGCAGACAGGAGGTGAAATGCCTGTTTATCTTTGCCATCCTAGGGGATGAGACAGACAGGGGGAACAACCTCAGGGTTAACAAGACACCTTTTCTTTTTTTTAACCATCTCCGCTCTGGGCTGCTTTGCCTACAGCGCAGGGGTCCAAAGTCCAGTTCACCAATTTTTACATGCCCTGGCCCTATTCTCCTATGAAAGCAGCTTTCTGCGGTAGTACTAAACTTGGGGTGTTTTCACCCTAAATATCTAATCTTGTTATTCCTATGTATTGAGCACCTTTGCACCGATTCTATTTCAGGCCTTTGACTCTCTCTATTTTTGGGGGTTCAGCACCCCTCCATATTTTGGGGTGCCTTTGCACCTCCATATTCTTGGCACCTTTGTGCCTCCCTATTCTTGGAGTTCCAATCTGGTTACCCAAACTCGGGTGTGAGCATTTCAGGACCTTGTGTTTCTTTGTGCCTTGTTAACCCATTGGTGTAGGCCCCAGGGGATTCCTAAGCTTATCCCCCACATATTTTTATTGTCCGCTTATGTTCTACTTTGAGTGATTTTCCACTCTTGGGGTTTGGTGTTATTCCCATGGTATCCCAGGGAAGTAGGTGTACTTTGCCCCACCATCTATCTCACTAGCTAGAGTTACAGCCTCAGAAAGCTGCTGCCAAAGGTCACCCATGATGTGATGGATGATGATTATTTAAAAAGTCACTCCTGCTCAAGAGGTAGCTTGATAAATCACAGCAGAGGGCAGGTAGGCCACAACTTCATTCAAGAACTCCTCCACTTTGCTGCTGGGGAGAGACCATCAGAAACAGACTGTATTTTTAGGTTATTTCTGTCTCAGCTTATCAGTCATCTTAAGCCAACTTCTAACAAACTTCTTTTACAGACCAAATTATTAGAAAGCACTTTATTCATCTTTTAGAAACAACTTACTTGAATCATGCAGTGCATAGAGGATATCAGCGAAGAGGTCTGGCAAGACTGCATCACTCTCTTCCTACAGACTGGGATGTGCTGTGATGCAGCGATTATCACCAATTCCCCACCTTGGTTGTTAGCTTCTTACCCTGAAGGCAACTTGTTCCAGTTGACCCAGGAAGAAATTCAGATCTTGCTGGCAAGAGAGGGGAGAGAGAAATTGTTTCTTCAAGGGATCACTCTTGCAGGGACCAAATGCTTGTTGATTCGGGACAACCTTTACACTGAGGGAAACAACACCATGGACCTCCGCACCAAAGGCCAGAGTCGGGGCAGCCAGGAAGTCACTGTAGTTCATATTGAGTCTGTATACCTTGTGATGATGGGACAAAAAGGAACAGAAGGAGAGCCTCTCAACCTTAAGGCTTTTGAGATGGCAAGTTACATCAGAGAGGCCATTCATCAACACATGGCCCATTTCTAACTAAATAAAAAGGAGTTGATGTTTGACCTGGAATTTGAATTCAGTTATCTGTGTTACCTACTAAGTTAACCTGGTCTTGAAGAAAAAGAAAGGGAGATCCCATATCAGGTTTGGAGATGTGTGTGTGTGTGTGTGTGTGTGTGTGTGTGTGTGTGTGTCAGGGAGGGGTGTTGGGAGGGGGAAGATTGGGAGTAAGTGCTCAGGCATTAGGGCTTCTGGGACTTTCTTACACCTAGAACACCATAACTCCTTTCTCAGAACCTGGAAAAAAATAATAGTAGACTGGGAACTAGGAAATTTTGGTTCTAATCCTAACTTTTTCCTTACTTACTATGATATCTTTCTCTCTCTCTGGGTCTCAGTTTCCTTATCTATATAATGAAGAGCACACTATGTCTCTGAGAATCATTTAATCTCCAAAAATCTGGGATTTTGTAACATCACAAAGATCCTTCAAGGTCCAGCTCAAGTACTACTTCCTTGAAGAAGCTTTTTCTACCTGCCTGGGCCCTTGGGGTTGACAGTGATTTGAATTCCTAACACATTAACTCACTGTGTCATTTGTTTGGCCCTTAATCACACTGCCTAACATTTCTTAGATGACTGTTTTGTGTTCTTGTTTAACTTTTCACACACACATTGGTTTTGTTTCCCACCTTCATTATAATCTTAAAGGGAAGATGGTATGTCTTCTACTTCTCTATTTGCTTCCTGAGATAACCCAGCACGAGGCTCTGAGGCTCTGACAGAGAAATTGGTTACATGGCTAAAATTACTTATCAGGAAGGGAGAGACTTTCTAAAGTGGAAATTCTACTGGGTATAGTTGATCCAGGGTGTTTGTGGCTAGATTTTCCTCTTTGATTTGTAACTCACCTTTGGGCCACTTATCTGCTCATTGTTCTCACTGTCAGGGTAATTATGAGTGAGAAAGAGCTAAGAAAATACTAACCACTCAATATGGCATGTTGCTAGCAACTCTGGGGAATATGGGATGAGACAAGGCATGAATGAGAAAGATGAGGTTGTGTAATAAACTATAGTGTTTATTTGAAGCTGGTACTTACTTGATCCTACTGTCATCAGTTGCCCAGGAGCAGTGATTATGGATAATCCTCTTCTGTGTTAATTACAAGAACCCACCTCTAAAACACCCCCAACACATACCCTCACAAGCTTGTAAAGGTCAGGGTTTAAACATGGAAGTTGTCAAAATCTCTAAAGCAGTGTTATTCAATACAAATATAATGCTAGTCACATATGTAATTTAAATTTTTTTGGGTAGCCACATTAAAGAAGAAGACAGGTGAACTTAATTTTATGAATATATTTTATTAAACCCAGTATATCCAAAATATTATTATTTAAGCATGTAATCAATGAAAATATCACTGATATTTTTTATGTTTTTATACCAAGGCTTGAAAATCTGGTGTGTATTTTACATTTGCAACACATCTCAATTCAGAGAAGCTTCATTTCAAGTGCCCCATAGTCACATGTATCAAGTGGCTACCAAATTTGGCAGCGTAGATTTAGGCCAACCCCCTCCAATGTTTGAAACGCCTCTGCAACATCCTTCACAGTACATCCATCCATTCATTCAACACACTCCATACCAGGCAATGGCTAGGTAATTAAAGGTAAAAAAAAAAGAAAAGAAAAAAGAAAAACAGGTTTCTTAGATAAGATGTTAGTGGGGACAAGATAAGTGAAAAGATAAACTATAGTACCATGAAGTAAATGCTATGAAAAATTTTATTCAAATATGTATTGAGCTGCCACTATGTGTCAGGCACAAAAAAATTATGCCCATGGAGCTCACATTCCAATGGGAGAAATGGATGTATGTATCAGGAGATGATAAATGTTACAAAGACAAAGAATTATAAAGGGGGCTATAGAATGATGGGAGAAACTATTTTAAGCAAGGATGTCAGAGGCAGCTTCTATGGAGAGAAGATATCCGTGCAGAGGCCTAACGAAGTGAAAGAGCGAGTCATGTCGAGAACTGAAGGCAGTGTTTCAGGTGGAGAGAAGAGCTGTTTTTTTTGTTTTTTGTTTTTTTTAAATATATGAAATTTACTGTCAAATTGGTTTCCATACAACACCCAGTGCTCATCCCAAAAGGTGCCCTCCTCAATACCCATCACCCACCCTGCCCTCCCTCCCACCCCCCATCAACCCTCAGTTTGTTCTCAGTTTTTAACAGTCTCTTATGCTTTGGCTCTCTCCCACTCTAACCTCTTTTTTTTTTTTCCTTCCCCTCCCCCATGATGGATGGATAAAGAAATTGTGGTTTATATACACAATGGAATACTACGTGGCAATGAGAAAAAATGGAATATGGCCTTTTGTAGCAACGTGGAGAAGAGCTGTTTAAAAGCCCTGAGGAAGGAATGTGCCTGATTTGCCGAGGAGCTATCAGGACGCCAATGTGATTGTAGCCTCTCAGGACAATGGCCCTTTCCCTCTCCATCTACAGCATCCTTAAGCGTGGCAGTGAGGCAGCAGATGCTGCCTCCCAGGGTATAACAGAAAATCAGAGCAAAAGCCTTCATCACCCTTCTGGCCCCTCTCTAAGGAAATTGCCTTAACTGTTTGGCAGCCACATCATACTGCTGAGTCACATCGAACTTCTAGTTAACTAAACCCCCTAGTACTTATTCATACTGGCTGCTATTAAGAAAAGAGCTTCAAATAGTGGCAAGACAATAAACCAAGGAAAAAATTAAATATGGAAATGGTTTCACTAGAGCCTTAATCTTGGACAAAGCCTCAATGTGGCATGATTTATAGGTGAATTCTTAAGGTAATTGAGCCTTCTACATCATTCTTTGCAGCCTGGATTTCTGAAGCAAAGAGATGTGTGTTCAGGAAACAAGACCGCTGAGGAAAAATGGCATTGCCAGTTAGAGGGTCCCAGACAAATCCTTCATTAGAAGACAAGCTAAAGTATCCAGATGCCCCATTGAAAAAGAAACTTCAGCCCATTAGCGGGCTTTTGCACTAAGAAGTTCTCAGTGAATATACATCTTCCTGGATGATTAAATGAATAACAGACATAACAAATGAATGGATAAAGAAATGATTTTCTAGCCAAGCCCCTTCCTTGGTTGCCTATGGTTTAAATGAGTGGAGAATGAGGGGAGGTTGTTAATGATTCTTCCTTGTCCCTCCTTTTCTCTATTCCCCAGTACCAGTCACTAATTCCCTTGCCTCTAGGCAGTGAAGCAGTTCACTCTGGGAAAACTTTAGCTCTGGCTTTGAGGCTTTAGGTGATTATTATGTTCCTTGCATAAGGTGAGCTCCTTGCCAAATGAATAGTAAACACAATTAATGGTATAGGAATTGAGTGGAAAAAGTCCATTTGGGTGCTCTCCTTCCTCATTACCGCATGGAATGTGCATAGTCTCTACCAATTAAGAGTTATACATGCATTATATTCATTTATTCAGATATTCATTTATTTTCTTGTTGGATTGTTTATAAAGGCATTTACAATGAGTTGACAAGCCTTAAATCTGAGAGCCTGAATTCCAGCCCTGAGCTATCATTTATTAGGTATATGAGCCTGGCCTAATCACTTACTTCTATGGGCCTCTGGTTCTTCACCTAGAAAATGGAGATGTTGATAATTGCAGGGTTGGTGTGGAGATCAAATGAAAAACTGAGAACAAAGTGATTTGAAAAGGATAAAATGCTTTAGCTATCAGGTCAGCCATAGGAATGGGTGTGGGGATTTAGAGTCCTCTGTCTCCAGGCAGGTATAGGTACCCCCTACTTTTCAAATTTTCGTGTTATGTAACTCATTTTTATGAAAGACCTATATTAGTACCCATTTTTGCTAACCAATGAAAATCTGAAGATGATTTTCACTTTTACAAAAAAAGATGAAAAACAAAAGTAGTGTTCAACGTTTGTTTTGCAGCAAGCCATTACAGAGAAAGCATGCACCCTGTGTATCAAGAGTAGCGTCGCCAAGCTCTTTCCCTGGAAACTACACTCAGCATCTCAGCATCAAGCTGCCATAGCTTTGAACTGTGTCTGTGTTTCATCTCTATTTATTTTGTGCATCCATTAGCAAGATGTGTCCTAAGGTATCAGAAAAGTCTAAGAGAGAATACTTTTGGGGCGTGGGAATGCTCAGAACTTTTTCTGTATAAATTAATGGTAATTTCTTCTTTGCTTTATGCTATTTTGGCTTATAAAAAGGTTTCCTAGTAATACTGTACTCTCAGATAGCAGGGGAAGCCTGTACTTGGAAATGGGGTGTGAGCTGAGCTCCTATGTGTTAACAGCATAGTCTGAAAACTTTGGGTTTAAAGTACCAGTTACAGCAGAAACTTTAACTGATTTTAAAGTGGCCAGGTGTGGGGGTGGAGTAAGAATAAAGTGCTGCCTCTTGTGGAAAAGGTAGAGGCAGTTCTTAAGAACAGCAGCAAGCAGCCTCATTCTTGTGGCCTAGAGGGGAACAGGGTGGCCATTTCATAATAATATAGCACTGAGTGCTTTAGCGTTTATAAAAGGCTTTTGTATTTAATTCATTTATCAAATGTTTACTGAGTGCCTACTATGTACTTACTGTGAACAAGTAAATTATAATACAATGCAAAGTGGAATTAGAGAGTATATTCATTTATTCATTCAAATATTTACTTAGTGCCCACTATGTTTCAGGCACTGTTCTAGGCACGGACAGCACAACAGGTAACAAAATAGAGAAAAACCCATGCTTTCATGGAGTTTTTATTCTAGTCTGGGAGACAGACAATACACAAAATTAAGTAAAATACATAGTGCATCAGATGATAATAAGTGCCAAGAAAGAAAAAAATAATAATAAAGAAAGCAGACAGGAAGCCAGAAAATGCTGGAGCAAAGTATGGAGCTTTATAATTTTAAGTAAGGTAGTTAACGAGTAATGTCTTAGTCCTGTTTGAGCTGCTATAAAAAATACCACAGACTGGGTAGCTTATAAACAGCATAAATATATTTCTTATAGTTCTGGACTCTAGAAAATCCAAAATCAAGGCAGCAGCATGATTGTGTTTTAGTGAGGACCCTTGCCCTGCTTCATATCCTACATCTTCTTTTGTTCTCAAATGGTGGAGGGTCATAGGTAGTTCTGTGGGATATTTTTTATAAGAGCACTAATTCTATTAATGAGTGCTCCACCCTCATGACCCAATCACCTCCTAAAGGCCCACCTACTGGGATGGAGGATCTAAGATGACAGCATAATAGGAGGACCCTATACTCCTCTCCTCCCTCAAATAGAACTAGATAACCATCAAGTCATTCTGAATACTCAAGAAATCAACCTGAGGACTGACAGAACAAACGCCACAACTAGAGGAAGAGGAGAGGCCACATTGAGGAAGATAGGAAGTACAGAGATGTGGCTTGGGGGAGAAATGGATTGAAGGTGCTGCAGCAAGGAGGGAGTGGTGGTCATGGAGAAAAGCAAGAGGAGCATACAGGGGAACACACAAGGAAAACACTTCCTCAAATCTATTGGCTGAGAAAACAAGATGGGCTGATTTCTCTGAGTTCTTGCAATCAGTGGAGCTTAAAGACTACAGTTTTAAAGGTCAGTGAGCTTGGCTGGGATAGAACCCTGAGGGTGCTGCCCTATTTCTGGAGAAAAGGCAGACAAACAATCCTGAGAGAGACTGCACAATCTGAAGAACTTCTGGGGCACACTGTGGGGAGATTATTCGCCCTTCTTTGAGAATGTCCCTGAGAAGTATCTTTCATGGAGAAGCCTCTCTGGGGATACAGGGGTTACCAGGCACCATTTCCCTCCCCACACCCCTCAGCATACATGCAGAAGTACCTACCCAGGACAGCTTGGCCCCAATATTGGCTACATAGCCTGCTTGCTCCAAATCTCATGACTCTGAGCTCTGGCATGACTACCCTTCTCAGTCAAACCACCATCAGTCCCAGTGCAGCAAGACCCTCCTCTAGAAGACCAGCATAGGCCCACTCACACTAGGTCCCTAAAGACTAGAGTTTTAAAAGTCAACAAGCATGGCTGGGATAGAGCCTGGAGGGCACTGTGCTGCTCCTGGAGAAAAGGCAGGCAAACAACCCAGAGAGAGAGAACGTGTGTGAAAACAGTGATCACACTGAGGACACTGGACACACGAGGACATACTGAAGTGAGACTATTTGCTCCTCTCAAAGTGCTTTCCTGAGAGCAATAAGCTCAGAGAACCCCCTCCAGGGACAAAGGAGCTTGGTGGCACCATTTCCCTCCCTTGCCCCTCAGCGTGAACCACCTTCAGCACAACAGCAACCAAACTGCCTGCCGAACCTGCTTACAACAGGTACCACACCCCTGCACTCTCCCAGTACTGCCCTTCATTGTCAAGTTTGCCTCAGTCCCAACATAGTGGATGCCTTCCTTAGAAAACCAGCAGAAACCCGTGCTCACACTGTCTCCCAACCAGAGAGCTCTGTAAGGCTTCAGTCCTAGTGGAAATGGCATCAGGTCTCATTTAACAAGAAGACCAGAGCACAACTAGTTAAAACTCTCTGCACTCTGGCCAAGGTCAAAACATTGCCCACAGCAGGCAAGGAAAGCCTCTGGAGACAATTGGCCTGAAAGATACAGCACCCAAAACCTAGCAGCAGAGTGCACTCAGCACACACCAGAGACACTCCATGAAGCACCAGGCCTTGGACACTGTATGATTCTTCTTTATAAAGCCATTACTTTTAGGAGCAGGAAACTCAACAGACTTTCCTAACAGAGAATAAGACAGAGACTTATATAAAAATGCCAAGATGGAAAAATTCATCCCAAATGAAAGAACAAGATAAGGTCACAGCCAACGATCCAAATGAAACAGATATAAGTAATATGCCTGATGGAGATTTTAAAGCAACAGTAATAAGGATACTTACTGGGATTAAGAAAAGAATGGAAGAATTCAGAGTGGCTCTTGACACAGAGACAAAAGAGTTAAAAAATCAGTTAGAAATAAAAAATACAGGGGTGCCTAGGTGCCTTAGTCAGCTGAGGGTCCCACTTTGGCTCAGGTCATGATCTCACGGTTCATTACTTCAAGCCCTGTGTTGGGATCTGTGATGACAGCTCAGAGCCTGGAACTTGCTTTGTGTTTTGTGTCTCCATCTCTCTCTGCCATTTCCTGGCTCATGCTCTATCTCTTTTTCTCTCTCTCTCTCTCTCTTTCAAAAGTAAATAAAAATTAATTTAAAAAAAGAAAAAATGCAATAACTGAGACTCAAAACAGATTGGATGCAGGGGGCACAAGGATGAAAGAAGTAGAGCAACAAATAAGTGATATAGAAGACAAAATAATGGAAAATAATGAGGCTGAACAAAAGAGAGAAAGAAGAATTATGCGACATGAGAATAGACTTAGGGAAATCATTGACTCCATCACACATAATAGCATTCATATTATAGTATTCCCAAAAGAAGAGAGAGAAAAGGGGACAGAAAAATTATTTGAGGAAATAGTAACTGATAAACTTCCCTAATCTGGGGAAGAAAACAGACATCCAGATCCAGGAGGCAGACAGAACTCCTGTCAAAATCAACAAAAACAAGCCAACACCAAGATATATTTTAATTAAATTTGCAAAATATAGCAATAAAGAAAAAATCCAGAAACCAAGACAAAATAAGTAACTAACTTACAGGGGAAGACCCATAAGGCTAGCTGCAGATCTCTCCAAAGACACTTGGGAAACCAGAAGAGACTGGCATAATATATTCAACATGCTAAATGGGAAAAGTCTGCAGCCAAGAATACTCTATCCAACAAGGATATCATTCAGGATACGAGAGATAGGGGTACCTGAGTAGCTCATTAGGTTAAGAGTACAACTCTTGATTTTGACTCAGGTCATGGTCTCACATGGTCTCTTACTTGGGATTCTCTCTCTCTCCCTCGTTCTCTGCCCCTCCTCCACTCATTCTCAGATACACTCTCTCTTTCAATAAATAAATAAATAAATAAATAAATAAATAAATAAATATTAAGAAACAAGCAATATAAGACATAAAGAGTTCACAGACAAAAACTAAAGGAGTTCATGACCACTAAACAAACCCTCAAAGAAATATTAAAGGGGATTCTTTGAGTGGAAAGTAAAGACAAAAGTAACAAAGAAACAAAGGAACATAGAAAATCTCCAGAAACAATGAAAAAACAAGTAATAAAATGACACTAAATACATATTTATAAATAGTCTGAATGTAAATGGACTAAATGTTCCAATCAAAAGACATAGGATGTCAAATGGATAAAAAAAAAATACCCATCTGTATGTTGTCTCCAAAAGACTCATTTTAGACCTAAAGACACCTGAATATTGAAACTGAGACAATGGAGAAGTATTGATCATGCAAATGGATGTCAAAAGAAAGCTTGACTAGCAATACTTATATCAGACAAACTAAATTTTATTTTTTCTAATTAATTTATTTATTTGGAGAGAATCAGAGAAAGAGTGCAAGTGGGTGGGGGAGGCAGATAGAGAGGGAGGGAGAGAGAATCCCAAGTAAGCTCTGCAGAGCCCAACGTGGGACTTGAACTCATGAACTGTGAGATGATGACGTGAGCTGAGATCAAGAGTTGGATGCTTAACCTACTGAGCCACCCAGGCACCCCAGAAAAACTAAATTCTAAACCAAATACTAACAAGAGATGAAGAAGGGCACTATATCATAATAAAGGGGATTATCCAACAAAAGGATCTTACAGTTGTGTACATTTATGCTTCCAACTTGTAAGCACCCAAGTATAGAAATCAATTATTAACAAACATGAAGGACATCACACTAGGAAGAGTTAAGATGGTGGAGTAGTATAGGGACCCTAACCTTGTCTCATCCCTGTAACACAACTAGATCAAGGTCAAACCATTTTTAATACCTAAGAGATTTACCTGAGGATTAACACAACAACCTGCATAATGTGAGCTAGAGAAATTGGCAGGTACACTGTGCAGAGAGGTGAACTGGGGGAGAAAAACCATAGAAGCACAGAGGGTATGGAGTCCTTTTCAAAGAGAGAGGACAGAGGGTGAAAGAAAAAGGGGGATTTCTTGCACATCACGATTGTGCAAGAAAAACACTCCCCCCAAAAATGTAGCTGGAGAGAAAGAAAGAGACAAAACACTCGCGGAGGACTGGACAAGAAATCTGTTTTCCAAAACCATTGACAGTGAGAAAGAAGAGGGTTTCAATATTGCTAGGATTCTATAAAGAATGGAGTGCAGAGTCTGAAGTTTTGGAGCTCAGTGCCTGGCAGTGCTCAGATGAGGAAGTAGGGTGAATCCTCAGGAGCAGGTATAGGGATCTGAGGGATCCATGTGCCACACAGAGAGAAGTTGTTTCCCTGATTAGAGTGCATTTGGTGAAGGCCATATGGCCTCCCCACAGGCAAAAATCCCGGCTGACACTAGAGAGCTGCCACATTTACTGATATTGGAACAAAGACAACAGAGTGCACCAGAACCTGATGCTGGCTGTGTGTTGGGATTTACCATAACTCTGAGCCTCTGTCACTGTGCAATTGCGTGAACATTTTCTGGGACAAGCTGGCACCTGTCCACTGTTCTGTGAGACCCTCCCTGAGATAATCAGCATGGGTACAAACCGCGGTGGTCTCTGAGGTATGGGGTTTTGAAACACAGATCCATCAGAGATAAAACTCTGGAGGTAGGTGCGACCTGGCAGGCAGACAGCTTGGACACAGACAAGGTAAAACTTGGGAGTGGACAGAAGCCTAAGACAAAGGAAAAGTGCTTGATTGCATGTCTGTGAAGGCATGAAATTCCCATGCCAGAGACAAGAGAGCTAGGTGAAGCCATTTTCAACTCCAGCGCATGCACCAGCGCACATACACACATGCATTGACTCCAGTGAACTAAGCAGTGCCACCAAATGGAGAACAGAGTCACTACACCAAGCCCCGCCCACCTGCACTCTCCAGGCACATCCCCAACAAAACCAGCACAAATCCTTCCACCTGCTTAGTCTACAGACTATAGTATGCCACAAAGTTTTAGTTCTAGAAGAAACTAGATGTAACTTCATTCCCGTTTCATTCATTTTGCATGTTTGCTTGTTTTTGCTTATGTTATTGCTTATGTTTTCTTTTTTCTTTCTTTTTCAATATATGAAGATTATTGTCAAATTGGTTTCCATACAGCACCCAGTGCTCATCCCAAAAGGTACCCTCATCAATACCCATCACCCACCCTCCCCCCCCTCCCAACCCCATGAAAACACAGTGTGTTCTCACTCTTGAGTCTCTTACGCTTTGGCTTTCTTCCACTCTAACCTCTTTTTTTTTCTTCCCCTCCCCCATGGGTTTCTGCCAAGTTTCTCAGGATCCACATAAGACTGAAACCATATGGTATCTGTCTTTCTCTGTATGGCTTATTTCACTTAGCAACACACTCTCCAGTTCCATCCACGTTCCTACAAAGGGCCATATTTCGTTCTTTCTCATTGCCACATAGTACTCCGTTGTGTATATAAACCACAATTTCTTTATCCATTCATCAGTTGATGGACATTTAGGCTCTTTCCATAGTTTGGCTATTGTTGAGAGTGCTGCTCTAAACATTGGGGTACAAGTGCCCCTATGCATCAGTACTCCTGTATCCCTTGAGTAACTTCCTAGAAGTGCTATTGCTGGGTCATAGGGTAGGTCCATTTTTAATTTTCTGAGAAACCTCCACACTGTTTTCCACAGCGGCTGCACCAATTTGCATTCCCACCAACAGTGCAAGAGGGTTCTGATTTCTTCACATCCTCTCCAGCATCTATAGTCTCCTGATTTGTTCATTTTGGCCACTCTGACTGGCGTGAGGTGATATCTGAGTGTGGTTTTGATTTGTATTTCCCTGATGAGGAGCGACGTTGAGCATCTTTTCATGTGTCTATTGGCCATCCAGATGTCTTCTTTAGAGAAGTGTCTATTTGTGCTTTCTGCCCATTTCTTCACTGGGTTATTTGTTTTCGGGTGTGGAGTTTGGTGAGCTCTTTATAGATTTTGGATACTAGCCCTTTTTCCTATATGTCATTTGCAAATATCTTTTCCCATTCTGTTGGTTGCCTTTTAGTTTTGTTGTTTGTTTCCCTTGCTGTGCAGAAGCTTTCTATCTTCATAAGGTCCCAGTAATTCACTTTTGCTTTTAATTCCCTTGCCTTTGGGGATGTGTCAAGTAAGAGATTGCTATGGCTGAGGTCAGAGAGGTCTTTTCCTGCTTTCTCCTCTAGGGTTTTGATGGTTTGCTGTCTCACATGCAGGTCCTTTATCCATTTTGAGTTTATTTTTGTGAATGGTGTGAGAAAGTGGTCTAGTTTCAACCTTCTGCATGTTGCTGTCCAGTTCTCCCAGCACCATTTGTTAAAGAGACTGTCTTTTTTCCATTGGATGTTCTTTCTTGCTTGTTCAAAGATGAGTTGGCCATACGTTTGTGGGTCTAGTTCTGGGGTTTCTATTCTATTCCATTGGTCTATGTGTCTGTTTTTGTGCCAATACCATGCTGTCTTGATGATTACAGCTTTGTAGTAGAGGCTAAAGTCTGGGATTGTGATGCCTCCTGCTTTGGTCTTCTTCTTCAAAATTACTTTGGCTATTCGGGGCCTTTTGTGGTTCCATGTGAATTTTAGGATTGCTTGTTCTAGTTTCGAGAAGAATGCTGGTGCAAGTTTGATTGGGATTGCATTGAATGTGTAGATAGCCTTGTGTAGTATTGACATTTTGACAATATTTATTCTTCCAATCCATGAGCAGGGAATGTTTTTCCATTTCTTTATATCTTCTTCAATTTCCTTCATAAGCTTTCTATAGTTTTCAGCATACAGATCTTTGACATCTTTGGTAAGATTTATTCCTAGGTATTTTATGCTTCTTGGTGCAATTGTGAATGGGATCAGTTTCTTTATTTGTCTTTCTGTTGCTTCATTGTTAAGTGTATAAGAATGCAACGGATTTCTGTACATTGATTTTGTATCCTGCAACTTTGCTGAATTCATGTATCAGTTCTAGCAGACTTTTGGTGGAGTCTGTCGGATTTTCCATGTATAATGTCATGTCATCTGCAAAAAGTGAAAGCTTGACTTCATCTTTGCCAATTTGGATGCCTTTGATTTCCTTTTGTTGCCTGATTGCTGATGCTAGAACTTCCAACACTATGTGAAACAACAGCGGTGAGAGTGGGCATCCCTGTCGTGTTCCTGATCTTGGGGGAAAAGCTCTCAGTTTTTCCCCATTGAGGATGATGTTAGCTGTGGGCTTTTCATAAATGGCTTTTATGATCTTTAAGTATGTTCCTTCAATACCGACTTTCTCGAGGGTTTTTATTAAGAAATGTTGCTGAATGCTGTCAAATGCCTTTTCTGTATCGATTGACAGGATCATATGGTTCTTATCTTTTCTTTTATTAATGTGATGTATCACGTTGATTGATTTGCAAGCCAGACTCGGGGGCTCTGCTTGGCCGGCGGGCCGCCCCTCCACCCCGGCTCCCTCCTGCCAGTCCGTGTAGCATGCACCGCCTCTCCGCCCTTCCTACCCTCTTCCATGGGCCTCTCGTCTGCTCTTGGCTCCGGAGACTCCGTTCTGCTAGTCTTCTGGCAGTTTTCTGGGTTATTTAGGCAGGTGTAGGTGGAATCTAAGTGATCAGCAGGATGCGCAGTGAGCCCAGCGCCCTCCTACACCGCCATCTTCCCAGCTCATCTCCAGTCGATCTGTTTTCTTTCATAAATTCCACGTGAGTGAAATCATATGGTAGTTGCCTTTCAGCGAATTAATTTGATTAGCCTAATATACTCTAGTTCCATCTATGTCATTGCAAATGGCAAGATTTCATTCTTTTTGATGAGTGAGTAATATTCCATTGTGTGTGTGTGTGTGTGTGTGCGCGCGCGCGCGCGCGCGCGCACGCGTGCGTGTACTGTCCTCCTTAATGCCCATCACTTATTTAGCCCATTCCTCCCCACCTCCATCCATCAATCTTCAGTTTTTCTCAATCATTAAGAGTCTCTTATGGTTTGCTTCCCTCTCTTTTTCCTTCTTCTATGTTCATCTGTTTTGTTTCTTAAATTCCAAATATGAGTGAAATCATATGGTATTTTCTTTCTCTGACCGACTTATTTTGCTTAGCATAATACACTATACCTCCTTCCATGTTGTTGCACATGGCAAGATTTCATTCTTTTTGATAGCTGAGTAATATTCCATAATATGTATATTTATACCACATCTTTTTTAAAGTTTATTCATGTATCTTGAGACAGAGAGAGAGAGAGCACACATGCAAGTAGCGGAGGGACAGAGAGAGAGGGAGAAACAGAGAATCCCAAGCAAGATTCACACTGTCAGTACAGAGCCCAACACGGGGCTTGAACTCATGAACCATGGGATCATGACCCAAGCCAAAATCAAGAGTCAGGGGCTTTACCGACTGAGCCACCCAGGCACCCCCAACATATCTTCTTTATCTATTCATCAATTGATGGACATTTGGGCTCTTTCCATAATTTGGCTACTGTTGATAGTGCGGCTATAAACATCAGGGTACATGTGACACTTTGAATCAGTATTTTTGTTTCTTTCAGGTAAATACATAATAGTGCAATTGCTGGGTCATAGGGCAATTCTATTTTTAACTTTCTGAGGAACCTCCATGCTGTTTTCCAGAGTGGTTACAGAAGTCTGTATTCCCATCAACAGTGTTAGAGGGTTCCCCTTTCTCCACATCTTTGCCAACATCTATTGTTGCCTGTGTTGTTAATTTTAGCCATTCTGACAGGTGTGAGGTGGTATCTCATCATGGTTTTGATTTGTACTTTTCTGATTATGAGTGATGTTGAGCATCTTTTCATAAGCATCTGCATGTCTTCTTTGGAAAAAATATCTGTTCATGTCCAGGAGCTTTTTATTTTGAAGTTTCAGTAACTTATTGCCATTGTTTTCCTTGCCTCCGGAGACATATCTAGTAAGAAGTTGCTATGGCCTATGTCAGAAGTTATTGCCCGTGTTCCCCTCTAAGATTTTGATGATCTCTTGTCTCACATTTAGATTTTTCATCCACTTTGAATTTAATTATGAGTATGGTGTAAGAAAGTGATCCATTTTCATTGTTTTGCATGTTGCAGTCCTGTTTTCCCAACACCATTTGTTGAGGACATTATTTTTTTCTATTGAATATTCCTTCTTGCTGTGTCAAGGATTAATTGACCATATATTTGTGAGCCATTTCTGGAATTTCTATTCCCTTTTATTGATATGTGCCTCTTTTTTTGTGCCAGTATCATATAGTCTTGAATACTACAGCTTTGTAATGCAACTTGAAGTCTGGAATTGTGATACCTCCAGCTTTGGTTTCATTTCTAAGGTTGCTTTATCTATTTGGAGCCATTTATTTATTTATTTATTTATTTATTTATTTATTTATTTAATTCAAGTTAGTAAACATACAGTGTAGTAATAGTTTCAGAAGTAGAAACCAGTTATTCATCACTTCAATATAACACCCAGTGCTCATCCCTTCAAGTGCCCTTCTTAATGCCCATCAACCATGTAGCCCATCCCCCCATCTGCCTCACCTCCAACAACCCTCAGTCTGTTCTCTGTCTTTAAGAGTCTCTTATGGTTTTCCTCCCTCTTTGTTGGTTTTTTTCCCCTTATGTTTCCTTCCCTCCCCTCACGGCCATCTGTTCTGTTACTTAAATTCCACATATGAGTGAAATCATATGATACTTCTCTTTCTCTGACTACATTATTTTATTTATAATAATACACTCTAGTTCCATACGTGTTGTTACAAATGGAATAAATAAATACTGTTCAAATACAAATATTGGTATTTTTTTCAAGCTTTGTAAAAAATGCTGTTGATATCTTAATAGGGATTGCACTTGCATAGTACAGACAGTTAACAATATTTTCTCTTCCAGTCCAGGATCATGGGATATTTTTCCATTTCTTTATGTCCTCTTCAATTTCTCTCATAAGTGTTCTTTAGTTTTTAGAGTACAGATCTTTCAGTTCTTTGGTTAGGTTTATTCCTAGGTATCTTACGGATTTTGATGCAATTGTAGATGGAACTGATTCTTTGATTTCTCTTTCTGCCACTTTGTTGTTATTTCTCTGTAGAAATGCAAAATATTTCTGTATTTGATTTTGTATATTTCAGCTTTACTGAATTTGTATATCAGTCTAGCAGTTTTTTGGTGGAATCTTTGGATTTTCTGTATAGAGTATCATGTTCTACAAATGAAATTTTGACTTCTTCCTTGCTGATTTTGATATCTTTTTATTTCTTTTTGTTGTCTGATTGCTGAGGCTAGGACTTCCAGTACTATGTTAATAACAATGGTGAGAATGGACATCCCTGTCTTGTTCCTGACTGTAGAGGAAAAGCTCACAGTTTTCACCTTTGGAGACCACATTAGGGTTTTCGTATATGGCCTTTATTATGTTGAGGTATGTTCCCTCTAACCCTACTTTGTTGAGGGTTTTTATCATGAACGGATGTTGTACATGTCAAATGCTTTTGTGCATCTATTGAGAGGATCATATGGTTCTTATCCATTCTTTTATTAATGTGGTATATCACATGATTGATTTGTAAATACTGAACCACCCTTACATCCCAGGCATAGATCCCACTTAATTGTGGTGAATGATTTTTTAATTAATTTATGTTTAATTTACATCAAAATTAGTTAGCATATAGTGCAACAATAATTTCAAGAGAGGATTCCTTAATGCCCCTTACCCATTTAGCCCATCCCCCCTCCCACAACCCTTCTGGCAACCCTCTGTTTGTTCTTTATATTTAAGAGTCTGTTATGTTCTGTTCCCCCTCCGTGTTTTTATATTATTTTTGCTTCCCTTCCCTTATGTTCATCTGTTTTGTATCTTAAAGTTCTCATACGATTATTTTAATGTACTATTGGATTTGATTTGTTGAGAATTTTTATATCCATGTTCATCAGCGATATTGGTCTTTAGTTTTCTTTTGTAGTGGACTCTGGTATGGTTTTAGTATCAGGCTAATGTTGGCCTCACCTCATAGAATAAATTTGGAAGTTTTCCTTCCATTCCTATTAGTTGTCATAATTTGAGAAGAATAAGTATTAACTCTTCTTTCAGTATTATGTAGAATTACCCTGTGAAGCCATCTGGCCCTGGAATTTTGTTTGTTGGGAAATTGTTAAATACTGATTCAATTTTATGGCCAATTATCTGTTTGTTCAACTTTTCCATTTCTTCTTATTTCAGTTTGTTAGCTTATATGTTTCTAGAAATTTACCCATTTCTTCCAGGTTGTCCAATTTTTTGGCATATAATTTTTCATAAGATTTCCTTATAATTGTGTAGTTCTGTGGTGCTGGCTGTTATTTCTCCTCTCTTGTGATTTAATTTATTTGGGTCCTTTCTCTTTTTGATAAGTTTGTCTAGGAGTTTAACAGTTTTATTATTGTTTTCAAAAACCAGCTCCTGATTTCTTTGATCTGTTTTAGTGTGTGTGTGTGTTTCTATATCATTTATCTCTGCTGTAATCTTTATTATTTCCCTTCATCTGCTGTCTTTAGACTTCATTCAGTTTTCTTTTTCTAGCTCCTTTAGATGGAAGGTTAGGTTGCTTATTTGAGATTTTTCATGATTCTTGAGGTAAGATTGTATTGGTATATACTTCCCTCTTATGACTGTGTTTGCTGCATCCCAAAGGTTTTAGATCATCGTGTTGTAATTTTCATTGTTTCTATGTATTAAAAAATTTTTTTTCCTACCGTTTCTTGGTTAACCCACTCATTGCTTAGTAGTATGCTGTTTAACCTCCGCGTCTTGGTGGTCTTTCTGATTTTTTTCTTCTGGTTGACTCAAGTTTCATAGTATTGAGGTCAGAAAATATGCATGGTACAATCAGAATATTTTTGTACTTGTTGAAGCCTGATTTGTGACCCAGTATGTGATCTATTCTGGAGAATGTCCCATGTGCCTTGAAAAGAATATATATTCTGCTTCTTTAGATGAGAATGTTATGAATATAACTGTTAAGTCAATTTGGTCCAGTGTGTCATTCAAAGCCATTGTTCCCTTGTTTATTTTCTGCTTAGATGTCTATCCATTGATGGAATTGGGGTGTTAAAGTCCCCTGATATTTTTTTATTATTATCAAAGATTCCTTTAGGTTCTTTTTTCTTTTTTCTTTTTTTTTTGATGGCAGACTTATATTCATTCATGTTACATCTTAATTTTTTGCATGCAGCATATTAAAGATATAAGTAATCACACACATACAAAGTATTACATATGTAATATGTTAAATATATAACACACACGTACACACACATGAGGTATTAACCAAGAAAGACTGTATTACAGAAAAAAAATATTGCTCGAGAATAAATACTATTTTTAGCTCCAAGTTAAATGTAACTATATGAACATGTAATTAAACAGATTCAGCCTTCATTTATATGTTCAGAAAAAAAGCTCCAGGACAATGAAATTCATGTGTCTTCAATCATACTCACATTTTTAATATCCCTAATATATTCAGTAGTTCTCTGCATTGAAATTTGGAAATGAGGAAAGGATTTCAGTGGACATTGCCTAAGAATCCCTCTAGTAATTATCTTATTTTATATGATAGTTCACATTATTTTTATTGCTAATTTATTTATTTAATATTATAATTTAATTTATTTTTTAATAATTTTATTTAAATCCTAGTTAGTTAACATAGCCAAGGAAGACATCCAGATGGCCAACCGACACATGAAAAAATGCTCAACATCACTCATCATCAGGGAAATACAAATCAAAACCACAATGAGATACCACCCTACACCTGTCAGAATGGCTAACATTTACAACTCAGGCAACCACAGATGTTGGTGAGGATGCGGAGAAAGAGGATCTCTTTTGCATTGTTAGTGGCAATGAAAAGCTGGTGCAGCCACTCTGGAAAACAGCATGGAGGTTCCTCAAAAAACTAAAAATAGAACTACCCTATGACCAAGCAATTGCACTACTAGGCATTTATCCACGGGATACAGGTGTGCTGTTTCGAAGGGACACATGCACCCCCATGTTTATAGCAGCACTAGTAACAATAGCCAAAGTATAGAAAGAGCCCAAATGTCCATCGATGGATGAATGGATGAAGAAGATGTGATATATATAGATATATAGATATATAGATATATATATTTATATATATTTATATATATATTTGTGATATATATATATATATTTATATATATTTATATATAAAAATATATATATGTGATATATATATATATATATATATATATATATACATACACAATGGAGTATTACTCAGCAATCGAAAAGAATGAAATCTTGCCATTTGCAACTACGTGGATGGAACTGGAGGGTATTATGCTAAGTGAAATGAGTCAGTCAGGGAAAGACAAAAATCATATGACTTCACTCATATGAGGACTTTAAGAGACAAAACAGATGAACATAAGGGAAGGGAAACAAAAATAATATAAAAACAAGGAGGGGGACAAAAGAGAAGAGACTCATAAATATGGAGAACAAACTGATGGTTGCTGGAGAGGTTGTGGGAGGGGGGGATGGGCTAAATGGGCCCATCTCTTAAATGGGTTAAGAGATCATTAAGGAATCTACTCCTGAAATAAATGTTTCCCTATATGCTAACTAATTTGGATGTAAATTAAAAAAAAACATAATAATAATAAAGAAACATTAAAAAATTAAAAAAGAAAAAGAAACTGGTCCAGGTTCATTCTTCTGCATGTCACTGTCCAGTTTTCCCAACAGCATTTGCTGAAAAGACTGTATTTTTTTCCATTGGATACCCTCTTGCTTTGTTATAGATTAGTTGGTCATACACTGGTGGGTCCACTTCTGGGCTCTCTATTCTGTTCCATTGATCTCTGTGCCCGTTTTTGTGTCAGTACCATACTGTCTTGATGATTACAACTTTTTAATACAGCTTGAAGTCCTGAATTGTGATGCCTCCAGCTTTGGTGTCCTTTTTCAAGAAGAACTTTGACTATTCAAGTTCTTTTCTGGTTCCATACAAATTTTTGAATCGATTTTTTCTAGCTCTGTGAAGAATGATGGTGTTATTTTGATAGGGATTTCATCGAATGTGTAGATTGCTTTGGGTAGTATAGACATTTAACAATATTTTTCTTCCAAACCATGAGCATGGAATGCTTTTTCCACTTCTTGGTGTATTATTCAATTTATTTTGTAAGCTTTCTATAGTTTTCAGTTTACAAACTTATTACCTCTTTTGTCAGGAATTTTCCTAGGCGTGTAACTGTTTTGATGCAATGTTAAATGAAATCAAGTCCTTGATTTCTCTTTTCACTGCTTCATTGGTGTATAGATATCCAACCGATTTCTGTACATTGATTTTATATCCTGTGACTTTGCTGAATTCATGTATCAGTTCTAGCAGTTTATATGGGGGAGTCTTTCAGGTGTTCCACGTAGAATATCATTTCATCTGTGAAGAGTGAAAGTTTGACTTCTTCCTTGCTGGTTTGGATGCCTCTTCTTTTTTCTGTCTGATTGCTGAAGCCAAGATTTCCAATACTATGTCAAATAACAATAGTAAGAGTGGACATCCCTATCTTGTTCCTGACCATAGTGGAAAAGCTCTCAGTTTTTCCCCATTGAGGATGATAGTAGCTGTGAGTCTTTCATATATGGCCCTTATCATGTTGAGGTATGTTCCCTGTATCCCTACTTTGTTGAGGGTTTTTATCAAGAATGGATGCTGTATTTTGTCAAATACTTTTTCTGCATCAAATCAGAGGATCATATGGTTCTTATCTTTTCTTTTATTAATGTGGTGTATCATGTTGGTTGATTTGCGAATGTTGAACTACTCCTCTAGCATATAAATAAATCCCACTTGATCATGGTAAATAATTTAAGTGTACTGTTGGATTCAATTTGCTTGCATCTTATTGAGAATTTTTGCATCCGTGTTCATCAGGAATATTGGTTTGTAATTCTCCTTTCTAGTGGGGTATTCTCTGGTATGCAATCAAGTTAATCCTGGCCTCATAGAATGAGTTCGGAAGTTTTCCTTCCATTTGTATTTTTGTGGTGGGGCAGCTTAAAAAATAGGTATTAACTCTCCTTAAAATGTTTGGTACAGTTCCCCTGGGAACCATGCAGCTCTGAACTCTTTTTTTGCTAGGAGATTTTTGCATACTGATTCAATTTCTTTACTGATTATGGGTCTGTTCAAATTTTTCATTTATTTCTGTTTCAGTTTTGGTAGTTTATATGTCTCTAGGAATTAATCCATTTCTTCCAGATTGCCCTATTTGTTGGCATATAATTGTTCACAATATTCTCTTATTATTGTTTGTACTTCTGTGGTATTGGCTGCTCATCCCTCCTCTTTCATTCATGATTTTATTCATTTGGGTCCTTTCCTTTTTATTTTTTATTATCTGGCTAGGGGGTTATCATTTTTTTTTAATTCTGAAAGAAGCAACTACTAATTACCTTGCTCTGTTCCAGTCTAATTTTGATTTCAATATCATTGATATCTGGTCTAATCTGTATTATTTCCCTTTTTCTGCTGGTTTTGAGCTTTATTTGCTATTCTTTTTCCATTTCCTTTAGGTATAAGTTCAGTTTGTTTATTTAAGATGCTCCTTCCTTCTTTAGGAAGGCTTGGATTGCTATACACTTCCCTCTTATGACTGTCTGTGCTGTATCTCAAACATCTTGTAAAGTCATGTTTTCCTTTTCTTTGGCTTACATGTATTTATTGTTTTCTCTTTAATTTATTGGTTAACCCATTCACCCCTTAGTAGGATGTCGTTTAATCTACACGTATTTGTGGTCTTTTCAATATTTTTCGTGTGGTTGATTTCAAGTTCCATAGCGTTGTGATCTGAAAATATGCATGGTATATCAATCCTTTTGTACTTGTTGAGGGCTGTTTTTGTGACCCAGTATGTGATCCATTCTGGAGAATTGTCCATGTTCATTCAAGAGGAATGTGTTTTCTGCTGCTTTGGGATTAAATGTTCTGATTATGTCTCTTAAGTCCATCTGGTCCAGTGTGTCAATCAAAGCCATTGTTTCCTTGTTGATTTTCTGCTTAGATGATCTGTTCATTGTCACAAGTGGGCTGTTAAAGTACCCTACTATTATGGTATTATTATCAATGAGTTTATGCTTGTGATTTATTTATATATTTGGGTGCTATCAAGTTGTGGGTATAATTACTTAAAGTTGTAAGGTTTTCTTGATGGTAGACCCATTAATTATGATAAAATGACTCTCTTAATCTTTGGTTTCAAAAATTGTCTCATATAAGTATGGCTAATCCAGCCTTCTTTTGACATCCATTAGCATGATAGATGTTACTCCATCCTCTTACTTTCAATCTGCAGGTGACTTTAGGTCTAAAATGGGTTTCTTGTATGCAGCATATAGATGGGGCTTATTTTTTTTAATCCATTCTTACACCTTATGTCTTTTGATTGTTTAATCCATTTACATTTAAAGTGATTATTGTGACTGGTAAGTCACATGTCATTTTTGGACCCTGGCTGTGTAAATGGCACCCCCTTGATCTTTTTTTTTTAATATGAAATTTATTGTCAAATTGGTTTCCATACAACACCCAGTGCTCATCCCAAAAGGTGCCCTCCTCAATACCCATCACCCACCCTCCCCTCCCTCCCACCCCCATCAACCCTCAGTTTGTTCTCAGTTTTTAACAGTCTCTTATGTTTGGCTCTCTCCCACTCTAACCTCTTTTTCTTTTCCTTCCCCTCCCCCATGGGTTTCTGTTAAGTTTCTCAGGATCCACATAAGACTGAAACCATATGGTATCTGTCTTTCTCTGTATGGCTTATTTCACTTAGTATAACACTCTCCAGTTCCATCCACGTTGCTACAAAGGGCCATATTTCATTCTTTCTCATTGACACGTAGTATTCCATTGTGTATATAAACCACAATTTCTTTATCCATTCATCAGTTGATGGACGTTTAGGCTCTTTCCATAATTTGGCTAGTGTTGAGAGTGCTGCTGTAAACATTGGGGTACAAGTGCCCCTATGCATCAGTACTCCTGTATCCCTTGGGTAAATTCCTAGCAGTGCTACTGCTGGGTCATAGGGTAAGTCTATTTTTAATTTTTTGAGGAACCTCGACACTGTTTTCCAGAGCGGCTGCACCAATGTGCATTCCTACCAACAGGGTTGGTGTTTCTCCACATCCTCTCCAGCATCTATAGTCTCCTGATTTGTTCATTTTGGCCACTCTGACTGGCGTGAGGTGATATCTGAGTGTGGTTTTGATTTGTATTTCCCTGATGAGGAGCGACGTTGAGCATCTCTTCATGTGCCTGTTGGCCATTCGGATGTCTTCTTTAGAGAAGTGTCTATTCATGTTTTCTGCCCATTTCTTCACTGGATTATTTGTTTTTCAGGTGTGGAGTTTGGTGAGCTCTTTATAGATTTTGGATACTAGCCCTTTGTCCGATATGTCATTTGCAAATATCTTTTCCCATTCTGTTGGTTGCCTTTTAGTTTTGTTGACTGTTTCCTTTGCTGTGCAGAAACTTTTTATCTTCATGAGGTCCCAGTAGTTCATTTTTGCTTTTAATTCCCTTTCCTTTGGGGATGTGTCAAGTAAGAAATTGCTGTGGCTGAGGTCAGAGAGGTCTTTTCCTGCTTTCTCCTCTAGGGTTTTGATGGTTTGCTGTCTCACATGCAGGTCCTTTATCCATTTTGAGTTTATTTTTGTGAATGGTGTGAGAAAGTGGTCTAGTTTCAACCTTCTGCATGTTGCTGTCCAGTTTTCCCAGCACCATTTGTTAAAGAGACTGTCTTTTTTCCGTTGGATGTTCTTTCTTGCTTTGTCAAAGATTAGTTGGCCATACTTCTGTGGGTCTAGTTCTGGGGTTTCTATTCTATTCCATTGGTCTATGTGTCTGTTTTTGTGCCAATACCATGCTGTCTTGATGATGACAGCTTTGTAGTAGAGGCTAAAGTCTGGGATCGTGATGCCTCCTGCTTTGGTCTTCTTCTTCAAAATTACTTTGGCTATTCGGGGCCTTTTGTGGTTCCATACCAATTTCAGGATTGCTTGTTCTAGTTTCGAGAGGAATGCTGGTGCAATTTTGATTGGGATTGCATTAAATGTGTAGATAGCATTGGGTAGTGTTGACATTTTGACAATATTTATTCTTCCAACCCATGAGCACGGAATGGTTTTCCATTTCTTTATGTCTTCTTCAATTTCCTTCATAAGCTTTCTATAGTTTTCAGCATACAGATCTTTGACATCTTTGGTCAGATTTATTCCTAGGTTTTTTTTTGCTTCTTGGTGCAATTGTGAATGGGATCAGTTTCTTTATTTGTCTTTCTGTTGCTTCATTATTAGTGTATAAGAATGCAACTGATTTCTGTACATTGATTATGTATCCTGCAACTTTGCTCAATTCATGTATTAGTTCTAGCAGACTTCTGGTGGAGTCTATCGGATTTTCCATGTATAATATCATGTCATCTGCAAAAAGTGAAAGCTTGGCTTCATCTTTGCCAATTTTGATGCCTTTGATTTCCTTTTGTTGTCTGATTGCTGATGCTAGAACTCCAACACTATGTTAAACAACAGCAATGAGAGTGGATATTCCTGTCGTGTTTCTGATCTTGGGGAAAAAGCTCTCAGTTTTTGCCCATTGAGGATGATGTTAGCTGTGGGCTTTTCATAAATAGCTTTTATGATGTTTAAGTATGTTCCTTTTATCCTGACTTTCTCAAGCGTTTTTATGAAGAAAGGATGCTGAATGTTGTCAAAGGCCTTTTCTGCATCGATTGACAGGATCATATGGTTCTTATCTTTTCTTTTATTAATGTGATGTATCACGTTGACTGATTTGCGAATGTTGAACCAGTCCTGCAGCCCAGGAATGAATCCCACTTGATCATGGTGAATAATTCTTTTTATATCCTGTTGAATTCGATTTGCTTGTATCTTACTGAGAATTTTTGCATCCATCTTCATCAGGGATATTGTCCTGTAGTTCTCTTTTTTTACTGGGTCTCTGTCTGGTTTAGGAATCAAAGTAATACTGGCTTCATAGAATGAGTCTGGAAGTTTTCCTTCCCTTTCTATTTCTTGGAATAGCTTGAGAAGGATAGGTATTATCTCTGCTTTAAACGTCTGGTAGAACTCCCCTGGGAAGCCATCTGGTCCTGGGCTCTTATTTGTTGGGAGATTTTTGATAACTGATCCAGTTTCCTCGCTGGTTATGGGTCTGTTCAAGATTTCTATTTCCTCCTGATTGAGTTTTGGAAGTGTGTGGGTGTTTAGGAATTTGTCCGTTTCTTCCAGGTTGTCCAGTTTGTTGGTATATAAGGTTTCATAGTATTCCCTGATAATTGCTTGTATCTCTGAGGGATTGTAATAATTCTATTTTCATTCATGATTTTATCTATTTGGGTCATCTGTCTTTTCTTTTTGAGAAGCCTGGCTAGAGGTTTGTCAATTTTGTTTATTTTTTCAAAAAACCAACTCTTGGTTTCATTCATCTGCTCTACAGTTTTTTTTGGATTCTATATTTCTTATTTCTGCTATGATTCTTATTGTTTCTCTTCTTCTCCTGGGTTTAGGCTGTCTTTGCTGTTTTGCTTCTATTTCCTTATGTGTGCTGTTAGATTTTGTACTTGGGATTTTTCTTGTTTCTTGAGATAGGCCTGGATTGCAATGTATTTTCCTCTCAGGACTGCCTTCGCTGCATCCCAAAGCATTTGGATTGTTGTATTTTCATTTTCGTTTGTTTCCATATATTTTTTAATTTCTTCTCTAATTGCCTGGTTGACCCACTCATTCGTTAGTAGGGTGTTCTTTAACCTCCATGCTTTTGGAGGTTTTCCAGACTTTTTCCTGTGGTTGATTTCAAGCTTCATAGCATTGTGATCTGAAAGTATGTATGGTATGATCTCAATTCTTGTATACTTATGAAGGGTTGTTTTGTGACCCAGTATGTGATCTATCTTGGAGAATGTTCCATGTGCACTCGAGAAGAAAGTATATTCTGTTGCCTTGGGATGCAGAGTTCTAAAAATATCTGTCAAGTCCATCTGATCCAGTGTTCATTCAGGGCCCTTGTTTCTTTATTGACCATGTGTCTAGATGATCTATCCATTGTTGTAATTGGAGTGTTAAAGTCCCCTGCAATTACATTCTTATCAATAAGGTTGCTTATGTTTGTGATGAATTGTTTTATATATTTGGGGGCTCCTGTATTCGGCGCCTAGACATTTATAATTGTTAGCTCTTCCTGATGGATAGACCCTGTGATTATTATACAATGCCCTTCTTCATCTCTTGTTACAGCCTTTAATTTAGAGTCTAGTTTGTCTGATATAAGTATGGCTACTCCAGCTCTCTTTTGACTTCCAGTAGCATGATAAATAGTTCTCCATCCCCCCACTTTCAATCTGAAGGTGTTCTCAGCTCTAAAATGCGTCTCTTGCAGACAGCAAATAGATGGGTCTTGTTTTTTTTATCCATTCTGATACCCTATGTCTTTTGGTTGGCGCATTTAGTCCATTTACGTTCAGTGTTATGATAGAAAGATATGGTGTAGAGTCATTGTGATGTCCGTAGGTTTCATGCTTGTAGCGATGTCTCTTGTACTTTGTCTCACAGGATCCCCCTTAGGATCTCTTGTAGGGCTGGTTTAGTGGCGACGAATTCCTTCAGTTTTTGTTTGCTTGGGAAGACCTTTATCTCTCCTTCTATTCTAAATGACAGACTTGCTGGATAAAGGATTCTCGGCTGATTTTTTTTTCCTGTTCATCACATTAAAAATTTCCTGCCAGTCCTTTCTGGTCTGCCAAGTTTCAGTAGAGAGATCCATCACGAGTCTTATAGGTCTCCCTTTATATGTTAGAGTACGTTTATCCTTAGCTGCTTTCAGAATTTTCTCTTTATCCTTGTTATTTTGCCAGTTTCACTGTGATATGTCGTGCAGAAGATCGATTCAAGTTATGTCTGAAGGGCGTTCTCTGTGCCTCTTGGATTTCAGTGCCTGTTTCCTTCCCCAGATCAGGGAAGGTCTCAGCTATTATTTCTTCAAGTATACCTTCAGCATCTTTCCCTCTCTCTTCCTCCTCTGGAATACCAATTATGCATAGATTATTTCTCTTTAGTGCATCACTTAGTTCTCTCATTTTCCCCTCATACTCCTGGATTTTTTTATCTCTCTTTTTCTCAGCTTCCTCTTTTTCCACAATTTTATCTTCTAGTTCCCCTATTCTCTCCTCTGCCTCTCCAATCCGAGCCGTGTTTGTGTCCATTTTATTTTGCAGCTCATTGATAGCCTTTTTTAGTTTCTCCTGGCTCTTCCTTAGTCCCTTGATCTCTGTAGCAATAGATTCTCTGCTGTCCTCTATACTGTTTTCAAGCCCAGCGATTAATGTTATGACTATTATTCTAAATTCACTTTCTGTTATATTGTTTCAATCATTTTTGATCAATTTGTTATCTGTCATTATTTCCTGGAGATTCTTTTGAGTGGAATTCTTCCGTTTCGTCATTTTGGATAGTCCCTGGAGTGGTGCCGAACTGCAGGGCACTTCCCCTGTGGTGTCTTGAATAACTTGCATTGGTGGGCGGGGCCGCAGCCAGACCTGATGTCTGCCCCCAGCCCACCGCTGGGGCCAGAGTCAGACTGGTGTGTACCTTCTCTTCCCCTCTCCTAGCGGCGGGATTCACTGTGGGGTGGCATGGCCTGTCTGGGCTACTTGCACCCTGCCAGGTTTGTGGTGCTGGGGATCTGGTGTATTAGCTGGGGTAGATAGGCAAGCTGCACGGGGGCGGGAGGGGCAGGCTCAGCTCGCTTATCCTTCGGTGATCCGCTTTGGGAGGGGCCCTGCAGCACCCGGAGGGAGTCAGACCGGCCGCTGCCGGAGGAATGTATCCGCAGAAGCACAGCATTGGGTGTTTGCGGGGTGCAAGCATGTTCCCTGACAGGAACTGGTTCCCTTTGGGATTTTGTCTGGGAGAAGGGCGAGGGAGATGGCGATGGCTAGCGCCTTTGTTCCCCCTCAGTTTGCTGGGCCAAGCTCAGCTCTGTCGTGCGGGCCTCAACAACTCTCCCTCCCGTTGTCCTCCAGCCTTCCCGCTCTCCAAACAGAGCTGTTAACTTATAACCTCCCAGATGTTAAGTCCCACTTGCTGTCCAAACACACTCCGTCAGGACCCTCCGCTTTTGCAAGCCAGACTCGGGGCCTCTGCTTGGCCGGCAGGCTGCCCCTCCACCCCGGCTCCCTCCCGCCAGTCCGTGTAGCTTGCACCACCTCTCTGCCCTTCCTACCGTCTTCCGTGGGCCTCTCGTCTGTGCGTGGCTCCAGAGAATCCATTCTGCTAGTCTTCTGGCGGTTTTCTGGGTTATTTAGGCAGGTGTAGGTGGAATCTAAGTGATCAGCAGGATGCAGTGAGCCCAGCATCCTCCTATGCCGCCATCTTCTATTAGGGAATCAAGCTCCCTCTATGTCTTAAGGTAGAATGTGGGTCTGTTGCTCACAGGGCTCCTGGGGGAATCCTTTAGAGTACTCCTGTAGCCAAAGCCCACAAAAGGATCTTCTGATTCCTGAGCAAGCCAAATTGCCAATATATTGCAGTAGTTTATTCTAAACATTATTAAATTCTCATCTTTGATTAAGAACTCTGGCCTTCTGTGTATCAATTTTCACCACATTGGTTCCCCTTGGTTCCATATAAATTCAGTCTTTCAGTGTAATATGATTGGCTTGCAAATGTCAAATCTGGACCAGGGCTTGTGACTGTGGTAGAGTTTGAGCCACAGGGGAATGGAATTTTTGTTTCACAACTACAAGGGCATCCAGATCCTTTGGGCATTGGAAGGGGTCCAGCCGAGAACTGCTTGTGTGGATGCTGGGCCAGAGGTATTAGCTGAGAGCTGGCCTCCTTGCTGGGCCTAGGGAAATTATGTTTAACATCTTTCCACATTCCCTTTGGAATGGAAATGCTGAATGAACTTTCTTCCTTCCTGTAGCAATTCCTTTTCCCTTACTGCATTTCTGGCTATATGTGTGTTAGCCCTTAAAAGCCATGGTCCTGAAACTCATTCAGTGGGCACCAAGGGATGACCATCAGCTACCCTCTCTGTCCCACACTCAGTGACAGCCATCCACAATGGATATTCCAAAGGAGAATCACCCAACTATTCCTGAGCTTGGTGCTTGGGTGTTTGTAACAAGGGGTGGGGAGAGGGCAGCCAACTTGCCTCATTGCCCTGACTGATTGAGGTGCTTGCACTGTGAAAAGCAGACAGCTCACACAGGAGCAGTAGGCTCCAGAAGCTCATCAGCACAAAAAGAGCCCTTTACAGGAAGATGGCACCAGGATGGTTTCCACATATTTGAGCAACAGCTGAGGGCACCTCATAGTTACAAGCGCAGTCACTGATATCTCCTTTCCCTGATGAGGAAATCAAGGAATACAAACTAAGCCCCAGGGCTCTCCAGGTCATTCTGATGGAACAAGGCAGGAGTGTTGCTGACAGAGCTCCCAGGTGAAGACTGTAGAGGGCTATTTTGCTAAGCTCTCAGACGTTTCTTCTTCTTCACAGGGCTGCATTGTTAGAACCTGTTGCTAGGTCCTTCCTTCTACAAATAATTCCCTTTCCAATCCCAAAAAAATCTCTGTGCCTCCTTATACACCTTTACATATCTTTCTTCTTTTGTAGGTTCCAAGTCTTCCCAGAAAACTTTCTGTGTGTCTGAGATCATAACCTTTGTCTTCCACCTGGGAGTCTGGCCCATTCCCTGTGACTATGGGAGAGATTCTGCCACAGGGCTCGTTCTTAATATTATCGGATTTCAGAAATATGTGGCCATCCAGAGGCCCAGGGCATTTGAATGTGCTAAGCAGAGAACGTTTGCGTGTACGCTGGGCAAGATATTTGGGAGAGGGAGCAGGGCTCCTTCTGGGCAGAGAGAAAATGCAGTAAGACATCTCATTTCCTAGTTCATCACAATACCCAGTGGAAATATCTAGGTCTGTCCCTCCTTGTGCCCTTTCCCTTTCCCTTGCTGTATTTCTTACTATGAGTTTTTTTTCTCCTTAAGGGGGCATGGAGTCATAACCAACTCAGCTGGCACCCCTCGTTAGGCCACACACTCCCACTTGGGTTCTGTGCTGTGAGAGCTGTCAGTGTCTGCTATACCAAAGGAAAGATAGCCTTTCACAGTTAAGTTCTTGTTTCTTGGCCTGCTGTACTATGGTAGGTGAAGGGGAGCCAGCTTGCCTCACTGACCTAGACAATTGAGTTTGCTTCATTCTGAGAAACAGTTTCACATGGGCAGTACAGGATGAGTCCTTTCCAGGAACATGGAATTAAGTCCTTTTTCCAGACCTCTGATCAGGAACCCACAGAACCCAAAAGTTACAGCTCAACCATTGCTGCCTCCATCAACTGAAAAGGTGAGAGGGACAGACAAAGCCAGACATATCTGGCTCTAAAGAAAAGAAATGCATGCTTCCTGCTGACAGAAATCCCAGGTGTAGTCCTTCAGAGGGCTCCCTTTGCCTAAGGCCATAGTCAATTCTTCCAGATACAACCAGGTTGATAGGAGAATATACTGGGTACTTCCTTCACAACATTCTCCAACTCTCATGAGTAATGAAGAACCTTAGCAGTCTGACTCTACATCTCCACCATGGAAGTCCTTTTGAAAAATGATTCTGTATGAAATTTATTTGGACTAAGGGTCTGAGAGTATTATCCTCTTCTTTCACCTTGGGAGTCTGATTGTGTCCTTTTGATGGTGGTATAGGTATTGCATTGGGATCTTCTCAAGTGGGTTTTGGAACTATGTCGCCAACCCCAAGCTTAGGGCATGTGAAGGTGCCCAGGGGGAATGCCTGTGAATGGGCTAATGGGAGGGTATTTGAGGATCTTGCCTCCTGTGTGGAACAGGTGAAAGGGAAGATAAATACCTCCTTCTTCCTATTGAAGTGTGCCCATTTGAATGCAGAACTTTGGCTCACCTTGAAGTCATTCCTATTGCATTCCTGCTTTTCTAAATGTCTGTTTACAGTTCAAGATCATGGGGCTGTCCCATACACAACCAAGTTCCAAGGATTGGAGGAGAGCTTTCAGTCAATTCCTGAGCCAATGGAAAACTCTCAGAGTCTGATAACCCAGAGGACAGCTGGCTTTCCTGTCCTTGATATCTTGTTGTTTAGCAGGCTATTATAGCAGTTTTAAGTACTTGCCCTTGTATAGAGAAAAGTTTCTACCTGGAATCCTTTCAGAGCCAGTTTCTTAGAGTCATATCCACTCTTATTAGGCAGGGAGTCTGGTACAATCCTGGTGAGTGTGTGAGAGGTTTTGGCCACATGGACTCTGACAATTGGGTTTCAGAATTTGAGGACATCACCAGGTCTAGGGCATCTGTAGGTGCCCTGTGGAGAAGGTTTGTGTGTATGCTAAGCCAGAGATTTTAGAAAGGGGCCGGTCTCCTCTTTGGGGCAGAGGAAATTAAGAAATATATCTCCTTCCCAGATGGGTGCCACTCATATTGGAGATTCAGAACTTTGGCACTGATTGTACTCATCCCCATTCTATTGCTACTCCTCTACCTAGGTGCCTGTTCACATTCCAAGACCAAGGGTCTGTTATGTCCACAGCCATGGCTGTATGAATGGTGGTGGTATCCCAGTCAGTTCCTGAGCAAATTGAAGGCTCTCTAGGTCTGATATCCCAGAGGAAAACTGGCCCTTCTGTACCTGAGCACATGGTGTTGCTTAGCTGGCTAGGGTATGCATGAGCATGGGTAGCCGGCCACCCTCCCCTCACTAATGGCGATCCCTTCATTCTGAAGATCACCAGGTTTTCATGTGAGCAGGATGATCCAGGATCTGTTCAGCACTGAAAGTAGCTTTGAATACTTTCCCACTTCCAAACACTTTCCATCAGCCGGGAGCTCTTTCATGTTACCGCTGTATCACTGTTGCCCCTGTGTTTGATGGCAAGGGCAGGATACAAACCCAAAGCCAGGGCTTTCCCTCTGATTCTGAAGAATACAGGCAGGCTTCTTGCTGACAGGGCTCCCAGGTGGAACTTATACCTGGTACTGTTGGTGAAAGCCTGCAGGCTTTAATGAGAACATTAATGAGTCAGCGAGTT